>NC_137122.1:32093561-32710368 GCF_949319135.1 Squalius cephalus | reverse complement strand
ACACACACACACACACACACACACACACACACACACACACACACACACACACAGACAGACACAGACACACACACACACACACACACACACACACACACACACACACACACACACACACACACACACACACACACACACACACACACTCACACATGGTCACGTCTCCTCTGATGTCTGATCTCCCCACACACACACACACACTCACACACACACACACAGACACACAAAAACACACACACAAAAAAAAACACACACACGCACAAAAAACACACACAAACACACTGCATAGGTCAAATAGACCTATATTAAATCAATACAATGGTTGATACAACACAGTATCCCACCGGTCACAATTGTGACCGATCATAAAACACACTTTTTCACACACTTTTCCATGAAAATTTCTAAAAATGATGATTGATTGTTTCAAAGGGATACTAATGACACATGATTTGGATATTTTTGTGTCTGGGAAAAATTTGGGATTAAATGGGTTTTAACTATTGTGAAGGGTCATTTCAGTGAATTTAATTTTAAGGAAGTACCGTGATTATTAATGGCTAAAGCTACAGTAACATCTTTAGCTAGTCAGCTTGAGATCCTTTCCATCTAAACTGGTTATATCTCTTAAGCCTATTAGTAAATGTTTTATGAGCAGTAAGATAATCTCTCTCTCTCTTTTAGTTATGAAAAAGAACCATATTCATCTGCACACTCGCAGAGAGCCAAAGCACAACCAAAACAATGTTCTTTCGCAAAAATGCATGCATGTTTTTTTTTTTTTATATGCTAGAGGGCCAAAAGTTACAAATTGTACATTTAATTACTGAATTAATGGGCTATGGATTTTTGATATACATGTTTATCATAACAGTATTTCTCAACTCATTTTACACATTTCTCCAAACTAAGATAAATTCCCAATACTCTTAAAACTATTAACGCAGACATCTAACCTGTTCATAATTTTCTTAAACAGTTTGTGCGTTTTCATTTATTTGATACAAATTACAATGTTTTCTTGACATACTACACATCAGTTTCCAATTCAAGGCTCATGCTGTCCACAAGCCAACACAGAAAAACTAAAGCAAAGCTATAATAAAAAGCCTGAATACACATCATGTTGTCAAATGCTGTCATATTGATTTTTGCTGTAATACACACAGCACAAGTGCAATTTACTAAAATGTTCAATCACACATTTTTGTCCATAAAAAGTGAAAACCCAGAGGAAAGAAACAATGGAGGACCATGGAGAATGCAACAGAAGGTTGTGTAGCACTGAGAATAGATCAAGTAGGGAGAAACACAGTGGGGGAAAGAGCAAGATGAGATGGTGAGAGGAGGAGAGCAAAGAAGAGTCTTACAATGAGATGAGAGTCACTCTAAGTGACCATTGGTTTGACATAGTTGGACAGAAGTTTCAGCTCAATGTCAACAGATGCTGTGACTTCAGCATTAACGGAAAAGGAGAAGAAATGGGGAATGTCAGTGATCAGTCAATGCAGAGGCCTGCAAAGAGACTGTATATGGGTGTCAGGATTCAACATCCATGCCATTCTTTCCTTAGATCCATCTGAAAAACATACGTGTGATGTAGAGACTTCATGAACATGTAATTCAGTGGCAGGAACGTGTTTGTGGGCTTTTTGAAGTTGACTTCATAAATATTCACATATTTTATTTATTTATTTTTTGCAATATGCAACATGTAGACTTACTTGACATCCTTGTCTATATGTGACCCTGGATCACAAAACCAGTCACAAATGGCACGGATATATTTGTGGCATCAGCCAAAAATACATTGTATTGGTCAAAATGATCGATTTTTCTTTTATGCCAAAAATCATTAGGATATTAAGTAAAGATCATGTTCCATGGAGATATTTTCTAAATTTCCTACTGTAAATATATAAAACATTTCTTTTTGTGAGTGAATGCAGAACAATCGTGAACATACCGGTAAATGGACAACTTTAAAGGCGATTTTCTCAATGTTTCGATTTTTTGCACCCTCAGATTCCAGGTTTTCAATGGTTGTATCTCGGCCAAATATTGTCCTATCCTAACAAACCATACATCAATGGAAAGCTTATTTATTCAGCTTATTTATTTATTACCCATGTGACTGGTTTTGTGCAGGGTCACATATGTAACCAACAGATAACCATCCAGTATTACTGGTACAGTATTTTCTTTAAACAAATGTTTCCCAGGATGCAGAGCTTCATTAGTAAGACAATGCAGTGAAATTAAACAGCTAAATTCAGAGTCTGTTTGGATGACGGTTTTATCTGTTTTGAGAACACTGACCCATTGATTAGAGAAATAAAATCAATTAATTATCTCTCCAGATCAACAAATTAAAATTTAATTACAAATGTTTATTTTGATAAAGGGGTTTGTGTGAACTACAAAACAATGTGGTGAACATTTTGTGGTACTGTATGACAAAACATAATTATGAGGTTAATTATTTAGACAGTATTTAAAATAGTTTAGTGAAATATGTCTAGTTGACCAAATTGTATTCTCTAAATTAGGGAATACTAATTTGCATAATTAGTAAAATGTAATGATGCAAGTATTGCACAAATGATATGCCTCTTTTGTGCAATGTTGTACATTTATTTGAACAGCAATTCAGTAAATTCATTTTCCTGTCATCCCAATTTAAATTCAACATCCTCTTATCCACTTATGAATAAATGAATAAATGCCCTTCAAATGAACATTGTAAATATCTATTGTTGCAATCTGATTAAACCCCAAAATTAGGGGGGTTTGAAGTCTGATCAAGCCATACAGTGTAGTTTGTAAAATTTATAATAGAATTTGCATGCATTTATGAACTTATGAACTCCAGCAAATGTGAGAATGACCCCCCCCCCCCCCCCCAGCTGCAAAAAAAAATAAAAAATAAAAAATACAGCTGTCTGTTATTTTAGGAGGATAGTAATAACCGTAAGCAGAGTTAAAGACTTCTTTCCCTCCACTAATTCCCTTCTTTAATGTTTTGATCACATTTGATACTACTCCCATGGCAATAAATGCTAAAATATATTTGTATTTAATCAAGCAATTCCCTGGCAGTTGGCGCACAGGTGAGAATTGCACTCTTCAATATTAAATGAATCTGTTCCAAGAGCGTTCCAAGGGGATGGTGCACTGTCAGGTTAATTTACTTTTGTTAGGACAGCTGGTGGCTTGTATGTAAATATCAGTCAATTAAGGAAGAGAAATTATATGCAGAGACTATGTATACTTCCAAAAATTGAATTATGAGAAAACGAGATCAGCTTTTTAATCTTATGACTTCTGGCAAAAATGCAAACCAACCTAGCAGAAATAAAGTTAACTTGCTGAAAACTTGATTTGTTTGGTGATATACAAATAAAGATACGCTTAAAAACATTTGAGTGGAGTGCCGGCTTATTTGATCAGCGGCTGTGTAATGCTCTATATGAAACTGCAGAGTCTGACAATGAATCTCTCAGATATGAACAGATACTTGCACCTTCCAGCGCTGAATGAACACAAATCTGCTTTCTGTGAGCCTGGAGGAAAGAGATTAGAATGTTTTCTCAGAGAGTTTTCTTCTCACAGGTCTGTCATGAAGGCCTATTGAATGGGAAAATGAATCAAACAGATTATTTTGACAGGATTTGGAATGATTGAATGACAAGTTTCAAATGGTCGAGGAAGCGAGTATGGAGCCCTTAAAGGGACATAGTCATGGAAAAAAAAAAAAAAATGAGATGGGAGGAAAAGTTATCTCGCGTTCCCCGAGAAATTTTATGTTCCTTTGTGTTCCAAAACTTTTGTGTTCTTTGCGAGCGAACGCTAAGTTTCTCGGGGGAACGCAAAGGTTTTGCGAGCGAATGCAAAATTTAAGACATTTATTTGTTTATTTCATTTTATTTAGTTAAAAATCATTTAGTACAGTCAAATCAGTAATATTGTTGAATATTAAGTGTCCCCAACTAAGCAAGCCAGAAGCAACAGTGGCAAGGAACCCGAACTCCATCATGACAGAATTGAGAAAAAAACCTTGGGAGAACCCAGGCTTAATCGGGGTGCCAGTTTTCCATTGGCCAATGAACGAACAAGGTGTGATTATGATTCAGGCTGCATCACAAGTCAGAATTCAGATCAGCGTCGGTTCCTTTTTGCTTAAAGATCGGATTCATCACGCCAGTATGAAGACAAAGCTGGTCATAGGTCTGTGCAGAGTACCTGTCTGGTTCTTGTGGTCTTTACTGAGGATCTGTTAAACAAAGTGGACTCGGGTAATCCAATTAGACAGACCACAAAGGCACAAACAATACAGGACCCTGAACTAAAGAAACTGAGGGACTTAAACACACAAAGTGAGGGACTTAAACACACAAGGTGATGAACTCAAACACACATGGGTGTGCTCTAGTAACATAATGAATAACCATGACAACTAATGAAAAGAAGGAATAAAGGAGACAGGAAACAAAGACTTTGAAAACGAAACCAAAAACAGACTAATTGTGACAGTTAACTTCACCCCTAAACGACAGGCAAAATCTAAACAAACTGTAGCTGTTCGCTTTATGTTGTTTTGACAGTCTTTTCCCATCTAAGAGGGCGGTTTTAAGTCTGGCTATATGTGACACTAGTAATGAGTGGCTTTGCACACTCAAAGCTATAAGGCCTTCTCTCGTCAGAAAGAATGGGAAGTGGAGCATGAGTCTGAATATTCATTGCTTCACAGACATTAGGTTGCTAGAGTCACATTCAGAGAGGTCTCTGTCTGTGAAGAGCCTCTAAATTGCAAAGAGGTTTTCTGATGAAGCTCATGGCTCCCAAGATTGCAAATGTGCAGCAGGCATTAATGCTTATTTCTATAGCTGCACATGTCTAAAATAATCAGGTGTGTGTCTGTATCTAATTTCCTCTAGAACATTTGCGATAACATACTCAGTGACCTCTTATAATGATTCAATGGCCTTATTGCATATGAACACAAACAAAAACTTTTATGATTTCATGTAAAACAATCCATCTATCCCTTTTCATGTGAGAAACAGCTACACAAGGAGAAAAAGGGGAAAGTGAGAATATAATGCACTGCATTTTCTATCCTTAACCATAACCTGCCCTTAAAATCATTGATCACTCATTTAATTATTGCAGGTTTGTGTAATATTCAGTTTGCGTTGTACTGTTTATATTCATTTTGAGGCATACAACTGTATATCTGTTTTTGTGCATGTGAGATGAGTAAATGCCTTGTTCACATTTAGTCTAGAACTGCAATAACCATCATGTTCACAAAGTGCACACAACGCCTCGTAACTTACGATTTCTCTCAACATGGGGGAAAGAGAGCTGTCAGTCAATGCATGGAGAAACAAAGTAACTTGTTTTTATTATTTGAAAAAGTAACTCAGAATGCATTACTTTAGTTACTTGAAAAAAAGTAATCTGATTACATAACTTGTGATACTTCTAATGTGTTACATTAGAAGTGGGTAATTCTATCCAATTAATCGGTGCAGGGCAGGTGTGGATTGGTGCATGGGATCAGAAAACACAATCTAGGTGGGCAACAGAGAAACAAGAAGTTAAAAAATAGGACACAATGGCAAGAGACTGCATGACATGCATGTACACAAAGTAATTTTGGGATGTCTTTATTTAATCTATAACCTGTCAGACTCATGGATAAGACAAGAACGAAATGTTTTTAGTAACCAATCAATCAAAAAGTAGCCTACATGGTTTATCTGTTGTTTGCAGAGTACCATAAAACAAGGATGATGTAAGTTTTTTTTTTTTTTGCATGAATTACATTTGTTCTAAATTTATCATTGTAATACTAATAAAAATATATAGTTCTGTGTCTGTATAAGTGTATATACAGTATGATGTTATATGTAACACAGTCTCACCCCAAAACGTCACGTACTGACGGGTCTTGACCATACGGCAACATACGACGAAAAGGGTACCCCTAAAACGTCCATATGTGACGATTCGGGTTATGGGTAGGTTTAGGTATGCGTTAGGGTACCGCTAGGAGGCGCTGCTGGTGCGCTTATGTCTTCGTCTCATATGGACGTTTTAGGGGTACCCTTTTCGTCGTATGTTGCCGTATGGTCAAGACCCGTCAGTACATGACGTTTTGGGGATATACAATTCAAATGTTTGGGGTCACTAAGATTTGAATACAGATTTAAATACTTTTAAGACATTCATATTTTCATTCAACAAAGATGCAGTAAAATTGATCAAAAGCGACAGTAATTCTTTTATAATGTTACAGATGATTTCTATTTGAAATCAATGCTAAGCAGCACACAGATGTTAAAAACAAATGTTTCTTGAGCATTAAATAAAGGAGAACTCCGGTCAATTTTAACATTGAGCTCATTTTTTTGTACATTTGGAGTGCTGTCAGTACAGAGAACAACGACAAAAATCGGTGTTGCCTACACCGTGTTATCCTCTTTTTAAAATTTGCACCCTGTTGACTTCAATGGGGCAAGTTTTAAACCTGCTTTTAGCCTCTTAACATCCTTGATGTGTCATTACAAGTGGCCAGCCATATTGAGTGATTCCTTCAGAGTGAACACGGGTGAATCTGACTGCAGTAGATGTGAAAGATATGAATAAAAGTGATGTTAATTCAACCAGCGCTCATACATCCTGTTTTCGGTCGAAGTCCATAGTAATCGATTGTCGAGTTCACGCTCATGATCATAGGTACTAAACCAATGCGCGTGAACTCGACAATCGACTACTATGGACTTCAACCGAAAACAGGATGTAAATACAGGTATGAGCGCTGGCTGAATAAACATCATTTTTATTCACATCTTTCACATCTACTGCAGTCAGATTCACCCGTGTTAACTCTGAAGGAATCACTCACATGACCTGTGCACTTGTAATGACACATCAAGGATGTTAAGAGGCTAAAAGCAGGTTTAAAACTTGCCCCATTGAAGTCAACAGGGTGCAAATTTTAAAAAGAGGATAACACGGTGTAGGCAACACCGATTTTTGTCGTTGTTCTCTGTATTGACAGCACTCCAAATGTACAAAAAAATGAGCTCAATGTTAAAATTGACCGGAGTTCTCCTTTAAATAAGCATATCATTCCCTATTGTGGGGACATTTTAGTAAGGGATAGTAATACCAAAAATCTTGTGGGAACATTTTTTTTTTTTTTGAAAATGTAAAAATGCAGAAAGTTTTCTGTGATGGGTAGGTTTAGGGGTAGGGTTAGTGTAGGGGAATATAATACACAGTTTGTACAGTATAGCAATCATTATGTCTATGGACAGTCCCCATAAAACATGGAAACCCAACATATAGTCTGTTATTCCCTGTGCTAGATTTCCAGAAGCCCATGTGAAAAAGTATAATTACATTTCAAGGCTTTTCTTTAACATCTCACTAAAGCAGATCAGAGTTCATCACCTCACGCAGACTCATAATTTCAATGACGGCTAAATTCAAACCCCATAGAGTCCACCACATCCACTTAGCATTTCCAGTTCTGGCTGAATTCCCCTCCGGGTTGCTTAAGGAGCCCAGATGGAGGCTGGGGAGTCTTTTTAGAGCACATGGTCATTAATCTTTCTAAAGATGCTGAAGGCATGGTTTGACACATCGCTGTAGTCAGGTCCACAGGGGTCCTAGAGAGGAGAGAGCTGGGTTTGTCACACATTGAGGCCATGAAACCTCCCACTTGCTTTTCACAGGGTCTGGCAGTCTATTCAGATAACCGGCAGGCCTTCCAACATCTCCGGGAAAGTAATCTCTCGGCTGCTGCCATTCTCATGACAAGTGCAGTCTCACCTGAGGAGTGAGTGTTCATCTGCCAGCAGGAGGCCAAAGACAAGACTTTTGGCAAAGTGTCTAACACTTCCTTCATGATGGATAACAGCGGGAAAGACACACAAGAGGAGTATGACTGATCTTGCTACTGAAAAATAGCTTCCAGTTAAATGTTTTGATTTAAATTCATGAAACGTTTCACTTGGAAATTTATCAGTTATCTTTCGTGACATGGCTTTTGAAGAATAATCGGGGAATCCCAGGAGCTGCTGATCCTGAGCGCCAAGACATCTTTATTGAAGTGACTTGTTAAAATTTGTGTCCATGTACCACGCTACTGTTTTCACAGTGTATATTTATACTTGAACAAATATCACTAATAATGACTTTCACTGTAGGAGTATCTGAAAAACGATTCCATGAATGTATATGGAGTGGTTTTACACAATTTCACGGTGCCTCATTACCATATGCATGCAGTTTGGCCATATATGCAAGATTAAATAGACGTTTTGCTACCTCAGGGTTAATTTTCTACACTACTGTTCAAAAATTTGGGGTCAGTAAAATTATTATTTTTATTTTTTTTTCAAGAAATTAATACTTTTATTCGGCAATGAACTTTCTTATATTATCAAAGGATTCTGAAAAAAGTGTATCAGTTTCCACAGAAATAACAAAGGTACAAAATGTAACTTTTTTTGTTCAAAATTAACAAAATTTATATAATTAGTCAATACATCATCAAGTCTTCTTCTAAAACGTGTTTTTGTCTTACCCTGATTCACTGTAGTAAGCCTATGATAAGTGTTTACATTTTAGACCTGCTGGGATGGTTTTCGTACGAAATTTGCCTTCATACTTCACTCACCCATGCGTTTCTCGTCATAAACGTAAATAGAGAAAAGTTGCTCCATTGTATAGTGAGTGACAGGTTAGGTTAAGTTCTTCACAATGAGCAAGAAAGGTTGGAGCAGCTAAATCTTGAACCTCTTGGGAATCACCCGTTTGCTGCACATGACTGAGCTCATATTTCAGTTAATGAACACATTATCTTTAATAAATCATATCATATTTTCCAACTGGCACAATCAATAAATGGGTATAAAAGGTATAAAAATAACAGGTCCCAACTCAAGAAACTAATTTAATAAAGTCTTAACCAGCAGTTATTTGCTTTTATCAAATATTTTGTTTAACAGACAAGACATTCTATTACTTTGGCTCTGGGTATCTGCCAAAAAAAGAAAGAAAAAAAAGAAAGAAAATGAATAAAAAATGATTGTTATTCTTAACATGAGAAGACTGCTGACATGCTTATCAGACTGAATGACATTTATCATGTTGAGATATGTTGTCTATAATGGTTCATTTTTCAATTAGGATTAGGTTGAACTATTGAACATGTCAGTATTGAGAATGTCTGTCTTTGGGAGAACAGACACAGATTATCTCCGACAGCAAGGAAGAGGCAGAGAATTAAAATAGGAAAGAAAAAGGGAGGAGCAAACGACAGACACAGTGGGTGAGGTTTTTTTAAAGACTTTTAATTGAGTAACAATTTTTTACGTAGTATCTGCACTTTTTCATTTTCTAATTCTTAGTACTTTTTACAGCTCTGCTTCTTTCCATATGTGGTTTAAAGTAGTATGCCAACTTTCTTTCTGAATAATATTTCACATAGTGAAATCAAGTGATCAAGTGATCTATCATTCTAAGATCCTAGGAACTGGAACTGAAACACATTTTGTTGTGGGTGGGCAACTGATCTGGATGAAATCGTCACCCTAAAAGTTTCAGAAGTCCCTCATGAGTCTGGTTTCATATTCAGCAGTCAAAGAGTATTATCTTGGTTGAATGAAAATGAATGAGTGCTTGGTTGAAGTCACAGCACTTTAGGATGTGGGGCCTACAGTGTTTCCCCGCAGGCAACACACTGAAACAGCTGTTAACTGTGATATTGAAAGCTTGTCAATCAATGTGCAGCAACAGAGCACAGGGAGTTTGGAGTTGAGAAGTCTTGGCAAATTGTGCCCAGGCAGATTCATACTGACATATCAGCCGGTTGAGTAGGAAACGTCAAATGTCATGTCATCAATATGTCATATAGGACAACACAAACCACTTAAAATCTTAAAGGACGACTGAGTATAGTATATCAGACAATATCTGATCATTTGTGTCCAATGACATGGGCATTGTTTTCATCCTTAAGCCTTGCTCCTGTCTTTCTGCGGGAGCTAGTGATTCTGCGTTTGAAGCCTTTCATAATTCAGTGCTGTTGGCTATATATAGATTCAGGGTTTCTTAAAGCCCATGGGGCACAATTACTATCTATATTCTCTTGCCAAGCAGCTTCAGCTTTGTTTTCTACACTGGTAGGGATGTCATTTACGAGCCCCCCAGAGTAAATGAGGGTCTAGCTTGACTGACACTGTTTAGAGACCACATTTGGCTCAATATATGTGGATGAGTGATCAAGGCAGGTTTGGGTTTAGCACACCAATTAGACATTTGAAAAAGAAACTTTCCTGGTGGAAAATCTTAGCACTTAAAGACAGCTTTTTGAACCAACGGAATTTCTTTATAGTTTTTTTGCAGTTGAAACAAGAATTTAAAGAGTATAGCTGACAGCGCAACATGCAGTAGGGTCAACAAGTCTTGAGACTTTGGACACTTTGGACACTCTAACTTTGCAACTATAAGTCAACTAACTCTCAATAGAGTATTATTAGTAGACTGTAGGTTAGGGTTAGGTGTGAGGGTTAGGGTTATGTTGAGGCCACACCACATTCGGGCAGATTTCTCCCCTTCCGACAATCCTAAGTGAAATCCCGATCATCTTTATGGTTCTAAAGATTATCTTATCAGATTTTCCTGTGGTGTGAGGTGTGTTAAGAGTGACCGAACCCGCTTGGAAGAACGTCGGAGCCGCCCTGGATCGCGAATCGTAAATATTCAACATGTTATCCTGATAAGAAATCCTGATGTGTGGGGGGAACCCCGAGGAAAAACACGCACCTACTCTGTTGATTGTCAGGTGGAACGAAACGATACTTAATCAGAAAGCGAGCTGACAGAAGACGGAAGCATAACAACCACAGTCATGGTGCAACACAGAGTGAAATGGATATGGACACCAGGGGCCGTATTCACAAAGCATTTTATCTTACCACTAGGAGTACTCCTAAATCGCACTAAAAGATTTTAGCTAGGAGTTTTCTCTTAAAAGTTATTCACAATGCCTTTCAGACCTACTCTTAGTAAAGAAAAATGACAACTCCTAAACTAAGAGTGAGTCTTCGTTGCTATGGATGACGTCATTACTCATGCACGAGCTTGACTGAAGTGACCACCTTGATTGGCTGATGATTGTAACGCGGGAATGATTCCAAACACCTCCCCTACGATGATGAGTGACAGGTCTGAGAATGCGTGCGCTACACAAGTAGTGTGAAGGACGGAAAATGATGAATAACTGAATAAATAGCCTAAATGAATAAAGAGTAAGGCAAAACAAATAGCCTATAGCCTAATGAAACATATGGATTGATGCAATATCTTTGCAACATTATTGAATTAATCTGTCACTATATGCCTCTGCCTACGTTTGCAAAGAGAAGAACATTTTAATTTGATTCACAATGAAACGTTACAATTAGTTTACATGCAATGAGTAGCCTAGTTTTGGTTGTTGTTGGTGGTGTTATTGCATCCCTAGTTATGCCTACAATGCAAAATTGTTCCCTCGCGATTGGAAGCTCCTGTAGCCGCCGTATACGCATTTAAAAACATCGCAACGTGAAATGCCACAAAAAGCGGTTTGTGAATAGGTCTTAGTGAGTTAGGAGTCCTCTCGACTTCTTTTAAGCTGTCCCAGGCTTAGGTGCTACTTTTAGGGCTTTGTGAATTACTAAAATTATAAACTATAAAATTAGGAGTCCTAAAGTTACGAGTGACACGCCCATTATTTTTAGGAGTTGCTCCTAAATTCGCCAGTTAGGAGCTACTTTTAGCCTTAAAATTCTTTGTGAATACGACCCCTGAGAGAGAATCAGCTTGTCTATTTGTGGCAATGTTCTGTTCATTCCAAACACTATCATAGCAATTTCTTCCTGCCTATCATCTGCCATGTTCATTCTGAAGTCTCGAGAGATTTTGTGAGATTTCCCGTGTTCACAGTCGGGACTGTAAGCCCGTCTAAATCGGTCCAATGGCGGTATCCGATAGAAAGGGTCTCTGCGTGTTACTGTTTTTCCTTTCTCGCAACACAACAAAGTAACATTAAAAACTAATAAAACATTAAATTAAACACATTTTTATTACCTCATTATTTCATCTGACTCCATAAATGAAAAAGGTTTTAATGATATCTGAGCATCATTAAATGTGAGCGAATGTTTGATTATTCTTTTTAACTCTTTACTTATATTTTACCCGTTCATATTAGGAATTTAGGTTGCACGATCACAAACTCGTCAGTTTTCGGTCTTTAAACAGAGGTAATATGCTATATACCTGAGATGGTCTTAATTCACGCTTTCACAATCAAAGATACTTTGGTATAGTCCCCGTGGTTTCGCATACACTTGAATTTAACGTAATTTTTTCTTCAGGTAGAGGTATGGCCACTACTACAGATATAAGTTGGCCAACATTACTTCTCTTATAATAGCTTTGGATTGGCCATGCCGTGGTTTTCCACGTACACTTATCTAAAGTAACATTAAATTAACAGAGGTAAGACACACCCAAATTGAGATTGGTCAAAAAGCATTTTTACTGTTCTAAACGGAAATTCACTTCTTGTCTTTGCGAACCAAGTACACTTGAATTAATGCCAAATATTAGTCGTCACTAAGCTGACGCAGACTTTGCAGTAACATACAAATCCGTTTAATCTACTTGGGACAAAACAATTTCAGAGTCAGTCAGAATAAAATCAAATGTAACAATTTATTATGTCAGGTAAATGTATCATGCCAATTTCATAATCAGTTCAAAGATAATCAATATAATAACATCAAATGCTCAGAGATAAAGGGTAAAAGATGTAGGCTAAACCCGACATTTAGAAAAATACATAATGCTGAAGTCTTTGATGTCCTTCAACATTATGGGCTGATCTGAGTTACAGATTCGCCCTGAGCCTCTCGTTGCATTTCTTTATATAGACAGAAACTTCTTTCACATTTGCTAACAATGGGAATTTGCATTCAGAGTTTACACGCTTTGAGCAAGATGCCATTTGCCTGGAAGACACACTCTCCTCTGTGTGCAAGTAAACTCTTTTAAGAGTGAAGAGCTTTTTTTACCTTTTGGTTTACTTCTTTGGGAATGAGACATTTGTACCAGTAGCACTGAGACATTTCAAATGATGCCAAACATGTATAAAACTGTATGATAATTATTCACATTAAACCATATAGATTTTTGGGTGAATATCTGGTGATCTCAGCATGAGAGAGAGACAACATGGGGGAAGTGATTGACTCGGGGATGCTAGTTTAGAGTCAAATGTTAATATCCAAGTTGACATGTAGTTGCAAAGTTACATATAGTCAGTGGAATGTCTATTGTGGAGCATTAAAATAAAGAGTTACCATAATTTTATTTAAAAATTAATTTGAATTATTGCATTATATAATAATAATACAAAAAAAATACTAAAGCTTTCCAGATTCAGATTTCCAGATTTTTTTTTTTTATCTCATATTTTTCATTGTGGTCTCAGAGTTTTGGACCCTGTGTATCTGTACAGAACAGAAGAAAAGATGATAAGCTGTTTGCCTCTAAGATAATTTTCTGCAGCAACAAAAACAATCTGATTATTTAAAAATCCTATCAGCCATCTGCTGAAAAGGCAGTTCCTTGTGGATATCCGAGAAGGAAGATGTATAAATAAAAACATAAAATGGCCATGAGACCTAATATACCTAATGACTACAAAGAGAAAAAGATATTAGTGTTGACATCTGCTCTAAATGTGTCTGTGTTTGGTGATTTGAAAAATGAGATTTGTGCCTTGTGCAATGAGCGAGTGAAAGAAAGGTGTATGGCTTAATGTAGATAACAAAATGCAATTTCCTTTGCCAAAATGTGAGAAATGATGTCCCAAAATTGATGGATAACCCATCCTCAGGAATTTGTTTGGATTACAAAACCTTAAAAATCTACAGGTGAAAACCACAAAGACACTTAGTCTTGGACTAAGAATACTGTATACTGTAAGCCAATGTCTTGTTTTGTACATCCAGTATGTTAATAAGTTTCACATAAGCTAAATAATTAAATCCAATTATCATAGCTTTTGTTTGGTCAAGCTATCATCTAAGTCAAGCCACCAGTGGTATATAGCCTTATTTACCCAACAAAGCATTGATCTGGGAAAATGTGTTCTTCCAGATACTGCACATAGATCTGTGATGTTCTCCAGATTGCAGTCCCTTGGTGATTCTTGTCTTCATGAATATACAGTTTGCTAATTAGCCTTAATTGAGTGCAAAAATAAGAAGGAAATACATCTGAAATGCAGTATTTTTCAGAGCCTTTGGCACAGATGTGTTACACCAATTCCCGAGTTATCTTTATGTGGCCTGATTGATTTGATAGTTTTTAACAACAATCTCATTGGATTCTTTATGGAAATTTCTAGGAAAATAATTGAAAACATCACTTAAAAAACAAGGGAGAGCCCGAGAAGATGCAAACCCTCCAACTACTAGTCTTTGACTGCCATAATGGTACACAGATACTGTAAGTACATCAAGAATTCAAGGAATGACTTAAAGAGCAATAGGGAAACACTTTAATGTGTTTTAAAGCACTAAAAATCAAAAGAAAATCAAAACAACTTCATTTTCATGAGTCAATATCTACATTTTCTAATTAGCTGTTATAGGTAAAGCTTGTCATTGCCATGTATTTCATTAAAAATAGCCTTAGACAAACAAACGAATGAATGGATAGTTTCTTTTAGAAATATCACAGGAGCAAAAGTGCTGTTGTTTCTAAAACTGATATTCAGAGCTAAAGTACGATGGAGACTGTGATGCATGTATGCAGCAGTTCAGTAAACAAGTTAATATTGAGTCATTTACATTTTAGACACAATACTGACTGTTACTTTTATATGTTTTTGCTCCACTAATGAAAATAAAGTCACCGCAAAACTTTGCAACACCAAGCAACACTCAACAGTGGTGTTTCTTCCTGAACGATTCAGTGTTTTTGAACAAATGATTCAACGACTCATTCATAAAGACCTTGGCTGCATCTGAATATGCATACTTACCTTCTAAGTAGGTAATATTTTCATACAAATAGAATGAATATAAAAAACTTTACACTAAGTTATCATCTTGGTGTGAATGGGTCTTTAAATCAATGATTGATGGACAGAATTGAACAGGATCTCTGTTTTGTAATAGCATGAACAAATTCTTAAATATAATCTTTTTTATGGACTATGCATTCAAGGACCTGAATTAGATTTTCTTAATTAATCTGTATCTGTTCAAGCAAGAAAGATTATTACTTCTCTTTTGATATAGAGGTTGAAGACACTGCAGTGGCAGATAATCACCTGGGTTATGGATTTTCAACTGTGATGTATTTCAGATCAATGTTAGAAACCGCCACACAGCTTCATCTCTGTAATTTCTGCAGTTACTGGGGAACGGCTGATGATGGCTTAGAGACATTGCAGGGAAATCTGTGCAAATGAATTATGTATGCTGTTGCCTCTTGATAGGCCAAGACAGACAAGAGTTGAGCAAGTAATTCAAAGGCTCTCTCCCTGTTGAAGCATGAAAGTAAAAGATAATTAGTGCCAGTGTCTGGAATAAACATGATAAAGTTAAACAAGGAGTGGGCAAACACTTGGAGAGAAGTAAGAAAGTATTTTGCATGAAACAATATTGACACGGCTTTCTGCTTTTTCATGCTCAGACTGCAAAATGAACAGCTGTCTGAGGGAAATCAATAAAGTGGGCGCTCATTTGTCTCAGGTATAGGCCAGTTAACGATGAGAATGTTTTGAAGTAATTAGCCTATCTTGCTTTAATGGACCTGACCTTTTCTTGACAGAGGCAACCCTCTTTGAATACAACGCACCGGTAACTCATTTTGGGTGCCATGCACAAAATTGAAATAGGATTTCTTTGTAGAACATTCAAACAAGACGTAAAGGAAACCTTGGCTTTATTTCTCTTTAATTGCATTTTTTCCTGCTTCGGTTTGATGATAGGAAAAAACTAATTCAAGGATTTTTTTTTAATGTCCTTATTTAAAGGACCATATCTAAAGAAATTTTAATACTTTTATTCAACAACACACTAAAGCACACTAAATTGATAAAAAAGTGGCTGTAAAGACAATTATGATACACTGTTGCAACATTATGTTATTATGTAACAAAATATTCTTGTTTCAAATAAATGATGTTCTTTTGAACAGCACAACTGTTTTCTTGAGCAGCAAATCATCATATTAGAATGATTTCTGAAGGATCACGTGACACTGAAGACTGGAGTAATGATGCTGGATGCTGGAAATTTAGCTTTACCGTCACAGGCATAAATTACAATTTAAAATATATTAAAATAGAAATATTTTTCAAAATATTATTGCTTTTACTGTATAAATTCAGCCTGGGTGAGCATAAGAGAGAGACCTTTTTAAAAAAACACTGAAAAATCTTGGGGCCACAACTTATCTTATCTTATCCACAACCATCTGCTGCATATGTTTTATCATGTTTTGATCTATACATTTCTGTCAACATGGAATAAAAGGGAACTATAAAAAGACATGTAAGTCTTATGTTTTCAATGAAAGTCTTTTAGAGCCCTTCAAAACAGCAGCAAGCACTGGTTCAACCTTTTATATAATATAAGCAATTACTGTTTATTAGTGATTTATATGTTGATTAGAATACTTTTGAATGGCAATCAGTGTGTCCAGATGGTGTATTTACGGCATTTACCACCAGGGACTAACGGTGTCATGCTAACCAGCCGAACCATGACCTCTTGACTGTAAGATCTGAGCCTGCGGCCCACCCACCGGCCCAACATAGAATGGCCTCAATAGAATTAGTCACTGACGAGATTCATTCAACTGATTGCATCCACCTGGTTTCTATTTCCTGTTATGCTATGGTTTATACTCACACACTTTTCAGCCCTGTCTGAAATGTATATGTTTTATGGGTTTTTCTCCTGATTTTCACTTTTGTTTTTGTGAATTAATTGGAATTTCTGTCTTAACTCTGCTGGATACTTTTGGATGATTGTATTCAAATTATCATCTGCAAATGTGTTTTTGGCTGTGTTACATTGGTTTGTACCAGGGCTGCCTTTCTCAAAAGCATCGTATGCCTAAGTAGATCGTAGAACCACTGCCACCAATGGTCCCAATGATCAACTTAGCTCACAATCCTTTTGAGAGACGCAGCCCAGGACATTTGTACATCAGTGACGCATCAGAAATGGAGTCCAGAAATAGACTGCATTTCCAGTTTCTAATGAACGCTCTAGCCTCTCTCATTTTTTTTTTTTAGTTACCCACCAGGGTACAATAGTCTAGAGAACCCAGATATTAAACAGTCAGCTCTAACCTCTTGTTTAAACAGTATGGAACTTAAAAAGGCTTATCTTAAAGATGAAAAAGTGTTTCTAATATCTATTCTAATAGCAATTGTTGTTAGACTCCCCGGAGCAGTTCACCAATATAGAACATCAAACAAGAAACAATAGGCACACAAATCTTCATATTATAATGTCTGGTGATGCTACAGAAAAGCCTCATAATGATATAGTCCACGCTGGAGAGAAAACCCATGAGAAATGGAGTGAAATGTTTATCAGAGGGCACAGACACATTGTCCATATTATCGATGAACCATAAATCAAAAGCAGAATTCTTTTTTAATTATGCCAATTCTCTTCCTTATTCATTGCTGTGATCACAGTGGCCTTTGAACTTTAAAGAAATAATGAGCTTTCACAACACTATCAGAATTTCAGTTGGTTTACTTTACAGAATTTAACATATCTTCCCCAGGTTTGTTTACAAATCTGGTTTATTTTGCTTCCGCATGAATTTGGCATTACAATTGGTTACACTTTATTTTAAGGTGTCATTGTTACAGTGTAATTATATATTTAAGTACTGAGTAATAATAATGAACATTATGTACTAAAAGGGTTTGGGTAGGATTATGATTTGTTTGAGGGTTAGTTGCATGTAATTATACATACATTTCTGTTATTACTATGGTAATTACATGTAACAACATATATAACAAGGACACTGTAAAATAAAGTGCTAACTTAAAATCTTATTTAGTTTGGAGCTGATGAGATTTTTACTGGTTTTGTGAGAGACCTAAACAACTCCTGTGGAAAGCTTTAGGGCTAAGATCTATATAAAGTGTTATTGCCTGTTTTAGAGAGTTTGTGATTTTCAATCATCGATGGAGAGCAAGAACCAGAGGTGACAAGTTAATTTGCCATGTCGAGAAAACTGGGCTTAGTCAAAACTGACTAACAGCTTTCCTACAACGATAACTATTGAACGCTTTATCTCATTGTGGAAAGTCACAGCAAATCCATGTCCGTCTAGATTAGGCCTCACCATGTACTTACACATTCATTTTTTCACCGCCTGTCAACAATTTAAAGATAAATAACACAATTACAATATGCTGAAGTTGTCGACTTGCTTAGAATGTCTTATCAGAATTGTACACCTGTTATTGTGTTTTAGAAAAACATAGCTTGTAATTATATGTCTTGTTTAATTCTGCAAAATGTTTGGAATAGGGTTAATTTATATTTCAAGCAGTGTTTGTTAAATGTTAACAGAGAATCCATTAGTGTCAGTTCACGAAACATGCTCAGCGGTGCCCTCCTTCCATTTCATTACTGCTCCAGTCTGTGCTGAATGGATTACTGGGTCTAATTCACTCAAACTTGGAGTAGTGACAATCCACTCAAACTTTTGCATTTGCACATGTATTGATAAAATCTCTCTGAAAATCTCCTCCATCACGCATACATATCAGTATGAAATGCTTGTTACTGTACAAATAATAGAAATCACATTCTCTCTGGTAGTGTGAAGCTGATGAGGGAATATTATCCCATGACTTAGGCATGTTCACATGGCTGTGCCAAAAATAGGTCCTCATTGTTGGTGTACAGTTGCTTATTTCAGCTGCAACGCTGCAAATTGAGAGTCATCTAAAAAACAGAATAGAATGTCAACAGTGATCAGCATGATCTTGGATTATGATAGAATTGCATTAATATGGAGAACAGCACATGAAGAAAGTGCTTTTGCAGCCCGCTGGCTAGCACAGCCACAAGAGCTCCACTGTGCCAGTGGTCCTCCACTTCAGATTGTAAAGTGTTTTTGTTTTTAAATGCCTTGTCAAGTACGATATCGTAGGGGGGGAGTTTGATGGATGTTTTGTTTGGAATTTTACAGCAGAAAATGAAGCAGCATTATCCGTGACAAAATTGAAATGAGCTCAGCCTACATCACAGCACAGAATACGCAATCCCGGTGCAAAATTGACAAAGTGCAAATCATGAGGATGCTGGTGGAAACTAGGCTGCACACATGTGTTCACTGTGCTACTGCAAAGCTCACAGGTGTTTTTGGAGGCTTATCTCAACCATGATGTGATTGAAAATTGATTGGACAAGTCATTTAGTCCTATTACACAAACAGCATGTGTCTCAATGTGTCTTGGAAAGCACCATCTGTGCTTGTTTGTGGAGGACAAATTTTAGGGTCCTATTTTAACAGTCTAAGCGCATGGTCTAAAGCGCCATGGCGGATGCACTACTTACATGGCGGAATTTGCAAGTGGAAAAACTGAACGCTTCTCTAGCGAGAAAACAGATCTGCTAGTGCACGAGGTTAAAGCGTGCGAGCAGACCATCTACGGTACAAAGTGCGCACTAAAATATTTTGCCATTGACTTTAGACC
The DNA here is from genome assembly GCF_949319135.1 of Squalius cephalus. Lineage (NCBI taxonomy): Eukaryota > Metazoa > Chordata > Actinopteri > Cypriniformes > Leuciscidae > Squalius > Squalius cephalus. The sequence continues at coordinate 32,690,543 of NC_137122.1, read as the reverse complement.
AGGTTTCAGTTGGTCAGTGTCGTAGTCTATTTCAGTTGCGAAACAGAAACAATGCGCCTGAACACACCTTGTTTTTAGACCAGCACGCCCATGGGCGCAAAATGGGTGCATTTGCCATTTAAACAACGTGGCGCAGGACGTGAAAATGATAACTGCGTCGGGCTGAAACTATCAAAAAATGGAGCCGCATTGCGGAGGGTGTATGGTAGGGCCCTAAGATGGTGTTTGTCAAGCTACAACAAATGACCACCTTTATTTATTATCTATATACACAGAGGGCAAAACCTTGAATACCTCATAATGTTCCTCAGACCATTCCTGAACAATGTGTGCAGTGTGGATTATCCTGCTGAAATAGGCCACTTCCAGAAATAAAATAAAATAAAATAAAATAAAATAAAATAAAATAAAATAAAATAAATAAATAAATAAATAAATAAATAAATAAATAAATAAATAAATAAATTGTATACATTACAATTTAGAGTGAGCCGTCATCAGAGGTAACTAAGTTATGTATTTCAGAAATGTATATATACAAATCACGCAGTTAGCTAACAGTGTATTCATTTAAGGTAGAAACAATGATCTCATTGAAGTAATAAATACATGTTGTTAACAAATGATTAGAATAGATAGAAAATGTAACATTGGTGCAGGTTGATTCAGAGTATGCTTCATGTGAAGTCCTCGCAGGAGTTGGGCATCTGAAGTCTTCGTAAGAGGCTGGATCCAAACTGGAGCTGACACACTCTCTAGTTACCTCAGGATGGGCATACAGAGAACAGAAAAGCAAGTGAAAAATAATTAGTGTAGCTGCATGAACAGCATAAATGTTCATAAATTGTATTCTAAGAGACTCTGTGTACAGGTGTTTGGTCCAATAAGTACCGCAGTAATTTGTAATTAATCTGAATTAATAGAAGAAAATTACAGGTCATCCAATATTTTATATTGTTTACACACTCTGTAAACTTGGATAATTTAGAGATTTCATCTGGTTGTGATGAAATATATAACTGTGTATCATCAGCATAACAGTGGAAACTAATTCCATGTTTTCTTACCAAGTGGCAGCATATACATATACTGGAAATAGCAGAGGGCCTAACACAGATCCTTTCGGCTCTCCATAATTTATTGACGTTCTGATTTTCCACCAGGGGACACTATTATCATGAAGGGGTGTACCTGGTCTGCAACAATGTGGCCTTTGGGAGTAAAGGATATTATACCCAAAATATGGTCTGACTACGCCACTCCCATTTATTGGACTGGGATGGAAGACCCAACTAATACCCCAGAATAAAGATGTACCCCATGCTAATAATATTCAAGTAAATGAAACAATTGAAGGCTGATGTAACAAAAGCAATATAAACATTATTTATTTGTAATCTTCAATCAGAGTGGTTAAAATATTTGCTTTGTATAAAAACCATTAATGACAGTAATACATCAGAGGCACCTACATGAATTCTCGTAGACAAATATCCATATGACAAACTACACTAAATAATGTTGGGCCAGGCCACAGTGCTCAATGTTGACAGGGATCCACATTTAATTCACCATGAGTACAAGGCTCCAAAGAGATTCAGCACGCCAAAGACAGCAACCGAGGTTACACTACATCAACCATAAAGTGCTTTGTTAGTATACACCAATTCTAATCACACCACATGGGTGGTCACCTTAATACATTGAGCATTGAGCCCTGCCCACTAACTACAAAAACGCAAGCAATGCCCGCTTCAGTCTAAGAACAAGTAACGTGCAGAAAGTGCTACTATGATCAGCTATAGGGAAAGCTGTCCAAATTGCACATACCACTGGCACTTCCCTGTCTCAATCTTTACTATTGCACACTGCCCAAATACAACAATTTGTCTCAATGATACAATATCAATAATCAGAAAAACGTGACCTTAATCATAGAAGTTCACAGGCTAAATAATAAAAACATACAAAAGTTTCATACATGAGAAAACAGTGGCTGGATGTCCCAACAGAGTACACAAACTAAAAAGACAGAAACACACTTATTTATTTATCTCCATAACCCACACCCATGCACCCTACTGATAATATACATTGAAAGCACTTGTAAACCTTCAAACACTCACGAAAGACGGTGTTCACTCACAAAAGGCTCCTAATGACCCTGTGTGCACTGAAGCACACAAACGCCGGGGCGCAGATGAAGGAACGCACGGGACCTGGTATAATGACGGGCTACACATGAAACAAACATGAGTCTTTGCAAGGCCAAAGTCTAACAATTAATTGGATATCAGGCTAACAGATACCTACTTTGGGCTAGGCCACCCGCACCAGCACACGGCAGCAATTACGCAAACACCCTGTAAAACCCACACAGTCTGTTGAAAACCATGGGATATAAATATACTCAGCGCGTAAAGCAGGGGACCGTCTCAATGCCTTGTTGACTATACGCACCTGGACACGAGAGAGGGAGAGTTCCCAGTGAATATCCAACTTTGCTCCGTTTACACGCCCATTCTACAAAATAGACCACAATAAAATCACACCACAGCATCTCACGGCTCACATCAAAACCACACTCTTTAAGGGAAGCATACCTACCGGCGTTAAACTCCGAAACGCTTCCGCGATTCAGTTACTGGTGACTGCACATGCACACACACTTCAACACGTGGGACGCCAACACCTGGCTGTCTACGCTCACCTATAATCACGGTTCCACTCCCCTCCGTTTCCTGTCTAAGCGGCCGACCAAACGCAAAAACCCGCCCTTATGGACACCTCTACATTTAAGCCCTTGCTACTCGCTCCTGGGTCCTAAAGTCCCACTGGCTACATTTAGGTAGGTGGCAGGTGGCAAATATACTTCCACATGAATGGCCGGACCCAGGGTTTCCCAGCAGAACATTGTCCAGAGCATCACACTCCCTCCAACGGCTTGGCGTCATCCCAGAGTGCATCTGGCTGTCACCGCTTCCCCAGGGAATTGTACACGTGATGTAAAAACGGGACTCATCGGACTTCTTCCACTGCTCCAAAATCCAGTTCCAATGCTCGCACGCCCAATTGCCCATTGTGGGCGCTTTCGACAGTGGGTCATCATAGGCCCCATTCTCAGCAGAGTGCGATGCATTGTGTTTTGTGACACATTCCTCCCATAACCCTCATTAAAATTTTGTGACTTGTGCCACAGATCACCTTCTGTTTGCTTGGACCAGACGGGATAGCTGTCTTTGCCCTAATGCATCAATGAGACTTAGGTTTGTGGTTTGTCCCTCCTCGTACCACTGTTGGTAAATTCTCTCTTCCATGTTTGAAGTTTATGCCCTGTCCAACTCAGAAACTTGGGGTATCAAAATTATCCCAAGCTCGACTTGAGAGGGCATTCATGTCCAATTTTTAACTAGGAAACTCGTATTTTTAATAATTCTGATCTGAACTTATCTTTTGAGTTTTACAATCATCAAAACATTTGTTACTGCACATGTAGCTTTCTTTGTTTCAAAGCGTCAGCAAGAAGTGTTTAAAATAGCACCAAATTTATAGTTAGACGTCAGCAGACAGTAATAAAGTAGTGGTGGTCACTGTGGGCCAGGTACACACATCATTAAAAAAATTAACTGTACTATGCTAACTACGTTATATCCTAGTACTCTGCATTCTCAGCAGACTGGGACTCATCAAGAAAGTTCACCAAGAAACTTCTCCTCATTAAGCACACTATAAGAGAAAAGGATGAGGTGTGTGTGAAGATATAGCTCTATTGCACTCTATGTGTAGAGTGCAATATTTCACAATTAAGTAAACATTGCTTTATGCTTCTCATATAATTAATTTAATGAAACAGTCAATACAGAACAAAGCAATACATTAAGAACAGCGATTGATCTTGTTTTTGTTTTGGTCAATATTGTTTAATTAATATTTATTACATAATAAACAGCAACAGGTGTATCAGGCTGTATTTAGACTGCAGTGCGTAATTCACAAATACAATATTTTGACACATGTCCATTTTTTTATATTTTTGCCTGTGTTCTTAAGACCATTCTTATTTTAGGATCATTGAGTTACTGCTAGTCATTTTAATTTTAATTGTAGGCTTGTTACATTTTTTGATAATTTTTTTTTTGTCACTTTTGTTATTTTATTTTTGTATTATTTTAAATATGTCTATATAGTTTTTATTCATTTTTATTTAAGGTTTAGTTACTTTAGTGCATCAAGCCTTGGTGACAAGCTGAAACAAGTAACTACATTATGGTTTTAGTATCAGTTAACTATACCTACTAATCATCATATCCAACAATCCAGTTTTAGACGTATGCCGTTCCTACACAACTGTCGACACCCCTTGCATCTCTGCAACTCTGGCATGGAAGTAAGGTGAAACCTTACCCTCTACAGGGTTAATATCAGTTGCTTTTAGCAGCTGTTTCTGAGATATAACAACTTAAAAAAAAAAATTTATCCGAGATGTTATTATCTGCCACATACGAACTACATCCTTCCCTATTTATAGCCCATGCCAAGGAGGATGTGTCTGAACATTGAAAACCTTTATCTGTCTTCAGGTTTGATGTGATCAAATTGAGCATGAGCCATGGTGTTTCATTTTCACTTTCTTATAGCTCAATCAATGTATGTTTGTTCCAAGTCAATATCTATTCTGTTGATTGTGCACAACACTCATGCCATAGATAAAGTGCTTTTAGCGGGTGTTGTTTATCCTTCTCATCATAGATGCTTTCAAGAATTCGGGTCACTGAAATGTTTTATTCTGAATCTCATTAGTCTTAATCGGTTTGATTTTGTGACTTCAGTTGGCCAGTTTGTACAGCCTATTGCCTAAATGTGATGAGGTTATAAATTTGCAAGTAGCTTGTTTTGCTGTTGGTTTTTAAACAGCACATTATGCTGATGATATCAGGCTAGACTAATTTTGCTCACTAAAGATAGCCTGCTCTATCACATGTTTGGCATGGGAATCAATTTATGAATTCTCTTAGCAAATTGCACACTGGCAGACCTCAGCACCGTTCTTGATTGCAACGGCTATATTCTAATTATTGCTCACAGTTAAATAACCTAATGTCAGCAAGGTGCCAGGAGTTGGCAAAGGATATAATTAAGAGAAAGGCATTTATGAATTCCCTCACCTCTGACTTTAACCCTGGGAATGCATTGCGAAACCACAGAACCTGGATATGAAATGCAATCCAACCTAACGGTCTGATATCTTTTTGGCTACGAAACTGAGGTGTTAATTAGGGAAAAAGCTGTATCCCTGTCATTTTGAAGTTAAGAGCCCGGTTTATGCATGGTGACTGGTTTAGAATTTTAAATGAGCTTAGAAATCAACAACAGCAAAGATTAAACTTAAGGTCACTTTTAATTGTATAATTGAGGGGATGAAGATGGAACAACTTTAAGCTTAATTATGTGTTGCAAAACAGATCATTTTCTTAATCTGCTTTACAGCCAAAGTATCTAAAATCCTCATAGATTTTCAGACAGTATATCTTACAATAAGTAATTTTTTTTTGTTTAAATCACAAACCTCAATATGTTTTGTTAGATGTATGCTTAAAGTATATTTAAATATATAAAAAATATATATTTTTAAAATAATAAAACAGAACTATTTGGGGTAAATCAATTTTGCTTCTGAATTAAAGGGATACTTCACCTCTGGAAGGATGAATGTGTATTTAAAATAGGTCATTTATGTAGAAGAAATGTGAAGAAATTTTTGAATTTGGAGCTTTCTAGACTGAGAAAAGCCAGAAAATGTATTTTTGGCTTATATGGATGAAAGACAACAACTCCCAGAATGCACTTGCTTCGCTGCCCTAGGAGGCCACTCCCAAGCCACGCCTACCGGTAAGAGAGCGCTGTTGAAAACAACAAGGTTAGGCTACTAGTGAGTCTCCGTGACGAGTTTGCCCGGGATTTCGAGATCGCCCAAAATGTCCGGGATTCGGCTTTTGCGTTCTACAGTCGCCATTCATCATGTTTACTGTGGCGAGCAGGACGAGACTGAGGGGCGCGGGAGAACGGCGTGAGGCCGGTGGCGTGATTACTGTTGAGCGACACCTCTGAGACGCAGCGGTCTCGTATCTCTCACGGAGGAGCGGGAATTTTCTTAGCAATGTTAAAACACACATCAACCGATCACTTGTTTAGCGTTCATGTAAACACTACATTCAGATTCACCAATCGGAATGAATTCAGTTAGATTGAAACAAAAGGTGTGCATGTAAACAATGAATGGCGACAGCAGAAAGCAAAAGCCGAATCCCGGACATTGCACGATCTCGACGGCCGGACATGTCCGGGAAAAAGAGGATGGTAACCCCTACTACTCAGCTTTCTCCACAGAACAAGAGCCTGATAGCTTAGCTTCCAAAGAAAGACGGCTGAAACTATGTGTACATTCTGTGAGTGAGATCCCACCTCCTATGGGCGGGTTGAACAAATGCGGAACAGCTCCTCCTATTGGCTGTAGTCTTTAGCCTCTGGCCAGAAAATCCTCCGATGATGCAAAATGACGATTTTTGCGTCATCGGAGGATTTTTTCCAGACAAAAAATACATAAATCTCTCATCTCAGGGGGATATGAGGGTGGAAAGCACGATAATTCGAAAATACTACAGGTTTTCTACTAATACAAAGCTTAATGCTAAATCCTGAAGTATCCCTTTAAAGTGTATTTTAAAGTACATTTAATTAAACTTAAATCTTGTTTTAAGAATTATTATATATAGCCTATTAATGAAAAAACAAACAAAAAAATACTACTTGTAAAAATCTTGACAGAATTGCACATGCCACTTAAAAAATCTTTCTTTATGGATGGATCTATAGCATGATGGAAATATGCAGGTGTCTTTGAGTTATGAATGAAGCGGCATGTAGCAGACTCTGGGAACAGATTGCCAAGCAGGTCTAAAGCGGATTAGAGTTAATTAAAGGGATGTTCCTACTTGTCATATCCATGAATCCACTTTCTATTTACATACTAATGCTGAGAGCGAGCAGAGGAGGAGAGTGCTCCAACATGATATTGCATGCTTAGAGATGAGGAATGAGTTTTTTTCATTCTTTGGAAAACTATTAGTAGTATAGGCAATTCACCATGTATGCCACCATTGATTGCCAACGTTTCATTGGCACGTCTGTTACTTCACACAGTGATAACAAGCAATGCATACATATAATACTTGCAATGTTAACTGCATGCAACCCTCAAGTTATTTAAATAACAGTTTTACTGAGGTATACAATGTTGGTCTTTCTCCACACCACACATGGGCCACATCCAAAATCGTATACTCTCTAAGTAGGTATTTCTTTTGAATGAGTACTTACTTCATAACTGTTAAAAAAGTATGTTCTTGGTAGAATGAATGTGTGTAGTATGAATCTGAATGTACTACATTCGCTATGTTGTCATTGTCATATGACTTCAGTTGCTTCATTCCCATTCACAATTCCTCTCATGTGGCTTCATAAAGCTTCCATTTGATGTGCACTTCAGAATCTCACAGGATTAGGTAGGTTATTGCTTACTGCTATAAAGTTGATTCAGTTCAGTGAACTGTGAAAAATGTATCAGCTATAAAATGAGTTGTATTCAGCAATGATATGCATCTCTATCAGTGGGGCATATATTGTGATGATTATTTTTAATTAATTGAGAAAAGCAGAAATCATTATCACGATTAAAGGAGAACTCCGGTCAATTTTAACATTGAGCTCATTTTTTTGTACATTTGGAGTGCTGTCAATACAGAGAACAACGACAAAAATCGGTGTTGCCTACACCGAGTTATTCTATTTTTAAAATTTGCACCCTGTTGACTTCAATAGGGCAAGTAGTAAGCCTGCTTTTTAGCCTCTTAACATCCTTTAAGTGTCATTACAAGTGCACAGAAAATGTGAGTGATTCCTTCCGAGTGAACACGGGTGGATCTGACTGCAGTAGATGTTAGAGATATTAATAAAAATGAAGTTAATTCAGCCAGCGCTCATACCTTTGTTTACATCCTGTTTTCGGTGGAAGGCCATAGTAATCGATTGTCGAGTTCACGCGCATAGGTTTAGTTACCAATGATCACGCGCGTGAACTCGACAATCGATTACTATGGCGTTCCACCGAAAACAGGATGTAAACAAAGGTATGAGCGCTGGCTGAATTAACTTCATTTTTATTAATATCTCTAACATCTACTGCAGTCAGATCCACCCGTGTTCACTCGGAAGGAATCACTCACATTTTCTGTGCACTTGTAATGACACTTAAAGGATGTTAAGAGGCTAAAAAGCAGGCTTACTACTTGCCCTATTGAAGTCAACAGGGTGCAAATTTTAAAAATAGAATAACTCGGTGTAGGCAACACCGTTTTTTGTCGTTGTTCTCTGTATTGACAGCACTCCAAATGTACAAAAAAATGAGCTCAATGTTAAAATTGACCGGAGTTCTCCTTTAAAACACGATTAATCCTGCAGCTAAAATAGCGATTGGCTCTTTTATTAAGAAGGCGGGACTAATTTCACCATATTGCGCGTTGCTCGTACTCCCATTCATAAGTAATATGAGTGCAAATTTGTAAATCTAAAGTCTTTACTTTTTTAACATATTGATTTTTGCCTACTTTATTGAAATTATGCATTTTCGGATACAACCATACTCTCCTAACGAATATTAAAAAATTGCTATGTGTAGGAGTGTGGCACTTGAGGCTAAAGATCCAGTGTTGTGGGCCCTTGAGCTTTCCAAAGCTGAGCAGGTCATGTCCATACCATCATTGAAAGAGATGTTTGACTCCTTGATGCCTTGCATACTGCCTGTGAAGGTCACATGTCAAATTCCCCTTCACTCTTGTCTGAGGTGCTGTTTGCAATTCTGCTTCAGCCAATTAGTGAAGACTATCTTTTTCATTACAATGCTTTATTTTCAGGGGAGACTTTGAGAGATTTTGAATACATTTCCATCCAGTGAATTGCCCTTTTCACATTAGAGGGCAAAAAAAAAAGAAGAAAAAAAAGAAAAGAATGAATGTTCTGTTTACTTCAGCAGTCAACCAATTTCATTGCTTAAATGTTATCATATTTCAGACTGCAGTCTCCCAATGGCTGCTGATTTAACATTCCTGCCGTAAAACCCCATTATTTAGTTTCACTTGGATTGAGACGAAAGCCAAAACTGAACAGGATAAAGGAAATAATGTGACGAGACACACATTCAATGAACTTCTGCCAATATGTGCTCTTATCTGAGTGAGTCCTGTCTGGGTGTTAATTGGATACTGTTGTTCATGTTGGCCGTAAAAGACATCAGACACAGAGAAAGTGTTTTTGAATGATCGTAGAAATCATATGCACCATCCACTCTCAGTTTAATGTCCCCTAAGGGCATAGCGGATGACACATCCATTGTTTCTGTACCCTTAGTTGCACGATTGTTTTTATGATTGAAAATAATGAGATTGACTTACCCCACCAGCCTCATTTAACTGCCATATTACAACGTGACAGACTCAGAAGCAGTGATACAGGATAGCTATTTTCAAAAACATAAATGCATCCAGAGAGATTTGCTTCTATAATCACCAACCAATTAATCTGTGGATAAACACAATTTCATCAGCTTTGTTTCTGATTTAGACAGGCATATCTTTGTGGTGTTACTGAAATGTAACATTTCTGTGATATACAGTTTCTCTCTCAAAGTCCCACAAGTCATAAAGATTTTTTTTAAACTTATCGGAATAAGCCTGTGCACTCATCTTTGGCTTTTGTAAGTGGCAGCCAGCAAATGATAAACAATCATTACTGACATCTCTGTATTTCAGCTGAAAATCAATTCCATCAAGTGTCAGATTTTTAGTCAAGAGCTTATCTAATGTTTTTGTATGGTACACATTATCTTTCTGTCATTCGGTCCCTTGTCAAAACATGTTTTGGTTGGTATCTGATCGATTCAAAGTGATAAAGCCTTATGCTTTCTCCAAGAAAATAGAATAAAACATGTCTGTCCACATTTATTTATTATAGGCTAGATATTTATTATCTAAAGAATATCTTTTACATCTTTCTAAAAGATCATGATATAAAAGGATTTGGTTTTGTTAACTGATACAGAATTTAAAACATACAAGCTGGTTCTTAATGATCTCTTGTAGATTAGTTTTAATGAATAAGATGAATAGTGTTTTCACGGCTTTCAGTTAATTAGCTTTAATGGCGGTTATAAAAAGAAGGAGCTCCTTTATTTGTCAGAAATGTCAGTCTGATGGCATTAACCAAACCTTTTAAATTTCACATTTTAAATCACCAATGAACATTACCTTTCTTAAAGTTTATTTCATCATTTAAAAAGAGAGAAAATACTTGAGGCCCAGTTTAAGACAACGTCACCTAGGATAACCCTTCATGAAACAATGTTTTTGTATGCAGGTCAGTAATAGCAGAGAGGCTTCATTAATGTCCTTCCTGAATAATGCATATTGGGTTTCTGTGCTTTGTTGCTCTATATTAAATCTAACAGCGTTTGTTATTGTACTATATGCAAGATTCAGCAGGCTTGTATCCAGAGAGAGTTTTGGGTAGGAAGGGCACAGTGTCCTAGCAGGGCTCTTTAATCTCTCACTTTGAAACCCTGTTCCACCCAAGGGTGGCTAACTGAATGGGTTCCTAGACCCACAGGAACAATCACTCACTGCGTGGAGGTGATGAAACAGTATTTTTTCAATCCAAGGAGAACTGCCATTGTGCAGTGAGGTGTGATGGAATTAAACATGGGGCTTTTGTGCGTATCTGTACAGTATATTAGTTTTCTCACCATTGTTATACTTCCACCGTGAGACAAAACAATGTCACGCATTGTGTACAAAAATCCCTTGCCATTTTACATAAAAATTTAACTAGAATGACTGTCTTTTAAAGAGTCTTTTAAATGTGGACCACAAAGACAGTATACTTTGGTGTCTCATTACTTTTTTTTTTTTAGGTTGAATGAAACGGAAGTTTAAAAGTCTTTATTCTTCCCTGTTTGAAGTATATCCTAGTGAAACAAGAAAACAAGAAAACATGTATAGGGCGGGACTTAATTTTGTCCATGGGGAATTGACTGGATGGTTGTGGTTTGCTACTGCTGTGATGTCATGTGAGTGACATATTGCCCCGCCCTCACGCTAGTTGTTATGAGCCTTGTGAAAAACTTAAGTCGTAGTGAAACTTGTGTTGATTACAGCGAAGTTATCACCTCATTGCTGAGAAATATAATGTTGCTTTCAGTAGTGAAGCTGTTTTGTTTCTAAAAGTCATGGGCAGAGGTCGAAAACCAGCTCTTGAATGTTTCGGTGTCTGCGCAGTGCGCAATTTCTTTTCTTTACAAAGATAAATATAAAGTCCCCACCTCAATAAAAAGCTGTGAGCAAGCGCATACAGGCACGTCTGCCTCATAATACAACATTAAAAAGCTATCTTTGTGAATAAACGTGTCGGCCTCGTCTTGTGGTGGCTTGGAATTCAAAGGGGAATCGGATATGCGTGTTTACACGTAGGTCGGATGTACAGATATCGGATATGTATTTGATTTAAAACCATATTTGGAAGTGGCTCAGATCGATGCAAAAAAATCGGATCTCATGCATTTTTGTTTTTACACGTGGGCAACCAATTCCGATCTGTCTGTGTCAGATGTGAGTAAAAGATCAGATTTGTTGTGCCAGTGTAAACGCATTTCTGTGTATGTGCATGTGCTTGTTTGTGTGACAGGTGGGCGATATCTTGTGATAATTTGTTGGAGGCTGCGATTGGTTCTCCTCCACACCTGATCCAGATAAAAGGACCGCCCCAAACACTCAACAAGTGGACCACTTGCACTGAGCTTCGTGACAAACTTTCGTTTGGAAATAGTATTTCCGGTTATATTTACTTTCAATGTACTGTGGTCAATGAGTTGAACAAACACCACCTAAAATGAGTGTCCGCAATAAGATTAACAAATTTGGCAATTTTGGATTCTATTTTGCATTGTTTGCTACAGACTTGTACATTTATCTCTTGTAAATATCTTTTTGTGTATATTTCTGCCAAGTTAAGGGAGGAAAGGAGTTTGACGCTATTTTATTTTGTATATCTATCTTTTCACATTGTTTTTGGTTTAGGGAGGTAGGTAAGTTTAAATTGTATTTTGTTTTCTTTATTTTTGTTTTAGGAATTGTAGAGGTTAAACAAGAATATAGGTTTTGTCTGCCCCTGACGCTAAACCCTTTTGAAAATAAACGTATTTATTGTTGGTATCTCTCTGGGGAGGGGAAGTTATTTTGATTAAAGATTACAAGGGCACATGAATTAAAAAAATAATGATGTGCATGGATAAATCATTTATATTAAATACTGCAATATTCCAGAAAAAACAAGAATGGTCAATTTTGATTTCATTGTGACTTTAAGCTCAAACTCTTTTTTTTTTTTTTTTTTTTTGATATTTTAAACTATTATGTAAAATAAAATTACTCATGAAAAATAGCTAATTTTAAATGCATCAAATGCCTCTTTCCAATTCCAACCTTTCTTTGACTATCATTTGAAATCTCACAGTGCCATTATTTTGACATACTCTGCTGAGTTTATATTAAATTCATATTTTAATTAACTAATTGTAATTAACAAAAACATAATCAGGATTATATTTTGTATGTTTAGTTGTATTTTTGTTCCCATGTGTTTGTTTCTGGTGGTTCAGTTTAGTCCTGATAAGTCCCTAGTTTGATTCCTTGGTTACTGATTATGTTTACCTGTCAATCATTTGTCTCCCTTTGTATTTAGGCTCTTGGTTTCCTCTCTTCATTGTCCGGTATTGTCTTTATTTCATTTGGTTGTGTGTTAGTTTTCTCCTGCGATCTCGTATCTTTGTGGATTAATAAAGAAGTGTTTGTTTGGATTCTCCTGTATCGTGTTATTACTACAGCGTGACAATATATAGCTCTGTCCCATTTTTTGCATGAATATTTGTTGAATATTTTGTTGACTAACAAAACAAAAACTGCAATGTAAATTGCAATCATCAGTCATTGGAGAAGAGATGTCATTGTGAGAGGAAGAGGAAGCTTATATTTTTTTTACTAAATTATGAGGGCAAAGTTATATAGTAATGTGCACAGTTAAATCATTTATAATAAATACTACAACATTCCATTGAAACAAACAAACAAAAAAGCTGATTTTGCAGAGTTTCAGGCTATTGTTTTGTAGTAGCAATGCCTTAATTAATGTACATGCATAAAGGTTAATATACACATCTTCTTTCTTTTTTCTCTCTGCTTCTTTGTTTTATTTTTATCCATATGCCACCTATTTCACTTCCTGCTTCTTTCCAGGCAGAGCACAGAAAGACTCCTGCTGCTGGCCTTTGCAAATGGCCCTAAAGCTTTACAAAAGCCAAGTAAAAGCTCAACCTGCTGTATTCAATGTGTGCTGAACAGAGACCAACCTATTATTTCGTCCATTTCGTGCCTTTGAATCTGGTGACCTATTCCAGTGAAAAGCAATTTCAATAAAGGTCATACACATGACTAGGTAAGGGAGAAATGCCCATGAGGCAAGGTTTTCAAAGGATGTTTAAGTCCTTTATCTTTTTATTGTTGTGTGTGGCATTGTGAGGGTATCAGTACAGGTTGATTAAGGTTTAGAATGCAAGATGAAATTGAAAGCTGTACAGTACATTAGGGAAACATTTGAAACCATGATGTTGTTCATCACAACAAAAACTTAAATTTGCTTAATGTCTAGTCTAGTTCACTAAATGAGATGGTAATTGGGTTTGTGCCCTTCAGGCAACACATGTCTAAAGTTTGTGATGGTTGCGGTTGTACTAAGGCTGGTTTAGTACCAATTTAAAATCTGTAAATCTTTGTTCAGCACTTCATGTGTCTCATGTAAGATACTTTAATAGATGTAACAGCACACAGTTCAGGGTTAAATACATTTTGTCATTGTTTTTTGCAATTTTCAACTGACAGATTTTCAGTTGGTGTGATTTTTCAAACAGAAAATCTGTTTCTCAACACTCTTTAGCACCTCAGTTTGAAACATTTGCAAATACAGCTTTTCCTCATGTAATTAAGTACATATCATGATAGAAATGCTTTGTTGCCATCTGTGGTGTGAGAGCTTCCATTTTTGATTGGACATTTGGAGACAATACTTCAGACAACAATATTTTCCTTATTCTCTATCTTTTTTTTAGAAGCATCTTGTGTTTTATTGCAGTTTGAAAAGCCCTCATTCACAAAGCTCCACACATTGCACACTTCTTACATACACGTTTATAAAATATTTTGGATAATTTGATCATGTTTTCCATCTTCAATAAGAGTGCATACTCTGCTCTGTTTAACACATTTTATCATGTTTAATGCATTCTGCAGGTTTTCTCATAAAATCACTGAAGTAGATTAAAAAATATCTGTCCTGGTTATGAAAAACATAAATTAAGAAAAACTTGCAAAAGAAATATATAAAATGAAGACTTTTAGGTCCATTTCACCCATCCAAGCAAGATCCTTATAGCCACATTGGTTGATACTGATTTTAATAGTCATGAAGATTTGATTGTCTTATTACAAGGGGATACGTCTCATTCTTCAGGAAAAAATGAACTGTACCGACACAGGGGATGGTATTGAGCACATAAATATCCAGACCAATCATAGTTTATAATGAAAGTTATTAAACAAAATCTCTGTTGTAAATATTTGAGGAGGTTGACATCTGGTTGAAAGTCCATTTGTGCTTTGGATAATGTGCCCCAAAGCATTCCACTTCTCTCTCCCTCATGTAAAATGCATTTGGCCGTCTGTTGCTCCAGTTGAGTTAAGTCTGGAGTGTGGATTTGAGTACACCCTCGACAAAGTTCTTTGTACATGTCAGCTTTCTTTCACTGGTTTGTTCCATCAACACTGATTTTATGTTTTCCTTTGCTGCCAGCACAGCACTTTCACCCATAACTACTCTGGTTTGGGAGTGCAAAACCATTATCAGGGCTTGTTGCCATTGTTGCTGTAGTCACTATATGTTCCGATTACAATGCTGATGCCAATTCTGCTGTCCTTACTCTGTCGTAATACAACATTCGGACATGATTTTTGGGATTGTTAAACATTGTGGCTGGTGAGTTTCAAAATATATTTAACTAAAATTTGGCATGGCCATTTACAAAAGCCATGGAATTTCTGCGCCCGTAATATCATAAGTAATTGTCTGCAATTCGTAACATGTATGAGTCATACTGCATTTCTTGCTGCTGTATGTCTTGATCTCTTCAAGATTCTGATTGATGATGTTATGAAATTCTTAAAATATCAGCATTAGTCCTTTGGGATTAGATCAACCCTTCAAACATTCACAGATTTCAACTAAGTGATGAACCTAAAGGCAAGAGATGCTAGTATTTGTCTGCAACTAAAGCCTCACTAGCAAATTGCAAGAGATGACCGTTTAATGTTCTGCATACCAACAACATTGTGGACAGGTAAGTCTATTCCTCCTTAATGGCGATTAATTGCTCTCAAGTTGCAGAGAGCAATAAACAAGTTATGAAATATTACATACAATTTCCTATAAATATTATAACAGAGCAGATAAACAGGGACAGGACATATTTACTATAATTTTATAATTGTACGTTTGCATGTGGTTTGTCATATAATTTCCAGTTGATTTAGTCACAAGTGATTTGGCAAATAAAGCTCTGATTAATCTTATGTTGAGTTGTTTATCAAAATGACCTTTAGCAATGCCTTTTAGTCTTTATAGGCAAAACATGTAATTTCTTAGCTATTTGAATAACCAAAGTGAACTGCAGAAGTAATTACTGTTCATAAAAATGTTCTCCCAAACTTGGCTCAGCAAATGTATGGGTGCTGAAACAAAGCAATAAGTTTTCATAGCTCCTACAGTTTTACATTTTTTAACAAACTTCATTAAAAAAGCTGTCACTACGGTAGCCTTTAAAAAGGTTCTAATATGTAACATTTGTCAGTAATGTTGCTGGTAAACCCACGACAATGAAGGTTAAGTTCAAATGAAGAATTTAATAATAATCCAACAGGCAAATAACAGAAGTAACAACACACTTTCACAAAAGAGACCAGACCAACACTGAGTGAATGTGAGAAACTCAAACAAAGGGACACATGTGGCTAATGAAAACAAACTAAAAGTCCATGAAAACCGAAACTAGGTGAACATAAGAGTGACACCAAAGGAACTAATATGTAAACTTTTGGTACCAGTATGTACATTTAAGGTACTAATATGGTACAAAGGTGTACCTTTTGAAAGGGTACTGTAAACTCACGCTCGATCGGCCCATAGCCGACATCCACCCAGCGATGAGACCATTTGCCAGGAGACCACCTTCCTTTGTGTGCCAGTTATCTCTAAACTCTTAAAACACATATTACCTTTTGTTTTACTTATTTGGAAATGATACATTTGTACCAGTCGCACTGAGACATTTCAAATGATACCAAACATGTATAATATTCGATGATAATTATTCACATCAAACCATATGTATTTTTGGGTAATTTTCATGTGGTCTCAGCATGAGAGAGGGGGAGTGGGGAAGAGGGGGAGAGATGTATTCTGAGGTGAGACTTTGCGTCTCAAATGGTGAGTTCAAATGGTAATTTCCAGCAAGATCCTGTCTTCTCAGGGTCTGGTCGCTCCTCAACCAGACTGTCCGGCATTTTCTAATTTCTCAACTCTTACAGTACCATCACACTGACAGCCTTTGTACCTTTTTTTCCGAGAGTGTAGAACAAATTATATTTTATTTTTAAAGTAATACTCTGGGTTTAATCAAAATTAAGCACAATTGACAGAACTTGTGGCATAATGATGATTACCAAAAAATAAAAAAATAAAAAAACACACACACACACAAAAACAAAACGTTATTTTTTTACTTCTCTCTTCCTTTCTTTAAATGTAAAATGTCCTTAATGTAAGTACTTTCTGGTTTGATAGTACAGCCATGATAAACAACATGCATGTTGATAGGATTTATGTGTGAAAAAAAAAATCAACATCATCTAAAACTGTACAAATGACTTTACTGCACAAATTATACAATATTTTTTAAAAGTAGAATCGATGTAAGGGTTTTTTTTATTTTAAATGACAAATTTTACATTTTTGCTTTTTTTTAAGAAAAATGGATGTGTCAATATGTGTACTTGTAATAATCAGCATCTAAATGTTTGAGCATAACTTGTATTGAACCTGCAATACAATATTGAGGCACAAATTCAGAGATACTTTCGATGGATCCACAGATTAAATTTGCACAGACATAGAAGTTTCTGACAGACTAGGACTGTACTGTACCACCCCCCCCCCCCCATACTGTTCTGAACTGTACTTCACTTCTGCTAAAATTCAATGAAACTGTCCAAACTCCTTCAAAAGCAGGTTCTTCACTAGGCTGTTTACATTGCCACATATCCTCTTTATTAGCAAATAATGAACATCTGAAGGAGGAACATCTGAGATGATCTCACACTTACACTATAAGAACGTTTACAATTTTATTTTTGGACTGTAGTCATATGGATGATTCTCAGCACGTAAATCATCGCATATGTTACTCTTTGTGTTAGGAAGTGAAAAAAAGGCAAAGTGCGTTAAAGTATTCAAATCTTGCTATTCAGGAAGCGTCCATCATTCACCTACCCAGTGCTAAAAGACAGCTTGTCGGCACAGAACGCCTCGGCAATATGCCTGGGATAGCTTTCGCACCTTACATGTTATTGTTGTTGGCAGGCTAATGCATTAACAAGTATGTAGCACCAGGTTTGTTAGATGGATACAGAGCGTTGGGAGGAGGGCGTTCGAACGGCAAGATATCTACTTTTTAACCATCGACCCTGCATGCCACATGGCTGTTAAACCATCTGCGTGAGGACAAAATGATGAGGCTCTTAGTCTGGGCCGGGGATTTGTCGAAGCCCTGAGAGCATGACATTAAAGGGAAGTGTTTTGTCTGAGACGTCTTTTAATGTTGCCACTCTTTTGTATAGTTAAGGCGGTTTGGCTCTCTTTAAGGAACTTGCCATTATGAAGAGCTTCCCGCACTTAGCGCTTAATGAGCTCGGGGAAAATGCAGACAGACAGAAATACGTGGAGGCTAATAGATTAATTCAGAATAGTATAGTTTACAGCTTTGCCTCAAGTTCCCTAAACACAACCCGGTGATGGTTTTGGAATGCATACATCATGCAGAGGGGCTATTAACATATTTCACAGCGTAATTCATTCACCCCGGCTGCGAGAAGGGCCTCTGCATGGATTGCAAAAGCCGAGGTTTTTCTGAGTGGCACGTGAATGGAGGGTCGTACATCATGGCAGTGGTGCCTGATGGGTTTGGAACAGCACTAAATCATTGAGTGTTGTGGAGAGCTCTAGCCCTGCCAGGTTTTCCTCATTGTGCTGCACTGCAGAGCTATCTGCACCACCCACGTGTAGTAGTCAGAAATGCTATGAAATTCTCTGTATGACTTCGAGCTGATAGGAAACCACAGAAATGTCGAATGACATTGATGTCTTTTGATATCAGCTTTGAGCCAGGGTGTGATGTTTCCCAATGGATTTCATCCCGTTCGATATTTGTCAGTGCTTGACACATTCAGCGCAAATGTGTTTTTAAACAAGCTGACCGATGGGAGAATACACCAGTCTACCTGCGTTTTGTATTCTGTCTGTGCTCTTGTGCTTTGACCACGGAGGTCTATAATACCTGGAAAAAAAAACGTACGATGACATTCCCATTAATCTCAAATGGCAGTACATGATTTGAAATCTTATGAAACCACAGAACCTTTTGAGCCGATCACCTGAGCTGTTTATCACTCTAGAGAGGCAGGAAAATTACATAATGACAACACTGATTAGACATTTCTCACTTTTAATAGCCATCCAAAAGTGAATTGGGCACTGGTAAAACATCCACTGTGCTGTAATGATTTTAGATGTTGCTTGCACAAAATGGTTTTATGTTTTCCTTTGCTGCCAGCACAGCACTTTCCCCCATAACTACTCTGGTTTGGGAGTGCAAAACCATCAGGACTTGTTGCCATTGTTGTAGTCACTATGCTCCATTTACAATACTGATGCAAATTCTGCTCTGTCGCAATACCAATCAGCTTTCAGCAAGAGAGAATCTGGGACTGTTAAACATTGTTACTTGTTCATGAGTTTAAAAAAGGGCCCATCTATCTAGGATTATGGTTGGACATTTACTAAATCTGGAAAAGTCTATATGACTATATTGACAATGAACTTTTTTTTTTTTACCCTAGAAATTGCACAGATAAATGATATGTCCAATGCAGGTAGATGGTGTAGTTACAATACAAGGGCTAATGGGACCATGTTAACCAAAGCTTGATGGGACTATGATGGGACCAGGGATAATGGGACCATGTTAACCAAAGCTTGACCCCCTGGTATGTCCAATAAAAATGCAAAGAAACCAAGAAAATAAGCAAATATCAATGTTCTATATGGCACTCTGTTTTTTAGATAAACCTTCAAGAGTCTGTAAGCATTATTGTTTATCTGAAGAAAGGTTTGTGTTGATTTGATGCAGTTTAAATGACAACCCTGATGGGGCATGTCATCCTGGATAGACCTGTTTCCACTCTGAGATGTGCGCTTGGAAAAACAGTGCAGAGGTTTTCCTAATCAGCTAATTTGTGCAGCTTCTTCCTTCCTGCAGGCAGCACAGCGGATTATCAATGCCCGCAATGCATAAACACAATAGCAATCATGTGCTAGAATGCCTGATAGATTCAGAGCCCTGGGATGTAAATGACTCCACTCATGATTACAGCATTTCTGTTTTTGGACTCCCTGTGTTGTCAGAAGACAGTCATGCTCTCTTTTTGCAGAACGACACAGAGCCTTAAAATCAATCGATTTAGTTTATTACAGCAATAGACTACGCTGATAGCAGGAAATGGGGAACCCTGTAACATGAAAATGTGCCGTTACATTTGCAAAACAAGCTAATACAAAACAACATCCAATAATTTGGTTTTATATGTTTCTACTACCAAACTAACTGCCTTTTTTGAATTTTCAGGTCAGTACATTTCTTAAAATATTCCCTGTTTTGAATCATTACGGTCAGGTCAGGTTGCAATTTGGAAATACTTTTTACTTGTCATTTTATTGAATCTAACATGAATATAAACATTTCTAAGAACTTGGCTCTTGTGATTTTTCCCTTTCTTTATTTTCGACCTATCTATATCATTTGCCATATACAGTTATCAGTCTAAAAAATATTAACGTTTCTTAAAGGGATAGTTCGGCCAAAAATGATATTTAACCCATGATTTACTCACCCTCAAGCCGTTCGAGATGCATATGTCAATCATTTTTCAGACGAACACATTTTCAGTTATTTTAGAAAATGTCTTAGATCTTTCAGTGGTTATAATGTGAAGTTATGGGGTCTACCACCTTCAAGTCCCAAAATGTGCATGCATCCTTCACAAAAGTAATCCATCCGGCTCCAGGGGGATAAACGAAGGCCTTCTGAGGGTAATCCGTGCGGTTTTGTCGTAAAAATATACATATTTAAAACTTTATAAATGAAAATATCTTGCTTCCGGCAATATAATACGTCATACGCCGGCATCCATCTGCCGTGAACGCGAGTCGACCGGTGCCGGAAGCAAGATATTTTCATTTATAAAGTTTTAAAGCAGCACTAGGTAACTTTTCAACCTTCATAATATATTTCCAAGTCTCTTGTGATGGTACATCGACTTACAGTAGGTTGAATGACACGTCTGCCATAGCCTGACGGGGTCTGACTCTGTATCGTTTTTAATCGTACTTTTAAACTTCGGGTTTCGGGTAGTAACCCGCGAACAAAAAGAACTACAAAATTCGACTGCTTTACGGCATATACGTCACTTCCACCACCACCAAGTGATGGGAAGTTCGGATCATTTTAATGACTCTCTTGTTCGATCTCGTTCATCAAAATGAACAAATCTTTTTTCGAGTAATTTCGTTCATTTAAGGGGCTTTAAATGTTATACTTTTAACAGGCAAATTCCCCGAACACATCCACCTACGTAATCTTGATCATATTCTGAATTAAGAAATCATTATAATGCAGTCAAAAATAATTTACAGGGAACATAAATAATTACTTTACCTTCGAGTCTTTCGTTCATTTTTCACGTGACAGACGCAATGAACGGATCGTTCATGAACGACTCATCACTAATGAGCCCAACTAGCGTTTGTTTGCCAAATGTTATAGTCATGGCCGAAGCAGCACAGAAAAGCAAGAAAGCAAAGGTTTTGTCGGAGGAGAGCAAAAAGAGGAAACGAGAAAGTGATCGCATTAAAGGCAGGACGAGGATCAACATTGGGCCAGCGTTTTAAAAAAAATCAAATGAAAGCCTGTGTCTAAACGGCGTGTACAAGTTTGGTAGGGGCTACATTCTTGCAAGTAAATATATAAGATGTACAAAAGCATATTATAGGATACCTAACATGTCTGTGATATTTGTTTATTTGTCTTGCCTCAAGCTATAATGCAAATCGATTTGTAAAATTTGCAGATTCATCTATGGTAGCTTGATATTATAATATTGACGATATATGGTTATTATCTACCACTCAAACATTGCATTGAAGTATCATACAGATTCAATAAAACGGTAACCAATAGACTAGGCTACTATAATGACGCTGGCTTGTAAACGTGAGCCTCGCGATCATTTGGCGTTTGAGAAAAAAAAAAAAAACACATGAAATTATATTCATATGACATGCTGAAATATATGCCACTGTACCTGGGATGAAGACATTTCACACGCGACGCAAGCAGAACACCTGCATGTGAACTCCTCCTACAATGTTCATGGCTATCATGGTTGTCAACAAATGCACGTGCATGTAGGATGACAGAGTTTACGACAGTAGTAGAGGACAATACTGTTTCCCAACTGTAGGGGGACCCCGAGAGCAAAAGTTACCTAGTGTTACTTTAAATATGTATATTTTTACGACAAAACCGCACGGATTACCCTCAGAAGGCCTTCGTTTATCCCCCTGGAGCCGGATGGATTACTTTTGTGAAGGATACATGCACATTTTGGGACTTGAAGGAGGTGGACCCCATAACTTCACATTATAACCACTGAAAGATCTAAGACATTTTCTAAAATAACTGAAAATGTGTTCATCTGAAAAAAGATTGACATATGCATCTCGAACGGCTTGAGGGTGAGTAAATCATGGGTTAAATATCAATTTTGGCCGAACTATCCCTTTAAGTAATGAACAAGTAAGCAAAAGGATTGTACCCATTCAACAGAGGGCACATGCCCCCTCAGAAGCAGCTAATTTTGTGAGCAGATGGACACTGATACAATAAATTATACATCTAGAGTGAAGTTAACTAGCAATCATAACACCAGATGATAAGCTGCTCTCAACCTTTGTGCTAAATTAATTTCATATCTAATGAAGCATGGACAATAATGTACACAATTGACAGGGATAGTTGATTGCTAAGCCTTTGGTTAGTTAATCTAATCCTTGGTGGTCGTGATTGTGCATGTAATTATGTTGTAATCATGCCAGTATCCAATAACTCAGTTCAAACAGGAGTGCATCAAGAAATGTTAACTATTTTCATAATTTATCATTCATAATGTCAATTCTGGTTCTCAATTCCTGAAGAAACTTCCAGAGAGGATGATGCAGGCTCTAGACTAGTGTTGAGGGAATAGTTTAACCAAAAATATAAATTCGGAACTTCTGTCTTCATTTACTCACCCTCATGTCATTCTAAACCTATATGAATTTCTTCATCTTCGTCATGAAAACAAGACCAGAGTTTTCTGAGGAAACACTGAAATCATGTGTAAATGCTTCAAAACTTCCCAGGTATATTCAGACAGACTTGAGGACAGAAGCGGTTCTGGGTATTGTTGACATTTACCATGAATATTAACGATTGCCCTCTACCATGCAAGCATACAAGTGCATTCACTCTCCTGCCGGAGCAATGCAGTAGACAGCAGGATCACCCCAGGCCTGCACTTGTTTTCATGTCTATTTGAGTCTGCTGTTCCAGGCCCAAATCCACTTTGAAAGCCATGCGGAGAGTGAAGATTGGTTCCTGTGCTGACCTCTCTTAGGTGAGCTATGCCTATTGCAAGGTTACTTGGGGCTGGGTTTATTTGCCACCTCCCCCTCAGCTATGGGCAAATGTAGATTAACCAGATTAACCCCTTGCATGAGGTCATCACATGAAATATAAGAACTGCATCTGAGTGTGTGTGTTGTACCACAACGTTACTTGCTACTTGCAATTGTTAAAATGCATTGTAAAATAAATTGTAAAATTGTTATCTAGGCATGACTACTTCAACAAAACCATTGTAACTTTCTTGCACATCCATTGTTCGAACCACGGTGAACTGTCATTAATGACATCATGCAGGTAGTGAAGTAATAACTTCTGCCAAATAATTGGTTTGAGATTGAATTAATGGCAGATTATTGCTGTAAATAATGAACAAGCCGTATGAGGACTACTTCACTATATTTTTGTCAAACTCTGGTGGTTCCCCATTATGCTAGAGCATATTCGCACATGTGCACTTTTCAAACACGATGCTTTCATTCTCTTGACAAACTAAAAGATGTAGAATGAAATTTGTGTATATACTGTATATGGAATGAAAGATTGTACTGCATGTTAGCTTGCTTCTTGAGTCCACATGTCATACTAACAAGAACCTGCTTATAACCACAGGCCAAGAGCAGTGGTGTAGAGCAAACTGCATTGGTCCCCTGCAAGAGTGGAGGCGGGGCACCTCACCACATAATCAAATTAGTGGGATTCATGCACCCTTTCCTTCAAAATCGTGTACCTGTGCCATGGCATTTACTATAGTCGAAATTTAATGCAAAAAAATACCAACAATAAAACAACCTTAATAATAAAGTGTTATATATATTGCACGGGTATATCTGGCGTCAAAACTATTTTCGGCTATCTGTTATTGATATAACAATGAATTTGTCTATTACAAACAGGGATCGGATGTGCTCAGGGCAATCTTTTACATTCAAGTTAACTATAAAAAGTGACTTGATTCATATGAGAATAAAGCACCTTACCTTTAAAAAACCCCGAAAACACCCCTTTCTCTTAGCTTTTTTCCCTCACAGTGTCTGTTATGTCCATCTGACGTAAGCACAGGCTCTCAATACTGAGAATCGCAAGAACGTACAGTCTGTTCTGGCTCATTGTACTTCTCAGGCAGGTTTTCACTAGTTTCAGTTTAGAAAAAGTCCTCTCGCCACTTGCTTCAGAACAGTAGCCACATCTTTGACACTTGGTAGAATAGATGTATGCTTCAGAATCAGCAGCTCTGCTAGATCTTTAAATTAATTGCGACTGTTTAAATTGTTTTTTAAACCGCAGGGCGCTTTGAAACGAAAGCACCTGTGATGGAAATGCAGGTGTAATGTCGTTGCTGTAAGTCACTGCAAACGTTTTGGTAAAAGCACGCAGCTCAATGAAAAGGGAAACTGTGATCGGCAAACACAAATAAAGTCCTATTTAGTCACGTCATAAAAAATCTTTACACATTATTGTCAAATCACATTTGTTAAGAGTGTTAAATTAATATTCATAAGCCACATCGATAAGGTTTTTAATGTGTCCCCTCACTTTTCAGATGGTTTGACAGTGGAGGGCAAGTTGCCCCCATGCCAGCTGCCATGATGGTCCTCACTGCAGAAGCCGTCATCATTTTTGAATTGATTTCTGTGCCTGCAAATTGCTCATGTGTCAAAAGCCTCTCTGTACCCCCTCCTCTGAGATCTCAGGCAGGTGTTGTTCGGTCAAACCAGGTAAGCAAATTCGTGCATGAACACAGTGGCAAGACCAACAGCTGAAAATCTGTCATTGTTAAAAGGTGACATCAAGTTAACAAAGAGGTCGGCAGGCACTTCAATAACCCGTTTGAGAGCAGCGGGCACAGATCCATATTTATCAGAGCGTGGCTGTAAAGACATGCATGACTGGGCTCATTCTCGTCCATTGTTTGGGTAATGATGGCGCTATTACTCATACGTTGTGTTTAGATACACAGCTGGAGACCAGATGATCATCATTGTCACCGTAAACAAAGGCAATGAAATATTCCCACATTATAACCGAATAGCATGTTCCAAACAGCTCAAGTTGATGTGCTATCATATGAGCCAGATAACAATGACTCTTGACCACCTGTTTTATAGGCTCAACTGACTATCCGTAATAATACAGTTCAACATAATCATTACTTTGCATACTAGTGTTGATATCATTTGGTCTTATACTGTATACATTGGCCCCGAAATGATTCGAACACTTAAAGCTACACTCTGAGAAGAAAAGGTTCTATGTCAGACACTTCATATATAGAACCTTTTAGGGGTTCCCCTTCATGGAATCATTTGATTGATTTAATTGTAATGAAATTAATGCAATTAATTTGATAAATTATAGCTCGTAAACATGCTTTATCACTAGAACAGAACGTCTCAGGTTACGCATGTAACCATGGTTCCAGCTGAGAGAGGAACGAGACGCCGCGTCAGATGACACAATGGGGCATAACATCTGTTTTATTGATCCCCATTACAATTTTTTTTATTTACCATAGATTTCCATTGTATCGACCAAAAACAACAACAACACTGAGACATAGATTTCTCAAATTACCACCTTTTATGTTCCACAGAATAATGAAATGCATAAAGGTTTGTGTGACAAGAGGATGAGAAAATGATAGCGGGATGTTTAATTTCGGGTGAACTATCCCTTTAACAAGCAATTTTGAGGATAAGATTTGCAAACAACTAGCATCTGTTACACTGTCCAAGAACTGCTGTCATATGATGTAATGTTTATAGACAGTGCTAAATATGGATGGCTGTGTTGAAGGATGTACAAGCGCAGCGTTCTGTGGACGCTATGTTATTTAATTGGGAGGTGTTGAAAGGACCTCTCTGAAGTGACGCCGTCTGTACGCTTCAGATGAGTTGAGATTTTGATTAATGTACACAAGTCTCTATAGCTTGCCCTTCAATCCTAATGAAACTTGCACATTTGTTTTCAGGGGTGTCATGCAATTTTATTTTATTTTTTTGCTGGGGCACCAGTGGTAGTCCTGGGTAAGATCAAAACAGTGCAATTTTACTGTTATTTATATACTATTATAATATTTGTTAATATTAAAATTTTAAAATAATTTCAAGTCAAAATAATTTAATTGTTTAAAATCTTCAAAAGCTTTAGTAATTTTATTATGTACTTTTCTCATTTTAATTAGTATTTTTTATATTTCTATTTAATGTATTTTATTTCATTTTTTAACAAACTTTTATTTATTTCAGTTGGCCATTTCTATTATTTTTATGTCGCTCTTTTATATTATGTTATATGTTCATATTATATATTTCTATATGCACACACACACACACACACACACACACACACACACACACACACACACACACACACACACACACACACACACACACACACACACACACACACACAATATCTGTAAACCCTAACGCTCAAAATAATTAATTGGTTTGAGTAGGACAAACTTAAATTAAACTAATTAGTTCAGTCAAATTAACTTTTATGAGTATTTAGCACTTTCTTTTTCTTTCAAGTTCACAGAACTGATATATTTTAAGTAAACTGAACTGTTTCATTATTTTGAGTTTTATGAAATTATTTATTTTAATACGTAAACTTAAGTTTAACTGAAATGGTTGGGATGTCTATTTCCCAGCATGCTTTGCCGATGGCACTTGAATGGGAGAGTAAATGCTAAAATTAAGTGTAATATAATGTTTTTTTTTTTGTGCAAGATTAATGTTAAGTGGGAGATTGAGTATTGATTAATGTTTTGTTATGCTAATTTGGAAGAATTTCTGTTAATGTTGGTTTTAGGATAGTTACCATCATGGTGACAAGTGGTGCATGCGGCTTGATTTGAGAGTAAATAAAATCTTTATATTGTTGCACTTATACAGCAAGTGCTGTATAACATACTATTGTTAGCATGATAACATAATAGTATGTTAGCAAACTAGATTGTTAAAACTATAAGTTAATACTAATGAAAGTGTTCACATTGAGATTACATGAAGGTTTTAAGTTAAATGTATGAAATAGTGTACTCTGATTTTAATTGTTCTTAACTTGCAATTAAAATGAATATTCAGCCCGTTCTCATACCCAAGACGTCACTTTCAACCATGCTTCAATATCTGACGCTCAAAGCACCCTTTAGCGTCCATATGAGACGCATAACCCTACCACAGACCTAAACCTACCCAACCGAAGCGTCTCATATTGACGCTAAGGGTGCTTTGTTCGTCGGATATTGACGCTTTCGAAAGCGTCAGTTACATGACGCCTAAACCTACCCATAACCGAAGCGTCACATATGGACGCTAAAGGGTGCTTTGAGCGTCAGATATTGAAGCATGGTTGAAAGTGACAAAAAGTGACGTCTTGGGTATGAGAATGTGTTGGAATATTTATTAACACAACGTTTCGGTCACACGACCTTCATCAGTTCCTTATCTGCTGAAACGACCTACCTAACTGGTCTTGTTATCCTACGTACCCTATCACCTGCAGGTGTGCAATGGAGTTTGTTCACTAATTGTTCTTAACTTGAAATGTTTAATTGTTCTTAACTTGAAATGTTTAATTGTTCTTAACTTGAAATGTTTAAGTACAAACTTAAAATCTGCCAGTTCTGCTTACTTAATCTTTGAATTTCAAAACTTAAAAAATTGAGGCAATCGATTGCCTTAAATTTTTTTGAGTTCTGCTAACTTATTTGGGTTTACAGTGATATATATATATATATCAGCCTGATTTCATGAAAATGCGTCTGTATAGCACGCATTGTGTTTATTGTGCAATTTATATGCAAAAATTAGTTTTTACGAGCATGATACACAGTTTTCGCGTGTATATGATACAGACTTTATTGCCTGTAATACACACGCAACCCACAACACTATCCTACCCAAACATATAATACATACGAACCCCAAACCACTACTAAACCTACCCATGCGTATCATATAAAAACTCATATTTTACATAACCCTAAGACATGTATTATTGTTTTATTGTATTATTATTATCATTTGTTATTAAACCAAGCACATTTATATTTGACAAAGTTGTATGACAAAGAAAGGCTTAGAAATGTTCATAATAACTTAAAATGCACTTGGCGCAAATATCTGAGGTGGCAAGTAACCCCTGTTTTTGACTTTTATGAATGAACTCTCCTTTTAAAAGGTCTTCTTTTCTGGGAATGTAGCTCTCCAAAATCAAGTTCAATAAGATTAGGTTTAAACTAGAGTGGCATGTTTTCCTTCAGGGAAGAACCCATTATTCTGAGCTTGATAATAAGATACATAGATGAAGAACTTATTTGTTGCTTGAGATAATCAGACATAGCTTAACAGCTCAATTGAAAAGTCTAACAATAAAGTTGTTATTTTAACCTTTGCATTCTGCAAAAATTACTGCACTAATGTCCTAATTACAATATTAGACTGCTCTTCACTGCTAAAAAAAACAAAAAACAAAACAAAAAAAAAACCTGTATTAAATTTGACCGAACAAATTTTAACAAAATCTTTAGCCAACAATTATCTGCTTGAGAAGCCACGTATGCATTTGTCGATCACTAATGTCGTACAGTTTAATTCATAGAGAAAGTGACTTTGAAAGCTTAATAAGATGATAATTGGTACATTTAATGGCTTGAATCTAATTTAGTGAAATGGGTCACTGAAACAAGCATGTGTTTGAGTCCCAGTGAATTGATCTTCCAACGACCTTTTTTTAAAAAGAAAACATCAGAAACATAGAGGGATTCTGATTATGTGGTAGTTGGAGATTAGAAAAAAAAGCTCTATTGTGTTGACAACAGGTCTGGGAACAAATGACTTTCTAAACGCTCAGATTGTGTCCGGATTTTCCTTTGTGCATGTGTTTTGATGACTGCTATTCTGCAGGCGATAAAACAGCAAGAAGCATGATTTCTGCTTTGTTCACTATGAAATGTGTACTTCACCGAGGAACCTGCAGAGACAGTGAGGGCTCTGGGTTTTGACCAGGGGGGAGCAAATGTAGGCAGCCAACGCATTGTAATAAAACAGACGGTTAAAGAAATATTAGAAACAATAGACACCCTGCTGATTTGTGTTCTGCACATTTAGAGTCACAGTATCACAGTTTCATATTGATGTTGAATGTTTAAGGAATATGTATATATATATTTTTAATAACTTAATATCTTAACTATTTATTGAAATATTTTCTATTGAGTCCTTATACTGTTTTGAGTCACTAATCAGCAGAATTTCACTCAGCAAACATGCAGCTGACGCTTCATGCTTAACATGCTTTTTGTATCTTCTGCACATGAATGAAGATACAGGAATCTGAATGTTGAGAGGAATAAAGACACACTAAATGGGCAAACACGCATGGGAATAATGCAATTGCAGGTATGTTAGACAGCCATATAGGACAATTAAATTAATGTGACACTTTCATAAATATTTAAGATGATGGGCTGGCTTTGAAAGCTTAAGAGTACAAAATAAAATATTTTAAGGAACAATACATTGTTGGGCTTGTTAAAATAATAGGGGAAAATCTGCTAAAGCTTAGCTGGATATGGATTATTCCCTCTGGCTGTGACTGCAATTAAAATTGGTTGTGGACTTTCTGTGTCTGAACTTAGAGTTCTGGGAAAATTGTTCCTCCATACAATCCTATTTGATGCAGTATTGTTAGTGTGATCTATACTTTGCTGTCACCTTAATGAGACATCAAATCTATTTTAGATGATACTTGCTACAATCAACAGACAGGAGATTTGGAGTTGTCTGTTACTAAACCTCCTTTAATTGGACCCTCACTATCTGAATCTCATTTTTCATAAAGTTCTTTAAATTAGTGGCTCACTTGTCATGTCTTTGGCCTGTTTCACGCATCATGCATCTGTATGTCATTGCAAAAAAAGCAACATCAGGTACACGTTTTCACAATAACAGCATTTCTGCATGGTTTCATTAAGTATTTCTTTGGATAGCAGACAAATGTAAAAAAAAAAATATATATATATATATATATATATTTGCACGAGGAGGAGGACAACATTTACAAACCAATGGTAGCATAATGCTTCTTTGGAACCAAGTAGGCCTAAAGTACATCTATATTGCCCAGTTTCACAGACAAGGCTTAAGTCTAGTCCCAGAAATGCATGTTTGAGTTTTAACTGAAATATGTCAGTGCCATTGTTTTGTCATAAGATACACACCAGTAATGTTTTTATTTTTCTAACGCACTTTAATAAAAATTACTTAAATGTCGTAATTGAACTAATGCCTACTCCTGGCTTAGTCTAAGCCCTGTCTGTGAAACCAGGCCTATGTGTAATTTCTGGGATGGGACTAATTTAGTTGTATTTTTTAAATTGTATTTGATTAAAGTGTACAGACATGCATTTATGGTAAACTAAACTATACTTTAATATATTTTTTTATTGAAACTTGAATGTCATGTATTTAAATGTCTTTGTAATGATAAAGTTGCAGTTTAGAACATTTAATTTGACATCATTATAAATTGCCCTTTGTAAATGTCCTCAAGTGTGTTAAGAAACATAGCCATACATGTACTCTCTTTAAGTACACTTCAGTGGCCTTTTATTTCATTAACATTACATTATCTCCAAGTACAGCATTTTAAATATATAATTTTAAGATTTGAAGTACACTAGAAGTGCACATTAAATATTATTTTTTCCCCACATGTTTAGGCACCTTCACACATCACATGAAATGTATTTATTTCAGCAAATTACATCATTCCCACAGTGACAGAAACATAAACATGTTCTATCTGCCTGAATTAAAGTGATTTGAAGGGATAGTTTACCCTAAAAAAAAGTTTTTATCATTTACTCATCAATGTTGTTCCAAACTCATGTGACTTACTTTCTTCTGGGGAACACCAAAGAAGTTATTTTGAAGAATGTTTTATCTGTTATCTCTATACAATGTAAGTCAATTGCACATAAAGGTGATATGAAATGAATCCATACAACTTCTTAAGTGATACGATCACTTTAAACAGAGCAAAATTCAAGTGCTCATATATTCTCTAATAATTTTGAATCATTAATCAGTCTACAAAGCCCAAGTCAAATATCATAACACATCAATTAAAAAATGTGGGCACTATGCATACTTGTAAATTGTGTGCCAATCTTAAAATGGGTGCCGAAAGATATGCACCGCTTATGTGCTGCCAACTCGTGATGTGTGAAACATTTGAATTTTTTTTCAAGTCTTTGTTTCTGAACTTTTTTCATGCAATAAAGAAGAGCTGTAAATTCAAATAGTGTTTTGTCTCTGAATTGCAAATCTGAGAGCCTGTTGACCTGTTGGATTTGGAAGCATATGCAGCACTTTAATTAGGGAGTCTCGCGCATTTAGACTGGACAATGAGCATGAATCATTGTGTGGATCTCGTCCAACTCGCAGACTAGACAGCTTTGCTTTCTCTGCCCACTCTCTCCCTTTAAACACAACTCATCACAACAGATAAAAGAAAAAAGCGAATTCTATCCATTAAATTCTATCACAGCGACCACACACCTCATCTCTGTTAAACAGGCAGTTAAGATGCCCTTGCTTTCCTGTCTCTCTTGTGAATACAGGTTTATCTACTTATCTAGATTTGCAACCTGATGCACAGAGACTCAATGCTCCCAAATGTCATCAGGGTTTTTATCCGCTATATTGTGCAATATGTCCAGCAAAATTGTTGGACACTAGTGTTCTGTTTGGGCTGGATGGCGGCCATGTGATTAAACAGCAGGGTTTGAGATCCTGCCCCCCCCCGTGACTCGTGGTTATAGTAATGGGCGTGGCATTTCCGGAACACACTCAAAGTGACTGACCAATCAAAACTCAATGGTCCAGTCGACCAATCAGGGTACACTGCGCTTTTTGGAAGGAGGGGCTTCATAGAAACAGGAACTAAACAGGGGTGTGTTTCCCAAAAGCAACTATGGTCGCAAATTCCGTCATTAACAACAGACCATGGTAAGCTAACAATGATTTTTTCGAAATGTAACCCTGAGCGCTACTGATAGACTGGGGAGAGAGGTGCTGCATCAATGCTTTTTTTTTTTTTAAACATTCATGCATAAAAACCTAACAAAATCAAAACGTTTTAAAAGGGCATAATATGACCTCTTTAAAAAGTAAAAAGTTATCAAAAGATTTTTTCCACCTTATACAGATTACGAGTTGTCAGGAGAGCATATTCGCTCAAGAGTCTTAATACAACGTTAAAATATTTGGGGCATTTTTAGGGAGTGAATGTTTCAGTGCACTGGGATAATTTTTATTAATTGGACAGCCTTAGAAATGTTGCAGCAGAGGTATCTAGTTAGGAAATTTACTCACCCTAATATCACTCCAAACCTGTATGACTTTCTTCTGTGGAACATAAAATAAGATATTTTAAAGAGTGTTTGTAACCAAATAAAGTTTTGGTGACCATTGACTTTCATTGTAAGGACAAAAATACTGAGACATTTCTCAAAATATCTTCTTTTATGTTCCACAGAAGAAAGTCATGCAGGTTTGGAACCAAGTGAGGTGAGTAAACGATGACAGAATTTTTATTTTGGGGCAAAATCTTTTCTTTAACATTTGCTAGCATCATCTAGCTCGCCTGAGAAACCATTCTTGAGATTTCTGCAAGTCCCATATCCATGGTAAAAACTTCTGTAATTAGTGGAAATCACTTTTAGATTGTGGATGTATGTGTGAAAATCCATCTGGGATTTGGGAATTAAAGGTTTTTCTACAGAAAAATATTTTTATGGTCTGATATCAGAGCTTATGACAAGTCTGGAAGGTTTTAATAAAAATGTGGTGTATTTCTTCAAAATAAAAATTGTTTCAATGTGATTTCATTTTCAGAATAATTTAGCAGGTTTTGGATTGCCCACCTAATATTGACCCCAACGTTTAATTCATCTTTTCACTACCCAGTTCACCTGAAGCATGCTTCCCTTATCTTCCCACCCCATTTCGTTTTAGCTTGCAGATGGAGAGTGTCACTGAAAATAAAATGGATTACTTTTCAAGAGCTTGTACTGTCAGTCTCTAATACCTGACTTGAAAGATATTTACCACAACAGTCTATCTCCATTTTGCCTAAAGCAGTGCTTGACTGTTGAAGGAAGGGATTCTTTTCAAAGCGAGGGGAAAATCATTTTGCATGGAAATCTTTTCATTGTGCTTAGGTGATTTGAGAGAGCTCTATTAGTCATGCACCAAATGGAAAAAAGAAGCTACTAATGAGTCTGGCAAGACTTTCATCACCCTGTTTTCCAGCAGCCATGACACAGTCTGGTCAAACTCACAGCTTGATGCTACACTGGCCAATTCCATCCAATAAATGCCGATGGTGTGGTAGAGTCATGGTGACATTTAAAAAAAAAAAAAAATTTGTAATTACTCCTAAAGATGAATTGCTGATCCACTTACAACTGCATTTTGCTGTCAAGATAAATATGCTCTTTTATTTCTAAAGATGGACTGAGATTAATCAAATGTTGTGGCTCACTAGAGCAGTTTTGTTTGAGATATGAGTGGAGTCATTGCACACGCACTGACAATGCTAATTAAAGCATTAAAATGTTTAGACCTTTAACGAGTTTCCATGGCGAATTTATCCATTCACTGAACGTATCAGTTTAGTGCATCTTACACAGAGCACAGCTTGCTTATTAGTGTGGATTAATAGCGTTATATACTGTATTGCTATAAAATCACAAAAAAAATAAAAAAATAAATAAAAATTACTACTAATAATAGTAATAATAATAATAATAATAATAATAAGTAATCAATTCATTAATTCTATTTGAATATTACAAAAATGTCTTATAGTTCCTTAGATTAATCTCTGATGGCCACATTATTGTTTAGTAATTGGGTTCCCAGCTTGCACTGCGGCATGAACATTTTTTGTTTTGTCACCTTTAGTTAACTGTTTTGGAATGTTATATGTGTCAGAAAATATTGCCATTTATATCGCAAGTTGTGATAAGATTTAAACGTCAATCATTAGCCTCATGTTTTTCCATGTAACAGTGCAACGATTGTTGTTGTTGTTGTTGTTGTTGTTGTTGTTTTGTAACACCTTTATTGCCACACTGCAAATTCATAAATAACAATCCAGTAAAAAAAAAAAAAAAAAGTAAATCAACCTGCTGTACAATATGAAGTACATGAATTACCTATAGCAGATCTATACAGGTGGAGCTGGGGAAGGTGGAGGGTTTCTGGAAGCACTCTGCACTGCTACAGCAAATTCTGACCCAGTATTAGAAGGATGAGCAGTGAGTTAATTGGCTACTGACAGAGCAGGAACCAATCAGCTGTGATTGCAAGCAGATTGAATTAAGGACCTATCAGCCTGTGCCATCAAGAGTTTCATGACAGAACTTTGTATTATGCACCAACAAAATCCTTTTTAAGGGTTAGATCAAGTACAAATTACACCTTAAAGTCAGCATGGACTGGAAATTAGATAGTCTTTTCTTTCCTGTTGTGACGCATATACAAGTGAAAAGCATGGAAGCTTGTTTCTGCCACAGAATAAAACAAATTTAAAGATAAATGCGACTTTTTAACTCACAATTCTTACTTTTTTTCTCCCAAGTGCGAGTTATAAAGTCTGAATTGCATGATATAGTCACAATTGTCAGTTACAAAGTCAGATAAAGTCATAATTGTGTGATGTAACCATATAATTGATTTTGTGCATCAGGAATTGATTGGATAGTTGGGTTGTTGTGGTTTGCTTATTCCTGTGTGTAAAGATAAATCATTTAAAATATGCACTAAAATATTCCATAAAAAATAAATAAGAATTGTCCATTTTGATTTCATGGTTACTTTATGTTAAGAATGACCTGTTACCATTGTTGACAACGATGTTCCCAGTGAAACGTAACACTAAACACCATACACTTGACATAGCTATTTACACTATTATCACACAGTGTAACTTTATTTGCTCACTTAGTCTGCACTGACTTACAGTAAAAATCGAAATATATTATTTTATTGAGAGAAATCATTCATAATATCTCGTTCAAGTTAACAGGCATGAGAAATGTACTTATAGCCACCATGAAACTGCTATTTTATTGGGTTTCAAAGCCTCTGTGATAAAATAAACAGTGTGTTTAATCCTGCTGTGTGGTCTCTGTAATCTTACAGAGCTGCTGGTCAGCCGTCCCAGAGGAACAGGAGAAACGTGACACAGAGGAGTGGGGAAGGAGTGACAGCTCCCGGTGGAGCCGCACACGCTCAGCCATGGCCATTCAGCAGCTATCTGACACGGACAGTCTGTCAGAGATGTCCTTCTGCAAAAGAGCCCAGATCTCCAGACTACAACCGGACCTGGCTCTCTGTCTGGAAACATAATGTTTGAAAGTTCCCCCTCCTCAGAGAGCTCGCGGCCGTGCTTAAAGTGATCTTGGAAGATGTACTGTGACATTTTCACTCACCAAACGTGCACAAGGAGGAGGAGAAGTTGGGTTTGACAGCTAAAAGCGCGGGCATGCTGAAGACCTCCATAAATGATTTTCATCTTGCTATTTAATTTGATGAATGCTGAAAGGCAGTTGAGCCAAGACCAATTACACTCCACAACATTTTTGGAGGCATGAAAGTTAATTGAAGCAAAAGAATTTTGGAAAGTTAATGGACAGCCAGGCTTTTTTGATTAGTGTATGAAAGTGCTGATTATGAAAGAATAGGAAACTTGGACCCTCATTATAACTCTTACAAAGACAGATCTGCAAGGGAAACTCACCTTCATTTATTTTTTTATTTTATTTTTTTGATTTTGTTGCATTGATCGTCCTGTTGTTGGTGAAGGACATTTTGTCAAGGCTGAACGGATAGCTCTCAGTATGGGAGGCCAGCTTTAGATTCAGGCTCCTGACAATCACTTGATCGATAGGATTTGTCAGTAGTGTTTGTTCTCACAACCTAGTGAGCTCCTTAGGCAGCATTTTTTGGGCATTGTAGGTGCCAGTTCTTTGAAAAGTTCAATTCTAGGTTTTGAAACATCATATGCATCCAGTTGAAGGTATTTTGGTTATGCATGTCAGAATTCAAGCTTTATTGCTGCCCTACAAAGTACAACACATGCTGCGTCTGGAATCGCATACTGAGAAGGTACAATATTTGAATTTACTTTGTGTTAAAAAATATGAGTAGTTTGAATGACATCTGACATGTTGTCACTGTCATGTGACCTACTGTATCAGTTGCGTCACTTCCCTGCCATTTACAAATCCTCTCCCGTGGCCCTTATGGGATAGTAAAGTGTCAATCGAATGTGTACTCCAGAGTCTCGGAGGAAGTAGTAGGTCATCCAGGTACTTTTCACTTAAAGTTTTTTTTAATACTATGCATTCGGACATACTACTCATACTACTGGCATACTTTTTTCCGCATACTATATAGTAGGGAAGAATCAGATTTTGGACACAGCAACAGCAATTACACCAAATCTGGGACTAAGAAATTGACTTTTTAGACCCAATTTTGATTGATTTGATTACAATTTTTCATATTCGGTGTATGATTGAGCTAAACTAAAATTATTTTCAAACAACCCAGGTTCATTAGAAACTGCCTGTAGACAATTATGTAAAATGACATTCTGCATCATGATTTTGATTTAGAGAACAAATTATTACGGCAATGATTTAGTAAATCGAGGGAATAAATTATATATTGTTTACGCGATTTACTTAAAACAAGGGAACGAATTAGTAAAAAGTGCTGACGCATTAAGTTGAGGGAACAAATGTGGACACGATATACATATTTTTTTTGTCCGCATGTCGTGCAGGGCTCCACACAAAACGGACAAACATGAAAATTTTAAATAAATATATCAAATTAGCAACAAAACTGGAAATAAATTGTATAATAAATACAGTTTCTGACTCTCAGATAAGGCTAAAACCTATATTTCAGGCTAGTCCAGCCAAAGGCAAAGGCTGAGCACAAGTTGCATGACACCAACCGCTTCACAGCTGTTTCTTTGCCACTGCAAACACTGTCATAAAGACCATGTGGTCAATTTGCAGATTTTCTTTTTATTTAGAACTACGCGACTTCTTTTATTAGAGTTGCCATATTGGACCTTCCAGTTTTTCCCATTTATTGTAATACAAATGGCTTGTCTCAGCTCACAATCTTAGAGACCCCCTTTTTCGGTCATAACTCAATTTGACTGTGTAGATATTGCATTTTACCCTGGAAATGAATGTTTTGGAAAATGACTGTTTTAGAACCACAACACTTTTTAACATAAACTCAAACCTGAGAGGAGTCAAAGAGAAACAGCCCCAGTTGGTTTCCTATTGAAACATAAAGGTCCGAGACCTATAATGTAATGTATCGGGCTGCATGGCTAAGCCTGAACTCTAAGGAAAACGAAAAACAGCAATAGCCATTGTCTTGCTGCAAATGCCAGTGGTAGAGCCCTGGGGGCACTTAATGGCAATTACGTTTATCTAAACTACCATGAAACAAAATAAACAATAAATGGTACTTTAGAATCATTGCGCTTTATTCTTTGCACTACCCTCTGTGCTGAATAGAGGTTTATATTTTATTCATATCGCTCTAATCTTGGGAAAAAGGGGAGAGCAGCATTATTGTTTGCAATCACAGCTGAAGTAGAGCAATTATTTGAAGAGGTTATCACCACTGCCCTAGACTTAAGCACATATATTGAACAATCAACTTGTACAGTTGTGTGCTTGGCAACAGCGAAAAGTCCAGGAATAAAATAGTTTTCTTTTTAAGGGCTTGTTTATGACCTGTCATCTCTGCTGTGCACAGACGCTTAATTATTTTTCCAGGACACCACTGCTGGTAAATTTGATGAGCTGGACTAAGTAAAACTAAAATATACTGTTTTTATGACATCGAAAGATGAAAAAGCATGCATTCTTAATTCTTAATAAATAACAGGTAGATTTAATCACTTTCAAACTGCAAACAGTTATATGTTACCGCTAATGAGAGGAAGGCCAAATATATGTTGTTATCTGGGTCTTTGGTGTTTTATGCCCCCAACGTTGCCTTCCAGGCAGCGAGGGGATGGGTAGGTTTAAGGTTGAGGGTAGGGTTAGCTGCCTCTAAGGAGCCATTGGGGGCATAAAACACCATCGAGCTTGTTATCTGCTCTAGTATTGTGCTTCTCAACTGGTTTGTCCATAGACCTCATTCACAGCAGCAGCGCCATCTTTGATTTTTAACGGGAATGAAAGCGAGGCTGTGAAGGATAGATGTACATCTCTTCAGTGGGCTGTCCTGTTATTTAAAGTGTTTTTGTTCTGCAGACGAAACACTGAAAAATATCTTTCAAAAGAAAATACATTTAATAGAAGGTTTTAAAAGTTTTTTACTTTAAGTTTATTTAATGTTTTATGAGAAGAACTTAAAGTCTGTGAAATACTGTATGCATTTTCATTACATCATAATGTTATTTTGTCACATCTCTAGCATTATTATTGGAATGCTGCAAACTAGAAGTTATAAAATGGTGGGTGGAGGGTGTGTGGGTGTTGATTTGTGGGTTGGAACGAAGAATTGGAGTGCAACAAGAGACAATATGTGACATGAGAAGTGAAGAAAAAGATGGAGAAAGGGAAAGGCAACTCCATATGTTAGTAGGTGGTGTCGCCACAAATTTGCTTTTAAATAGTGTGATTTTGTTCTATATCTGTTCATAATGATGACAAACACTTTAAAACAACTGCGGTGTTCAGCGGGTACAAATCATCTTTACTGACAATAATAAGATACACTAGAATGTACATTTCCTGAAGAAAATGTGAAATGGTGCTTGCAGTGGCAAAACTCTCCACTCGGTTGCTAGGGTGTTGTACATGATTGCATACGAGCCAACAACCATGTCTGTACGATGTTGTGGAGCTGAAATATAGCTTCTATATGTTGCAATATGGTTTATATGTGGCTCTAAACGGTTGCTAGGGCATTGCTAGGCGGTTGCTAGGGTAT
Organism: Squalius cephalus; assembly: GCF_949319135.1. Lineage (NCBI taxonomy): Eukaryota > Metazoa > Chordata > Actinopteri > Cypriniformes > Leuciscidae > Squalius > Squalius cephalus. Next base: position 32,651,219 of record NC_137122.1, on the reverse strand, counting down.
TCTGGGTGGTTGCTAGGCGGTTGCTAGGGTATTCTTGGTGGTTGCTAGGCTGTTCTGGGTGGTTGCTATGGTGTTGCTAGGCGGTTGCTAGGGTATTCTGGGTGGTTGCTATGGTGTTGCTAGGTGGTTGCTAGGGTATTATGGGTGGTTGCTAGGGCGTTGCTAGGGTATTCTGGGTGGTTGCTATGGTGTTGCTAGGCAGTTGCTAGGGTGTTCTGGGTGGTTGCTATGGTGTTGCTAGGTGGTTGCTAGGGTATAATGGGTGGTTGCTAGGCGGTTGCTAGGGTGTTCTTGGTGGTTGCTATGGTGTTGCTAGGCGGTTGCTAGGGTATTCTGGGTGGTTGCTAGGCGGTTGCTAGGGCTTTCTTGGTGGTTGCTAGGGCGTTGCTAGGCAGTTGCTAGGGTGTTCTGGGTGGTTCAAAGGGACTGTTCAATACGCCGTTGATATGACAGCATAACAGTGTTGTTTTCCTATTATTCATACTATTATAATATTTAGAATTAGCTTTTGTTTATATTTCACGTTTCATTTTAAAATTTAGTATGAGCTTTATTAGGGGTTCAAGCATGAAATGCTGAAACCCTATTGTAATTGTAAGGATTTGTAAAACACATCGTGCAGGCCAAACCGTAAGGCCTATAGAGACTTGAAACCTGGCCAGATGGTAGGCCTCAATTTGGGGACAACCTATCAGAGTATGACCCCGAATGGCCCATAGGTGGCGCTACAGCAAACAAAAGTTCAAAATTGCTCATAACTCTTAGACCCAGGATCAAGTGTCTTATATATTTAGAATCCTTGGCTCAAGGCGGACAAAATGGCTATCTCCAATTTGCTCTCCCTCCGCGCCAATTTAGAGTAAAATGAGTTTTTTTGAAAAACCTACTTTTGTGAACTACTCTTAGGTTTTTAGCCTGATTGGAACCAAACCACTGCAGAAATATTCCCTGGACAGTGACTATCAATAATCATCAAAAAAAATCTTAATTTAAATTCACGGTTGCTAAGGAGAACCAGAATGTTTGAAGGCACCAGGGCCACTTTTACTAAAACAATTATAACTTGTGTCCCGAGTTTAGCAAAAATGTCTCTTTCCGTTTACATGTTCATGAGCTCAATCTGAGGTCATTTGATAAAAAATTGCGATGATTGGCCACTTGGTGGCGCTATAACATGGAAAAAAGTCATAAAAATGGCTATTAACACACTCAACCATTAGTCCGTTGAAATCCTGAATCCTTCCCGAGTCCAACGATACCAAACATGCCAGGTTTTGCCTTATAGTTTGTGTATCATTGTCATTTAGCTCTCAAAAATCTTCTAAACCATTAGTCCAATCAAGACAAAAACACCACAGGAAATTTGAAAATATAGGTCAATAGCTAAACAATAACGCCCAAATGTCAAAATTATGATAGGAACTGACAAAAACAAAAAAAATCCAATCGATGGCTGCGTTCGAAACCGCATACTTCCCTACTATATAGTAGAAGAAAAAGAGTAGCCGAGAAAAAAGGTATGTACGAATGTAAAAGAGTAGGCGAGAATTACCTGGGTGACGTACTAATTATCGCAATATTCGGACGTACGTATACTTAAAGTGCTTTCAAATATGCCTACTTTCCTATAATAGGCAAAAACAGTACGTGAAAGAAAAAGAAAAACATAAGTATTCATGAAAGAGTAGACGAGAAGTTCCCGGATGGCTTACTGCTTCCGGACAGATTTTTGAGTGCTCAACCGATGGATACTTTTCTATCCCAGGAGGCCACGCGAGAGGATACGTTATTATCAAACATCGCAGAGATCAGCGACGCGGGTGCTTTCAAATGTGAGTAAACACGGTTCCTTGTGTTAAAATTGCATGTGTTGAACTACTGTAGATTAAACTGTTGATTGTTGAAGGTGTAAAGACGTTAAACATTATAGTATAGTTGTGATTTTGCTGTAAAAACACATTTTATCATGTAACGTTATAGCTGACAGGGGAGCTCCAGTAAGGACACGTAAGTTACATCTCTAAAGTGGATTTACATAAACCATACACATCTTAAAGATGCTTATTTTAAATGTCTATTTACATCTGACAGGAAAATCTTCAATAAGTATTGCAGAAGAGCACATCACAACATGAAATAGACATCTGAGTGATGAATGTGTGCTGTTATGTAGAACAAATCTATAAAGTAACTAAACATAAGTTATCTATTTTATTTGTGCACTAGTACTGCTGATAAATTGAGGAACATTTATGTTGGATAAAAAGTTAAAACAACCTCAACATGTAAATGTAATGTTGAGCTCATAAATCATAGTAATGTGAATCATGTCTGGATGTTACAGGGACAGATGAACAGATGTGTGTTTATCCGGTGGAGAGTGGCTCATGAAGCTGAATGCTGCTTTCAAAGGCTTTGAGTGAGTATACTACAGAAATGAATAACAACAACTATTTAAATATTAAGTTGTAGTTTATTTTAAGTAGTGTAATTTCAAACAGAGCTATTACAGCACTTTTCTGATTCTTGATTTCTGTGCATTTGCTGCACAGCTTTTGTGGTGGAGCAGGACCTGCAAGGAAAGATGATGGCGGCATTTGTGAAAAAAAAGCGTTTTTGCCTTCTGAATAATACTGAAAATCAAATGAAATTGTGCTGTTAAAATTACTGCTTATGTGTTATGTTTGTGCATTTTTGTAGGATCTGAAATGTCAGCAGGCTGGTGTGAGCACTGAGGATGAAGAGCCCAGAGCTGAATCCTGGAAATGGTGCCATGGATGAGACCCTCCATCACTCCACCTGCCCTTATTGCCTCAGATTGTGAAGCACAACACATCACGTAACAGCCTCAGGCACGAAAGAACGGCTCACCTCTGGCGGTCAGCTGATTCATCAGAATAAAGCTGCAGAATGGGAACCGCTGTGTTGAGAAGGATGTGGGGTTCAGCACCTGTAGCTTACATACATGATTGTAGTTTGAATAAAGCTTTGTTTCATGTGTTGACTAGTAAATGCATTTGTTTATTGTGTAATGGTGACTTTAATTCATTGTTTTACTAATTTATTAATATTTCTCATTGTTGTCAGTAAATAAAATACAACTATTGAATTAAATTAATGCTTTAATTGTTTGAATGAAAATGTAGATATGTTCACTATATAAACATCTAGAGTGTATTCATGCATAGCTATGTCTTATGACATACATTACATTTAGTTTGTTTTACTGAATTATATAATTTTCATTAAAAAGTAATATAATTAAGTATTGGTCAGCATTTATCATTGTTATTATTGTATGTTTTGGGGTGGGATAGCAATGCAATTCATTCTGGGGTAATATTAATTTTAAAATATTAATGATGCTTAAATTTTTCGAGTCTAAAATCAACAGTTTTCTCCAAAGGCGAATCTTCGCACAGCTGCCCTTTGTGTAGACATTACAAACGCTGAGGAAAACCGTTAGTTAAGGCTGTCACTTGCTTGTTACTGATGCTATGATATATATATATATATATATATATATATATATATATATATATATATATATATATATATATATATATATATATATATATATATATATATATATACATATACATATATACATACATATATATATATATATATATATATATATATATATACATATATACATATATACATACATATATATATATATATATATATATATATATATATATATATACACACACACACACACATATATATATATATATATATATATATATATACAGTATATATATATGAAGAGTTCAGATGCAAAAGCCTCTAAGTGCCATCTGAAATTTTCTTCTAGAATGATCATTTTTATCAAGCTCATATATTTAAGTTAAGTAATTTCACGTTAAATGGCAATGAAAATGACCTATTAATTGTCATAAGTGAAATTACTGAACTTAAATATATGAGCTTGATAAAAATTATCATTCTAGAAGAAAATTTCAGACGGCACTTAAAGGCTTTTGCATCTGAACTCTTCATATATATATATATATATATATATATATATATATATATATACATATATATATATATATATATATATATATATATATATATATATATATATATATATATATACAGTATATATATATAATGGGTTTGCATACATAATATGAGATTTTATACACAGGAAAAAATAACCTACAAGGTTGAATATCTTACTATATATTTTCTTAAATAATTCATTATAATACATAATTTTTATTATTATTATTATTTATTTATTTATTTATAGGCCTAGGCCTGAGGGATGAAATGAGAGTTAAATTCAACAAGAAAAAGAGGAAAACATAAAGCAGTTAGCCACTTTTGGTTGTGGATGAAAATGTTTGGATATAAAATAAAGAAATTATCAACATATTCAAGAGATGACAATTTTGGGATTTCGTAATAAAAATAAATAATATCTTTAAGGATGAAACGGTGGGTTAAATATAAGAACTTAAATCAACCCTAAATGTATTCACAAAATAAATGGGCAGCAGTTTCTTTAAAAAGATCACAAAATGAGCAAGTTTAATCAATATCAAGATATTTACAGATAGACGAATTTACAGATAAGTTGTTGCGCTTGTGATAGTGCGTCGTATTAGGTCACATGATAACGTCAACATGCAAGATGTCCGGTTTGCATTCATAATTAACGAGATCAGGCTATAAAGTACCTACTCTTTTAGCGCTCGTTAAGTAAGTACTTATTGAAATTAAGTACCTACTCATTGAGTATGCGGTTTCGAACGCAGCCATTGTCTCCCATGGGTCATTTTTATGCTCTCATAAATAGAAGTATCTAAACTTCAAAACAAAATGAGATATTTACAACAAATTTGACAGACATGTATGGGCACCTTTTGAGGACACCTAATAAAAGTGGTGGAGATCAGGCAAGATGTGGTGCTATAACTGTCAAAACTGTCATTTACTTGACTAAGTAAATTGCCTGTATTGGCTGTAAATGGTATTTTCCATCTATGATGTCAGTGGTTAAATGGTTAACCAAATAAAACTTAATGTCTTTTTATGCATGTGTGCTTAAAGGCCTTAAATGCTTGAACCCCGATAAATGCTGCTTGCGGCTTTAATTATTATTATTATTATTATTATTATTATTAAAATTGACCTTTTATATGTATTAACATTTTAGCTTTGTAGCATTGTAGATGCAAAAATACAGTTTTTTACTCCCCAGGTTATTCATTTTGACAACAACTCACTTCCTTATTAATGGTATTGGTAATTCTATAATGGGTACCAGATGTTTTTACCAATGGGTCTGTTGCCCTGCTTTGGCAAAGAACCTGTTATTTAATTGGCCAGAAAGGAAAAGAAGATTAAACATCTGAGGGCTAAGCACTAAGACTGATATTTATGATTCAATTTGTAGAGGTCCTACAGTAGTTTGTGTGTATGTGTCTGCCAGTTTGTAGCTGCGTTTAATTTTTTGAAAGCCTTGTTTTGATAAACACCATATGTCTCCTGAGGCCAAAATTCCATTTCAATCGATAGATTAAAAAAATAATTACAATGTTTACGGTGTGTGATACGGTGGCGGCGGCGGCGGCGGTGGGTGGGGGGTTGGTTAGTGGGGGTGACATTTGCGATGAATAATGCAGTGATTGAACTACCTGCATTCATTGTTTTACTGATTTAATAATTCATGGTCTTTGGCTTTTGGATGCACAGTGGGGCGACCGCTGTGTGTGCAGCTTTGGGAAGCTAAGTGCCTTATTAATATCACAGGTGATGGACTCCCCAGTTTTAATGAGCCTCACTGTCAGCCTGAACTTTATAGATTAATTCAAGGAGGGTCTCAAGGGACTTCAGGAACATACTCACAAGATTGTTTGTTACTATTAAGGGTGCTGAGAGCCCCGGTTCAAATAAAGACGCATATGGCTAAGTGCACCATAAAAGCACTTCCTTAAAATTGTTTACAACAACATCTACTGTATGTGTCAAGCATAATGACAAATAATAATAATAATAGTTCAAACGCAATATTTTAGAACATCAAGCCTCTGCTTGTCACCAGACCATTACTGCTTTCAAAGCACAATAAATTTTGAAAATTTGCATATAACAAGCATCTCCTTCATCTGTCATCAAGTTATGTAACAGTGTGACGCATATTACAAAATGTCCTGTTACTTCATAATGCAAGAACAATGATGACATTAGACTGTGATTCATTTTAGCTTTATTGCTGACAACCATATATACATATATGGTTGTCAGCATATATTTCTGGTTGTATATTAGTGTATTTTAATATAACATAAGGTATATTTTAATATAATAAGGTATATTTGAATTATTTGAAGTAAATGCATATTTTTTATATTTAATGTATTTTAGACACATTAAAATGATTCAAATTGACAGTAAACCTTTTGCACTGTTTTTCTATTTCAAATAAATGCTGTTCTTTTGAACATTCTATTCGTCAAAGAATTCTTAAAAAAAGATCATGGTTTCCACAAAAATATTAAGCATCACATCTGTTTTCATCATTGTATTTAAAAAAAAAAAGTTTTTGTAATTGCATTTAACTGAATATTACTTAGACTTTAGTCTTTCTTTTTAAAATTTTACTCAAAATCAATACATGTTTTAAAAGGTCAGGTTTTTGGATGTTTAAGTTTGACAGTAGACAGAAAAGGGAAGTGTTACAAGAAGACTTAAAAACATGACGACTGCACATAGCTGCTATTGTTCTTAAAAAAAAAAAAAGAACCATCCTGACTCAGACAAAATGTGCCAGGAACATCTGCTTGGCTTATTTTGAGGCACCCCATGGCCATACTTCAGCACTGTAATCAGTCATCTTGGCAAAACTACTGCAATTTTCCAGATTGTTCAGAGCGGGCATAATTATCTCTGTGAGTCACATGACTTGCGTTCAGCACCTCACTGTCCCTCCACTCCTCCAGAAATGCTCAAAACATTCTGATGGGTGCTGTACATATACAGGTATGTGACATGTTACAGTAAGTAACATAGTATGTATGCATTTTAAAATTTGTGGAATGCATTATTTTGTAGATGATGCTTCAATTTTCAAGTTTAACTCTCAAACTATAAAACGGTCTTTGACAACAACCCTAAATGTCAATGCTCTCATGGGAAAAGGACATTATCCTAGAAACAACAAACTTCATTATTTTTCTTCTGTTTCATTTATCTGTTTATAAGAAAGCAGGCTTTTTCATTTCAGTTTAATTTGTTTATTTCAGAGCAACAAAGTTCTGCAGTGATAAATAAATTGAACCATCTAGAATTTTTTACCCTGCAGGCAATATGAATGATGTGCCCTTCAAAATGATTTGAAGTTTAGGGCAGAGCAGTCATGTCTTCCTATAGATCATTTTCTTTCAGTATGAAATAGTTCTGATCAACAAGAGGCGAGGCCCATCAAGCACCTGCATATTAATGCAAAATGATGCAGAGAGGAAACCAACTTCCCAAATACTGGTCATAACAATAGCTTTGGTGGGAATACAGTAAATCAATAAAGTGACTCTGCATGCTATTTTGTCTGCATTCCAATATCTTACATGTAATTGAGTCACTTTGTCTCAGTTTGTCTTAAGTACTAGCCTAGCTTTTATGGGTATTTCCAACGCTATCTCACGACCAATTCGTACGAATTCGTACGAGTGATAAAAAAGTGGCTAATTCATACGAATTCGTACGACCTCACTCGTACGACCTCACTCGTACGAATTTGTACGATTTGTCTAAACCCACGTGATGGGTAGGTTTAGGGGAGGGGTCAGGGGTAGGTAATTCGTATGAATTCATTCGAATTGGGCAATTCGTAAAATATGTACGATTTAGCAAAAATCGTACGAATTCGTACGAGTGAGGTTGTATGAATTCGTACGAATTAGCCACCTCGTAGAATTCGTACGAATTGCCGTGAGATCAGGCTCGTATTTCACATGCTTTCTTATATGCTGTAGTTATAAAATGCTTCACAGACAAGGTATTGTATCATGCACTCTATAAAAATACAAATATGCAGTCGTTACCTTATAAATATTTATTAAAATGGTCCAGAAAAATGCTTTAGTTAAGCATACACTAGTAATTAATGGTTAACTTAACATATAGTAAGGGCATATTAACCATTGAAGGATCCACATTCAAGCGATAAATAAGCAAAAATAAGCTAGTAATTAATGATAAACTGAGAACAACTACTATTGTATTACTATAAACTACTATACTACTATAAACTACTATTTTCACAAGTAAGGTGTACATTTTCAAAACTTGTAACACAGCTAGTCATTCTTTCAAAACCTGATCCCATGCTTTCATTACAGTTATACACATTTCAGTCCACATAATCATTGTTTCAGACACAAGGTTATTGTAATATGCAATGAGAATATTTGGTTTAATCACCGAAACACAACAGTATGATCTTCTTTCAATTTAGTACTTTTAACAATCAATTCACGTTTCAAATCACCCTTGTTGCTGAAATAATTACAGTAATAAAGGCTACAGTCGCCACATTAGAAAATATAATTACATTACATAACTTATGAAATTGAATGTTTGTAATATATCAATTGTGTTATCAAAAGGTATGATGAAGTTATGAAACTGCCATGAGTTTTTGTGCTAGAACAGAATTTGCTGGCAATACTGTAAAATGTTTTTACAATATCACATGGCATACATACTGTACTTGTTGGACATCAGATGTCAAATGTATCCGAAGTTCGTTGGAGTTGCAGAAACTTGATAGCGTGTCTGATTAAAACCGGGACAAATATCAGTCCTTTGCTCTCTTTTATTTAAGTTCAGGATGATAAAGTCTTGGGTAATTCACATGACATGAAGTTAATGGATTCACATGGAGCAGATTCACAAGATGTAAATGAACAGGTGTTAACGGATGGACAGGATGAACAGGATGTAAAAGATGGTCTTAAGTCATCAACGCATCCAAAGTAAAAGACTTGAAGGACATTGTTGGGTGTCCATTCACCAAACAGAGGAAGTGAGGCCTTGATCAGGGGGTGTATGGGTAATATAGTGCACAAGATTTAGTAGTGTAGTTTGCTTGGAATTGTGGGGGATATATAGGGGGATATATAGTTACCACAGAGGAATTCAATTGGAGACTTTAAGAAATAAGATCAGGAAACATAACCACACATCAACTATAACTAAAGTAAATGATACAAGACAAGGAACAGGGAGAAACAAAGGGCTTAAATACACAGAGAACAGATCAGGGAAACGAGACACAGCTATGGCAAATTAACTCAATGACAGTGACCTTGGAAACTAACAAGATACAGCTGACAATGAAATAGAGTACGAGCATGCAGGTGAGGGACAGGGAGGATGATGGGAAATGTAGTGATCATAACATATACATATATATATATATATATATATATATATATATATATATATATATACACACACACACACATATATACACACATATATACACACACACATATATATGGGGAAAAAAGGTAAAACATTAAAGAAAAGGGCCAAATTCATAACAGTACAGTATTTTATGCCATCTGTCTCCCTTCTTCTGATGCATCTCTGATCAGTCTGATGTTATACAGTCATTGCCTGTTTCCTCTCCTTTGCACTTTATCCTGCTTTATGCTCACAAATTGCAAATCTCTCTGCCAATTACGGCTGTTTATTATAGTTAATAAGTAAGGGATAATGTATAGAGAGGCGGTCGTTATAGCGAATAACAACCCCGACAGGCTGAACAGGACCCCGACGCGAAGCGGAGGGGTCTTGAATCAGCCTGAAGGGGTTGTTATTCGCTATAACGACCGCCTCTCTATACATTATCCCGCTTATTACATGGCTACCTACAAAATAAATAAATAATTTGCCACGAATTATTGATTTAAAAAGGAGTTTATTGATTTAAAAACGATTGTATTGCTTCCGCCAAAGAAAATAGTCCGTTCCGCGTCCATAGCAACGCGCTGTTTTTCATGGCAACGGTCTGTTATACTTCGCAGCGGTCTGTTATCAAGAATTATTACATGGCTTGGCTGAATTCCAATGTAGAATGCGGTCTGTTATTTCTTGATAACAGACCGCTGCGAAGTATAACAGACCGTTGCCATGAAAAACAGCGCGTTGCTATGGACGCGGAACGGACTATTTTCTTTGGCGGAAGCAATACAATCGTTTTTAAATCAATAAACTCCTTTTTAAATAAATAATTTGTCAAATTATTTATTTATTTTGTAGGTAGCCATGTAATAAGCGGGATAATGTATAGTGAGCCGGTTGTTATAGTGAATAACAACCCCTTCAGGCTGATTCAAGATCCCTCCGCTTCGCGTCGGGATCCCGTTCAGCCTGTCGGGGTTGTTATTCACTATAACAACCGGCTCACTATACATTATCCCTTACATAACAGACCGCATTCTACATTGGAATTCAGCCAAGCCATGTAATAAACCTAAATATCACTCAATACATAATTAATGAGGATATAACTTTCACTTTAGAACAGGGGTTCAAATTGTCTATTACACTATTTTAGCAATTACTTATATTACTTGATATTACTTCATTGATAGGCGACAATGACAAGGGACATTATTTAAAACTGGAATTTCCTCTGGATTTACAAATCATTGGGAACTTTTGTGATAATGTAAGGACACAACTGCATGCAATTTATCACACTGTGAAAGAGTTTTTTGAATATTTTATTACAAAAATCTTACATATTGTACTTTTAAGTTAATCATTAATTAATAGTGTGTTTGTGCTTAAGTAATAAATTATCATGGACAAGTTAATCATTAATTATAGTGTATTTAGGTTATGCTTTACTAATGCATACTTTTGGACCCTTAAAATAAAGTGTTTCCCTTTTAACTATATCTAAGCCTTAAATGTTACATAACACACACAGTTTCTGCCAATCTCATGTTAATCTTGAATAACTTACCTAGAGAGTAGTATTGCATCCTTCATATCTCCGAAGAGTCTACAGTTCAGATTTATTCTTTCCGAAAACAGTCGAGCTCCTGGAGGCGTGCAGTTGGTGGAGCTAAAGAGTCATGAGCATGAGTGGTTTTAGATTAAACAAATGGACACATATGGTGGTCAGCTAAACAAATGCATTTAAACACACACACACACACACACACACACACACACACACACACACACACACACACACAATACATCATCGCATTATCCCTGGATAACTTTTGATTCACTGTACGTTCGTGTTGTTTCCATTTGATGCAGTTTTACTTGCCGCCTGCGGTCCGACTCATGACCGGGACCTTTTATCACTGGGACCGCTGCATCCTTCGGCTTCAAACGATCTGGAAATCCAGCGACGAACTTGGCCTTGTTTATAAAACATTATTCACCGAAATGCCAGGAACAAACAAACACACTTGCAAAACGTGTTGCTGCCCCGGAAAAAAACAAACTGCATTCACACTGTTCCCTTAACGCTGGGTTCTTTGGGAAGGTTATCTTCCCCTCAAAACCAAAAATACACTTCTTTGGTGACATTGTTGATTTCGTGGTCTAAAAACAAAATGACAAATCTTTCTCGAGCAACGAACGAAGCACGTTGATATGGGTGCTCTGACTCTCACCAGTAGTTGATGTATGCACGCGCTCTTCCGGGAGAAGTGCCCATACAAGGAATTCCGCCCTTTATGACATCATACAGGGCCATACCATAGACCAACTGTAAAAAAAGGGCCAAAAATAGAATCCAACATCTTTAACAGAGCGAATAAGTCAGAATGCATGAATTGTCAGGGTTCTGTCACTTCTGTCTAGTTTATTTCTTGGTTTTGTGACAGAGCTCTGACACTCTGAGCTCTTTTGTCATGTCTTTGTGTGGGCGCGCACGCAGCTTTGAACGTTCTCGAGCCTTGCGCTCTCTTTGCTGTATGCCTTGTTACATGTGCGGGGCGTGGTGTTTGTATCCCGGCACATCTGTCTAGTTTGGTTTCGGTTCTGTGTCGGGATTCGGACTATCATGCTCCACGTGTTTGGCCTCTGTTGTGATGAGAGCACAGGATGAGCTTACACTCCTTCATGTGCGTGCGCTCTGTCTTAGCGTGCAGTTTCGAGTTTCGAGTTTCGAGTACACTCTTCTGTCCACGTGTGTTATGTTTTGTGTAGCACGCGGTTTGTGTTTCCATCTGCCGCGTGCTTTCATGTCATGTATAGTATGGCAAGCCACGTGGTTCAGAATTACGCTATAGATTAATCGCGTTTACAGCCAAACGCCGTCAAATACGGCGTTTTAAACCGCATTTGACGGCGCAAAATACGCCGTTATAATTACAAACGCCGTAAAAAACCGTGCGAAATACGTCAATGACGCCGTATTTTATGGCGTTTTAGTGTGCATGGAAAGCGCCGCTTTTTACGCCGTTCATCTCGCCATATGACGCCGTAAAAAACGGCGTTTTGGTTGCACAGAGCGCACTTATTTTACGGCGTTTTGCTTATAATGAGACACGGCCACTGATTTCCACAGCCAGTAAGTTTGAACTGTTCTCTCCCAATCAATGATGAACTGAGTCAGACCAGACGAATTCAGCACGGATCATTTAATCCTATTCTTATGCTCCTAAGGAGTTATTAATTTTATGGATTAAAATAATCCAAGCTAAATAATAAACTGAATTTAAAGAAAATATTAAAGAACATTCAAATCAATAAAGCAAAATTTATAGGATTTTCACATTTTAAAAGGGGGGAGAAAAGATCTTGAAGCAAAGAAACACTGTATCAGAATTATGGATAGAGTTATGGATAGAGTATAGAGTTATGGATTTTATCCTGTTTTTTTCTCCATTCATAGAAGCACAACAGGTGAATACGAGGATGAATCCCCCTATTCTGTTGCTGCTATTTTACATGCAGGCTAAAACTAAACCCCTGGGAAACAAATGTTTGGGTATTTTTAATGGGTCACATCTCAGACACTTGTTCATTCTAATTTAATTTAATTTTAATTTGACATAATCTTGTCGGCTAATGAATGGAGAATGATTGCGTCGGTTGAAGGTTGAAGGTTGAAGGTTGAAGGTCGCATTTCTAATTTCCGTTTAGTTTAAGTTTTTCAAGTAATAGTTATATTTTACTTTAATTCAGGTTTATTTCGATTAGCATAAATGTTTTTAATAGTTTTAGTTTTACTTAACTAACCCTGCCTGGGCAAAACATCGACAGAACTGTCAATTTTCCAACTCTTTCAAGCCACGAATATTTACAAATATAACGAATTATTTAATGCCGGTCTGGGACACAATATTAGGCAAATCACACTCATCCAGGCCAATTAACCTACAGCTAATTGTTGCAAGCATAATTTACATTTATTTTAAGATTGACTCAAATGTGGGAAAGAAATAAAAATGTTATTTTTATTTATTTATTTATTGTCCTTTGCTGAGTTTGCTCCCTTATGTTTTATCTTTTAAAATGACGTATTTATGATTTAAAAATTCGTATTTAAAAAACGGCTTTGTAGACTGAACTTCTATACCCACAAACGTTTTTTCCCAAGTCGTTTATTTATGAACTGGACGATCGAAAGGGCAAAATCTTTTAATCCTCATTTTACAAAAATATATTGGATATAACGAAATGTAGCCTAATAATGTTATTTAATGAATATAATGTAATATGAATAAAACACAAATTTAAGTAAAACCAGAGACGGGCTCTGGTAAAACACTACTATTGGAACACTATTTAATTCTGGAAGGAGAAGCCAACAAACCTGCCACATTTTTTAGAAATGGCAAAAAATACATTCGTCTTATTTTTTCAAATATTTAAAACACACAAATTCATAGGGCATTCTATCGGTTATATCGATATTTTGTATTATTCAGCACTTAGATGGAAATGTGCCAGCAATAGACATGGATTCTTTTCCTTGTTTAATAACTCCTTAGGAGCATAAGAATAGGATTAAATGATCTGTGCTGAATTCGTCTGGTCTGACTCAGTTCATCATTGATTGGGAGAGAACAGTTCAAACTTACTGGCTGTGGTAATCAGTGGGCGTGTCTCATTATACTATAAGCAAAACGCTATAAAATAACGCGTGCTCTGTGCAACCAAAACAGCGTTTTTTACGGCGTCATATGGCGAGATGAACGGCGTAAAAAGCGGCGCTTTCCATGCACACTATACGCGTAAAATACGGCGTCATTGACGTATTTCGCGCGTTTTTATGCCGTTTGTAATTACAACGGTGTATTTTGTGCCGTCAAATATGGTTTAAAACGCCGTATTTGACGGCGTTTGGCTGTAAACGCGATTAATCTATAGCGTAATTCTGAACCACTTGGCTTGCCATAGTGTTGTGCTGTGTAGCACACAGCTTGTGTTTTCCACTTGCTGTGTGCTTTCATGTTGTCATGTTTTGTGAGAACACGTGGCTTATGAGGGTTTTCATTATCTGTGTGTTCATGTCTTTTTTTGTGTGAGCACATGGCTGGTGATTTGTTTTACTGGCCATGTGTGTGTGTTTTTGTCATGTTTGATGTGAGCACGTGGCTTGTCATGTGTTTCTTTGTGCCATGTGCTCTCTTGTCGATTGTCTAGCCCCTCCCATCTTGTTACCTGATTATTGATTAATTTGCCCTACCTGTTCTCCCTCATTACCTGTTTTGTTTGCTCTCCCTGTTTATTCTCCCTGTATTTTCAGTCCTGTGCTGGTTTGTTGTTGTATGTTTCCTCTTGTCAAGATCTTCACAACTTCTAAACATCAATTTTTTTTTTACATCTTTTGGGCCATCACATGCAAAATGATCCATTCACTGATCAAAATCTGTCAGACACGTTATATTCCATAAATATTTATGACATGGAATGTTTGCTAAATTGGCCAATGGTCTGTCGTTGTAATGAATAGGAATCACAATCTTATCAATCAACCAATATATGGAATTTCCTGACAGCACAATCACCACCATTTTTGAACATGGAGGAACATCACAACTCTGAACAGCAGTAGCTACTGCACATCTGTACTGTATAAATACATTTGTTTTCATAGGAGGCTACATTTATTTTTGTAGAAATGTGTAAATGTAAACTGAATTTTTGTAATTGAAGAGCAATAGAAAGATATGTAAGACGATATGTATGTGTTAGAGAAATACATAATAGAGTGTGTAAAAATGAACAAGTAACTGAGAATTTTCAGTTTACATGTAACACATTTCTGCAAAAAAATGTACTGTATAAATACAAATGTTCATTTAATTTGTGCACTACAGTATTGACTTTTTTCCAGTCAATTTTTACCCACTGTCTGAATCTGTATTTAAAATGCTCAATGTGATACACAGACAAAACTGACATTCTTGTATAGTAAGTTAGTGTCAACAAAAAAGTACCCCCCCCCCCCCCAAAAAAAAAACCACATAAAAAAACATGAAATTTACATGGTGAAAACATATCTAAACTTTTTGACCAGTGTGCCTCACACAATGACAAAAAACATTGGTGCCATTGGCCAATTTACTGAAACAATAACTAGGTTTTGAAGCATGAATTAAATGTTTGTTTATATGGATGGATGGATGGATAGATAGATAGATAGATGATTATGAATTTGCTCTTGGTGCATTTCATTCTACCTATAGCTGCTCTCTTGGCTCCCTCTGTGTTTATTATTTTATGGAACCAAACGAGGAATAAAACTGTACAGAAAAATTAATCTCAACACACTGAACAACGTAATGAAAAAATGAAACAAAGCAATAAGCCAAACAAGACTCAGAAGAAAACAAATTTCATTAGCAATGCTACATTAAATGCTTCAATAGTTTCATATTGATTGTCAATACCAAATAAAACTGCATTAGTATTTTTCTTACCTTTAGGTTTTGCTGCTTAAACAATCTAGCTTTATCCCTTCAAATAGTATTATAATCTGGTTCATGTATTCTTGACATGGAATTTACCAGGTAATTCATGCCAAAAACTGGGAAAATAAATGCACAAAAGTGTCTGTGGCTTTCAAATGGCCCAATATGCAGCAGGGTGGTTTTTAGAGCAGTTCGTTTTGCATGGAAAACTTGGAAAAAAAGCTTCATCAATACCTTTAAATGTCTGTTTTAATGTGAACAAAATGCCATTTGAATTGATTATGGAAGCTTTTCTGAAAAGTGATTTCTCTAGTGGCCTCATGAAGCACACATTTCACTGTTTCAGTCATGATTTACAAAGGCAGGGCCATTTAAACAGCCCTCTAGTTATTCAAATTTGGTGAACAATGAAAACAGCCAGTTTAGATCAGCAAAATAAGTACATCTTTCCTTTTTCTGTTCAAAAGTAAAAATGCAAACTAGCACAACATGGTTACATATTCCATCACGGTTCTCTGTTAGCCTGTGTGAATAATAACTACTATGTTGCTTTGTTCATATTTGGCCCTGGGCAAGTCTTGCCATCATAGACAAAATTCTAATGGATCACAAAGTTTTCTTCTTGCAGTTAATGCTTCTCTGGAACAGGTAGACACATGTTGTATTTTTATTACAAAGCATTTCTAATTCCATTTAGAACAGTATGTGGATTATGCAAGCAAACTGTTGATATATTTCCTCTCTGCAACAATTAACATAATTTTTTTTTAATAAAGACATTATTTAGTTTGAACCAAACTAAAAAGAAGATTAGAATGAATTGGAATGCAGTAACACAGAAAAAATAATCCTTTGAGTTCAGCGTATGCTTGAGAGGTCTAATTAGGAAGCCAACTGGGTTCTGATGTGTTCTTTGAGTTACAGGAGAAAGCACATCCTGACACTCCCATGATCCCACAGGTCCCTGTGTCAGTTTCAGCATTTCAGTAAAATAAAAGTAGGCCTACATGAAAGAAAGCACGAGAAAGGATAACAAGCATGGCATAGTAAGTAAAGAATTTTTAGTATGGAAAGCAAACTTTATTAAAGACATGTTGTGAACATATAAATGTAACGGGTATGGAAAGTATAAACACATCAAATTCTCCCACAGCTGTTCATTATGAAGGTTTTATGTTAAACGGTTGGTTCTCTCCCTAGCTGTGTGACATACAACCATCCTAATGCAAATGAGTTGGAGTTTCATGTCTCCTTTAAAAAATCAAGCAATGTATTGCTAATGTTACATTAACTGTTGTGGGGTAAAGTGGCACCTCAGAAGATATATCATGGTTTGTTAAAAGTTACGTGGTGGAGTCTCCTCGCCTATACCCAGATCTAGTTCCTGTTCTGATAATCAGAAGAGGGCTACTTTGGTGAATAGCCAGCCCCACTGTTATCCTCAGGTCACCCTGGCTATTCACCAAACCATTACCTGCCGAGCCAACCTCCATTGGTCCCACACGTACAAAGTTGGTACAAAGTCCTCCCCTTCGGGCTGTCCCTGTCGCCTTGCGTCTTCATGAAGGTCATGGAGGCAGCCCTTGTTCCCATGAGAGAACACGGCGTTCTCAACTACCTCGACGACTGGCTCATTTTGTCCCAGTCGCGAGAGCAGTTGTGCGAACAACCTAACAGAGGAACGTGCTAGGTCGGTGCTGAACTGCCTGAACTCACTCAAGGGGAGGATGTCTTTCCCACTGAAACTATTTCAGAGGCTCCTGGGGCATATGGCATCCACAGCCGCAGTAACGCAGCTCGGATTGCTTCATATGAGGGCACTTCAGCGCTGGCTTCACAACCGAGTCCCGAGATGGGTGTGGCAACGTGGCACACACCGGGTGACAATCACCCCCGGCCTGATGCCAAACCTTCAGCCCGTGGTCGAACCTTGCATTTCTACGGGCAGGAGTTCCCCTTAGAACAAGTGTCCAGGCATGCTGTTGTCTTCACGGATGCCTCCACCACCGGCTGGGGTGCCACGTACAACGGGCATGATTATTGATTATCGGGTATTTGGACGGAATCCCAACCGCATTCGCACATCAACTGACTCGAGTTGCTAGCAGTATGACTTGCGTTGGGCCGCTTCAAATTGCCACTACTAGGCAAGCACATACTGGTCCGAACTGACAGCACTGCGGCCGTTGCGTACATCAACCGTCAGGGTGGTTTACGCTCCTGTCCCATTTTGCAACTTGCCCACTATCTCATCCTATGGAGTCAGAAGCATCTGAGGTCGCTTTGTGCCATTCATATTCTGGGCGTGCTCAATCGTGCAGCCGACGAGCTCTCAGGACAGCCTGCGCTTCCGGGACAGTGGGGACTCCAACCCCAGGCGGTCCAGCTGATCTGGGTTTCTCTTGGCAAAGTCCGCTCTGCCGTCTCTACCGGTATTGACTCCCCCTAACTAGGCCTGAGCTACCTCAGAGACCTTTGATATGTTGCACTTGCACTCGCATGTGGCCTCTATAGTGTCCCTTTCCGCTTTGAGAGGGCATGCTTTCCCAGTGTTTTCCAATAGTCTTACTGTATGGGTCAACTGGAACAACAGCAATCAACCTTCTTTGCGTAAGCCCTGTCCTATCTTCCGCCCCAGCAGGGCGGGGGGGATCAGGTGGCTTACACGGGGTGCTGGAAGGGGCAGCAATAGTGGCTCTTTGGAATAGGGATCCTAATTCGCCAGTTTAGTTCTGACGTAACGCCGAACGTGACTGACTGATAGAGAATGTCTTGGTTACGCCTACTTAGGAAATACCAGTAGGGTGAAGTGTGAAAGCCTACAGAAAGTCTAAGTGCAAATGCAGTTCTGTACAGCATAAATGAAGAAAAAAATAATAATAGGAACGTCTTTTTAAAGATAACTTTCAGTGGGGTGACTTCCAACTTTTCAGAATTTTCATTTTCTTCACCAAAACTCAGTCACATTCTAAAACCACATTTACATGACTAACTGTAATGCCATTGTGCCTCCATTGTTTGTAAGGTAACGTTGACATTTTATTTGGAGGGTATTTGAGCAATAAACCCACAGTGCTACTTTTCCACTATGTAAATGAGCCAACTATGATAATGATTTTGGACTTTACAAGCTTTTGGACTTTACAAGTCATAATTGTTCTGGCTTGTCTCAGCAATGAATTATTCAGGTCTTCAATATAAAAGAGTCACTCTAACATTTGTTGGAAAGCACCTGTTTGTTTAAACTTAAACGCTGTTTCACGGAAATCTATTTTCTAACAGAAATAGCGACGACTTACTGATAGCTTTGTTTCTTTCTGTAAATGTTGCATAACATCTGTTATGTTGTAAAGTCCTTTTTCCCACATCACTGAATTTTTAACACTATGTTAACTCATATTGCTGTGCATTTGTTATCTTTGAAATGTTATCTTCACATATGCATGGATTTTGACTTGCCAAAATCCCTATCATCCCAGAGATCTGCACATTATCAGCCTCATCTTGAGTTAATCCACATTTGCACTGTACCAGGCTGCAGCGCTGCTCTGTGATTCAATGCTTTATTATAATGCCATACAGTAAAATGCTTTGCACTCTGATTCTGGTAAGTTTTCATAATCATAAGTCTCGGATGTATAATATAGAATCTGCAATTGTTGTTGAAGCTGCAGCGATTCCAGTGTTTATGTCGCTAATAAATAAAGAACACAACATTATGATCCCTTGGAAAATGTCTCAAGTATCTGTGTGGACTGTATAAATCAGACCTAGAGACTGTCCATTTAAACAACAGCGTCTTAATGAAGTGTCGACAAAATGACAGGGAGATGGAAATTAAATCAGTTCTGGGAATTGCTCATACTTTCACAACTTTATTTTGCTGACATTATTTATTGTTTATGTTTATTGGTATTGATCCCTGCAGTAATTTTAAAAGCCTCAAGGGAATGATGATATGTCTGCAGTTCTTTATTATAGCCTAATGTTGGTTTGAATTGTAGTAAGTTAAAAACTCTTAATTCTTCTCGCTTTTTCACTGCCCCATGATAAGTAATAAAAACTGCTCTGGCTAGGCAAATGTTGTCAATGTTGGCTTGAGTTTGTTGGGCATTTGCTTTAGATTTCAGTTCTAGCTCTCATAATTAACTGATATAATTTCACTATACCACCAAGCGCTTCTACACCAAATGAAAACCCATTTGGGGAAAAGGGGTTAAGAAGTTCACGGCATCTGGCATTTTCCAGACTAATGATTTCTGTACTGAAATATTAACCAACATTTGCTGATCGAGACAGACGACCTTCTCTGACACTTCTTTAGAGTCTACCAATAAAGAATGTCTTTAAAGTCTAAAAGACTTTCTAAAGTCTACCAACATCCTTAATTAGCTGATTTTGTACTCACTCAAGGATTTATTTACTGTCAATTTACTTCCAGAAAATGCACCAGAAAATGTTCAAATTTGTTCATGCTTGACAGTACAGTGAATTGCAATATTCATTATGAAAATACAGTTAATGCACTCTTAAAAAATTGTTGCAATTTTTTTTTAACCCTCCGGTGTTGTTCTGTCATTTTAGAGTGAAAATAAAATGTTTTGAAATTTAAACAAATCGCTTCTTCATCTGAATAGTACGAAACTAGTGGTTACACCACAGCATTACATACGTTTTTTTTTTTTTTTTTACTCTCACCATATGGCACTAATCTGCCTTCAAAAATTGGATTTTAAAGGCATTGTCTCTATTAACATGAAATACTGCTTTAATTGAAAAGTAAAGAAATTATTTTTTTTTTTTTTTGTATATTTTCAAAGGTAAAAATATATCATAATTATTGCATAATAACTCTCAAAATACAAAAGAAAAAAAATATTATTGAACAAAAATATATTACATGGATTTGACTGAAAATAAAAAAAAGTCAAATTTCAGGTGTTCGGTCACTTTAGACCGCAAACAACACAAGTGTGACCCCCAGATGAACAATACCAGAGGGTTCAAACATTTTATTATTATTATTATTATTTTTATCGGCATAATTTAAGTAGTTTTAAGACTATGTCACATTGTCTTAATATTTATTTTGCACTTCTTTTGCTGTAATGACAGCAGCACTGTTTTTCAAAAAGCTAAAACTTCTTTATTGCTAGATTTAAACTACATTTTGAGTCCCAGTTCAGTGTTAACATTTGAACTTTGTGTGTGCACATGTATACATACACTCATTACTCCCACCTACACGTGTGTTGTTGATGTTTCTAGCTGTTAAATATGTTCCCAGTGGAGGAGCAGTGGAGAGATGTGTCACCTTCATGACCTTGAAGAGCTCTCTCCAATGTGGGAAACTTTGGCCAGAGCAGGACACAGCTTAAGTATTTTATTAGAAGTAATGATTTTCATTAATTGTGCTCTATAAATGCGAACATTACTGGGAGTGATGCTTTTAAACTTTAAATTCTTGTCACGCAGGGGCAGATGTTTTGTAGTCTTGTGTTTTTTCCCCTTTTTCTTTCTAAAATAACAACAAATTTCACATCATAATGTATTTTTCATTAAGATGGCCAGTCAATTTGAGTAATGTCATTGTGTTTTCTTGATACCAATTTTCGTCTATATGTAGGCTAATGACATCACCACGAAATGACATCACATCATTTAGAAACAAATCCACCTGCCTCTTGCAACTTCTCCTGAAATTAGTTGCCAACAGTATCCGGGAGGTTGTGAGACGATAACAAGATACAGTATATCCATGATAGTTCTCTTTGTTATTAAAATTAAGAACGAAGATGCAAATAACACACAGTAAGATAAATACAATATAAGATAAAAAAAAAATAATAAAAAAAAAGTAAAAAAAATAAATAAATAGTGTTTTAGGTTTTCAGGTCCAGGTCTATCTAACAGCAGCATTCAACAATACAATGAAATAAAACATTGCCTTCACAGTATGAATTAAATACTTTACTCTCTGAAACTGAAAGCAATATCCTCCATCTTGTTTGAAGCTAAGCTGACAGGCGCTGTGGAGACAGATGTAAAGTAATGACAATAGCGGAGGAGAGTGCTCAATATGATATAGAAGAAGAGGATTTCGGAAGTCTGATGCTTGAATCAGGTGTTTGTGGCTACCTTTACAAGGTGGCGCCGGTGATCTCACTATGCAACTCATAGACTGTAAAGGCCTCATTATACTTCTGCGTCGGACCTACGCCGGAGCCTATACGCCGTAGGCAACGTGTTGGTTTTAATTTATACTTCTGTGTCGTTGTCCGCGTTGACGCGCACCTATAGGGAGCATGTGAAACCCCGAGGGAGGGGTTCTGGCAGACCAATCACAGCGCTTGTGTCCGCGTAGAATTGACGCGTTGTTACATTTT
Organism: Squalius cephalus; assembly: GCF_949319135.1. Lineage (NCBI taxonomy): Eukaryota > Metazoa > Chordata > Actinopteri > Cypriniformes > Leuciscidae > Squalius > Squalius cephalus. The sequence goes on along the minus strand of NC_137122.1, from coordinate 32,628,919 downwards.
TGGAGAGGTGCACGTCAGGTACGCCGTAGGGTACGCGCGCTACACACAGCCTACGACGTAGCTACGGCGGCAGTTCGACGCAGAAGTATAAATAGGCCTTAAGATGCAACCATGCAACTACAAACACAGAGATAGAGTCCGTCTGCGGCAAAGAATTTCAACAATGACAATTTCTCCTGGACGAAATCTCTGAATCAGACGAGGACACGGACGTTTGTGTTGTGAACCAACCCGGTATCACGACAAGACGTGAAATAATCACGTTGGTCCCCTTTGGAAAACGTGTAGATGTCACAGTTTAACGCCCTCAAACGTGAATCATACACGTTTGCCATATATTGAAGATATCTGTACAATTTCCTATACCATAGATTATAAATGTAAGATCCCTTAACTCTACTCCCACACCTAAACATACCCATTTTATGGACAATATTAAAATGATAAAACGTATGGACAGATATGTGTATGAAAATGGCATTTTTATGAACAATATGGCATTAAAAGATAGTTTGAGCCACGATCCTAAACCTAACCATAACCATTTCTTAAAACTACCTAGGCAACAATTATAAAGAAAAACAACAGACAGACGAATATAATCACAATAGTTTATTTATGGTTCCTAATAGAACCATAATATACTAACCTTACAACACAACATCGATTCACAAAATACATCAATTTTATTAGCTTGATGTAATCCAAACCTTCAGAATAGCCTACATATATTATTTGCAAGAAAAAGATCCAAACTCAGCCCTTTATCCAGTAATCGTCATCTTGACCGTAAACGTCAAACCCCGTTTGTTATGAATTCAAATTCAAAAATTGCGCCCTCAAGAAGCGTTACGACAGGTTACTATGGTTACGGCAATATCAAACGCTCATTGGCTCTCCCCTCGCCTGCTTCGTCACAGATTGCGTCATTCACATTCACATTTGAAATGAAGCGCGCACTGTGCCGCGCAGCCCTCAGCGAACCGAACCGACGTTCATGGATTTGAATTAATAACTTAAATTCTGCTCTGTTACATCATACAAAACCACTGCCAGAGAGGACTGCCACACATCGTCACGTGAACAACTTTTGGTACCGATTTTGACATTTTCTCATTAAATAAATTATTGTGATTATACTTCTGTCTGTTGTTTTTCTTTAAAATTGTAGCCTACGTAACTTAGTTTTAAGAAATGGTTATGATTAGATTGGGGTAGAATTAGCAAACGTCCCGGGATAATGGTACGTGTAAGATTCACGTTTGAGGGTACGTGAAAGATTCACGTTTGAGGGTACGTGTAAGATTCACGTTTGATGGCGTTAAACTGTGACATCTACACGTTTTCCAAAGGGGACCAACGTGATTATTTCACGTCTTGTCGTGATACGCGAACTAAGCGGCTGCTTAGGGCCCCGCCGCCACTAGGGGGCCCCCTAACTACAGATGGTACTCGCCGGTGTCGCCGCGGTTTAACAGTCAACCAACCGTGTAAAATCGTTGTCTTCCCTGGACTTGGAAATTTGACCACAAAAATGAAACGGGTCCATCCATCGGGTGCAGAGAAAAAAAAAATTCTGCATGATTATATTCTAAAATATATTATTTTATTGATTGACTAAATTTTTTTATTGTATACATTTTTCAAAAAATCATTTGAAATATAACATGATGACCCAGCTAATCATAGATTAAAATGGTTTGTCTGTTTAAAGGAGCTGGTGTTTACCAAGAGCACACTGAAAATGATGAAGGGAGGCCTGGAGAAGAGAGTCTTGCATCGGTCCCCACGCCCATGCAATTAAATGTTGATGACCATGCCTGTACATCTATAAACTCTGCCTCTGTTGGTACACAATGGGAAGACCACATCTTCGAGGAGCATTGTTATATCAAGAGACACAGTGTAACTTATGTAAACCAGTCAACACAGAGTGATACAGTCAAGCCTCTTACTCTGATGAACGACTCTGACTCAAATCTGTACACCGGGCTCCCACTCCACACATTTCATACCCTTGTAGCTGTTCTGCGTCCCCATGCGAATGAGGCATACCAGACTGAAGTTGAACAGCAGATCTTGTTCACACTAATGAAGCTGAAATTAAACCTTTTGATAGAAGACCTAGCCATTCGATTTTGTATATCAGTGAGTCAAGTGAGCAGGATCATTTCTTTTTGGATTGACACCATGGCTGTAGTCTTGAAGGACCTGATACCATGGCTCCCCAAAGAAACAATAAGGGCCACAACACCAGAGGCGTTTAAGCAACATTATCATAATGTATACCTGTATCTTAGACTGCAGTGAAAGTGAAATCCAAAAACCAAGGAACCTTGACTCGAGGTCTGAATCGTACAGCCACTACTATGCATGCAACACTATCAAATACTTAGTGGCTATTGCACCTTGTGGTCTAGTAATGTTCATATCAGCAGCATATGGGGGCCGCTGTAGCGACAAATTTATCACATGTGACTCTGGCATTCTTGAAAATCTCAAACCGGGTGATGAAGTGATGGCGGATAGGGGTTTTTTGATAAGAGATTTATTGTATGAAAGACAAGTCAACTTGATAATTCCTCACTTCGCCAACCAAACACAGCTGACAGAAGAAAAAGTCACGTGCAGTCGCAGGATTGCAAATGTAAGGATACATGTTGAACGTGCAATTAGGAGACTGAAAGTATACAAGATTTTGTCACAAACCTTGCCTATCACCCTTATGCCAAAGATTGACAAAATTCTGCGTATATGTGCAGCTTTAGTGAATTTGCATGGTGACCTGATCCGTGAAGCAGAAAATTAATGCTCACACTTAGGGTTGCAAAGGTGCGGAAAATTTCCGGTAAAGTTTCCGATAAATTTCCATGGAAAGTTAAGCTGGGGAATTTTGGAAATATTCATTACCACGGCAACCGCTTGCGCGTCCACTCTGAAAGTAACTGTACACATAAGAGACGTATAGATACATTATTTAAGGTTATTTCTATTCGTTAGAATATTGATATATGAACTTGTTGTCAAGTAAGCCCCGTTGCGAGCATGTGCGTCTCTCTAAACTTTCAGTGTGCTGCACTGCTCTAGTTGACTTCTGCACCTTCCCCCCGAAAATATCACGTTCATTTTGAAAACGTAATTCCTTTTGTGGATCCTCTTGGTCTTTCTTCATGTTTCTTTGACAAATATCAGTGTCTCAGTCTCACGCACGCTGCACGTGAGTTAACCACGCCTACTTATTTACATGTCGCGGTATACACGGAATAAAAAAATCTGTTACGCTGGACATTTTCTTCCGCGGTAACTATATATACCATCATACCGACCAGCCCTACTTATGTGGTAAATAAAGTTATGCTAGCTTATTTAGCATCTAACCTATCAGCTTGCTATCTACTAGATGAATACATTTGTATGTGATATTTGCAATTTAAACATTTAATCAATATATTTCCCCATAATATCATCAAAACTTACTTCACTTTGTTTAGTCCACAGGCTCAAATGTGTGCCTTCAATAGTCTTGTGCTTTGGGCTTCTGTACATGTGATGGAGGCATGCACAGTGCCAGTAGGGGGTGTGGTCTCAATAGCCATGCAGTAAGCAGTGTGCTATGTGCATGTGATTGAGGAATGGCATGGATATTCAAGTGTATTTGAATGGCATCTGTTTGTTTTAGTCAAGATTATGCTAAAATATACTTTCCTGAACTATATTTAAGTTCCCTATGAAGAGCCAACCTTCAACTTTGAAAATTCCCAGTTTATTCCCGTTTATTCCCATAAATTCCTGTTAATTCCCTTAAATTCCCATTAATTCCCATGGAAAGTTTCCATCTTTGAAAATTCCCAGAATTTTGCAACCCTACTCACACTGCATGTAGTCAAATTTGTACATATGTATTTAATCACAATACTTCACATTTTTAATCTAAACAAATCTTCTAATCTCAATGTTTTCCATTTTTGTTTACAATGTACATATACTTGTTAATTATTTGTTTTAATTACCTTACGAAACTTAACAATGGCAAAACCAGTAAACAAGGAACTAATTTCAAATAAATTCAGAATGGTTTTGAAAACTTGCCTTGACTCATTGTCAGAATTTTTTTCCTCCTACATGTCTGGATCTATACACTTTTTGTTTTACTGTTTGTTAGTCTTTTTTACCAGTAGTTTATCATTTTCTGACATTTTGTAGGTATTTGCCATTCAGTTTGAGTCGTCCGGCATTGAATTCATCCACTACTCTAGGAAGCATCACAGAGAAGTAGAAGCCTCTGAGACGCGTAACCTGCTCTGCTAAATACTCTGCGTCATATGGTACATTTATCAGAATGTGTTCCTTTGATGACCAGACAAGTAGTTTTGCCATTCTCAGCCCAGTACAAAACATGCCTAATTGTATCTGTTTGTAGTAGCCCCTGACTCCGTTTCTCTGTAATTCAGGCTTCCCATCAACTACTTTGATGTCACTATAATTCATAGTAAAATGGTCAGCTAGAGAGGTGGTGTTGTTCTTAAGGATAGGGCACTTTATTTCCAGAAGTTCCACACCATTTATTATGCCATCAGGGCTTGCAGACAGCCATGGCTCTGTCAGGCTGACCCTGGTACCTGAAAGGGACACCTGTAGACCTTGTTCGACAAGAAGGTTTCGAGCTATTACCTCTTTCTCACTCCCATACTTTGTAGCTGCATTACCCCGAAAGGTAGGGAAGAGATGCTCTCTCATGAATTTATCAGGATTTGTTGTTGCTCGTACTGGTACACCTTTAGCTGAACTAGCAGTGATCCGTATCTGTCTTGCACTATGCCAAACCTCTGACAAGCTCTGATTTTGTGTTTGAATCTCCAATACAGCTGCCTGGTCGCTGTTCATCTCTATGTAGTTGCTGTAAAATGCTTTACATTTACTGCAAGTCAAAGTCTCCCCATGTGGCTGGTGGAGTTCTATGCTATCAATGTCATCTGCTTGCTCTGGTACATTTGCATTGTAGCACTTTTCTAAAAGACTATTTTTTAGTTCAAACAGAGCTTTTGTATCTGAAGAACTGACTCTATCTCTGAAGTCATGATGTGTGTCATAGCATGGTGTAGGTGCTAGCCTTTCTCCCTCCCTTGCTGATGACGCACCATATACTTCCTCAGCTCTGTGATGTTTAAATGTTATCTGGCTGATTCGTTTCTGTTCATGATTTCTTCTGGTCCCTGCATTCCATCTACGCTGCTCATCAGTGCAAGATATCCCTGTTATACCACTGACCACTGCATTCTGCACCTTTCAAAAATCACAAAATATTAACTTTTTCACTTATTGCACAGTACTATCACATTAGCACTAAAAGCTAAATAATTGTATTGTAATTTCATTTATTATTGTTTAAATATTGTTGTGTAAAAATAAATTATTCACGTTGAATCACGCTGCACAAACAGACTATTTAAATGTATTTACTGTACTAGCAATGTTGCTCTATTTATTTGATTTGATTCAACTTTATTGTCATTACACAAGTACAGGTACAAGGCAATGAAATGCAGTTAGGATCCAACCAGAAGTGCAATAGCAGCAAGTGCAAAAGGTTGCATAAGTGCAAGACATAGATATGTACTGAATATATTCATAAACAATGAACATAATATACAGACGGCTATTACTATAAACAAAATTTTACAAATAGATATATACTATATTTATAAATACCCACCTTCCACAACACAGCAGCAGCATGGCTACAAGACCTACCAGGGCCAGCTACGCAAGAGCATCCAGCTGTTTCCACTACTCCGTTATTTTGTATCATAACCCACGCAATGTGATTGGATTTATTTAATGTCTGACTCGGCTCTACCTCCGCTTTTAAGAATGTGAACTGTTGATGAGTATGGCAAAGAATTCGACCAATTTTTTTACTGTGTAAATAGTTGTATGCTTCCGTGCTTTTATAATTTCTAAGCTCCTCGCCGTCGACACCCTCAGACAAAACTAGATAATTGAATATGTCAACATATGTGACTGCTGGCCATTGTTTCATATCATCAATCCAGGAGGCGGCGCTTGTCAGCTTCTTAGGATGAGGGACAGACAAAGTTTCGTTTTTTACGGTCTTCGTTAAGTAGTCTAGTCCGTGCTGCCACCGCGAACTAATGTTGACATTGCTTGTTGCCATTATGTAAAAAAAAAAATGATGTAAAACAGTTTACAACTTTCGTTTGAGATCTGTCCAATAACGGCTACTTAAACGCGTCAAGCCGCAAACCGGAAGTTCCGAGCATCCTGCCTACGCGCACGCGCAAAGCCTAACGGGTATTTTCGCGTTCCGTGAAAAAGGTGAATATGCAACAACTTTATTGAAGATTTTTTAATACTAAAGGTTTTAAGCGGCGCTCACATATCGCGCATAAAAACGTGTCGAAAACGCTAGGCGCGCCGCGTTCTCCTTTTTCCAAAGCGCTCGAGGTGGTTGCGCTTCAGAGGCGTCTGTCGTTGCTAAGCTTGGTTCTTGTCACGTGACCTGCGGTGCGCTTGCGGCATTCTGAAAAGTTGAGATGTTTTTATCTCGATGCGGCGCGGACGCGCTTGGAAAAAACGAGCGCGTCGCACCGCGACCGCGTCGCTTCCATTATGAGCGCGCATACCGCGCGGCTACATTTGAAATAACGAACTTGCGCGCGCAAAAGACGCGATATGTGAGCAGGCCCTTAAGCTGCCTAGTGGACAAAAACAGTTAGTGCTCTTTTAAAATTTATAAAGCATTCAGACAATAATAAAGTAGATGTAGAAATTTGAATAAAAATAGAAACTTTACTTTTACTGTTTCAGTGAGTGTACTTTAATAAGCAGTAAAATAATTGTGGGCAATCATGTTAAAGAGGTACAGATGAAATGTGTAAGGGTTAGATTGTATACAGTTGCTGGTTTGCGGTGGCAATACTCCGTTATTCACTGCAAGGCAGGGCCCCAAGATTATCCTGCTTAGGGCCCCCAGATTTACAGAGCCGGCACTGGTTGTGAACTATCCTAGTTTCGCACCGCATATGTTCTTGAACATCCAGGTACCATGCAATAATTCACCTTTTCGAAAGAAATACAAACGAGGAGTAATGCACTAATGAGTTCGCCAACTAACTAGACTTTTTGTGTGAATGTGAAATGAATTTCAAGCTGGTGGTAGCTAGCCTTGTAGACGGAAGAGTGATTTCTCTTATAGGCAGATATGCGCTTTCTGGATTAGTGGGAGTGGCTTGCGGAGCTGTGCAATGTGGTGCATTGTGGGAGTTGTTGTCTTTCATACAAATGCGTCCTAAAGTTATTTTTTGTCTTTCCTCGGTCACGAAGGCACCAAATTCAAAATTTATTTTACATTTCGACTACATATATGACCCACTTTAAATAAAAAACAATGTTCAAATGGGTGGAATGCCCCTTTAATAACTAATGCATGACATTGGCACACATCTGATTCCTCTTCCCACTACCTTCACTGAAGACATAATCTATTGGTTTACGTGGCTTATTGTATTATTGTATTTGGTTTATTTATTGTAAATCTTTTTAACATTAAAGCAGTTCCCGGTTGTATTTTCTTATTAATGCATGTTTCTTTTTTGCAGTCCTGTGCTGCATGGCTACTTCCATATACACAACACAGCAAATTATATCATTCATATCAAATATCATTAGATATGAATTCTATCATTCAAAATTACCACTTGACGTCCTCCATCCTCTGTCTTCTGTCTTCCGTCCTCCGTCTTCTGTCCTCTGTCTTCTGTCCTCTGTCCTCTGTCTGTCCGTCCTCTGTCTTCTGTCCTCCGTCCTCCATCCTCTGTCTTCTGTCTTCCGTCCTCCGTCTTCTGTCCTCTGTCTGTCCGTCCTCCGTCTTCTGTCCTCTGTCTTTCGTCCTCCGTCCTCCGTCTTCTGTCCTCTGTCCTCTGTCTGTCCGCCCTCCGTCTTCTGGCTGTCTGTCTTCCGTCCTCCGTCTTCCGTCCTCCGTCCTCTGTCCTCTGTCTGTCCGTCCTCCGTCTTCTGTCCTCTGTCTTCTGTCCTCTGTCTGTCCGTCCTCTGTCTTCTGTCCTCCGTCCTCCGTCCTCCATCCTCTGTCTTCTGTCTTCCGTCCTCCGTCCTCTGTCCTCTGTCTGTCCGTCCTCCGTCTTCTGTCCTCTGTCTTCTGTCCTCTGTCTTCTGTCCTCTGTCTGTCCGTCCTCTGTCTTCTGTCCTCCGTCCTCCATCCTCTGTCTTCTGTCTTCCGTCCTCCGTCCTCTGTCCTCTGTCTGTCCGTCCTCCGTCTTCTGGCTGTCTGTCTTCCGTCCTCCGTCTTCTGTCCTCTGTCTGTCCTCTGTCCTCTGTCTGTCCGTCCTCCGTCCTCCGTCCTCCGTCCTCCGTCCTCCGTCTTCTGTCCTCTGTCCTCTGTCTGTCCGCCCTCCGTCTTCTGGCTGTCTGTCTTCCGTCCTCCGTCTTCTGTCCTCTGTCTTCTGTCTTCTGTCTGTCTTCTGTCTTCTGTCCTCTGTCTGTCCGTCCTCTGTCTTCTGTCTTCCGTCCTCCGTCTTCTGTCCTCTGTCCGTCTTCTTTCCTCTGTCTGTCCGTCCTCTGTCCTCTGTCTGTCCGTCCTCTGTCTTCTGTCCTCCGTCCTCCATCCTCTGTCTTCTGTCTTCCGTCCTCCATCTTCTGTCCTCTGTCCGTCTTCTGTCCTCTGTCTGTCTGTCTTCTGTCCTCTGTCTGTCCGTCCTCCGTCTTCTGTCCTCTGTCTTCCGTCCTCCGTCCTCCGTCTTCTGTCCTCTGTCTGTCCGCCCTCCGTCTTCTGGCTGTCTGTCTTCCGTCCTCCGTCTTCCGTCCTCTGTCTTCCGTCCTCCGTCCTCCGTCTTCTGTCCTCTGTCTGTCCGCCCTCCGTCTTCTGGCTGTCTGTCTTCCGTCCTCCGTCTTCCGTCCTCTGTCTTCCGTCCTCCGTCTTCCGTCCTCCGTCTTCTGTCCTCTGTCTTCTGTCCTCTGTCCTCTGTTCTCTGTCTTCTGTCCTCTGTCTTCTGTCTGTCCTCTGTCCGTCTTCTGTCCTCTGTCTTCTGTCTTCTGTCTTCTGTCTTCCGTCTTCTGTCTTCTGTCTTCTGTCCTCTGTCTTCTGTCTTCTGTCTTCTGTCTTCTGTCTTCTGTCCTCTGTCCTCCGTCTTCCGTCCTCCGTCTTCTGTCCTCTGTCTTCTGTCTGTCCTCTGTCCGTCTTCTGTCCTCTGTCTTCTGTCTGTCCTCTGTCCGTCTTCTGTCTTCTGTCCTCTGTCTTCTGTCTTCTGTCCTCTGTCTTCTGTCTTCTGTCTTCTGTCCTCTGTCTTCTGTCTGTCCTCTGTCCGTCTTCTGTCCTCTGTCCTCTGTCTTCTGTCTGTCCTCTGTCCGTCTTCTGTCCTCTGTCTTCTGTCTGTCCTCTGTCCGTCTTCTGTCTTCTGTCCTCTGTCTTCTGTCTTCTGTCTTCTGTCCTCTGTCTTCTGTCTTCTGTCCTCTGTCTTCTGTCTGTCCTCTGTCCGTCTTCTGTCCTCTGTCCTCTGTCCTCTGTCTTCTGTCTTCTGTCTTCTGTCCTCTGTCCTCTGTCCTCTGTCTTCTGTCTTCTGTCTTCTGTCCTCTGTCCTCTGTCCTCCGTCCTCCGTCTTCCGTCCTCCGTCTTCTGTCCTCTGTCTTCTGTCTGTCCTCTGTCTGTCTTCTGTCCTCTGTCTTCTGTCTGTCCTCTGTCCGTCTTCTGTCTTCTGTCCTCTGTCCTCCGTCCTCCGTCTTCCGTCCTCCGTCTTCTGTCCTCTGTCTTCTGTCTGTCCTCTGTCCGTCTTCTGTCCTCTGTCTTCTGTCTGTCCTCTGTCCGTCTTCTGTCTTCTGTCTTCTGTCCTCTGTCTTCTGTCTTCTGTCCTCTGCCTGTCCTCTGTCCTGCGTCTATGTCCTATGTACTCTAACATACACACACATACATGCATACAGTTTACCAAGGGAAAGAGAGCTGAAGCAGAATACAGGAAAGCAAGAAGTTATAGCATTGTTTGAAGTTCAGCAGATCAACAGCCTTGAGCAAACCATCAGTTTAGTTCTAACACGCCCTTCTTTAGAAGGGGTAAGGATACTTAATGAATCAAATAATGAGACTAAGTTTGATACTTGCATGTCTCGCCCATTTGAATTAAACTGTCCTGATGCAATCTGTTGAGGCTCCAGTTGATCTTTGCTGATGTGGTCTTGATGAAAGAGAACCAGTGTGAGTCAGAGGATCTTTGGTGAATGGAAAGACAAGGCCGCAGCCTGGCACAAGCTTGGGGGTCCTTAGAAACTTCTAGCTCAGCATCATCTTCACGTCAGCTTTTCAGAAAGGGACTAAGTGAGAGCTAAGAGCTGATCAGTGACTTTAAAGTGTGAAGATAGCACAACCTCTGGATGTGTGTGAGCCAATGAGAAGATTTTCCTTTGGAGGGAAATTATTTTACGACCATTGTCTTTGAACATGTAATCTGATTGGATGTTTAACACAAGAATCTTTAAGATGCTTATAATACTAATGCGTCACAAAGTTAGCAAAATGTAATGTAGATTTACAAATCGGAGATGAAGATTGGATTTTTTAGAGTCCAAACATGCCACACATATGATTTTGGTTAACCATATTATCCAAAGTCTGAAACATTAACCCAGTAGAGTTTACAAGAATACAAAAGCCACACCATATAAAAGAAAATTATGAGATGGGAAAATTAGATACATGTTTACACATTTCTCAAGTGGTTATATATAGAATATATAGGATTACAGGGTTTATTTCTCCTCCTCTGCCAGAATTTAAGTGAGATTCACAGCTTTCTGGACATTCCTTTCGATTGTAAAACTCAGTGTGTGTCCTGTAACAAGACACCGCATTCTGCCAGTGTGTTAGCTTCATCTGGGATGTTAGTTTTTGGGGGACGTTTCACAGGCCTTAGTTGGGAGAGTGAGTTTGCTGGATTATTCATTAAATAAATGAATAATTTGTGTGTGTCTGATTGGTCCAGACGCTGCAACACACAAAAACATTGCGGAGGGTCACTGTGGTGCACAGTAGGGAAACACACTGAGGTCAGACCCACACATTACACACACTTTCACCTGCTGTCTCTCAGGCTGTGGCACACACACACACGCGCACGCGCACGCACACACACACACACGCGCACGCGCACGCGCACACACACACACACACACACACACACACACACACACACACACACACACACACACACACACACACACACACATTCACCTGCTGTCTCTCAGGCTGTGGCACATCGATACATATCTGGCAGCCAGTGCTGCTGTCTGTCCCTCTCCTAGTAGGATCTTTATCTGTTCTACTTCAGTGAATTTGCCTAAGTAGAGTTCTCTGATTGAACTGTATTTGTGACAGTGAAGGAGGAAGTGCGTCTCTGTCCCGATCTCCCCTGTCCTAACAGTGAACACACACCCTTTGCTCTCGGGGTAACCAGCTCTTTCTGTGTCTGCCGGTCTCGATGGCTAGACTGTGTTCACTCATCCTGTACTTGCTCAGGATCCGTCTCTTCTTTGTGTCTCTCACTCTCTGGAGATATTCTTCCAATTCATAATTTGTGTTTTAGTTTCCTAATCCCAATGTTCCAGATATGTATTTTTAGACTGTTTGATAATTTGGTTTATTTTGATGTTGGTCTGAGACTGGTTAGTGTTAGTAGAGTTAGCCAGGTTAGTGAGTCTCAGAACCAGCTGACTGAGGGGACTTTTTTCGGGGTTCAGTTCTTGGGTTTGTAGTGCTTTAAAATGTAGCGATTCTGTGGGACTTGATTTTTAGATGCATCCAGAATTTGAGGGATCTTTTTTACATAATTATTAACAATCAATGGGAATCAGCCTAATTCTGCCCTACATGTATTATTGGGTGTTTTCCTTTGTAGTTTTAGAATAATTTTGCAGAATTCTGTGTGTAGCGTTTCTGTTGGATGTCTGTCCCATCTAGTGTAGCTCTGATCACTGAGTGGACCCCAAACCTCACTTCCATACAGCGCAATGGGCTGAATTACACTATCAACGATTTTACACCAGATTGAAATTGGTATTCAATTTTTTGGATTTTTTTCTTAATGGTGTATAGAGCTCTTCAAGCTTTATCTTTGAGAGCATTCACTGCCATACTGAAACTCCCCGATGCAGTGATGGCCAGGCCAAGGTAAGTGTACTACATCGTGTGCTCTAGGCCAGCGCTGCCTAGACTGAACTGGTATCTGTGTTCCTGACATCTGGGCTTTTTCTGAAAGACCATAATGTTGGTCTTTGTGAGGTTGACTGCCAGGGCCCAGTTCTGGCAGTAGTTGTCCAGCAGGTCCTGGTGCTGCTGTAGTCCCTGTGCAGTGGGTGACAGCAGCACCAGGTCGTCTGCATACAGCAAGAGCTTGATGCTTCTGTCCTGTAGAGTGAGTCCAGGGCCCGTAGACTGTTCCAACTGCACCGCTAGTTCATTAATGTAGATGTTGAACAGCGTTGGACTCAGGCTACAGCCCTGCTGCACTCCTCTTTTCTGGGTGAAGAATTCTGTATGTTTGTTGCCAAATCGTATTGCACATTTGTTGTTCAAATACATTGATTTTATAATGTCATAAACTTTACCCCCTACACCACTTAGTAAAAGTTTGTAATATAATCCGTTGTGCCAAATAGAATCAAATGCTTTTTTGAAATCGACAAAGCATGCAAATATTTTTCTCTGTCCTCTGTCTGTCTTCTGTCCTCTGTCCTCTGTCTTCTGTCCTCTGTCTTCTGTCCTCTGTCTTCTGTCCTCTGTCTTCTGTCCTCTTTCTGTCTTCTGTTCTCTATCTGTCCTCTGTCTTCTGTCTTCTGTCCTCTGTCCGTCTTCTGTCCTCTGTCCTCTGTGTCTGTCCTCTGTCCTCTGTCCTCTGTGTCTGTCTTCTGTCCTCTGTCTGTCTTCTGTCCTCTGTCTGTCTTCTGTCTTCTGTCTTCTGTCCTCTGTCTTCTGTCCTCTGTCTTCTGTCCTCTTTCTGTCTTCTGTTCTCTATCTGTCCTCTGTCTTCTGTCTTCTGTCCTCTGTCTGTCTTCTGTCCTCTGTCCTCTGTCCTCTGTGTCTGTCCTCTGTCCTCTGTGTCTGTCTTCTGTCCTCTGTCCGTCTTCTGTCCTCTGTCCTCTGTCCTCTGTCTGTCTTCTGTCCTCTGTCTGTCTTCTGTTCTCTATCTGTCCTCTGTCCTCTGTGTCTGTCTTCTGTCCTCTGTCCTCTTTCTGTCCTCTGTCCTCTGTGTCCGTCTTCTGTCCTCTGTCCGTCTTCTGTCCTCTGTCCGTCTTCTGTCCTCTGTCCGTCTTCTGTCCTCTGTCTGTCTTCTGTCCTCTGTCCTCTGTGTCTGTCTTCTGTCCTCTGTCCTCTTTCTGTCCTCTGTCTGTCTTCTGTCCTCTGTGTCTGTCTTCTGTCCTCTGTCTGTCTTCTGTTCTCTATCTGTCCTCTGTCTGTCTTCTGTCCTCTGTCTGTCTTCTGTCCTCTGTCTGTCTTCTGTCCTCTGTGTCCGTCTTCTGTCCTCTGTCCGTCTTCTGTCCTCTGTCTGTCTTCTGTCCTCTGTCTGTCTTCTGTCCTCTGTGTCCGTCTTCTGTCCTCTGTCTGTCTTCTGTTCTCTATCTGTCCTCTGTCTGTCTTCTGTCCTCTGTGTCTGTCTTCTGTCCTCTGTCCTCTGTGTCTGTCTTCTGTCCTCTGTGTCCGTCTTCTGTCCTCTGTCTGTCTTCTGTTCTCTATCTGTCCTCTGTCTGTCTTCTGTCCTCTGTCTGTCTTCTGTCCTCTGTGTCTGTCTTCTGTCCTCTGTCCGTCTTCTGTCCTCTGTGTCCGTCTTCTGTCCTCTGTCTGTCTTCTGTTCTCTATCTGTCCTCTGTCTGTCTTCTGTCCTCTGTGTCTGTCTTCTGTCCTCTGTCCTCTGTGTCTGTCTTCTGTCCTCTGTGTCCGTCTTCTGTCCTCTGTCTGTCTTCTGTTCTCTATCTGTCCTCTGTCTGTCTTCTGTCCTCTGTCTGTCTTCTGTCCTCTGTGTCTGTCTTCTGTCCTCTGTCCGTCTTCTGTCCTCTGTCTGTCTTCTGTCCTCTGTCTGTCTTCTGTCCTCTGTGTCCGTCTTCTGTCCTCTGTCTGTCTTCTGTTCTCTATCTGTCCTCTGTCTGTCTTCTGTCCTCTGTCTGTCTTCTGTCCTCTGTGTCTGTCTTCTGTCCTCTGTCCTCTGTGTCTGTCTTCTGTCCTCTGTCTGTCTTCTGTCCTCTGTGTCCGTCTTCTGTCCTCTGTCTGTCTTCTGTTCTCTATCTGTCCTCTGTCTGTCTTCTGTCCTCTGTCTGTCCTCTGTGTCTGTCTTCTGTCCTCTGTCCGTCTTCTGTCCTCTGTCTTCTGTCTTCTGTTCTCTGACCTCTGAGATAGATGTCCTCTGTCCTCTCTCCATCTTCTTTCCTCTGTCTGTCTTCTGTCCTCTGTCCTCTGTCCTCTGTCTTCTGTCCTCTGTCTGTCTTCTGTCTTCTGTCCTCTGTCTGTCTTCTGTCTTCTGTTCTCTGTCTGTCCTCTGTCCTCTCTCCATCTTCTTTCCTCTGTCTGTCTTCTGTCCTCTGTCTTCTGTCCTCTGTCTGTCTTCTGTCTTCTGTTCTCTGTCCGTCTTCTGTCCTCTGTCTGTCTTCTGTCTGTCTTCTGTCCTCTGTCTTCTGTTCTCTGTCTGTCTTCTGTCCTCTGTCTTCTGTCCTCTGTCTGTCTTCTGTCTTCTGTCTTCTGTCCTCTGTCTGTCTTCTGTTCTCTGTCTGTCTTCTGTCTTCTGTCCTCTGTCTGTCTTCTGTTCTCTGTCTGTCTTCTGTCCTCTTGTTCACTCGTCACCTGCACAGAGAATCCACGTCAATCTTCACCAGGAAGTCACCATCCTCTCACCATCGTCTGGTTCTCGCTGTTTCTCACCACTCTGCTCAATAAACACTGTTATCACTATAACACCTGTCTGTTTCCTTCTGTATTGTGACAATATGTTGTCATTGTGGACAAATTTGAACATTGCATTCACAAGGTACACATGCAGGCCAACTATTTTACTGCAGGTCACATCCAAAAATATATCGGCATATATTGATTAACCTTTACATACCCAATTTTGTGAGAAGCAGACAAATGGCCTAGGATGAGTTAAAAAAGGTAGGTTTTACTGAAAATTCAAAAAAGGCAGAAATGAACTGGAAATGTCTTATATCTATAGATCGATAGATGATGTCCATGGATAGATCTGTCTATAACAGTGAAATGTAACAATGCAACTATATAATATAAAATGTAGGATGGATGAATGACTGGCCTGAGCAGTTGTTTCAGTATGAACTTGTAGAAGGGTTACAGAAGGATGAAGTCCACAATATTTCTGTTGTTAAATGACTGTGGGCCAATAGTTCAAAAACTGGTGGTTCCAGCTGGCCAGTTTCTGGTGAAGAGACCTACTCACTCACTCAACTCTCCACTGTCTGGTGTCTCTTTGTCAGTGTTATAGAGTGTAAATAAGCCTTTCAACAGATGTCCATGTGCAAACGCACAACACACGTTCCCCAGTGCTTAGCAAACCACAGATGTGTCTCGATTTTAACAGTTCCTACAAAAAAGTCACACAAATCAGCCAGCAGCCTTATTTTCTTCCATTGTCAAATGAATCAAGGCCACACTATTTTGAATGGTAAGACTGCCTGAAAATGCTCTCCTGTGTTTGACCTTACTTTTCTTCTTCTTTTTTTTTTTTTTTTTTTTTTTGTATTTTTATTTTTTAATTTGGCACACCACAAATTGATACTGAAAGGAACAGCAATGAAGCTCAAAGGTTAGATGCAAGAGCAGAAAAGATGTGCTGTGATCATTTTTATGTCCTTTTTCTGTGCTGTGCCAATTAGACAGTGGTCAATACAGTGGTCAATCCTGTCCCTGACTAAACTGATTCAGCACAACCTGCTCTTCTGGAAGTTAACTACGTTCTAACGGCACACAAAAGAGTCTGCTGTTTTAGAAGTTTGGAATTCCAAATAAATGTAAATGTAAATTTAATTACATTTTTTAAACCAGACAAATTGTCCGTCTGTGTATTAGTGGATTTGTTAGTGATTTTTCAGAAGGTTACATTGTTATGGCAGTAGGTGTTGACAAGTGACTGTCATTAAAAGTGAATAATTCTCTCAAGGGATTTGTTCAAAACGCTTATTCGTTCATAACGAAACAAGTGATTCTCTTTATGAGTGATTCATTGAATCATTCACTCAACTGATTCGTTGATAACAGCTTCTCTAACAACAACAACAATAAAAGAAACGGGTGGTTTGCTATTTCTGTGATGTCATGCGAGTGACAGGTTGTCCCGTCCTCGCACCTGTAAACACGTCATCAGAGAAGAGAAGAGATGTCACTGCAAGAGAGATGGATTATTTTTGTATTAAATATTATGAGGGGACATGAATATTTAATAATAATAATGTGCACAGATAAATCATATATAATAAATGCTGCAATATTCTCAATAAGTTTTGATTTCATGGTGACTTTAGGTACAGTATCTGCAGGTCCCCTGTGATGTTGCCCCAGCGGATACAATATGATCGACAGGGATTTCTCTCATCAACCACTCTGCTTTCTGCTTTAATTTACACCACAGAGATTCTCTGTGCCTCTCTTGAAAGAAATTAATTAATCGCCAGCAGATTGGCTCTTGTAATAAAACAGCTGTGGTCTGGTACCCCCTTCCCACCCACCCCCCCCACCCCCCCCCCCCACCCAAAGGACCAAAGGAACTAGTGATATGAAATACAGCCTCCCTCTTTGGGTCCACTTCGTGCTGCTAAATGAAAAGTCTAATAGAAACTAATGATTAAGCCTTGGACACGGTCACTGCACGGCTGTATGTGTAGCCATTGAGTGCTCTCTACATCTCAGCTATTTGTATCAGTTTGCAAAGATCGTACCTGGATTTAATTAATGGCCTTTGTAGCATTTGTGTACTCAGTGCCGTCTGGAGGGCTTTGGTTAATTTGACCCGACTGCATGCGAAAGCAGAACATGGGAACAGGTCCCATGGGTATTGTTACCGTCTATCGCTTTGGTTTGTCAAAACAAAAGGTGGTTACGTGGTCAGGTACACAGATCGTCTAAGACTTGCATTCATTCACATATGTGTTTGCGTGTGAATTTGCATTAGAATTGATCTCCTCTCCAGCCACCCAGCCTGTAGTTTTCGCAGTTATTCTGGCTTATTTATGTCCTTGTTTTGGTTTAATTAGTGTGTACCAATATGCGGATGAATTTAAACAACGTGTCTGGGAACATTAACAATGAAAAGAGCACAAATTTAGCCACATCTAATGAGGGCACTATCTTTTCATCCAATATTATGGACTTGTTTGGCCTGTTGTTTTGTTAGCTGAATTGATTACACACTTTGTCTTGAATGCTGCAATTCACATTGATTGCTGTGCATATTGTAATTGGTCAACAGTGGTCTACCGATGGGTAAACAACACTTTAGCATAGTGTGTAGTTTTAGATTTTCTCCTTATACAGAGACAACTACAGTAAGCCATTTGTAGGTTTAGGTGTATAAATATATAAAAATAATTACTGTGGTGATGTTTTCTGTGAAATAAACAGTTATGGTAATGTAGAAATTAAATTAAATCTCCTCCCGAAGATCCCGAAAAAAGTCTGTTGATGCCTCAGTAACTACTTTGCTCTGAGAAGCTGTCAATCTCAGCTGTCAATTATGTCAGAATAGGGACTATCACAACTTTCGTTTCATGCTGACTTAAAAAAAATGTTGAAATAATGCGGGCTGATAGCTTCAACAGAAGTACATACCATCGAATTATCGACCTCGTGGCTCACAGTAGGTCTGTCTATAATGGTTTATATATACGTTATTGTTAAAAAATCAATTCCCCTAGAAAATGAATGGAATTTTTACTTCCGGAACCCAACTGTTGCATTCTACTGGTTCAATGTCAATGTTCCCTTTGGACTGATCAGGGCTAAAAGAAACTGTACTAACCGACTCCGGCTTCAAGATGTCAGCGCCATATTTGGACATTGGCAGCTTCACTTTTTTACAATGGTAGAGAGTGAAAGTGTGCCGTCCATATTTTTTTACAGAATAGGGTTAGGGTTAGGGTTAGGTTAGGCTTGTCCTCCTGTGTCCCCGCCCCCCCAATATATTTAAATATTGAATATTTAAAATAATTTAAATATTCAATATGTTGTATATTTACGTTGTGAGATCACCCCAACGTTTCTCTTAACACACCACAGGAAAATCTGGTTTCACTTTATTTTAATGGTCCCTTTAACACATTCGGTTGACTATAAGTAATGTTGCACCTTCGTGCCTGCTAACTCTCACTAGAGTGTTAGTGGAGTATCAGTAGACTGGTAGGGTTAGGGTTAGAATAAGTTAATGTACTCGCAAAGTTACTTATAGTCAGTGGAATGTCTGTTGGAGGACCATCACAATAACGAGTTAGCAGATATTAAGCTGACAGTCTACTAATACTCTAATGAGAGTTAGTTGACATGTACATGTAGTTGCAAAGTTACTTATAGTCAACAGAATGTTCAAAAGGGACCATCAAAATAAAGTGTTACAGGTAATCTGTAGAACCATCAAAATATTCATGAATTTACCGATTGTCGGAATGAGAGAATTGGGCCCAAAATCGGCAGATTATCTTGTAGGTGAGTTAAAACGGCTTGGGCTTATCATGGCCAGTGCTTCATGGGATTGTAGTTATTTCTCTCATTTAAGCTGTTAAGTAAACAGTTTTTTTTTGTTTGTTTTTTGATTTCCAATACTTTTTTGATTCAAATCAAAGTTTGTGGTTCACCTTACCTGGTTGGTATTTGGTTCATGGCTTATTACTCTTTAACAAAGCTTCTTCTTTTTTTTTTATCCCTATTGTCTGAGCCATAGCCTTGTGGGCAGCGCTTTGAGATATAGAGCAACAACACTTCGGGTGACCTGAGTTTGAGTCCTGGCTTGTGGTCCTTTCCCGATCCTGTGCCGTTCTCTCATCCTTTATCGCTCCCTGTCTCTCCTTGGCTTTCCAATCAATAAAAGCAAAATCGCCAAAAAAAAACAAAAAAAAAAACCTACAAAAACCCCAGACAAACAATAAAATACAAAAAAATTCAAATAAAAAAATAGTTCTACCATATAAAAAATATAAGGCAGAAATATTACAGTTTTTCTCGATTGCTTAAACACTATAACCAGGCTTTTGAACTAAAATTTCAAAACCATAATGCCATTTATCAAAAAGCACACCCATTTCCCTAAACTATAAACACTATTCCCTGTTTTGACACATGAGTCACATTTGTTGAACTGTCACTCCAAAACTCTACACACAAATCCCTTCATTTCTCATTGCTTAGACCATGTTGTCATTTAGAAAGCACTAGCATTCAATATTGTTCACTCAAGTCAGCACAGCTTCAGCTCAGTTAGCACACAATTACCCAAGTGGAAACACTAAGAGTCCAAATTTAACACACATCAATCAGATCCTTCAATAGATACACTGTAACGGATTTCTGTAATTTGAACAGTATTTTACTGTAATATGTACAGTAAGATACTGTAAAATATGTATACAGTATGTTACTGTAAACAGCAAAGAATTATGGGAAAATATAGGGTCACTACTGTAATTCTTCACTACTGTAAATCAATTTACAGTAGTGAACTTGCCCGCGAAAAACTGACCAATGGCAAGAGGGATTTCTTTTCAAGTGTTTTTTTGAGGGGTGAAGTGGCAGTTAATGCACGGACAAAAGATCATGTAACTCACCAAAAAGGTTAGTATATAATTTCTATTTTATGTAAAACAAACATTTTCAAATGTTTTTACTTATGTTAACAGCAAACTAACATGATGTATCGTTTTGGTTTCGTCTGAATGGTTTTAGTGCCTTTTTTTCCTGACTGTCGTCAGAATGGTTTTTTGGTGCCTTTATTTTACTGTCTTTTTTCCTGACTGTCGGCCGGGTCGCTGTCACGGTGATAATATTAACTGGTGAGTAAGTTAAGTTCACCTATATTAGCCGAAATATTCTTTAGTTAAAACTATGAAAAATAATGGTTGTGTGTTCCTCTGCCTCTTTAACGCAAGTTAGCTCATCAGGCGGGCGGAGTCGTCGGTAACGTTAACCGAGCTAACAGCGAACTCAACGTGAAATACTGAGGTAAAGTGAGATAGACGAAACCCTTGTTAAAGTGCGGGTTTTAAACAATATTTTCACGTAGGCCTATATGATTTATTTTCAGGTTTGTGATCTGGATAATGCCATCTGCAACGATGGAGTGTGTTGGAGCCTTTTCATTGTGATAACATCAACTGGTATGTAACGTTATGGTCAACTTCACCTAAATTAGCCGAAGTAAACTTATTAAACAGAGAAGCATAATAACTTTGGTATGTTCTGTCTCCTCTTTCACAACTTTTTGGCAGATGTACAACGTAAATACTGAGTAAAACTAAGTTAAAGGGATAACGTAGAACACCTTAAACAGAAAATTATGTATGTCATCATTTACTCGCCCACAACGTGTTCTAAACCTGCATGAAGTTCTTTCGTCTGAACATAAAATAAGATATTTTGAATAATGTTAGTAAATAGTGGCTGGTCCGCATGGACTTCTATAATAGAAAAAATACTTTGGATGTCAATGGGGACCAGTAACTGTTTGGTTGCTCATGTTCTTTAAAATATCTTCTTTTGTATACAGCACATTAAATAATTCAATGGAAGTTACAGTATGAACAAGTTGAGGGTGAGTAAATGGTGACAGAATTTACAATTTTGAGTAAACTAACCCTTTATCCAACACCATTGTTAATTTCATCTTTTGTTTTATTTTCAAGTTTGTGGTCTGAATTATGTCGTCTGAAATGTCGGAGGTGTATTTTGGAGTCTTTTTTGTGATTGCCTTCGTAATGGTGATAACATCTACAGGTGAGTAAGATGACATCAACTAAATTAGCTGAAGTATGCATTAGTTAAGCAGGCAAACATGTTCTTTTCTGTTCTTTATTTTGAATTTGCAGCGGCCATTCCCTCCGGACTGTACATCACTGCTGACGCTCTCCACTAATACACAGAACGGGTTGACGTTGGAGGAGGAAGAGGAGAAGGAGGAGGAAAGGGTTAGCAATATACCATTATCAATATAGCAAAGTTTTGCTAACTAATATTTTTAATGTTGTTTAATTGATTAAAAACTATAAACACAATACAACATTATATCTTACCTCATCTTCACCCCACATGTTATTGTTGTTAGTAATAAGTTCTGTTATTGTATTTTAGTTTTTTTCTGTAAACTATAACACTAAAAGGCTGCTGTGACTTTGTCTGTTTCAGGAGAGTCTGTTCTCAAAGCAAAAACATGGATGCTGACAATGAAGGGCAGAATCATCATCCAGTTACAACTGCTAACAGACGACTCTTCAGCATTAGCTGTCTATTTTGTCGAATGCAGAATCAGGTAAACCAAAATATATATATATATATATATATATATTTTACATTACATTACATTTACATGCATGCATTTGGAAGTCACTTTTATCCAAAGCAACTTACATTGTATTAAGTTTAATTTAAATTATCCATTCCCTGGAAATCTAAGCTACAGGAATGTATTGAAATGCTTTAATGATTTGAATGTAATGTATTATGGGGTAATACCATCCCTGTAGGTTAGGAAATTGGCAAAAATTTGATGATTCGATATTATTGCATTATTTGGGCCACAATTCAATATTATTGCGCTTCCTAACATTGCGATACAGCAAGTATTGTGATTCGATTCTGCGATATATTGTGATTCATGTCCCCCATATTATTCAAAGACATTACAAAAAATAAGACTGCTCAACTCACTTCAAATGTCACATTAAATCTGTGAACATCTTCTACACATTTACTGGAGGCTAGTGCAAAAACTTTGTCCTTGAACATTCAGGACACAGGACCTTATTACAGAACGTAATTATATGAACGCGTCACCACCGCATTAGCACCAAAAACATGGAGATTTTATTTTAGAGAATAATTACACAACCTATTCGATATACTATAATTCTATAATTAAATAAACTAATCGAATATCCAAAAATTGTGACTCATCCCTGCATGTAATACCTTGTTTTTTTCAAAAAATCTTCACTTAGGTCTCGATTTTCGAAGGGGATTATAAACGTTTCTTCCTTGGTTCGCTTTTATTTAGGCCTATTACATTCACATTCTTTACTGTGGTAAAGTAGAAAAACGTTGGAGGACAGATAGCCTACATTTTTACTTGCACGTCAGATTCATTTCAACACAGTTTTTGCTTGTTATTAGACATGTACGGCGCGTCAAGTTTATTTGATTTTTAGTTTCGCTCTCTTTGGCAGCGCAATTTCAAACATAGCTTAAATGTCTTGCCCTTGTGGAAGATTAAATTCACTTTTCATACCTTTTACAACAAGTAGAAAACATGAAGATATCAGAAAATAGATCGATGGTCTCTTTCCTCCTCGTGTCATCCCTCTCAAAGCACAGAGCGGTATGGCTTCATGTGGAATCACACGTCTTTGTGTGGAAGTATTAAACGAAAGTTTTTTTTTTTTATAGATTTAACTTTTCTATTATGTAAGTTTCTAACATTTACTGATATGTATTTGAATGCTTTACAGGCTTTGTGTTGCTTCTTTGACGGAATTGCTCAAATAAAGACTTTTTTGCTCGAATAAACTACATTTTTGTTTATTTCAATTTTCATAATAACCCCCCAACCACTGCAGGTAGTTGGTCCATTACCACCGCAGTGGTAAAAAAAACTGCCACCGTCACAGCCTTATAACCTATATTGGAATACTTTGCGCTACTGTATCAATATAATTGCGTGCGCAAAATATCGCGACACTGAACAGAATCGATTTTTCCCCCACCACTACTGTAGGTGGATTCAGAATCAGATGTAGTGCTTTTATTAACGCCAAAGTACATGCAGCATCAAGTTTGAGGGTTAGGGGAAATTCTGCCAACACCGGTCTGAAAAAATTATATATTTTTCCCTGCTTGTGTTTGCAGGTTCATTCTGAGAGTCAACCCTGATGGCACCAAACACCAAAGGCACAGATCAGATGGAAATCTGGAAAGGTCCAAAGAAAAGCATCAGCCTGAAACCCTCAGTGTTTCTCATCAGAGAGCTTGTCAACTTTGACTGGCAAAATTACTGAAATGTAACAACACAACACTGACTTTGACTGTATTTTATTGTTTTAAGGCCTGTTTTGCTTTTCAGTGTGTGTACGTTTTTGCCATGCTACAGATATAAATGGTCACCAGGAGATTAATTCTATGGACTTTGGAGATGTTGCCTTTTTTTTTCTTCAGCTAGTGGCTCCTAAAGGTCAAGATTTGTAATTTGTACTTCTAAAACAAAATGTTCAACGATTAAAAAGAATATTATAAGGACAAATGTTTGTGAGTTATTGTGATTTTTTTGGGGGGTGGGGTAATCATAAATTAAAAAAAGAAAATTTAAATGATGAAAATTAAAAAAAATCAAAAATCAAAACAAATCAATACTAATACTGTAAATGAAAATACGGTAATAATACTGTAAATGCAATTACAGTAAATGGTACAGTATACTGTAAGTGAAAATACAGTAATAATACTGTAAAACATTTTACAGTAACTTACTGGCATCCAGCTGCCAGTAAGTTACTGTAAAATTTACAGCAACCTCTTTACAGTGTAGATAAGAGGGCCCAAATCAGTTTATTGAGTTTTGGAACAATGGATCCAGAAAGACATGAAGGAAGATGGATAAGAATGAGGAGGATGAAGGGCAAGGACAAGAAGACAAGCAGTCTCAGATGAAGTTCAAGCCACTCTAGTTGCCCATGTCTTTATCAATGGTATGACTATGAGGGAGGCTCGGCTACGAGTAAGGCCAAATTTGAGTCGCTTTACCATCGCCTCGAGAACCTTCAGGGAGGTGTGGTGGCAAACAAAATTCTATCACTGAATAAAAGACAAACATTTCCAATAGTCTTTGATGAGGTTTATTTTCTTGCAAGAAAAGGCCAGCAGTCGTACAGTCAGACAGAGTGGCTGCAGAGTGTGACAGTGAAGGGAGGGCTTCCTTTCTCCTTTATAGTCTTGACTCCCAGAATGTTATCTTTCTAGGCAAATGATGGTATTTCAACCATATGTGGAACATTCTTAGACGTGTCCATCATATTGTATCCTTGAGTGGAGGCCCTCCTGTCACGACCAACACTCTTTACCATTCCAATTAGGGCTGTCACGATGTTAGATTTTTCACACCACGGTTATTGTGGCCAAAATATTTCATGATATCGATATATCGCGATATCTATAGAATCTTTTATTTTTACTTTGATTATAGTTTTTCTTTTTTACACAACAAACATAAGGATACTGATAAACACAAGGCACATGCATTACTTGTATACTCAATCTATGGCAAATTTTTGTGAAGGAAGACAAGCATGTGAAGTTTATCTGGTTTCAAACTGAAGTGAAACTAGGGCTGGGCGATAAAACGATAACGTTAATTATCGCGATATAATTTTTCTCGATAAAACGATATCAAGAGGTCGATAAATGTTCGATAATGTTTATGCGCCAAAAGCGGAACGAAACTCATTTGAACCGCGCGCCACACGGACCATTTATCCGCTCGGCTCAAAGTCCAAACGGCAGCGCGAGCGCGAGCTCACTACAGCAGATGCGTTTACTCTGATCGGTCTCGGTCACGGAATCCAGTGAGAAGCACTTGAATTCAGCGGAGAACACAATGTCTCAGTGATTTAAACCAGTTTAAGGCAGATGAAACAGCGCTGAAAAACAGGAGAAACACTGTGCGCTTTTCCGTCCACAAATCCCCATCATTTACCATGGATTTACTGTAACGTTAGCATAGTAATATTAACTGCACCATGAAATGTGGGATATACATATTGAATTGTATTATATTATTAATGTAGACAATGTATTAAATGACTAATGGAATATAATTACAGTATTTAATTTAGGCTACTGTTTTTCATACAAATACCATAGAAACCATAAAGTTACATTTTGCCATGATAGTGAGGCTACAGGGTATGCCTGGTTTCATCTGTGGTTGTCATGATCTAAATGCATGATACTGGATGACCAATGGTTAAGTTTAATAAAACTCAAACAGTCAGAATATTACATTTTACCAAAATAAATAAATAAAAATAAGCACATGCAAAAACTAAGAAATTGTCCAATAAATATATTTATTTTGTTAAGGAAAAATGACAAATGTTTGAATGTTCTACCTCAGATTTGTGAAATGTTCTCCTGTTTGGCAAGTGTTTGTCATGATATGTTCTGACAATAAAGAGTAGTTTAAAACCACAGTTAACGCTCTGGTTTCTACAACTTTCACTACACACAAAATCTGCCTTTAAACTTTAAAGAAATAAATATTTGACTTTTATCGTGATAATTATCGATATCGACTGATTTTTTTTTGCCATATCGCCCAGCCCTAAGTGAAACACTGTCTGAATGTTTCCTGAAGAACTGAAAAGCTCTTAAACCTGTTGCACTGGCGCCAAGTCATGCATATAGCAGATTTGAACAAAAAAATAAGATGAGTAAAGAAATGGGATATATGATCACAGAATCCCACTGTTAACAGGTTAATGTCATGTTTCCCATTCCATGACTAGTAAAATAATCGCAATTTACTCTGTAAAATGGCGTAATCCGCAGAGTGATGGACACGGAGATAGGTAAAAAGGTTGGTGGCTACACATTCTGCAGATTGAGTTTATGGGGATCGCTTTTACGCGGCACACCGGACGAGAAGCGCCGCGACGCGTCTATGACAACTTTAAGTATTATGAAATGAAGATAATGTCTGTCTGTACTATGTTATGACTGTACTGTACAATTAAATACAATAGTTGCTGAGTCTGCGATCTGAACACTTTACCTCTTTAACTGAATGATTTGAGAATCTCACCTGAAAATGGTCGCGGCCGGATTTTGAGCCGTTGCTGGGTGCAGTTGCTGGGCGCCGCGGACAGATGCACACCGCCGGTGTGTACACTCATAGAGAATAATGCGTTCGAATTTTAAAGACGTGCGCTTCTCCTCCGGTGTGCGACCCCCTTTAAGGAGATGTTTTCTTTAGGAGATGTTGTGAGCTTATTTTTTTCGGGTGTGGACAGAGTGTTTCACTCTCTCGCTCAGACGACATTCTTCTCAGATTAGCTGCGCGGGCACGCGCTGCGTCGTCTTCTTATTTGATAGGGGTCAGCGGGTGCAATACAGCCACCTGAGAGGTCAACCAGGTAGCCTACTGGCGCTGGAGTATTTACGTGTCATGTTATCACAAGAGTCCTGTTCATTTTAAACATTGTGGTTATCGCCAATACCGGTATATTGTCACACTCTAAATTAACACGATGTCGATATTTCATGCTTTGAATATCACGATTATCGTCAACACCGGTATATTGCGACACCCCTAATTCCAATACAATTCCATATTAGAATAAGGTTTGTTTGTGCTCTTTTACTGTCATATGATGGTCATACACATCTTACTGTAAGTAAATATAAAAAAAAAAAATAGAGGAGAGAGTAAAAAAAAAAAAGATAAAAAAAAGAGTAAAACAGGGAAAAGAAAATTGTTTTTGTGTGTGTGTGCTGTGCTGTGTATGAATAAAAATGTGCCAATGTATCCACTGATTGTGTCTTTTGTGTTCATCATGTGAAAAGGTTTGTGATGGGGGAACCACAAGCAACATAACTGACCAGTTTTGGAAATGTTGTTTTGAATTTATTGCACCAGTGTGTTAGACTGTGTTGTAGTGTGTGTGATTATGAGGGCTTGTGTGTCCTGTCTGAGGGCAAAGTTTGGTTTTTCAGCAAGAGTGAATGGTTTTGAGTGTAGAGCTTCATTTTGACCTGAAAATAGGATGTTTGGGAAATTGGGTGAGACGTTATGGATTTGTGTTTACAGTTTTGAGAATACGAGGCATAGTTTCAAGAAATGTGTTTAAGCAATCGAGAAAAACTGTAAGTACTCTAGTAGTATGCAGTTTTTTGATAACGCTAGGGGCACAGAAATTACACACACTTTGAGACATTTTCCCAGTGTGTTCTGTCAGATTTATCTAGCTTTTTCTTTGTTGAGGAAATACATTTTATAAAACAAAAAAGAAACGAATAGCAAATAACTTTTTGGGGTTCAATTTTCCTTTTGGCAAGATGGTTGGTTGTAACACGCCTCAGTCTGGATTGAATCCTTAAGCGGCTGTGTTACATCAGGTTTTGATCGGTCTCTGAGCCCGAGTGTTCCTTTGTGCTATGCTTGTCAGATCCAGAGAGTTAAATGTGACTGGGAGAGAGTGCACCTGCGACCTGGCTGGAAAGATTATTCTGTGTCAATATTCATTAACCTTGGGCCATTTTCCAATAGTACGCTCACGGCTGTAAGTGTGAGACTTTATCTACAGGGGACACGGCCACACTGCTCCACATTTCATTTTCATATTTAAATGCCTGTTCTCTTGAACACACCCTGTTAAACCGCACTGTCCTACTCTGCTGGTTCTGAATGGAAGAAAAACAAAACAGGAATACGTGTGTTTGCCCTCTGATACCAAATGAACATTCTGACACAGTTGGTGCATAATGGGGTGCATTTGGATTGCTCATATTATAAGATTACTTGTGAAATTGTTTGAAAGGAATCGTTCATTCACAAATAATCATTTATTCATCCATATCATTATAAACTAACATTAATAAATGAAACACATTAAAATAATGATATGCATATAAACATAAATTACATTATTATGAATAATAATGTACATACAATTATAATTGCAAATGAAAATCAGTTAAATTTTAATAATGAGCAGTTTGCATAAATAGACAAATTGTTGTTTGCATAAATAGACTGTTCATCACTTTAAATATATTTTAGTATAATTATGCACAGACACATTTCAGTACATTCACGTTGTTTCCACAAGTTCAGGATAATGTTTTTATCTGTCATGTGTATGTTGCTGTGTTTTTCCGAATGGATCCGTGGACTGTAGTAGGTATATGTAGTCAGGTCAAGGCGGTTAGTTAAGTTTATTTGTTTTGGCATCTCCATTTGGTCCTGTTCGGTGCCACAAATTGACATGCAAGAAAACAAGCTCTAAAAATGTCTAAACAAGCTCTTTGCTGTTGTACTGTACACTGAATTCTGAAAAGTTTTGATCTATAATGTTTTTTTTTCCCTCTTGTGCCTGCTTATGTGTGAATAAATGAATTGTATGGACTCCATATATCATTTGGTTATGTGTCCTTTTGGAGTCTACTAGTGTCTAGGTTTTAGTCTACTAGTGTCTAGTCTAGTCTACTAGTTATTCTTTTTTGGAAAGACACCTACATTTACTTAAAAAAAAGCTTGCAGAAAATACAGTTTTGTGAGAATCAACCTTCAATCTGATCAGTTTACTTTACTGGATATAGCAAATGATGACAAAATAAATGCGTTAAACAAGACAAATGATGTATACTAAATATCACAATAAGCGATTAATTAAGTGCATACATAAATTTAGTAAATCAACAAAAAAATTATATCAATAAGAATATAAAAGTTATTGCACACACACGCACACACACACACACACACACACACACACACACACACACACACACACACACACACACACACACACACACACACACACACACACACACACACACACACACACACACACACACAAACTAGTGAATATATAGGCTATATTGTGAAATATAATTTGTAAAATAAAATTTTGGTCATATCACCCACCCCTAAACGATGGGTTAATAAATATGATTGATTACATAATTAGCCTAAATAATGCTAATTCTCTCAAATAGGCAACAAACGAGTGTGATTTATTATGTGACGAGCAAACTTTTTTCACCATCTGAGTTTGATGAGGCAGTTGAGGTTATCCTTTTATCAATGTTACAAACATCTCCATCTCATCTTATTAAAATGAATAAATAAAACAAAGAATTTTCTGTCATCCATTGTCCAATTACTTTTTCTGTTTTATGTTTTTACTGTGGTATCAGTACTCGCAGTGTTGGTATTGAGATATTTTTGTCAGGTAATCAAAGTCATTATTTTAGTATTGTGACAACACTAGTTGGTAACACTTTAGAATACTGTTCCTTCATTAATGAATAAACAAACGAGTAACGAATTATTAACATTCTAGTAACTACTATTAACTAACAATAAACTCTGATTAACAAATTAGTAAGTAATAGCGCTCAGATGAATGTAGTAGTTCACTATTAGCTAATCAATAACTACTATTTTTTTCATACCTCCCAGAGAACTACTATCTACAGGTTCATAATTAACATGAATAATGCATAATTTATAATAAAAGGTAATGGTAACCCACTAGTAATGACTCAAGTATTACTACATCATTCTAAATGAACTACTAATTATTTGGATCAGTATTCTAAAGTGAAAAACATGATAACTACCTAATATTGACTGAAGTCATTGTAAGCTTTTGAGATTTTTGTAAGATTTTGAATAGCAATTCCTTCCAATGGATTTGGTAACACTTTAGTCATTACTAGTGTGTTCCCATGATCTTCACTTTAGAATACTGATCTAAATTATTAGTAGTTCCTTTAGAATGATGTAGTAACACTTGATTCATTACTAATGTGCTACCATTACCTTATATTATACATTGTGCATTATAAATATTTATTAACCTGTATATAGTTCTTATAGTCTTCAGTGAGGTATGAAAAATAGTAGTTATTGATTAGCTAATAGTGAACTACCACATCCGACTGAGCGCTATTACTTACTAATTCGTTAATCAGAGTTTCTTGTTAGTTAATAGTAGTTACTAGTGTTACTAATGCATTACTCATTTGTTCCTAGTTATTCATTAATGAAGGAACAGTATTCTAAAGTGTTACCCACTAGTTTATTCAACTGTTATAAAATCACTATAAAATCACATTTGAAATTGGATAATTTGTTAATATTTGGGAAAAACAGCACGCTCGTGAGATATTTCTTTACTAGATAAAATAAATATAAGACAAAAACTCATACAGGGGCATTTTTTTCGCCCCCATATATTGAATTTTGGGATCATTCTAACTGCATTCTATGCTAAATCATGCAGTGAAAGTGTGCACTCTGAAGGCAGTGAGTAACATACTCCATTTTATCAGCTTCCACATTAAAACAACAATTACGATATTATCGTAAACGACACATATCGCACATCCCTACATAAGGGTGACTAAATAATTGCTAATAAAAAATTTAGTTTTTGGTAAACGGTCCCTAAGAGCTTTTACAGTTTTTTTCGATTGCTAAACGACAGTGAGCACAAATGGAGTCACATGTGCAAAACTCTAACTACAGTCTGCACAGCAGCAGTTCATGTGGACCAAACTCTAGTTTGTTTTTCATTGCTTGAACACAGTTTTCAAA
The DNA here is from genome assembly GCF_949319135.1 of Squalius cephalus. Lineage (NCBI taxonomy): Eukaryota > Metazoa > Chordata > Actinopteri > Cypriniformes > Leuciscidae > Squalius > Squalius cephalus. The sequence goes on along the minus strand of NC_137122.1, from coordinate 32,598,332 downwards.
ACTCTACACACTTATCCCATGACTTTTAACCTGCACAACACTGTGGATTTACAGCACTTTGTTCAAATGCTAATACACTGCTGTCAAAACTGTGAACCACACATTCAAAACAGAATAGATTTCAGCCTTGTGCCTTTCAAACACTGCTGATTGCAATTTCAGCTGAAAGGCTAAGCAGGTGTCTTGTTTTAGACTTGTTAGTGAACACACACACACATATATATAGATATAGATATAGATATATATAGGTAGAGCTCAGAAAGACTAATTTTGGAAATGGAACAAGGAAGACGGGTTTTGATGGGAACTGATGTTGATGAAAACCTGTGGCCTGATGCTAGAGAGAGGCAGGATTAGCCCCTCAATTACGGTATTTGTTCGAATTACAGTATGTACTTTTAGTTTCTACCTTTTTTTTCTCATTACTGTAATTCCGTAAATTACTACAGACTATTGAAGCAAACTGCTAATTTTCATTTACCTTAAATAATTGTTATGTTCTAAAAATTTAAATAAATCATGTGAAAGAATGTCACTCTTTTCTTTGAAGAAAATGTTACTTTGTATGAAGTCACTGAAATTGTTCAAACTGTAAAGATGAAACGTTTGTATTTTCTGTATTGATGTTTGATGCTAGTGTTTTTACTCTGTGTGTTCTGAGTGACAGTGTGTGTTATCTCAGTGAGGGTTGTGCAGAGTGTTTGGCTGCACTGAGCCTGTTTTGAGCCATGTGTTAAGAGTTGTGTTGCTTGGAATGAGTTTTGCAGGTGATGTGAACTGTTTAGCTCAGGTGACTGTTGGTAGTGCAGACTGTAGTTAGAGTTTTGCACATGTAGCTCCAGTTGTGCTCACTGTTGTTTAGCAATCGGAAAAAAAATGTAATATGTATGCTAGTGACACCACCTGGGGAAGGTTGTGTGTTTCCATCTGTTGCAAATATAAGAATCAGACTCTGATTTTCAAATTCACACTGCAGCAGAACACCAATTCATCTCATGGCAGGACCCATTTAACCTCTAGTGGGCTCAGTAATTGCCTCTTTGGCCTACGCACCACTTCAAACAGTGACAGGTGGGGAATTTGAGGACAAATCCTATGCAGCAAGAGAATGGTATTTAGAATAGGAAAAAACTTTCTTTTTTTTTTTTTTTTTTGGCATTCAGTGTTCCCAGGCCTTTGAAGGCATATTAAGGACAGAGCAGGGAAGTGGTTAATCATCTCCTCACACCTCCCAGCAGTTCGGCTCATCCCTGCCAGGCTCTGACATTTTCTCCCTCCAGCCAGCCCCACCCCCCATCACCCGCTCACCTAATAGACACTGGCATATAGAACGTCACAGGAAACTTACAACTGCAAGCCACAGCAGACCTACCTTTCTGTTTCTATTTTTAAAACAATACAGGTTCAGTGAGAAATGTGTTTGTATAAAGTAGAAATAAATCTGCTAGGCCGAAGGCTGCATGGGTGACAAGCCCCAGTTTGACAGTTTACGAGGGCGTATCAGTGTTTGATTTGTCTGCTTTCTGAGGTCACTGATTTTCAGCTCTAAATGAACCGAGGCATGGCAGTAAACCTATGGCCATGGACCGCTGCCGGCCAGCCTGAGCCATTCTTCCACTGTTTGAAAGTCATAAATAAAAGAATTACACAACGTGTGATGTGTGATGAGAGGTGCTCTGAAAGAGTTGTATGCAGCATATGAGACTAGAATCTGTTATTTGATGTTATGCTGTTCTTTTACTATTAATGAAGAACATTGCTTATTCATTTGAAAGCTCTCAAACTCGTTTGGAAATTGTCTACAAGACATCAGTTCTTTGGTGCTGTAGCCGTGCTCTTGATAGTTACGCATTCTGTGTTTAGGAGAGGGTTGGATGATATTAAAAATTATTTTTTTTTAAGAAAATTATTTTTTTAAAGTTTTTTTCTAAACTACGTTCAGATACTGAATATTCTTAATAACTTGTTAATTTTATTACCCGGAATAATAGCCTATAATATAATATAGCAATAAATGTATTTAAATATCAGTCAGTCAGTAAATATGTATGTGTGTGTGTGGGTGTGTGTGTGTGTGTTTGTGTGTGTGTATATATATATATATATATATATATATATATATATATATATATATATATATATATGCATGTGTATGTATATTAATACAGTAGATATGAATGAAATTCAAATGTGTATTAATGTATTATTTAATAGAGTATATTATACACATTTGATTTTTAATTTATATATACAGAATTTTTTATACATGTGCTTTTCCATTCATTTTATGTCCGAATCTAATATAATCTAATCTAATCTAATCTAATCTAATCTAATCTAATCTAATCTAATCTAATCTAATATAATATAACCAATTAATCATAAAATTAAAGTACATTTATTTATTTTAATTTGTTTTATGGAGTAGTGTAAATATAAATTAAATTACAAAATGACATAATGCAAAATAATGAAATGCACAGTTTCTAACTGCACTTCATGAATTTGCTTTTACTTTCTAAAATTTCCAATTACAATTCTGCTTCCTGTTTGCTACCTCAATTCAAATCTATGAACTGAACTGAAATCTCATTTCACTTCTAGATTGCAAACGGGAGATACCAAACTTCTCCTTTAGAATAAAAGAGTAGAGATTCTCTGAAAGAAGCATTTAGAAAAGCAAATTGATTGTGCCGTGTCATCTCCTTGCGTGGGCTTGCTAATCAACACCTTTTTGATAACTTCGGTGGCTTCAATCAGAAAATTGAGGCCAATCGATCAGGACAAACAGTCCTTGAATTCACATTTGGAAAGCAACATGAGGCATTTGGCTAAATCTTCTAAATGTGTGTGTGCTGAGCTTTAACGGTTTTAGAGGTTTTGTGAAAGTTTTGTGTTGGTAATCAGGGAGCATTAACTGTAGCCTCTCATCTATAGCAAACTTCTAACCTGAGATTTACTGCACTGTCCCTCCTAGAGCTGTCATGCCTGGGCAAACGTGTGCTGCATTTTTCCAGCACTTTTTCTCTTTCATCACTCACTGAGCTGAGACCAAAAGAGTATTTGGATTTAAGTTGTTAATGTAAGGCTAGCTGAGCCTAAATGCGTTAGCGCCTTGCAGACTGATCATCCGTAGATGGGAAGGCTAATTGGTGCCCTAACCATGATGAAGTGCAGTGCAGTGTGACTGTTACTGAGCTGCCGTAACATTGAAGACTGCTGGAATTTCCTCTGGCTGAAATTGCAGAGGCGTCGTTCAGAACAATTGTGACCTGACACACCTCCACAATATCTTGTTAGTTCCTCTACCTTCAGTAACGTTTATCCCACCTGTCTGCTTCTCAGGTGTTGGTTTCAGTGTTGTAATTTCCATGTTCAGAGTTTCAGTCTCAAAAAAAGGCCTTTTTTTGGTGAATATTGTCTTCACATGAAGATGTGTAATGTCCGTGGATAAATATCATATATATATATACAGTATATATATACATACACACAAACACACACTATACTACAAGTAGTAACTGTATAGTATATACACAACACTGTTCAATAGTTTGTACTCTGTAAAATTTATATTTCTGAAAGAAGTCTCTTAGGCTCACCAAGGCTGTCAGAAGAAACAGAGGATCCAAGTGCAAAGGAAAGTTCTTGCAATAGTCTTTAATGAAGAATTAACATAGGCAGTCTGTCATGCAACGACACAGAACTGGAATAAACTCAAAGTAAGTGTACTTTACAGAAGGCCAGCAAAAAACGAAAGACTCCTGTCTTGGTAATAGTTTGCAGAGCTGGTAATTCACGAGGCAGAAACACAGTCTTTGTAAGTGGCCACAAAGCCGCAGAGAGAAGACTGTAGAAGGCCACCAGCAGCAGGATGACGAGAGAGAGAGAGAGAGAGAGAGAGAGAGAGAGAGAGAGAGAGAGAGAGAGAGAGAGAGAGAGAGAACCATCTCTAATAATTTCTCAGATCATTTTGTCTTACATAATGCATGCATCTAAACAAATCTGTATCACAGCTATTCACTTCCGGGACTGATGATGACCAGAAAGGTGACTCTAATCCTCAGCTTCCTGTGGGTCACAAAACAGAAGGATCACTGAATGAAAGAGTGGCACATAAAACAGAAGACAATGTGCCTTTGCAACAGAAAGCAAACAAGACTGGATGTATAGAGACCCCGTTCTGCCCTGTTTTATCATTGACAGTAAGTTGTATATAATCAGATTATTAGACCAGAGATAACTACAAAGTATGTAACACATTATTATCTCAACAGCCTCCTGATACCTGGGATCTCGACCAAGTCCTTCAGACTCTAAACCAACACAAACCTCTTATCGAAATCAATTCAACCCAATACACACAAATGTTGGATTCCAGACTGTTTTTATTCATTTAGACAAAGATGAACAAGAGAAAAACATATTTTTTTGTTGCAGGCGACGACAGTGAAACACATGAAACAAACCCAGCTCATGACAAAGGCTGCATTTATGTGTCACATGATCCTTCAGGAATTATTCTAATATGATGATTTGCTGCTCAAACATTTATTATTATTATTGTTAAAATAGAAAATCCAGGATTTTGTGAATAGAAAGTTCAAAAGAACAGCATTTATTTGAAGTAAAAATCTTGTGACATTATAAATATCTTTAAAAGGATAGTTCACCCAAAAATTAAAATTAGCCCATGATTTACTCACCCTCGAGTCATAAACTAATTTCCTAAGGGATAAATAAACTAAAACTGAACTGAACCTCGAGTCATCCTAGATGTATATTACATTCTTCTTTCAGACGAACACAACCAGAGTTATATTAAAAAATGTCCTGGCTCTAAGCTGTATAATGGCAGTGAATTGCTGTTTCTGTTTTGAAGTCCATAAAAGTGCATCTATCCATCATAAAAGTGCTCTACACAGCTCTGAGGGTTTAATAAAGGCCTTCTGAAGCGAAGTGATGCGTTTGTGTAAGAAAAATATTCATATTTAATACGTTACAAAGTAAAATTCTAGCTTCCGGCCAAACGACTGATTTTTGGGTGAACTAACCCTTTACAGTTTTTACCAATTGCTTACACACGTTTTCAAAACTAAGTCTCCTTTTTTCAAAACTCTACACACAATTCTCAAAACTGCACACACAAAATGCAAAATGCCTCACATCTCCTTCAAAATGCAACACTGCATTCAAAATGCCATAAACACATGTCAGAATGAAGCATTTGCATCAAATGGCAAACACATCTTTCATAATAGTACATTTTTGTATATACCATGTAAACACTGTTGTTCTAAATCTAAAGCTCTTTGGTCTTTCATAGGCTTATATCTACATTTCAATACAATGTTCTACAGTGAAAGTAATCTGGTGTAACAAGTACACTGTAAACACCAATGCAATGTAGAAACAGAAAATATTTACAGTTTTTCTCAATTGTTTACACACAAATACTGGTATTTGAGACACAATGACCACAACGTGTAACTCATTCACCAACCCCCTGAACCAATTCTGCTAAACTACAAGCACAATTCCTGCTTTACACTCAAATTGCACTTCTAAAACACACTTTTTTCAAAACACTACACATAATTCTCTGCTTATGGCACAATTTTCATGCAGAAAATATCTTGTTTTCACAAGGAACACACTGCCATTCAGATATGCACACTGACTCATCACATGGGCAAACACCCGTCACACAGTTTTACAATTAGCAATCAGAGCTTTAGCATAAAAGAGCAACAGGTCAGCTCTTCAACAGGTGAGCTCTTCAATGAGCAATGGATGCCAACATTGGATTTTTTTTTTTTTTACTGTAACTATACAGTCAATTCTTCTGTTGTTTTGTATGTAGACCACTGTATGTACAACTTTGTGTTGGTTGGGATGTACACTGTGTACATTGTTTTTGTGGGAAAAATAAAATATATTTGTTACCGTGTTTTTGTGTGTTCTGAGTATAAAAATAATATTCTCAAATATTTTACAACACACTTATGTATGTACTGTCTGTAGTAAGTGTAACACTGAACCAAAAAAAGGCCTAAGTCATTATGATGAATGGAGAAGAAGTGTTTTCCATTCATCATAGTGTTTTACACTGAGCACATCATCTTCATATGATGGTTTGTATGTGTCATTTGAAAACAAAATACCATTTTGAGAAGAAATAACATTGTTTTGAATGTAAAGTTTAATTTTGCAGGAGAATTTAGGGGTTTTGCCCATTGTGTGTGTGTGTGTGTGTGTGTTTTTTGATTTGTGTGTAGAGTTCTGAGAATATGAGGCATGCTTTCAGAAAATGTACTGTAAACCAAAAGTATATTCTTTAGAATACAGTAAAGAACACAATTGTGTGTGTGTGTGTGTGTGGGGGGGGGGGGTCCCGGGGGGGGTCCCAGGAATCCATTGTTCAAAACAGATCATCTGACCTTTGACCTATTTAGGCCTATACTACAGTAAAGCAGTGATTGGTTAGTGATCAGTTAAGCAATTAGTGTTTGCACATGTGAGGAGTGTGTCTGTGTGACCTGGTGAATAAGTGTAGCATTTTGATTGGTTGTGTTTGGAAAAGGAAAGCAAGTCACTTCCTGATAGATCTTTGTGTTTTAGGTAGAGAATTGTGTGTAGTGTTTTGCAAAAAGTGTTTTATGCAATTGAAAACTGAGTCAAAGGCTGAGAAATAGCTTATGGTTTTGGAGATTTGGCATGTAGTTTTGCACTTTGAGTGAGAGGTTTCAAAAATCGTGTGACATGAAAAGATTTTGTGTGTAAGCAGTTGGTAAAAACTGTAATGTCACTTTTGATCAATTTAATGCTCAGTAAAAGTATTAATTTCTTTCAACCCACATTTCTTACTAATCCCAAACTTCTAAATGTTTCTGTGTATGTGATATATTCCAAGCCATGGCAATAACTTAATATGAATGAGAATATAAATGTAGGTTGTTATTCACTAATCTTGTCTTCTCATGCAAAACTCATGCATGTTTGTAGTATTCAAAAATGACACATCAACACACGTCACACATCAGGGATCCAACTTTATTGGTTCTCATATGTCTCGTAACCTTTTGCTGTGTACCAAATTCAAATGTGCATATTCATAAAGTTTGATGATATTTAATATCTATGGTGGAGGGGATATTTTATGTGAATAACTGAAATTTAGAAAACTTGCAACTTAGTGATATGAGTCATATGAACAACTGCATTTTTTTTTTTTTTTTTTTTTGGTCATCTTTGAGCTTGACCACCTCTGAGTCTGTTCTCTATGCACTTAAGGCAGCATGAACATCCGGCCTAACGTCATATTTTTTGTTACAGTAGAAAGAAAATTTGAAAGAAAGATTTTATTTTCATTATAAATCCCCCTTTAAATGCAGCTATAATCCTGTTGGACATTATTTTTGTATTGTAAGACTTTACACTATCACACTAAACTGCATTTGAGTGTGTTGAAAGTTATAATGTTATTATGTGTTAGTTTGTTGGCTGTATGAGACTAGCAGTAAGCTAGATCAACATTAGAATAACATACTGATCATATTCTAACATTTCATCATGTTGAGCTATATAACATTGATTCGTTTTATGTACATTTGCTCACCTGTCTAATAAAGTACATGCAAGAGCGGCGTCCCTGTCAAGTCGAAGTTAGTCGCGGACGTGGAGCTCTCGGCATCTCGAAAACGCCACGCTGATATTGATCCTAGTTTTAGTTCTCCTTTTGTCCCAAAGTCTACTTGCCATGTTCCATAATGTTTGAACGAAAGAACAACAGTGCGAGCGTGCCGCTAGATGTAACACTGTTGTCCACGTCTGTCGCCATGGTTACTATATGGCAGTACGAGCGGAAACCAGGGATAACGAGGATATTATGTCATTAACAGGCAACAATGACCAGGGACGAGCCATTATTTAAAATTGGAATTTCTCTGAAATTAAAAATCTTTGGGAACTTTTGGGATATTGTAAGTACACAACTGTAGGACATATATCATACTGTGCAAGTGATTTTTGGACATCTTATTACATATTGTACCTTTATATCCACATTTGTCCTGTTCCCTACTAAGTATGATTTTTTTTTTTTTTAGCTACAAGGCAGAATAGAAAACTCTTTCACCCCGGCTCTGCTAAAGGACAGAGATACACCAAACAACTAGGAACATTCTGTCGTAGCTCGAGATTACTTTAGGGTCAAGGGATTTCTCTGTGGTTGTTTGGCAGGAGGCTGAACTGAATTCAGTCCCCTCCAGCATTACAGACGCTTGTTCCCTTCCGAAAGTGCTTAAATTCAAACTGTCAGTGTTGCAGAAACCCAAGCTGGCTTTTCGGTCTGTATTACATGATTTGACAAGTGGTTACTGTAGATCAGATCAGACATGTTTTAGGAAATAGAGACTATGAGACCTGTATTAAATACTGTAGTTTCTTTTCAGAGGCATTTAGTGGTTACTGAGTGATGGTGAAAACATATGATGGAGATTATTAGGTTGTTGATCAGAAATTTAATGGAGCGGAAGAACATTTTCAACAGTGTGCACTAACCCCTCTTTTGTTTCTGTTTCTGTTTCAGTAATCAATCTTCATTAATGGTCTGGCAAAACTCCACAAAAGCATCTGGAATGAACAATGGCATTTTAATTAATAATACAAGATAAATGATCATTTCATTCTCATGGATTGAATTTAGCACTGTCCAACGTGTTTCTCAGGGTGACACATTTTAAGGATAATTTAGGACATTTTAAGACTCTTCCGTGATCAAAACTCAAAAGTAAAACTTAAAAAGTAATTTACATAGGGATAAGCTACTAATGTAGTATAATTTTATTCACATAGATGATGACACTGTGACTATACACGCTTATTTGGCTTAACAAGTGTGACAACCATGTTCAACAATACATGCCAAAAAAAAACTATTTGTAGGCACCCATCTTTGTTCGAGATTTCTGTGGTTATCTATGTCAAAGGTAATAATTTAGGGAATTAACATCTGTATTTAAATGCAGTTGTGGATTTTCCCACTGTGGACTTCAGTTCTCAGTTTTCCGCAGAAAAAAAAAAAGAAAAAAAACTGGTGAAAAAGATTGTTGGTATTATTTTTTTAACAATTTCTCCATTTAAACAGATTTAAATGGAAATAAAAGGACCACATTACTTGTGTGTGTGTGTGTGTGTGTGTGTGTGTGTATGCTGTTTTAATAAAAAAAATCCAGGTCAGTAATTATCTCTTGCGAACTGCAAGAAAAACACTGACATTTCAGATTATTTTCCCATGTAGAACAATTACTGAATTATCCAAACAGGGCTAAAGACTTATTTAAAAACACTGAATATGGGAGATGCATCTTTACATGGAAGCCGGGTTGGGTTTGACTGTATTTTCTGGTGCTGTGTATAATTTTACTGTCTGTTGTTAAGCTACTGGGAACCACCCGTGGTGAACATTTACATTGATGACCTATAAACATCCATATTTACATCATCTTATGTAGTTTCTCTCTGTTCCCTTTGCCTAATGATGCAAACTATACTGTGATCTCAAGACACCCTATTATTTCATGCCTTTTGTTTACAGAACAATATGCAAAGGTGTACCATAATTAGCATCTACTTTTGTACTTCTACATTTCACCATACAGTTCAAAACCAATTCCCCGTTCAGATTCTCAAACCTTTGATTTCCTAAACTGAATTTGAGAATGCTGTTACGGGCTGTCCTCACATCACTTCTGAGCTTGATTATTATTATACTGTATGTGTAACAAAGTCATGATACAAGAACACTTTGATCAATATTGGTCGAGATCATGGGCAAGTAATAAGCCTAATAATAAGAAAACTTTGATTGTATGACCTTGATACAAGCCGAGAAAGTTTGTCAGATGATTGATTTATCTTAATTGAGTTTCTTTTACATCTATTCATTTTTAAATTCATTTAATTCCTTTTTTTTGTAAAGCAATTATATGTAGACAGTTCTTCATTTTAAATGAATAAAAACGCTATTCCTTAGTGACTAAACTCGCAATTAAAGCATCAACTTACAGCTATATTATCCGAAACACTGCAGTTATCGAGCGCAGTGCAATTTCCATTGTCTCAGTGCACCAAAGCGACATGCCATACAACACACATCCAATAACCGTAATGTCAGCAAGAGTAATGTCTTTATTTATAAGTTGTAAATATATAAAGAGATGTGTTCCTTTGATTTACTTGGACAATTGATATGGAACAAAACCACAAGAGGAGCAGCACGCTTATCTTTAAGGGTCCTTTAGGTCGCTTAATCCACCAGCACCAAGATTAACATTGGTTTTATGATGGTTCTCGGTTATGACAACCATGCCTGATGCAAACTAAATTGCTTTCAGAGCACAGGTCAAGCCATCATGAATGGCTAGGAGTTTCCCAAGGGTATTTGGAGAGAAATAGGGGAACAATTTCCCTGTGCACTCTTCTGTGGTGTCCAGAGACCTGTTACCAACTGATCCAGGCAGAGCAAAGTAATAACCCTCCGGCTGTGTTTGCTTTTGGCTCCGGCTCATGTGAAATTGAAGGGAGGGAGAACATTGATCCGTGCAGGGATGGGATGACCCCCGGAACAAATGTCAGAATAAGTCTTAACCCTTGAACCTCTGCTCAAATGCTGTTTTTTTTTTCTTTCTTCTGGCTCCGTATGTAGGGAATGCATGCGCACCCAGTACGATGGTTTGACTCCAGGAGCTTTGGTTGAGCTCGGCTCTAAGGCACAGTCGATGTTTAGCATTCACAAATACGTTATGTGTCCTTCAGCCACCTTCAGTCCCTTGAGTCCGGACACTGGCAAACATGTGCGGTCCCCTTTTTTCCTGTCAGTAGCTTTTCTCAGATAAGGATGTGGCCAATACATCCTCTTTTATCCTCCTTTGTCCTGGCTCCTTTACCTTGGACCGTGTTGACTCTAGGGACACAATATGGAGCAGCGAAAGGCATGCAAATGCAAAAGGCAGCATTAGAATTTCATGTGAATTCCTTTGCTCCACTGCACAATGCTATTAGGTGTGATTATTTCCGGCGTCCGGTGGACGTGCCTTTGTCAGACCATCTGTCGATCAGGGTAGAAGGCACAGCGCAAACACTTATGGCATTATCACCGATGTGCCACTCAGGATAATTTTTTATTGGGTTTCCTTTTGCATTTTTTTTCTTCTCTTTTTAAATTAGATTTTGCTTTGGATAGTTTGAGAAGTACAAATGGTGCTTGCATGAATGAATAGCTCCGTTTCTTTGACACCAGAGTCCTGGCATGAATTTATCTTCTCCGTAAGCATCTGTAGGCTTTAGAGAGAAAGCATGATCATCAGCCATCTTGATGATGGCTTGGCTCAGAGCTTGAGAATCGTGTCGCAGGCCACTGGAAGTCTAGCTTTGTAATGATGAGTGTTGTATCAGCAGGCTGCAGATGTTCATCCTGCAGGGTGTCCGAGAAAATATAATCAAGCTTCTTATGGCTGCCATAAAAGGGGACAATGTGGCGCGTTTAAAGGAAAATTTCTTAATTATGGCCATCCTGGTGACGCCGGCACTGCATTAACCTGCCAGTGGGCCTCTCTGATAGAGAACTCCATGGGGGTGATACAGGCCTCTAATGGGGTATTTTTGGCTAACCTTTCTTGACCCGCTGTAGGAGTAAAAACACATTCTCATGATCATTAATGTAGGACTTTCAGATGTAAATTCAGAGCAAGCAAGGCCGAGATTCTTTTTTTTCTATGAAGTGCTCGTCTAGGTCGTTACGAGGGTGGGAAACAATGTTTCGGAGCACATTAAGAGCCCAGTGGACACGGCTGTCCTGTTGTTTGTTCATTCGGCTAATGTTCCCGCTCATTGTGCTCCTCGCTGGTGTTCGAGAAAGAAAGTCACAGCGCTCGGTTACTGCGCTTTTCAATTAATCCATTAGCAGTCTGTGCAGCCGACTGAAAATACTGCTCTAAGAAATGTAGAGAGTGAAAAAGCTTATATGTATAAAGACATCAAAGTTTTCTCAGCTTTAGTAGTGCATGTAGAAGATTATACTATTAATGCTGACCATCGTTCAGCATTGTGGTGGCAGATCAGAGCACTTGTCAACTCTTGACAAACTGATTAATTGATGCAGGAGTGCTGTAAGTGCAGGAAGCTACTGATGTTCTGTGGAATCACAAGCTCTGTTGCACTGTCTGCGCTGAAATGTGCAAAGAGTACAGTTTTGTTTAAATAGAGCATTCTCATGTATTTTTAGAACAGTTAAAAGTAAATCTTACTGTTAAAAGCAAAATGTGAGGTATTAAGAGAAAAAGATTTTTAGAAAATTAAATATAGTAATAATACTCTGCAATACTACTGCATTTATGTGATCGAAAATACAGTTAAACAGTAATATTGTAAAGTATTATTACAATTTAAAAAGAACTATTTCTATGTTAAAATGTAATTTATTCCTGTGATGACAAAGCTGAATTTTCAGCATCATTACTCCAGTCTTCAGTGTCACATGATCCTTCAGAAATCATTCTAAAATGATTTGCTGGAAAAAAAATAAAAAAAATAAAATAAAATAATTTCTTATCAATGTTGAAAAAATTTGCTTAATATTTTTGTACAAATTGAGTTAATTTTTTTCAGGATTCTTTAATGAATAGAATCTTTAAAAAACAGTATTTATTTGAAATAGAAATATTTTCTGTCACTTTTGATTAATTGAATGCATCCTTGGTGAATAAAATTATTAATTTATTTTCCACTTGAGATAACCAATGGAACGCTGCTTTAGTCGCCACCAACTTGGAAATGGTGAAGTTATTTTACATTTATATATATATATAACTACAATAATGTATATTTTTTATATATTTTATTCTGATATATGTTTTATAGTGACCTTTTTCCGGAACATAAATAATCAATTCCTTGCTAAACACTATATGAAACAATAGTAGCTTACTCAAAAAGCTTAATTTAAAGTAATTTTAAGCTAATTTCGTATTGGACATAATAACCGATAAAAATATTGTCTGATGGGGTGAGTTGATAACTTATTTCATCCCATTATCCCATTACCCCATTACCACCAGTATGAACATTGTTTGGACAAAATGATTAACAGCCAGTTAATAAGTCAATCAATTTAAAGGCACTGCCACCCGATGTTACAGTAAGTATGAGAACACAAGTAATACTTAAAATATATACCTACATATGTGGTTTCACAGACAAGGCTTAAAGGGATACTTCACCTCTGGAAAGATGAATGTGTATTTAAAATAGGTCATTTATGTAGAAGAAATGTGAAATTATTTTTGAATTTGGAGCTTTCTAGACTGAGAAAAGCCAGAAAATGTATTTTTGGCTTATGTGGATGAAAGACAACAACTTCCAGAATGCACTTGCTTCGCTGCCCTACGAGGCCACTCCCAAGCCATGCCTACCGTTAAGAGAGCGCAGTTGAAAACAACAAGGCTAGGCTACTAGTGAGTCTCCATGACGAGTTTGCCCGGGATTTCGAGATCGCCCAAAATGTCCGGGATTCGGCTTTTGCGTTCTACAGTCACCATTCATTATGTTTACTGTGGCGAGCAGGACGAGGCTGAGGGGCGCGGGAGAACGGCGCGAGGCCGGTGGCGTCATTACTGAGACGCGCCGGTCTCGTATTTCTCACGGAGGAGTGGGAATTTTCTTAGCAATATTAAAACGCACATCAACCGATCACTTGTTTAGCGTTCATGTAAACACTACATTCAGATTCACCAATCGGAATGAATTCAGTTAGATTGAAACAAAAGGTGTGCATGTAAACAATGAATGGCGACAGCAGAAAGCAAAAGCCAAATCCCGGACATTGTGGACGATCTCGACGGCCGGACATGTCCGGGAAAAAGAGGATGGTAATGTCACGGTGTCTGGTTTGTGTTTCCCTGGGTAACCACTAGAGGTCCTTGTCCCCCACGGTGTCATTCTCTCATGCACTACAATTCCCATCATCCTGTTCTGTCTATCATTGATCATTGCACACAGCTGTTTCCCGTCACCTTGTTAGTATCTGTGTGTATATATACCCTGGTTGTTTCTGTGATTGTTGTGGATTCCTTGTTTAATGTCACACCACTTCTTGAAGTCTGTTCTTGTCTGTTTCTCGTTTTTGGATTGCCTTTTTGGATTTTGACCCCTGCATGAACTGGATTGTGAGTACGGATTACCCAATAAATATCACTGCTTTTGGATCTACCTTTTCCTGTGTGTGTTCGTGACAGGTAACCCCTACTACTCAGCTTTCTCCACAGAACAAGAGCCTGCTAGCTTAGCTTCCAAAGAAAGACGGCTGATACTATGTGTACATTCTGTGAGTGAGATCCCACCTCCTATGGGCGGGTTGAAAACATGCGGAACAGCTCCTCCTATTGGCTGTAGTCTTTAGCCTCTGGCCAAAAAATCCTCCGATGATGCAAAATGACGATTTTTGCGTCATCGGAGGACTTTTTCCAGACAAAAAATACATAAATCTCTCATCTAAGGGGGATATGAGGGTGGAAAGCACGATAATTCGAAAATACTACAGGTTTTCTACTAATACAAAGCTTAATGCTAAATCCTGAAGTATCCCTTTAAGCCTAGTCCCAGACCAAAATGCATGTTTGAGCTGTCTTAACCGAAAACAGCTTGCACTAACATATCTTAAAATATTGTTTTGTTTTGTCTCAAGATGCACACCAGTATTTATTTTAAGGCACGTTCATAAAAGCTACTTAAATATCCTAATTAAACTAAGGCCTAATCCTGTTAATCTATGCCCTGTCTGTGAAACCAGGCCATATACTATTAACTCTCCTATTTTGCAATATTTATTTTGCTTTATTTCTCTATTGTCAGTCATTTTCAGACAAAAAAGAGGGCCTTCCTTGCTTGGCCAAAAACTCTTGGTTCGGAAACATATTTGAAGATTTTCAGAATCTCCCTTATTTCGTGATGGCAGAAAGGCAGAGGAATACTTTTGTTTTTCAGAGCTGTTGTTGTGCCGTGCACACAGAGACTGTGTGGCACGTCTGATTTATGCACAGGAGTTGAAGTTGAGAGATAGCGACAGAGCCTACTCCATATAATTAATTCCCTGCACAGTTCAAGCACCTTCCGTCGTCACGCCCAGCGCTGCTCTCTCTGGCTGACCCGTGCTCTGCTCCTCTTTCACATTATTACTCACCGGCGGTGGCGGCAGAGGTGGTGCCGCTGACCCAGCATCCGTGCTGCTGACATGTACCGCGAGATTATGGCATGCAACATCATTTGAATTAGGCGTAGTGAATATCTTAATAGCCCAACATGGTACGACACGTTGTAACGAGTGGAAACTATCCCTATTTTTCCTCCTGACACAATACAACACGTTACAACGTCTGAGCGTGGCGCGCACAGGAGCATGACTTTTGTGCATGCATCTGTTCGTAAGGAAATCCAATTATGTGTGTGTGCATCTGTGATTGTGTTTTCCTGGGGGTTTGTATATGCCACTAGGTCTGAGTGTTATGTGTCAGATATGGCTGGTTTAGCCCACAGTGTGTTGTGCAGTGCTACATGTCCAGACTGACAGAAATGTGTTTTTTGTTGAAACATTGAAACTGTGAGGCAAAAAAACAATTGCACTCAGTGATTGATAACACCTTTCTCTATGACAGTGATTCTCAACCAGGTGTAAATGTACCCCAAGGGTACTGAAGCAGGGTCCAGGGGGACTTGGATAGATTTCCGTTTGGCCTTTTTACACCTATATTAAAACAGAAATGACTTTAAAATAACAACATTAGGGCTATCATTTGTCATTGTAGTTTAAATGATTCTGTTATTGCCATGAATATAGCCTTTGGAGGTAACATGGTATAAAAAGAAAAAACAATAGTAGAGCTGTCAGTAGATTGATACTGTAGAACCATGATTATTCTTAGTATTTTTTTAACAGTTAATAAAGAGTGAACAGATACAAAGAGTTTATAAAGAGTTTTTTTAACAGATACAAGACCATTTTCCACCTGGTTTAAAATTCTGTTATTTTATTCTATACAATTCATACATTTTCAAGTGTAGCTTAAGTGTTCAAATAGTTAAATTTGTAAAACACACATATATTTAACAAAATATGTATTGTTCAATTTCAGGTTATTTTGCAAGGTTTTTCTCAGTCCTGTTACAACATGTCAGCTAATTCCATTGTTTTCCTCTTTTAAGAAAGTGTTTATTTAAAATAAAAAAGGTTGATTGCACGTTCAATAAACAAATAATATTTGTCACCAAAAAAAATCACTATAGTATATTCATTTTAAAGGAGACTCAAACAATCAAGTTTATAAAATTATAAATTTATAATGCAATTTTTCAAACAAAAATTATGGTCCAAACATAATTTTAAAAATAGTGGTTTAAGAAAAAATAATAATAATAATTGTAACAGGAATGAAATTGATTACCTGGAATGGAAATACTTAACCAAAACCTATTTAACCATAATTGGGGATACATCTGTTACTCAGAAGTGAGCTAAACATGACAGAATCTCCAAAAAGTCTACGTTCTCCAAAGTCTACTTTTGGGGATGTCTTCCTCGGTTTTTAAAAAATGCTATGACGTTTTCTGTTAGGGTTAGGGTGTACTTTAGGGTTAGGCTATAACATTTATGACCAAATATCCCCATTTTGGTAGCAAAGCAAACTAATTTAAAATGACTAACATTATAGTATTAATGACAATGCTAACTGATGTCCAGGATGATATCTGATCATGTTTGTGGTTTAGTGTCATTGATTGTACTTTTCTATTACTGATGGAGCTGTGGGTATCAAAAAGTTTGAGAAACACTGATCTAGATGTCTAAAGTAACAATATTGCACTTCTGCCTATATGCAAGTATAAATTCTATAAAAAGTCAATTCTTCCTAAAAGCTAAAATCACATTTTTAATAAATCTGCAGAGTGTGCGTGGCTGAACACATGGGTGTTTGCCCTATGGGGCATCAGGTGGCTTTTCCCCACAGATGAATTCGTCTGGACGTGGTTTTGGTCTATCACATCGCCCGAGCAGGTGTAATCGCTCTGTTCCTGTTTGCCTCCATGCAAACAGACATTAGGAGGTCCTGTGTTGCAGGAGAGATAAAGCAAAATACGATAGATTTCACTGTCAGATGGGCGAGGAAGAGAAATAGGTGAAGATTGAGACGTGAACACCCTAAGGACAGCTCAATTATCCAGCCATCAATCAGCTGGGCCCTGATTGGTTGTGTAGACAGGCCAGGAGTGATACTTTGTGTTGGATCGATGTCCCAGTGGTCTCCCTCTCTCGGTCTTAAGCAGCTAACCCACCCACCAGTTCCCCACACAGCGTGTCAGAAGAGGGTTCCTGCTGATTCACAGGTTATTCCAGTCGCGGTGTAAGTCTGCACAATTACACAGGAGGGGCAGAGGTGTTTTTATTCTATGACACTTCGCACTTATGACTTCTGTAGATCAGTGACTGTCAGTGGAAAGGATTTACACATTAAATCCACTTTAAATTGACACTTTTTTTTTTTTTTTTTACTGTAGTTGTGCGTATGTGTATGTGTAAATGCAGAGTAGCACGGTTTCCACCAAAATATTAAACAGCACAACTGTTTTAAACGTTGACAATAATAATATGTTTCTTCAGCATGCAGCAAATCAGCATATTAGAATAATTTCTGAAGGATCATGTGACACTGAAGACTGGAGTAATGATGCTGAAAATTCAGTTTTTCCATCACATGAATAAATTACATTTATAAAAACAATTGTTTTAAATTGTTATAATGTTTCATAATATTCCTGTTTTTCTGTATGGTGATCAAATAAATGCAGCCTTGGGGAACATAAGCAGGGCTCGACAATAAAGCCAGGGACAGCGTGAAAGACGCTCGGGACAGTTGACGAAACTGTCACTTGTCCGGACGCTGCTTCGTCACGAAACTTTATCATTTGCATGCTTTTAAGTCTTATCAATTTAAACATTCAAGTGTTTTTTTTTTTTAACTCGGTACGTTTGAGTGATTTTAAAAATGTGATAATATGTGAACCTGATGTCACCGGTGGTGATCACTTTTTCAGCAAACATAAAAACTTGCTTTTCTATTGCATGTTCATATAGTCTTATGACAGAAAAGGGGAGCGTTACATAATGTGTCAGGGCTTCCTATTTTGTTGGGCAGAACATTCAATCTGTTTTTCAATCATTACTGTTGTCAGAGCACAAGGTGCTTCATTTCACTGGGTGCATGTCCTCAAATAGGAAGGGTTTTTTGACACATAGCTGAACAAGAGTGTAAACTGAATGTGAATCACACTTGTATTGAAATTCAAAACATTTGTAGATGAACTTCGGAAGGAATACAAAATATGAAAAGTACTTCATTTTTCTATCCATTCACTCTTTGTCAGTGACAGTACATATTGAAGAGTTCAGGCAATTCTCTATGCGAGGTACTCAATCTTAAAGTAATTAAAAGTTTTAGGCTCGCTGCATGTCTTCATTATGATGTCTTATAGTAAAAGGATTAAAATAGCCTGTTTTCCAAGCAGTAAACTGGTTGATTTGGCATGGCTCTACTGTGTTCTGCCAAGATGACAAACACTATGGTCCCTCATCCATCTCATAAGTTATACACGCTCTGATAATGACAGATACGAAAACATCACTCTCATGTCTATTCACTTTGTACATGACAGGAAGAACATGGGTTATTTAAGGCGTTAATAACATGCTATGTTTGATCAGAACGTCAATTGTATGGCCTTCTTATATATTATATTTACATATCTATATATAGACCCTTTTAACCCAGCCTTAAATGTAATCGCAATGGTGAGGATATTTCATGTCTTAAGACAGTATAGACGATGCTTTTAGTCACAAGGTTGTGACTCATCAAAGACATCAGCAAGACCCTTGAAGACAGCTACTGTTGCTTCATTGTGAGGTTTCAACAAGGGATCCATCATCATTTTCCACCACCATTACCAGCATTAGAGGACAAAGCTATATTAAGCATTATTATAGCTTCAATAGTGTTTAATGTAACCCCTAAAATACATTAGAAATGACACGCAAGGCTCAGTGGTTTTGATTAAGATTCACTTTGTGGGGACTTTTATCTGCAATGTACCATTCAGTTAGAGGTTTAAATGATTTTGGCAGTGATAGATGTTCCATTTGGATGGCATTTAAATAGGAAATCAGACCTGAGACTTCTGCTTGGCCTTAGTTTGTAGTCACCCGACTGTGACTGAAAATTGACACCATGTCTAGTTTTTATATACTGTTCAAAAGTTTTAGTGTTTTGAAAGAATTATCTTATGCATTTGAACTAAAATGCAGTACAAACATTGATATACTGAACTTTTATTACAATTTCAAATGACTGTTCTCTATTTGAATACATTTTATTCCTGTGATGTCAAAGCTGAAATGTCAGCATCATTACTCCAGTCTTCAGTGTCACATGCATTATCCTTCAGAAATCAGTCTAATATGCTGATTTTCTGCTCAAGAAAGATTTCAGTGTTGAAAACTGTTGTGCTGCTTAATAAAGGATTTTTTTTAACAAATTGGAAGTTCAAAATAAGCATTTATTTTAAATAGAAAGCAACCAACAAAACAATGTCATAGCAAACAACGCAACAGTAAATAGAAAGGAAACACATGTAAGAGGTGCATTCAAGTGAATGCATTCTAGTGGGTGGAATAGAAAAAGTAAAATAGAAGTCTTTATTTAGATGTTGTCAACTTTTGTTTGCATTGTTAATGCCTTAATATTGCTCCCTCTGGAGCAGCTGGAGTTCAAAAGATCACATTTCACAATATATCTACATTTGACGGCAGGCGATTAGAGAGGTTGGTTGCCTTATTGCTGCTTTTGAAACCAATGGCGCATAAAAGCCAAAAGGCTTGACATTTGATATGATGTTCATACTGTAAGTGCTCCTCCGCAATTAACTTGTATCATAGCTGCAGGTGGTTCGGAAATGTGCCTCTTAACATCCGTAACAATGATATCAGTTGACTTGTAATCAGTAATCAGGCCAAATTGTTCTACTAATCAATGCAATATGGAAGCATGAAGGAGTGTGATTGCGCATAAGGGTTTAAGCAGACTGGTTTGTGAGCATGGAGTGCCTCCTGTTATCCTGCTCATTCACCCTGAGACAGCTGTTAACCCAACACTACTGCAGTGGGCGTGCGTTGTCTCATGTTGAATAGCGTTACATATCTTGAATGTGCTTTTCAGGACAGGAAAGTACATAAGAAACCTTGATTATGATGAATCATAGTATGCCACTTTGGTAAAAAAAGAATGAGTGAGATAGTGACATTGACAGGCAAAGAGAGCGAGTGAAAGGATTCAATTACCCTGTTTATGCCATGACACTGCTGAATGCTTGACTCTGGTTTGTTGACAGTCACTGCTTCTTAATAATTTAATAGTAATAAATAGATTTTTTTTTCTATAGATTTTTATTTTTTAGCTAGCAATGAAGGATTGGGCTGTCATTAAGTAGGATTTTTTAATCGGTGACGCACGAAAGTACTTCTACACACAAGTGCTTTTTAAGGTCAATAATCTGAAAAATGTCTTGAGATAAACATGTTTGTGTTGGGTTGTGCATTACATTTGAAATAATTCAATAATTCAGAATCATAAATTCATCTTTACAGGTCACACGCATGACTTGATTCTGATTAACCATGGCCAAACATTTTTTTGTATAATGGCCACTAAAATACATTTGGCTGTTTTCCAAGGCTGTTGCTACTTTTGTATCTCAAATCGCTTCAAAGTCTTTCTCTTTTCATCCCAAGGTTAGAACAGCCAGTAGGTGACATCTCATGATGACTAAATCCGGGTTCACGCTGTATGATTTTGGCCACGATTTGGCTGTCTGAGACAACTTTTGTGAAACCTAAAAGACTCCTCGGATCCTAGGCCAAAATCTGAAGTCTTTTATCGGTACTTTGACATGTTCACCGACAACTGATGAATGACACAGGATGAGCACATTCAGTTAATCAACTCAATTAAAAGACTTACCTCTGTTCTATGACAGTTTTCCAGCATCCCTCCACCACCCCATCTCCTCACTTCTAAATATTCCTATCCCAACCTGGGATGGGGGAGGGAACTCTGGGTTCGGGCCAAATTCTGAGCTCGGAGCCCTCCCCTCGGTTAGCACGCCAAATACATATAACCTTTACTCTATTTAATGATATGAAAGTGTGAACTCAATGAAAACCAATACAAGCACATAATGCAATTAGTGAGACAACAACAAATCACCACTTTCTCCACACACACGTCTTAGTTTTCTTCCAGTTTTCTTTTCAAGAGAAGCCATGATCAAAATTAACATGAGATTGATAAAAGAGATTGTTTTTGTTTGCTAGCCACCATTTCGATCCCACATGTAAATGCAGCTCACAGTCGAGCGTGTCATGGCTTGATTATGTAAAACTCCGAACGGGTCTTCTTGCATGCATCAGTTTTTAATGCATCTTGACTACCGGAGATTCCTACGTCACAGTTGTAAAGGATTATTGTAAATCGTGCAGTGTGCATCTGGCTTAAAATGGTCTTGAAGTACTTTAGTATTCATTTAATGGTGAACATAATACTTTTGCTTTGTAAAACCCAAGTTAACTCAGGTTATATACTGTTGCAGGGTTCCGGTAAGTACCATGTGAAAATCCGGATAATATACAGTGATCTGGTCACAGTGATCACAAAATAAACCCCTTCAGGGGGATACAAGACCTCTGTGCTTCACGTCAGCGCTGATCTCACTGAAGGGGTTTATTTTGTGATAATGAATGGCTGCCTGCACGTTATCTCTTAATTATAGAACATTATGAGATTTTCTTTGTTTGACTTCTGTTTAATATGCACTGCTGTTGACGGGCTGTACTGCATTTCCAAAGCCACCATTTCCTGTTATTCTCACCTTTGACAGTTACTGTGATCAGCGTGTCTGAATGCTGCCCTCAGGTCAGCTCCTCATCTGGGTATATTAATGGTTCTCTTGATGAGACGAGATGCTGAAGGAAGACAGCGCCATCCGTCCTTGTGTTTCTGCCAGGCCGCCATTTCGTTGCAATCACAGCATCCAGCCAAGCCGCACTGGCATTCGTCTGATGCCGCCAGGCTGGCGTTTTCACGTGTGTCAGAGATTCAGTGATGAGCGCAGAGGGCTGCGTCCTGAGCTTAGCCTTGGAACGTGGCCATATGCTGGTGACGCAGAGCCAATTCATTAAAGACTGGCTGTGTGCCCTGCACTCAGTGCGCCGGGCGCACCTGTGTCACTCTGAAGAGGCCTGTGCCTTACTCAGTTGGACAGTCCGGACAGGAGGGATGGAGCCACACTCACAGTCACTTTACATTTGCTTGCAGTTCACTTACACTGATTATCTGAGAGGATTGCTCTGACTCTTAATGCCACTATAGTTCCTTATAATGGAACCACTATTCTGCTGCATAAGCAAGTCTCAAATAAGGATATGATACCACTGACAATATGCTGGTAAAGCCATGTCAGTAAACGTCAAATATTTGGGAATCTTTTATAAGTTTATTAGTAGTGGTGGTGGTGCTTACTAATGGTTAGCCATATCTACTGTAGTAACCAGAATGTCATAGTGGTTTAGGGAAAGCTCTTTTCACTTGGGTCAGTAAGCAACCAAGACCATAGAAACCACTAAGCAATGACTCGCACCTTAATGGATGAGGGCGAAAGATTTCCTATGCAGTTTTTTTTTTTTAAGTTGGTCTCGGTGAACGTGATTTCGTGAAGTACAACATGTTCCTGGATCAACCTCTTTTGTTGATCCTGGAAAAACATTCCAATCAACCAATCAGATTTGAGGGACTAGTTTACAGTTAATGTCAAGTTTAGGCTTACAACCAAATTTAGGTGCTTCTACATCAGTGTTATTCACTTATCATTCCCCTCTGAGTTAGGGATAAGTTATAGGGTTAGGTTTAGGGGTAGGGATAGGGTTAGGACTATGTTATCGGATAGGAATGCTGTTCCAGGTTCAACAAAATATGATGACGTCTTACTTGGCAAAATCACATTCACCAGTTGGTTACACCCATTCACTCTGTTGACCCACAGAAAGTTGCTTGGTTTAAAATTACTTCTGTGTGAGCAGTGCTTCATACATATCTACTATTGACAAAAGACCGTTCAACAGTTCATTTCTGCTAATCTGACCAAAGGCAGTGAGTGCAGCCAAGCACCACTCACTTTCCTTCAGAAAATGTACATCTATTTATTTTATTTTGTTGTGACGTTAAAAGAGCATTTTTCTAAGATATCACAAATAGGAGGTCTGCTTACTCAGAAGTGTTCATAGAGCAGAAAGAAAAAGGTTATCTCTATTAAACAATCATTTTCCTGCCTGCCTTAAAAACACTTTAGAGGAAGCAAAGCTGCGTGCTAAGAAATGGCCCAACATTAGCAGATATGTCCACTTGTATATGTTTGGTACTGCTGAGAGTGCAACAATTCACTGGTCTGTAAATTGAGACCCTGGGCTGTTTCCCCTCATAAGGCCAAATGCAATGTTCAGTTGTCAGGTTCATCTGCAGAATGGATGTGACCAGCACAGGCTCCTGTAGCCAGTAATTGCATTTCACTCTTAAGTGATATTTATTGCGATTGTCCGTAAGTACTCCACACCACAGCAACAATTGTAAGAGGAAACCGTGATATATATGACCACAAAGGTATACTTTATTTTCCAAATCAATTATGAATCAATTATGGGGAAATACATTTCTTCCAGAGCCAGACAGACCTGTCTGCTGCCCTAATACATGTTTAAACAGTTGCTGACTGAACTAAAGTACCATGACTAATATTTACAAAGTTCTTTTCATTAGCTCAGCATTTTTCACTTTTACTTTCTGTGAAAAAGGTGTAATTTAAAACAATAGTTTGCCCCATAATTTATTGATGTAAGTTACAGGCATAGTTCACTGTAAAATAAAAACTATTTTTTTTAAAAAATATTCACATAGACCTTTTGTGCACTTTTGCCTGAGAAGCCCAAAGTGGAGATTAAAAATTTTTCCTTTCGGGTTCCACTGAAAAAAATAAAATAAAAAATAAACAGCATACAGTTTTGGAATGACATTAGTAAGCAGTGACAGAATTTTCAGATTTGAGAGAATTTTCGAACTAAGTAACGTTACAAACATGACTTATATCCCAATTTGAGCAGTATGTAAAACCCACACACCTTGTAAGAGCTACAAAGGCCTAAAAATGAAAGCATTTATAGATTTTCATACATACTTTCTCTCTCCTACTGAGGGGAATTTGTCTTAATCTTCAGTTCAGTTGTACATTTAAAGGGGACCTTAATTTACCTTAACTGAACAGCTTCGGAGTCATTGGAATGGTTATATTACTTTTTTCGGGTTGAATGGTGGCCGTCTCGCTTCCCCCTAGCGCCTGTGAGCGGAAAAACCACCCTTGCAACTTTTGGGCCGGCGGGCTTCAGCATCAGGAAGTATCGCGTGATATCAGATCTCGCAATGTAACAAATTGCTTCATGGCACTGCACACATACACTATCTAAACATTTATATGCTAGCCTTCTGTGTATCATACATACCTCAGTGGACATGGCTCCGTGCGTTCGCCGGCTTCTTTGAAAACAAATGCACATGACCAGAGGGAGAAGATGGGAGGGGGAAGAGTCACCAACGAGTTTTTATGACAGTGTTGTCAAATATCTGTTCTGAAGCTGTAGGGAGAGCTCTATAGAAAAACCCGTGAGCAAAAGCAAGAAAACAGTGAAGAAATTGCCAAAACTCCATAGTGCCGCTTTAATAGCTTAATCTGTAATTGTTTCCTCCACAGTATTGGCCATGGCCTCAGATTACCTCTTGTTCTGGTGCCAGGCAGGGATTGTAAAGTTGTGGTGAGCTGTTAAACTTTTCAGCCCATCATTTCTCATTGAGACAGCTTTTTTTGCCCTCTTACTATCTAATTGACGTGTAGGCGAGAGATGACTTACATTAGAGACTTTCGACAGACAGTCCGCCGAAGGGAATACCGCCGAAGGCTAATCAATATCGATATAACAACTGACTCAAATTAGAGGAGCTGACAGCAACTGCTAAACAGTCTGGGCATGGTGCTGCTGGATTGGTATCACTGAGATTTTTAATAGCAGAGAGTCAATATGTGCTGCATGAAAACCATGTGGAGTTTTCGATATTGCATGAATATAATCAAAGCCGAAAGTACCAGCAGTGCTGGGGGACACATTATTCTTTGCTTCGGGGATCCATATTACCCCAAACTGAAAACTATTTGCAATGCAGTACAGATGTCAAATGTTTATCCAGTCTTCTCTCTGTCAACAGGAACAGAGCAACTGCAGTTAATGGCCTTGTATTGGGCAGAGTCCTCATCAAAAAATACAAAACAGTTTAAAGATTTTTCTAAAAAAATGACATTGCTTTCAATGTTAGTTTATGAGTTTTCACACTGCACTTAACTCTGGATTACCGTCTTTTTAAACATGGGGTCACAGCCTCTTTTTAAAATACTTTTAGGGTACTTTTAAAGCAACATTTCACACTTTATTTTTTCAAAGAGAGTTGGCACCGCTTTTAACCCTGTGTTTTGAAACCCTGCATTGAAGTGCCATGCTAAGTATACAGTGTGAAATGATGTGGTACACGTTGTTTGTTTACTCATCGTCATGTCATCCAAAACCTGAATGACATTCTTCTGTGGAACACGAAGATTTATTTTTATTTTATTTTTGTCCATGCAGTGAAAGTCAGTGGGGTCCAATATGGGCTTCACTGACTTTCACTGTTTAGACAAAGCAGTGGATCAAAAAAATTGATGGATAGAGTTCCACTGAATTAAGAAATTAGTACTAGCTTGGAACAACATTAGGGACATGAGTAATTTTTGGATGAACTATCCTGAACTATGTAGCGACAGTTGCAGACACGTTCAGATGCTGTGTTTAGAGAAAAAATAAAGGCCATCAGATTCTATTTTACTCTATCCTTTTTCTTTTTTTTTTTTTTTTTTACTTTGTTCATTAATACCAATTGTGGATGAAACTGTTTAGGATTTTCCGTGTATGTGAATTTTTGGGTTAATTTTGAGCAACAATTAACAAAAAGGTGAAACTTAAAATTAAAATGATTTTTTTTTTTTTTTATGTTATAAAATGGACTGCATGTGTTTTTTTGCTACATAATGCATCCATATTTGTGTATTATTTTGGTGTTGGATGAATTGGACTTTATTTATTTATTTATTTATTTATTTATTTATTTATTTATTTATTTATTTATTTATGTATGTGTATATCATTTAAGTTTATTAGACCTGTGTCTAACACAAACTTTGAAATAGGTATAAAAAAACATATTTCGATAGATTTTACACTCGTTGTTAGCCCAAAGAAACATGGTTTTAGGGCTTTAAAAATAGGCTTTTTCAGAGACACTCCCTAGAACATGCTTAATCTTCCATCCATGAATATCTAGTGACGTCCCTGCATGTTACTACTAAATGCAAATAGTGATATATTATTTTCATAGTGTAAACAAGCTGCTTTTTGTTGCTATAGTAGATTCAAACATAATCTCCTCGTTGTAAATAGCTTCTACCTTTTTACATGGTGTAAAAATCCACTGCCAAAATTAAAATGTTGAACGGTAAACATGTTAGCTTAAGTGAGAAGAGTACTCACACATTTTATGTCAGTTTATGCATTTGTTGAACTCTTTTATCCAAAGTGATTGTATTTCCAATATACATTTTCATCAATTCATGCATTCCCCAAGGCTTCATCATGTTGTTTGAGATACAATATTGACTTACTGTACAAGAGCTAAAGCAGATCTACATGAAAACTTTATAGATACATTAAGTTATTTAAACAGGGATGACGTCACATGGTGTGTTTGTCCAATCAAAGTTTCTGACCTCATAAATTGACTAGTTGCATGTGGCCGCCATTTTGGAATTCGGATCAGCGAGTGTACGCGTAGACACTTCCGGTTTCGCATTACGCCCGGTGCGGGGAGCCGGAGAAAGACGAAAATTATCTTTTATAGTTGTTTATAGAATCAATTATCACTTAAAATACTACTAAGATCCATATTACTATCACACGAGTCAATTACAATTAAATGCACGGATGCATAGTCAGATTAATGAATGAAATAGAACTGATCACGGACAGAAGATTGTGTTTGACTCATGCTGCATACGCATACGCAATGACAATTATGCCTACTGTAAATAGAATTACAACTACGATAAGAGTTGTTTGCATAAAATGCAGTGTGAACATTCACATGTTTGCGCTGAGATAGGCTACAATTTATCTCCGTAAATACTATTTTCTCAATTCTGCGCATATATTTTTACTTAACGTACTTACATCAATTAGCTGTAGGTACCACAAACAATTGAATATAGGTAAGTTTGTGTATATTTTACACGTAGTAAAATACTGTATGTGCTGCTTATAAACACCAGACAGATAATGATTTATGAAACATGGTCTTTACTCATCTCACTTGCACAAAATAAATGCAGTAATAGAAAGCATAGAAACGCACAGGTGGAATACACTGAAAATTATATGCATTTAAAAATGTGGTCGGGTTGAATCCCTCCGGATCTTCTGCATCCACTCAGCCCGTACCGCAGCGTCAAACGGGGAATGCATGAAAGCTGACTTCTTTATTGTAATAACGTGACGAAAACGGTACATAACGGCACACAATGATGAAGTGCTGAGGCTGTCACCCTCTGAAAGGCAAGTCGCCTCTCTTGAATCCTAAAAACACTCATTGTGAAAAAATATCTCTGTGGTAATGGAACTCGGTCGCTGTTGTCTCCCGCTCTCGCTGTCAGATCACCGGAAGTACTGGCGCGCACACTCAAGTTCGAACGTCAACGGTCGCCGTGCAACTAGTCAATATGAGAATGTTATGTTATTCCAGAGTTTAGGATAACAATTCTAAATTTAAAAAACCTCTGAGACCATAAAATGCTGGGATAATGGATGAACTAGTATAGTAAGATGTAATACCAAGAGCTCATGAAATTTTTTAATGACTGTTTTATTTTTAGTTATAACTTTGTGAGATACACCAGATTTGATCAAATAGAGTCAACCTCTTTGTCTCAGTCACTGTACATTACCTCAGATCAGTATTTCAGTGCAGTGCAAGTGAAAAGTTGTATTTTTGTGATGCTTGACAAATGGATCCAGATGCTGATGAACTTTCCATCTCTGACGCATACATGTTCTACACTTCATCATGCCAGGTGGTGTGTTTCGGGACCCTCAACACTCCCAACATCCAACCTTCCTTCCAGAAGCAAAGATAGCCTGCGTCTGTTAACACCGTGCTGGGCCTGTCAGTGTTGATAAAGGGTCTGTTTAACAGTTAAACAGCAATGGCTGAGAGGAGAATGATGGATGGGGATTTGTTTGTGCCCCAGTGGGCATCCTAACAGTGACATTGCAGGCACTGCATACTTCATCTCGACATGGAAACATTCTGTGTAGCACAAGCCTGTAAGGCACTTCTGATGCTGAATTTGTTTAAGGACTAATACCGCTGGTCTATCTCATGGCAATTACCAGGCTTACTTGAGGTGTGGTGCTCATTATATAAATGCTGGGATTTTCTCCAGTTTTCCTTGTTAGCCAGCTATACAGCTTATCTTTGATGAGTCTTGCAGTTTCATTTAAAACACTGGCTGCAAAAAAGCCCTTCCCATTTCCATTGAGTTCAAAGTGTGCAACAACACAAGATTTCCCAAAGGAATAAGCACGCCCCATTTCATAGTAGGCAGCGCATTACATTATTTCTGGGTGGTAAAATTAATACACATGGATTTTGCTGGAGCACATAACGCAGCGACTTGTTAATATGTGCTGTGCTGCCCAGTTTTGTTTCTTTCTCTTGGGCAAGATTCATCCTAGGTAGTGGTCCATTAGTCTTCTAAAGAGTGGTAACAATTATAGTCTAGCCCCCAACATGTTTTTGGCACTCAATACTTCTTGTTTGATGTGGAAATAATTAGTAGGGGCTTGAAGTTCACGAGTCTCTTCAGCACCTTTCTATCATGAGAGGACCGGTTACTGTAATCATTAATCAGACATCAATACTTGGTTAGCAGTGGTCAAAACAACAAAAGCAGGTGTTCTTTCCATCCCCAAATTGCAGATGCTTTTGATTGAGCACATACTCATTAAATGGAGGCATGAATTGATTAGCCCGTATTCCTTAATGACTATTGTCTATTTTATGTCTATTTTCACGAATTTGTAAACAGACACCTAATGCCACAAAACACACGAAGGACTCTGGGGTTGGTAAGATTTTTTATATTTTTTTATTAATGTTTTATGCATCACCAAGGCTGAATTTGTTTGATCAAAAATAAAGTAGGAATGGGAAATATTACTACAATTTAAAAAAAAAATGACTCCAGTCTTCAGTGTCATATGATCCTTCGGAAATTATTATAATATGATGATTTAATGCTCAAGAAACATTTCTAATTAACAATGTTGAAAACAGTTTTGTTGCTTAATATATTTGTGGAAACTGTGATACATTGCTTTTCAGGATTCTGTGATAAATATAACATTTTTGAAATTACAGCGAGGTGTAAGGTGTTTACCACTGAGCTAACTCCCCAACAGTTGAACCCAAGAGCAGAAGAGCAATGAGCCAGGATACTTGTGTTTCTTTCCAAAAATATAATATTTACTTGAAATACAAAATTACAAATAAACAAGGAAAGCCGAGCTTCCACAAAACAGAGAAACAAAATAGACAAGGGTCAAAAGATATAATAAAGAACCAACTTAACTTGAGAACGGGTCACAGGAGGCACAGAGTACATAGTAGGGCTGTCAAATGAAAATTCTAATTTTGAATATTTGTCAAATAAAAAAAATAAATAAAAAAAATAAAAGCACATTCAAATGCAAAAACCATGCATTCGAATTTTTGGTGTGTCAAGAGGTGTGCGGGACATGATGACGTAAATGGTGAGGTTTGTTTTTGTTAGCCTATCCAGTAGGATGTTGTACAAATGGATTTCCTGACTGACCAACAGACTGTGGTTGAATATGAGGACCTACATTAGCTGAGAATACATGAAGAATCGCAAAGCTTGAAGATGGTCCTAATGGCTGTGAATGCTGAGAAACAGCATAGTGAGGCTGAGGAGGTGTGCTGATGTTACTTGTGAGGATGATGGAGTATGAACCATAGAAGGAAAAAAGAGCTACATGGTAAACCTGGTTGTGGTGAACCAGCTGTTTGCACCAACACCTGGGATGTTTGCACTTGAGGGGAATGACAGTTAGAGGGCTCAGGAACCAATGGAACAATAGAAGGCTGTAACATACTCAATTGTAGTTGTGATGTTTTATCATGTGTGTACATATGTTGAGGTGGACTACGTAACAATGAAGGAGGAGGAAGAGGCAGAGAACTAGGCCTACTCAATGGAAGCGGTGAAGGAACAGTTGAGGAATTACCTTTCTTACATGTAGGTTTCTGTTCAGCTTTCTTAATACATGCACACAATTCTAGAAAATATATGCATTGGCAAAGACATTATCATCATCATCGTCAAAAGACTTTAGAAGAAACTACTAACTGTGACATTCTTGACATCATCTCACCAAGCACACCCTTAAGTCCAAGTATTTCTTGTTTAACATCCATATCGAGTAAATCATGTTGAGACTGTTCACATTGAGCAGATGAGCATGGAGCAGGAGGTCTTCTCATTCTTAGGCTGCGCCTGATTGCATGGTCATCGATTCCACCAAATTTTTACCTCCGGCTCGAAGGACCATTTGTTGGATATCAGATGATAAATATATCCAAAGTTCATTGGAGTTGTAGAAACTTGATAGCGTGTCTGATTAAAGCACAGGACAAATACCAGTCCTTTGCTCTCTTTTATTTAAGTTCAGGATGCTTCAGTCTTGAGTAATTCACATGACATGAAGTTCATGGCCTGGACAAGATGTAAATGAACAGGTGTTAACGGATGGACAAGATGAACAGGATGTACAGGATGGTCTTAAGTCACTACAAACGATACAATAAAGGAAATCAAACTCATATAATTCATCAATAAACATAACGGGCCTTATTTTAACGATCTGAATGACTATTTTTTTTCCCCATCTTCTTGGACACCACAATGATTTCCCTCGTGTGGAATATTTTTCCTTGTAATTATGTATGGTTTGCAAAAATGTCAACTGCTGCGTCTGTGTAGATGAGAGAAGCAAAGTGTATGCGCGTTGTGCACACGCGACATTATGGCCAAACATGCGCCGTTAAAAACGCGCCACTGACTTTAGACTAGGTTTTTCCTGGTCTGTGGCGGAATTGTTTTCTGGAACTGCAAAATAGCACCAGGGAACGTTTGCGCCGGAACACGCCTCCTCTTTTCACTGAACCGCCCCCGGGAGCGCAAGTTCATTTCCTAGTTTACCGACGTGCGTCTGTGGAGGGAAAAGTCCGCTGTGCGTCGGGTGCAAAATAGGAATGATACATGCGTCGGTGTACAAAGTCAATTGCGCTGGGTGCAAGATAGGGCCCAACATATATATACTGAATCCAAATAATGATTAAATATCCAATCCAAACAATTCAAATAAACAAATTCAAACAATACAACTGGCTAAACAAACTCACTTAACGCATCCTGAGGAAAAGGACTCAAAGGACATGGTTGGGTGTCCATTCAAACACCCACACCTCACCAGGGGGTGTATGGGTAATGTTGTGCACTAGATTTGGTAGTGTAGTTTGCTTGGAATTGTGGGATATGTAGTACAAAAAATATATAAATATGGGGAATAAAGGTCAGAAAACTGATAAAACTGTTATTTGCATAGTGCATTTTTTTACTGTAATTATTAATTTAAATATTAATTTACTGTAAATATTAATTTACTGTACATAATTTACTACTACTATAGTTACTACATGTAACGTTTAACAAATAGACTGTATAATACAGTACTTAAGGAATATGAATATTGGTATGTTTCTCTTTTAATAAATGTAAATTTTCACTATATTTAAATAAAATTTTCAGTAGTATTAGTTTCATTAATTCATTTACAGTCATGTTATATTATTATTATTCTTGCTATAAATACAATTTTTTAAATAAAAAACAAAAAACAGCAACAACAAAAAAAACAAAAAACAGATAGGACTTTTTATTGTATGGATGAATCAATATTTTGTTTAATTTGTAATTATAAAATGATAGCATGCAGTTTCATTACCATGTATATCATGCCTTTAGTATCGCCTTTTAGTGTTGCTCGGCAGACCTGTTTGCTCACTAGGCCACCTATCTTGACTCGCACCTCACAGATCAATTGCAGTTCACGAACAGTGGAATTCATAACATATGGAATAAAACGAGCTTGTCCATTCCATGACCCTAGGCCTTATGGTGGCTTTAGTGGTATGGCAAAGGTTTACGAGTAGATTTCTGATGTTGGCCATCGAGCTGTGTTTGGTTTAAAAAACAATGCAGTTGGGGTTTACGGTTGAGACCTAGGGGAAATTGATGGTGGTGAAGCTGGGCAGTTTATGATGTAACGTGGCTTTTAAGGTGGCACAGAAGGTCACCCACACCCCCAGGTTTTAGAATGGGAGGACAACCTCAGGGGGTAATTTACAGAAAGACAGATGGCAGCCCAGCTGCTTAGTCACTTGCTCTGAGGAAATATCGGCAGGTTTGACAAGTTTCCAGCACAGCAGGTGCTCCTGGAGGGTCACAGTATGTTTGCAGGTCCTATATGATGCACACCTTTTTGATCATCCTAATCACGAGCATTGCAAAAACAACTTATGTAATAACACTGGAGAGGCCAGATGCAAAAAAAGATGACATGACAACACAATGGATGAACATGCACTCTATATTAGTATCACTGGTCACCCTATATGATGTAACATTTCATAAAACTTTTGGCACAATATAATTTGCTTTAGTGGAATTGAATGTCAAGCAATGGATGGATCCATGGCTTGACAGATCCATTAAAGATTTGTTTCAGTGTATCTCACTTTGACTTTGTATGCCTCTATTACATTTTGCACTCAAAAGAGTTCTTGAGGATGTTTTTGTTGTTGTTGTTGTAGTTTGTGCAATCTGTAAATGCTGGGGTTTCAAGCGTAGTTTTTTTTTGTGTGTGTATTTTTCTATTTCAGTCAGAGGCTGTTTAAAATGTTTTAAAAACTTTTATGCTTGTATGTATTGAACATATTCCCTGTTTAATGCAAATAACGTCTATTTGCATTTTGCTTTATTCTTTTAGGAAAAAGCATCTGACATTGATTATCAGATTTTGGTGTTGTTTAATGTTCAGATTTTGTATGTTCAAAATCTCTTTTAGAAGTCCTTTAAAACCATCAGATGCCACCGTGGGACTCAAGATTAGAAAGAAGTGCTTCACAATCCCATCAGGATGCACAACTCTGATTCCTTTGCACTGAGGTGGTACTGAATATATTTAAGTCTTTGAAAATCTAAAATGAATCAAGTCCAACACACCTGTATCTGTAGTAAGTTTTCAGGGACTTGTTAGTTGTCTTGTCTAGGGATGTGCCTGAGAGTAGACTTGCTAAATGAGATAATTAAACCTGAGGGTGTAACTGATGAGTCCAGGGGTGTAGGAACAATCTAAAAAGTTGGGGAGATGCATTATTAGTCTGCCTCATGAATATTTATTAGCTGATGTAACATTCACCAAGTAGTCCTTATAGATTCGCTGCGGGTCAGGTAAATGAGCGCAAGCCTATTACCATTAACCGCTTGCACATTTCCAAAAGATTTCTGAAAGGAGGACACATTCCCTCAAGTTATAATGGATGACACACCCTTGTGTAAAATCCTTGTGATCCTGCAGCTTTCTGTGGAAATAGAGTGAATCAGACAGGGTCAGGAGACAAAACTTGCTTTACATGAGGTGTGCTTTGTATTTTAACACAACACAAACCTAAGGAAAGCGAGGAATCCCTAAAGTTATTTTATTAGTATGGTTGAATTGGATCATCGAAGGTCAGCAGCAAAGACATTGGTCAATAAAGTGAGATTAAATACATAAAGTCTATTTGCATTATTTAATATTTAATTTTTAATTATTGCAGGTTTGCGTAATATTCTGAGTTTGCATTTCACTATTTTTATTAAAGCAACACTAAGGAACATTTTTTTTACCTTAAAATAATGTTTCCAAAATCATATCAGTGGTTCATCAAGTCGTAACAGGGTGAAAGGCACTTCTGGATTCACTTTGCAGCCCTATATCTGCTATAACCACACTATGCAAGTTTGCCAAACCGGGTCGCGTTTCTGTAGTTCGAATGAGACATAAGAAAACTACAAATTTGACTTGCTTTACATCAAGCGTTACAATCAAGGGGGTAATCCAGCACCCGGAAAGCGTACCTTCCCCGGCGGCCGCCATTGGTTAGCAAGCCATCACCTGCTGTTAGCATTCCATTGACTCCCATTCATTTTGGCATCACTTTGACAGTGAATAACTTTACATCTGAGGCGTCTAAAGACTCTATTTGTCTATTGTTTATTTCTAAAGAAACACGACAATGTATAAAAGGTTCCATTACCTTGTAGCTTATGTTATGGCCCCGTAGAAGCAGTTTTTGTAAAAATAGGCTAACGATTGCGTCATAACCATGCGACTCTCTGTCGCACAGTAGAGAAATTACCGTATGGACAGCAGGAGAAGCTTGCAGGCAATCGGGGGGACGTGGAGGCAAAATGACAAAATAATTAATCAGAATACTTGAATACAGAATACCTGCTGCTAGCTCATGGACACCTCCTACTCACACTCTCCGTCTCTGTAAGTTTCGGAAGGGAATGATTCAGATTTCTCTTGGCACAGCTACTAGAAGACAGACGGGTTGCTCACGTCACATCTACGTCGTCAAGCTCAGTTTGAGTCTGCTCAGTACGCTCAGCCATCAGGAAGTGAGTGCCTCTAATTGACTTCACTTTTCTCCGTTGTAGTCTATGGGGTCGCTGTGTCCATTTCTTTTACTGTCTATGGTTACAATAGTCATTATTTAGTTTTTCTTCATTTCTGATGTCGCAATACATCATACTTTCATGAAATCATGCAACATACTCTACCTTGTGTGTGGACATCGTTCATTCCAAAGCCGGTGCTAGATAAACAGTGAGCGTGTGTGTGACAGTAGGCTGCGGGCGGCGAAATTATTTACGACAGCGGTTATGGACAATTCCGCTTCCAACCTGTAGGGCGACCGAAGAGGAAAAGTTCCTTAGTGTTGCTTTAATTTTGAGGAATACTGAATCTGTTTTTGTGCAAGTGAGGTGAGTAAATATCTGCTCACATTTAGTCTAGAACTACAGTAAGCATCATGTTCATCCAGCGCACACAACGCCTCGTAACTTACGATTTCTCTTGAACATGGGGACAGAAGAGCTGTCAGTAATACATTGGAATACAAAGTTACTTGAGTTACTTAAGTAACTCTGATATTTTGTTGTAATTATAAAAGTAAGGTGATGTAAATGACCAGTTACTTGAAAAAGTTATCTGATTACGTACTGTAACTTGCGTTACTTGGATTATGTTACACCCAACACTGCTAACAATATGAAAACATGTTCTGCTCATTTATAAATACAATCTGTGCATAATAGAGTTGTATTGCAGTTAAGGAAAACCACTTTGAGCTATAAACTGAGATAATTGGCTTTTGCACTGATTTGTATACCTTTAAATTCATCAAAACCATCTACCATGAATAATAACCTTCCAACATAATTTTTGCAATAACAATAATTTTCCTTAGCTGCAGCCATACAGCGTTTTTACTGTTGTCAGAAAGAAAAACACTAAACACAGAACCGAAATAGTGATAGATAGATGTGTAATTTTGCATGCGTAATTAGAGGACATGATTTTTTTCCCATTAATGTGGTGAGCAAGGCAGAGTCCTGCCGTGTGGTATTGATTGTGTGGGATTCTTATTAGCTGGCTGAATTAATGTGCATTGCTGTCTTGCTGACTTTTGATCTTGTTTTATCTTTTTAATTGCCCGTCAAGGGCGATTTGACAGTTAGAGACATCAGGGAAACTGAAATCCATTTCTCTTGTGCTTGCACAAATTGTTTACAAGGATACAGCAGCAGCTTGTGTCAAGAATCATGTGTCGTGGTTTTTCTCACAGCTGATGTTTGGGATGCGTAAGTGAGGTGTTAATGTGTGAGGTACTATGAATTAAGAATAGAATAATTGTCAGCAGTCTGCCCTTTATTTAGCAACAGGAGGCCATGTTTCTTCTCTTTGTGTCTGTGGTTTTGGAACGGGGAGCTTCTGACAACATCAGCAGTCATTTACTTTCATAATGCATTTTGCTGGATGAAAAACTGGAGAAAATTGTCCATCAGCGCAGTAGCTGCTGCCATGACCCATTTTTTTTTTTTTTTTTTACATCAAACAACATGAAAACACAGAGCATAAAACAACAGTATTTCACAGCCTATTCAGAATTTTCTGAATACTGAATCAATTAATGCATGATGATTATTTTTCAAGTCATCTCTCAGAGAATTCATGTGCTTCTTTGACAGTTCTTGAGAGTTCAGCTGAAGCACATAAGACATCTGTTAGACCTGCCCACAAGTGGTCATTGTGTTTTGGACAATTTCATTAAATTTTGGCTTTGATGTGCTTTTCATCTTTTGGATCAATATTTTTGATACATTTATGGATCAATGTCAAATAGAACCATCCATCTAGAAAATAGTTTAAAATCAGCATGAAACAGAAGTTGCGATAGTCTTTTCTTCCCTATTGTGTCGTATCTCTGAGTGAAATGGCTTCTCAAGGAAGAAAAAAAGGTTGGGCTGAACTTGATTTTGTCCGTCATGAATTCCTTTAATTGTTGGATCTTAAATCATTTATGATAAATTCAAGCACAATAGTCTATACAAAAATAAGAATGCTTTTGTGGTGATTTTATAAAAGAAATCTAATATTTGGATTCATGTTGGTTTCCGTTTTGAAAAACGTACTATTTTTAAGAGTTTCAATTTAATTAATCAAATAATATTACTTAGTAATTAAGTAAAACTTAATTTTCCATTACACCTCGAATACAGTGTCACGGTTGGCTGAGTTGTGAGGCCGGATCTAATAGCAGCACTCAATTTATTTAACAATAAAAAATAACAAACACGCAGGAGAACAGGACAAACAGAGGAGTAACACAACCAACTTAACATAGACGAGAATAAAGAAAGATCAACTGAAACTGAGGGCTACTTATACACATACTACGCGAACGGAGAAAACAAGGAACAGGTGCGGTGAAACAATTAACCAATTAGTAACCATGGAAACAAATGGGAACATACCTAGAAACCATGACAACTTATGTACAGGGACAAAGGAAACAAGGGGTTCGTTCGACTTGATGTGGCGCTGCGCAGATTGATCAGTGTATGACATCAAAGTACCACGAGAGCAGTTCGAAAGTATGCGGAGCCGTCAGCTCTCTACGTTGCTTTGATGTCATACACCAATCGGTATGCACAGTGCTGCTTCAAGTCAAACACATTTAACTAACTAAATGTGATACAGTTTGTGATACAGAAACCTCATGTGACAGAGAGTCTGCACTTCTTAAAGGTGCCCTATGTAATTTTGACTGTACTAAAACATAAACATACCACAGTTTGTTTGCAAAGATTTAGGAAACATGCTAAGTTCAAATACTTTTGTTTTTTACGATACAGCCAGTTATTCTACTCTGAAATGTGTATTCCAGGGGTCCGTTCTTCGTACGTCGCTAACTTTTTGATTGTTGACGATTTGGCATGACCTTGGATTGTTTGGTTCTTCGACGCTCATACTGGACTTGCTGTCATAGCAACAGTTCCGCAAGCTTAAACCTGCTCGAAAGCAGGCTTATTTCATGTAAACAAGATTAGATTGAAGTCCTTTAGCGCAGCGCGATAGTGTACTTTTTGAGAGATATCATTTTTCTCGTGACTCGTGAGAGTATCATTTACATCAATCATTTGTTGGAACCACACATTTCATATTCGACTCGTCGGAGTCGGGCTTTAACAACAGCACAAACTGTGTGCATTGCCCTGAGATTCTTTGCAAGTCCCTTACGGAACAAAAATATAGGGGAATATACTGCAAAATATAATGCGATATATTACATAATCCATTTTCACAAACGGGAAACTAGTGCTTATATTTTTCAATAAACTGCAATATATGCATTGACCATGTATGGCGATATATTAATAGCCTACACATAAAATATTTATAAATGAAGACAAAAATAGCATTAATATATAATTGGAAATATTCAAAACGTGTTATCCTTTCTTGTGTACATATATTGCACATACATGTTCCCAGATAAATGTGAATGTATGTTCGCACACAATGAGATACAACGGATTTCTAGTTCCCAGCATGCTTTGCTTCTGACTGTTAAAGGAGAGCAAATGTTAAAATTAGAGTTATTTAATGTGTTTTGCTCAATATTAATATAGAGGTGAGATCTGTTAGTGTTTAATATTCTATTATTTTTCGAATTTAAAATGTTTTCTGATATGTGTGAGTTTTTGGGGTCATTGTGCTGAAGAGTAGAGCCTGTGGTCCGGTTGATGATTGGCCAAACACCATTAAGACTATAATTACTATATTTTATAAGTAATGACTGTGCACTCTTCAGCACAGTGATAGTCTCTTGGATAAATTCTTTAGTACATGCAGGTGTGCTTGTGCTTTTGTTATCTAGTTTGACAATATGAAACATTGATAATGTAACTAATCTAAAACTATAAGAATTATATTACACTATATATTTCTCTATATATGTGTGTTTATGCTGCATGAGTAAATATATTTGCAATTTATTACACATACACTACTATATCTGATCACATAAACATCTTTGAAGTACTGAATATAAAATTACATACCTTTATATATTAGTAAATATATTGTCACATGTATTGAGTTTTATTTCAATTACTCTTTGTAAAGAAAAGCCAGTGATCAAGTCATATTTTGCCTGCAATAAGAGATATTGTTATGCAAGGTCAGCAATAGTACTCTGTGTGAAATAATGTATTAGCACTTACTCTGAAGTTCCTTTTGAAGCAACTCAATCTCTAGTGTCAGATTTTTCTTTAAGTTGTTAAGTTCTATTTAGCCTGGGTTTCCCCATGCTGCCTTGCGCACAGCGCAATTTTATTCACGCTGCTAGGCAGCCTGGATACCATGGACCAGATTTTCCCCTCAAAAAGGGAAACAATCACAGAACAGGGAGGGAGCAGCAAGACGATGACGACATCTATGCGACACACCGAAGCAGTTTGTTTATATCTATGGATCCAACATGGCAGCAGACGTGAAGTTACCTTTCGATGCAGCCTTAGATAGTGTTCTAAGTAGTTTAGAACGCAAGTTTATTTAGTCTTCTTCCTCGTCAAATTTCTGTCGCTCTACATACGCCATCTGGTATAATTGAAACGATTGGCTATGAGCTACATACAGGCGCATTTGATAGACATTCGTAGCGCCCAATAAACGGCTCTGGGCATTCGTAAACCACGCCTCAAATACGAGAAAATGAAAATGTGGTTCCCAGACCACGTCTCAATGAGACGAGGTCTGACGTTAGCCAGGCTAAAGTTCTATTTGGGGTTCAGATCAAAATACTAAATTTTCTGTTGAAGAACTATCAACACATGCCTCATGCAACAAATAAAAAGGAAAAGTTACTATCCAGCTACTACACTGCCCACCTCTGTATCACTTCTTTGTGCAGACTATTCGTTAGGCCTTTCTGTAGATGTGGACTCCTGCAACTCATATTGTAGTCAGAAATAATAGGTACACAAGTATAAATTAATTTATGCACATACATGTACTTCCTCCAAAGGACAGTCATCTGAGAGGGTTTCTTCACTGTTCTGTGCAAGGGAAACAAATGGGCATTACAAAGGGTTGTACTTTCTTCCCTTTTGATGTAAAAAGTTAGTAAAAGTCCACTTAGCCTACTACATGTTTCAGCCACCACTTTCTTGGGAACAGATAAAAGTGTTGGTGTATTATGTAAAACTGCACAAAAGAAGAAAACACAATGTCATTACAATGAACTACACTGGGAAAAAATGTGATCAATAGCTCATGGCAAAATATTTTTTCATTGACATATGTTTTTATCAGTTTTCACTTTCACAATTCAAAGCAATTCATCACTACTCAAGATTGAACAGTTGAAATGATTGTACCAGCCATTTGGATTATTGGCCTACTTAATTTAATGCAGCAACAAATTATTTTACAGTTTAGTAAGATCATTTAAATCTCATTTACCAGTAATGAAGGTGTTGCTGCTACTGGCCCCTGGCTGTCTAAGGAAGAGCTGAACCCAGGGATGACCTTCACAATGGGTCGGTTCACATTCAACCCAAGGTGAGTTGTAATGTGGTGGTGCAGGACCTCCATCTGTTTTTTGTTTTTTGTTTTTTTTGCTCAGCCTTTTTCTTGGTTGCTGTTATATAAACAGACAAACACATCATGTAACAGTGCTTTTATAAAAAGACACAAACAGTATCAGTAGTAAAGATTACCATTTTGTAGAATATTCTTGTACTTCACTTTTACTTGTTCCCATGTTCTAGTGGATGTTGGCTCTGACATTTAAAATGAACGAAGTAATTATCAGATAAAAAAACAAAAAAAAACAGCCAATAGCAGCGTTGCTGATCAATGTTTCTACTATGATACATATATCCCCTTTTAAACCAACGCATGGACACGCAGTTATCTCAGATAACTCAATCCAGCAATACTAATCATAAACTACAGGTGTGTTCGAAGAACTTAATTAGCCAGATCATGATTAGCACGATGATATCATCTTGGATGTGTCATTTGATCTCGGATGCATTAAGCGATGTACGAAGAACGGACCCCAGGTCGGAATGTCTGTTTTTGTTTTGGT
Organism: Squalius cephalus; assembly: GCF_949319135.1. Classification (NCBI taxonomy): domain Eukaryota; kingdom Metazoa; phylum Chordata; class Actinopteri; order Cypriniformes; family Leuciscidae; genus Squalius; species Squalius cephalus. Next base: position 32,557,143 of record NC_137122.1, on the reverse strand, counting down.
CTGTGTGATCCCATCCACTGCCAATTTACCCAACAGCATTTCGACACCCCGGGTTGCCAGTTGGTGGAAAACATAGTGTATTGCAGCCATTGAAGCCAACAAACGAACTGGGTCAGAGATCGTAGATTCTACCCTATGTTCTCTATCCCCAGAGACATAAAATGCGGATAAATATACAGTGTAATCGCTTTCCACATTAGAATGATTTCTAAAGGATCATGTGACACTGAAGACTTGAGTAAAGATGCTGAAAATTCTGCTTTGTTATCACAGAAATAAATTACACACACACACACACACACACACATATATATATATATATATATATATATATATATATATATATATAATACCGACCCCAACCTTTTTTTTTTTTAAGCCACTATATTAATCGCTTTAATTATAATGTCATTGCTATCTGTCACTGTCAATTTGGTAGGCTACAGCTGACTAATGCCTTAAAGCTGGAAATGTAAGTTTCGGATGAATCAGTAAACATTTGACATCTTTGCTTTACATCAGGAGAGCAGTTAACCTTGCAAATCTAACCACTGGATCATAACATTGTTTTCCCCTCTGTCCTTTTTAGGCGTATATCCCAGTGTAAAGACAGAATCGATACATGCAATTGCCTGGGAACTGATAAGATTTTAACACTGTTTCACTTGGGCGATCCTTTTAAATACATTATCGCATACTGAATCCAGTTCTCCTCAGCTGTAGTTGTAGTTGACTGATGAGCCTTGACAGGTTTGGACAAACAGCCGTCCCTGGCGTCATATAGTCAGAGGATGCTGTTCAACAAATAGAGGCGAGACTTCAAAGAGTGTGACAGTTTCAGCGTTACCTGTCATCTTGACCCCAACAGCCATCAATTAGGTTCTAAGGGAGGCAGCTGGAAAGCGTTGCACACCAGAAGCACTCAGACAGGTGCTAAGGTGATGCGATTACATTATTTTGCCACTAATATGTTCACAAAACACGTTAAAGAGATTACGTATGCTTTCAGACTGTGCAGAAGCATGTGCAATGCATCTCGGTGAGCCACGGGAAGTGGACCTGACTAATAAATAAACATAATAGTTTATTAAACCAATAAGTCGGATATTGCAGTCCAGTAAAGCACAAGGGAGTTCAGCCCTTTGCCACTCTTTAGCTAACCCATGGTTTGCTCTCTGCAATCTTGAGCAAAGGGCATCTATTATTTATTAAATAGACTCCAGGGGAGATGGGCTACATTGTAATGTGTGCTCATCTTATTAAAATTGGCCACCTTGAGTCAAAGATTTACAGGTTTAATTTCACATGAGCATACGGACGTCAAGCAGAGCAGACCAAATGGAATAGATTACTCGTTCTGGGTGTTTCTATGGTGCTTTTATAGCTCCGACTCTGTGATCAGAGACCTGTGAACGTGCATTGGCAGCTGATACTGTATGTCTATACCAGTCTGAAAAATGGCTCGAGGCTTCATCAGTTCACAGTGAGGGAAGATTGCTGGAATAATATATTGGATTGAATTAACTGTACTGACTCATTCAATAAGATATTTGCTAAATTCACCCCCTGTTGTTCCGCTGGTCAAATTATTATTATTATTTTTTTATCAGGCCTTAAATCATTCAGCTTCAATGAAATGATCAGAACTGTTCTGTTCAATTTTGTATTCATTATGTGATATATCAAACTTTATGTGTGTTAAAGGTGTGTTTCTTGCGCTCATGCTTATTTTGTTTGCCAGCATACCACGTGACCTTCACCGCAGGGCCGTGACCACCACAGACATTGAAGGGACAAGTCCCCCACAATAACTGGAAATGGCCAAATTGTCCCCCCAATATGTGATATTTACAAATGCTGCTCTCCATTACGCGCTGCTCTGATTGTTGTTAGGATGGCAGACATTTTTACATTTACATTTTTAGGGTGGTCTGATGTCATTCATAACTGAATGTGATGAGAAAACTGAAAACTGAATGTGACCCTCCAGCGTGTCCTAGGATGTCCAGGGATCGGGTTGTCGAGGCCCCCGCCTTCGACTGCCGCCCGATCCACTAAGCACCGGCCCCTTACGGTCCCTCCTGCAGGTGGTTGGTCCACGGGAGGGCGGTCCCACGTCTCTCCTTCAGGCTGAGCCCGGCCGGACCCCATGGGGGGAGGCCCGACCACCAGGTGCTCGCATTCGAGCCCCAACCCCGGGTCTGGCTCCAGGGTGGGGCCCCGGCTGCGCCATGCTGGGCGACGTCACGGTCCTCGGATTAATTGGCATCATAAGGGGTTTTTGAACCGCTCTTAGTCTGACCCATCACCTAGGACCTGTTTGCCTTGGGAGACCCTACCAGGGGAATATAGCCCCCGACAACATAGCTCCTAGGGTCAGTATTATATGCGAAGAGTTTAAATGGATTGGTTTAAATCCCCCCCCCCAGCCCACACCCCACACCCCACACACGCAATATTCAAGATAAGGTTATGGCCTTGCACCGTTAGTTGGGTCAGTGATTTACAGCCCACACTAATCCTTCCTCAAGGCTGTAGTGTTACCCTCTCTGATTCATGGTCATTTTGAATCCTCAGCTGCCTTGACTGTCATCTTTCTGTATTCTCTAGTTTACTGTACATCATTGACTGATCTCTAACCTCTATCCTTTTGCAGAAGAGATCAAAATATGGGATGTATTTGCCTTATTCAAAAACCTTATTCACAGGGACATTATTTTAGGGCCCCCTTCCCTTTCAAAGTGATCTATAATAATTTCACTCTTCGAGTCCTCATTTGATCCTTGGTCACATGATCCTTCAGAAATCATTCTAATATGATGATTTGGTGCTCAAGAAACATTTCTTGTCATTATCAATGTTAAAAACAGTTGTGCTGCTTAATATTTTTGTAAGCTGTGAAACTCTTTTTTTAATTCTTTGATAAATAGAGAGTTCAAAGAACAGCATCTATTTTCAATGTATATGTTTCCATTTAATAATGTAAACATCTTGTCACTTTTGATTAATTTAATGCATCCTTGCTGAATAAAACTATTAATTTATTTCAAAACAAAATCTCAATCCAAGCTTTTCAACAGTATGAAAAATGAAAAATTATTTGCAGTGCCCATATTGCAAAAGTGTTGCCTTCAGTCGACTGTCAAGAGAATATGAGATGAGCAAGACATCGGGGTGGATAACCTGTCGAACCAACCAAAGCAGGTTTTCTATAGCCAGTTCCAGAGCAGCAGGCATTGCAAACGTTACAAGGATGGCCTCAAAGCCAATTTGAAACAATGCAACATAGACCCAAATGACCTTGAAGAGATGGTCGCAGACAGGGCTCCTTTGAGTCGAGCCAGATCACCGTTGCAGTAGACAAACGATGACAGCGAAAACTCAGTACCTTAAAAATAACAACATCTAGCCAGTTTATGTGTGACCCCTGTGGCCAACCATGTGTTTCGAGGATCGGCCTCTTTTCACATTTTAGGACGCACCAACAACAACTGTGACGAGATCTCTTTTTCTCTGATAATATTCTCGTAACAACGGGGAATTCATTGTAAATTCTTGCTGAAATTGTATATTTAGCTGGTGTTATGGCTATTATACACTCTCAGAAAAAAAGGTACAAAAGCTGTCACTGGGACAGTACCCTTCAAAAGGGTTCTAATATGTACTATTTAGGTACTAATATGTACACGTTTGGTACCAATATGTACACGTTTGGTACCAATATGAGGGACTTAAATGCACTCTTTAGGTACAAAGGTGTACCTTTTGAAAAGGTACCGCCACAGTGACAGCTTTTGTACCTTTTTTTCTGAGAAATCAATGTACTAGTAGTAAACTTCTAAGAATACTATTTCAATACTGCTTGGGACTAAATTGGCCCACTTTTTAGTATATGAATGTATATGTTTAAGTATACTTTAAGTGTAACAGTAGTGAACTTTTAGTGCACAACTAGTTCACAATTACATTTCTCATTTGTACTGCATCTGTACTACAAGTGAACTTATAAGTATGCAAGTAGTTTATAATTTTAATACTTGTAGTATTTTCTTTTGTTTGTTTGTTTATGAAAGTACACTGTGAAGTGTACTCTCAGTAAACTATAAGCTTAGTAGTTTATACTGCAAGTATACTTTTAAGTTTTCTTTAAGTGAATAAATAGTTTACTAATTATATATTATTTTTTGCAATAGGCCTACAACTCTTTAAACTCTTTTTAACTCTTTCCATTTTAAAAACATTTTATTCTAGCTTCATGCAACCTTTTTTTTATCAACAAGTCAAGTCCATCAACACCTCCAAAGCTTCACAGTCGTTTCCTCTTCATGGGTTCGACATTTCATTCGGCAACGTTAGGCCGTTTTGATATATGCTGTTTAATATTTGAGGATTGCGTTGTTTTACATTTGCGTAAGCAATCTGCTGTCACTTAATTCTGCTTCCCCTTCACCTGTGTTTTGATTTGGAGATTCTGTACGACAAGATGCGTAATAGCACCCCCTACCGCATAACAGTGAAAACATGGATAAGTCAAGTATATTTAAGTGCAATTTTAAGTATTTTTCTGAGAAGTACATAAAGTATATTTACGAGAAGTACATAAAAAGTAGACAAAGTATATTTTTTTTATTTTTCGTAAGGGATTATTACAAATGTGCACATGCGTGATATTCTTGAACTTCACTCAACACTGCTCACATACTCTGAACCAGGTGCTAAATGTACTAAAACAGCGCTGCTCATTTAGTCTTTTTTGTCACTGTTAGTCTTTTCAGCACAAACACCTTGTTTCTGCTTTACGTTGCGCTCACCACAGATTGTGTGGCTGGTGACAATAACTGTTAGTCCTTTTTGTCTGTCTTGTACTTAAAAAAAAAAAAGAAAAAAGAAAAAAGATCATTGGAGTGATGCATTCATGTATTTATCAAGAGACTTACATATTCAAGGCCTGGAGGAGTCTTTCGAGATAAGAAACACGAGTCATGACTCTGTGAAGTTATATGAAAGTGTTTAAGTGAGACTTTAATTGAATATGCTTATGATTCTGTCAATTGAGTTGCGCAGTGATAAGCAATAGGAGTAAAGTTTAAAAGTGGATGTGGATCGAGGCTGGGCAGTGTTCAGTAGTGCGTATAGGAGCCTCTTGTATAGGTTAATGGATTGCATTTTTCAGTCAAAAGAAAAGTCTATTCACAGATAAGGCATTTTTAATGATTTCAACCCCCGAACCCTTATTAGCATAGGCTTCACATACAACTTATGAAATCCAATTATCAATGTAGAAGTATATAATTTGCACATTTTCTCTATAATTAGAGTGTTCTGAAATAGGCTCTAAGTGATGGACTCTGTCTCTGGAGTGAGAAAGTTAAAGACCTTTCAGCACTATTGCAGATTTCAATCTATATATGTGATTTTCATCTCCGCCAATGTGGATTTAGCGCCTTCTTTCTCATTGAGGGACTTCACGCCGTCTTCCCTCATGTCTCCCAGGACACAGTCATCAAAAACTCTTCACCTAAATCGATTCATTTGAAATTATAACCCTGGACATTTTTAATGAGGTTCAGTCAATTATTCATTCATAGTGGTGGTCTCTGTCTCCATTTCAAGGTCATGAATGTTTGCTGGACAAATGAACCTCGACACACAATAGGTTCCAGCTCTAGGGATTGTCATACACTCAAGCATTTCCATTTCACAGCTGATTTCCTCAGTCTTCTTGGAGATATTGCCAGCTTGTTCACCCCCAAATATCCTCTGCGTTTTCTGAGGGGGAGTCAAAACCATGGCCAGCTCGGATGGTGAATTTGTACTGCTCAATATTGTCTTCTCATTAGGACCAGCAATTTGGCTGCACACACCCTCCAGCGCTTCAGTACTTACTTCCACTCTCACGTTTCCCGCTCGGAGGCCTTTCACTCTCAAGCAATTGTGTGTAATTTTCCAATGATCAACATAGTAATCACACAAACAGGCCTGATCTATGAGGAGATCTATATGCCCGCCGAGGCTGTGGTTCTGCCCTGCGCAAGGGAAATGGAGTGAGAGCTGCCCCCCCGTGTAGACCAAGGAGCTTGTTTTCACTCAGCAGGGGTGATGGCTCCTCGCCGCGGATGGGAATTTTTCTACAGTCAGTGGGGGTGTTGTTGAAGTGCAATTACTGGTGAACAGAAGCTTCGACTACCTGATCCCCAGGTAGCTGCTCACAAGCCGAGAGATAGGAGCTTTGTCTGGCTCTAATCAAACTCCATACAGTTGTACAGTAGTTGAGAAATGAGGAAATTGTTCTTCACTACTATTTCTGACATTCGTCTGCCATAAAAGCAGACTACAAAAAAATAACAAAAGCTTTTTTGTGGCTTTAGATGCTGCTTTTGTTGAGGATGTCAAGCAAACGGCTCATCCGTTGAACTGAATGGGAAGAGCGGTGATTTCGTGTAGAGCATCTGAAAAGACACTCAAGTCTCTGAAGACTTGTCTCCTGACGGCGAATAAATGACTCGCATATCTCACGCACCTGGTAAAAGGAGCGTTCCAACAGAGAGGGCGACGTGGCGTGTGTGAAGTTGTATTAAGAATGGCAGCCGGCAGTTGCTGGTGACAAGAGAGGCTTATTGAGGGCAAAATAAACAGCTGAGAGGGAAAAGTGTCTCAATTGAAGTATGTGTAGGAAAACACCGGAATTATGTAACCGAGGATGGACTTGTGGCATGACCGGTGTCTGAATGTCGCATGATGTTGTTATGTCTGTCAACCATGACTGTCAGGGGACAACAGATATGCTTTGAGTCTAATGCCTTCTGACAATTTTGCTACATCTCTTCATTTGCTCTGGTACTGAGCATATGTCAGCTGTCCCACAGCACCACTGGACAAGAACACTTGTCTGGAGCATTTTTCATTTAGAACCATGAAAAATTAAAGATTAAAGAAACTCTTCACAAGGTTCTACAGGTTAGGGTAAGTACGATCTAGATTGATGGATGGGTGGATGGATAGATAATTGAAGCTAACTACTTTTTGAGTTATTGTACTGGGATGATATCAATAATCCCACTAAATGCTAAACTGTCCTCTTTCATGTATGGAAGTTCACTACATTTGACTAAATTAGTTCATTTGGATTGGATGGTTCAATAGATCAGTTAGATGTCTGACATATATGTCTCCTTTTTCTTCTTCCTCTTTTTTTCCCCCCTCTGCATGTTTTCTAGTATTTTTATTTTTATTTTTTATAATGTATTTTGAATAGTTTAAGTTTAAGAAAGTTGGGGTGGGACAAGGGTAAAACAATACAATCTATACCTAAATATAATTTTAAATGGAGCCAAAAAATTATGATGACATGATAAAAGTTTCCAAGAAATTTTGTGACCTTAATATAATAAAAAAGTTTGTTTTAATAAGTTTGAATAAAAAGCAACCCCTGGGACATACAGTAAAATTCCTTGAATATGAAGAATCTCATCTGACAGTTTAAAAATATTATTGCCCCTTCAACATAGTTATAATAATAATAATAATAATAATAATAATAATAATAATAATAATAATAATACGTTTTATGTATATAGCGCCCTGGGCTCAAGGACGCTTACTTTTTGGTGTGTTCATTGACTTAAATTAAGAGTAGCTTATAGCTGTTCGAAGTTTCTTCCACTAGACAGACAGATTTTTACTTTATACAAAGCTCAAATTAAGCCTATTTACTATTTACTTGATTCTTGCATTTCTGAAATAATAAATAAAAACCTATGGAAGAGTGAGTCATGTAAAGTGAGTAGGGTTGACTGAACAAGTTAGATTAGCCACAGGGGAAAACTCACAAAATTCCTCCAGCCGAAGGAGGTCATTGAAGAATTTGCAAACCATGGTGTAAGACTGATGATCCTCTGTCCTGGGGGCAGCCACTGTGAAGGGACCTGACAGTGCATTAATATCTACATGGCTCGGATCTGTTCTTGTGAAAGGCTGAGAGCACAGGCGTGGGTGGAGTGGAGAGAGGAGACTGGGCGGACTGCTGGGTATGACTGAGCAATGTGGGGACAGGAGTGGGCAAAACTTCAGAAACTCCAGAAGTAATGATTTTTTTTACCATCATCTTGTGAGGGCTGCTCTGGTCTGGTTTTCCTTTTTTCAGAATAAAGGAGAGAAAACAATCTTGAGCAGAATTGAAGAACTGACAGGTTTTACACAAATAACACAAGTTTAGAGATCATTATTAATCCCCTTGATTTACTGTATTCTTATACAGTGGTAGCCAAAACTTTAATACTACAACTAAAAATGTAACATTTAATAAAAATAAATAAATAAATATATATATATATATATATATATATATATATATATATATATATATATACTTTTCATTCAAGTTGTTATATGCTCATAATATTATTTGTAATGAAAATGTGTGTATTTACTAAGAATGTTCTCAGAGTTTTGAACCGCACTCCATATGAAACCAGAAGCTCTGTGAAATATGAAAGGTTTATTTAGTCGCAAAGCATGAAAACTCACCCTCAGGGTTTTCAGGTTCATTTTGATTCTGCTCCACCATTGTACATGTAGTAGGTGGTGAGGAGGTGAGCTGCTGTACGACAGCTTGTACACCTTATCCATGGAGGAAAGCCAAAAAAAAAAAAAAAAAAAAAATAGTGACACAGGAAGGCCCTATATACAGTATGCTTCACAAATACTATTTATTTGTGGTCCCCTTCTAAGAGTTTTTAATGGGGCTGCATGGGGGGAAAGCACCACTTTGAGTAAGTTTGGCCTCATCTGGGTAAACAGCACAGCAATTAACTAATGCACGTCTGGATGAGGTGAGACAGTGATGTGCAAAAGCCTGATTAATTGTGATTCACAGCAGCCCAGTGCTGCTTAAATCTTTAAATCTGAAGGGTTTAAAGCCAGTAAATGGAGTAGATGCACCCTGAGGCTGTAGATCACAGGTGGTTGATTTGGAGGGTTGATAAGGTACCTCATCACACTTGATGGCAAAGCAAGCGTAAAATGAACTGTGCACCCAGTGTCACAAAGGCATTTCAGAGAGGCAGTCATGCGCATTGGCGTTTCTCTCTTTTTTATCTGTAAACTCTCAAGATTTTACAGCCTGGGCTCTAAGAAGAATTGTGATGGAGAGGATGAGAAAGTTTGATTTAAAATTATCAATACCTACAATACTGATGCTGTGAGAGGGGCACATAAAAGTACAGACCAAACAACTAGTGATTAAACAAGTGATTTTTATTATTTATATAGCATGAAAAATAATGTGTCATGAGTTTGCTGTCATGAGTAAAAAAAAAAAGAACTTTGTTAGAAAATACTATTATGTAATGTTCTGTAATAGTTAATAAATGTCTGCTGAAACCAGTTCTTATATTATATTAATATTACATTGGTATCAATATTGTCTTTGATAGTACTTTGTATCTGATAGAAAAGCAAATTTGTGGTAATTTGTGATGGAACATAGATCAGCTTGAATATATATATATATATATATATATATATATATATATATATATATTTTTTTAATAGAACATTTACAACCCACACACCCTCTTGTAGGAACAAAAAGTGATCCTGCAAAGATCTAATATACCACTGATTTTCTTGAGTTGAGGAGGTTACTGATTAGTTAAATGCCTTCTGGATGTGTTACCTTAAACATGAGGGCTAGAGATGGGGCTGATTGAAATGCACAACACTCTCAGCAAGGGGATTTATCCTCCTCCTCTCTTTCTATCTCCCTTCACACCTCTCTTATATTCTCCATCTGAATCTCAAGGAAGACAGTGAAACTTTTAGCTATCTGATGACAATTTTATCAGTTCACTTTTTGATCCCTTAAGGTTTATTTTGGAGAGGATTCACAGGCACGCTGCCTACCGTTTCACCGACAGCCGCTAGAAATTGCTCATGTACAATCACATCTCAGGGAAGGAGATTACCTGATTGCCCAAACCAAATGGCTCATTCCAAGAACATGAGATTGTATCATCATGGAGAAAAAAAGTGGCAAATTAAATTCTAAAGTTATTAATCCTCAGATTTCCGTTTTCACAGCACAGCTTAGGGAGAGAAAACATTTGGCTCTATTTACCTGTCAGGAATATAAGAAAGTACAATTATCACTGTCATATCTGAACAGAAACAAACGCACACTGAAAGTGATCGGGTTAATGCAGAAGCTCTTATAGAGCTGTTCAATTGCACAGATCCTGGCCATGTGTCTGAATTTCTTTTTCGGAATTTATAGAGTAAAAATTAGTTGGTGGCTAACAGACTCAGGTGTGGGTTTTATGTTTTAAATTTTATGACAAATTACAGTCTTCTAAACATTTAGTCTCGCGTAGCCAGGCCTTCAGACTGACGGCAGAAGGTCTGGACTCCATCCTAGATTTCATTGGCCAAGGATCGCCCAAGAGGACATTTGACTGACATGTAAAGCGACCAATCACAGTTAGTTTTGTTTAGCGTCATATTTAGGGGCATGAAAATGTAAAGTCCATGTCCAAACGGAAATCCTGTAGAATTCAACCAATCAGATGACGACTTCGAATTCATGAAGTGTTTCCAGTTAAGTGTGCCATATGCATCAGACATTCAGCCAACGGTCAGTGGGCGGTCCAACTAAACATGAGACTACTAAATACGTAGGCCTAACTAAAAAATAAAAATAAAAACATACATGACTAACAAGTTGCTACTTGTTGCTTACTTATTTGTGAAATGTAGCTATTTCTAAGAGAAAATTGTTTCTACACCTATTTCTTTGGCCAATTGTTAGCCATTTATATTTTTAAAAAATGCAACAACTTTTAAATAAATTCACATTTGAGTTATGATTGTGTATAATTTGTGTTGTAGGACAAAACCTGAAAGTCTATTCAAGTAATGTTAACCACAGCCCTTAATTTACACATAAATTGAAATCAATGTTCTAAAAAAAAAAAAAAAAACACATAGGAAAAAAAGATACCCTTGGCTCGAAAATGCTAATTTTGCCAGAAAGGCTGAAAGCGAATATGAATATTGATGAGGGTTTTTTTTTGTTTTGTTTTTTCATGATTGGAATAATTTCCTTTGGCGTACATATTCTTGCCAAAATAGTCAGATCCTGCCAGAGAACATTAGCAGGGGGCGAGGACCCCACACCTGGTCAACAGGACAGGACCAAAACTGGTAGCGATGGGTGAAGCAAACATGAAGCGACAAATGACAGATGTTAAAGACCTTTAAAGCAGAAGCTACAATAAGAATAAATTATTTACTCAACACTTGCTAATTTTAGACAGAAGTACCTCTTACACTTCCATTTCTGTTCTGTGTCCCTATTGTGTATTTTGAAAATGAGCTTTCATGTGGTGTGTAACATAGCTCTAAGTGAATGAAAACATCCTGCAAAGTTTTAAATCTGAAAGTGCACCGTATATAAAGTAATTGTCTTTCAAATGTAAGAGTTGACTGAGTCAATGAAATTAATCGTTTTTCCAACGAGTCATAAGCCGTTTTGTTGTGACGTCAAGACGCGAAATATTAGCATATTGTCCGTCCACTTATTGCGCGTGCAGACATCAGGGAAACCTTGAACCTCAAACCTGCAGCGGATTCCTGTGGATACTGGATAGCATCACTTCGAGAAGACGCTGTGCTCTACAATGTGAAGGTAAATCCAGTTTTTTTTTTTCACTGCCCAAGGACGGTGAACTGTGAAGAATCAGTGGTTAAAGTTCATCTTTACCACGATATCACTGCAGTATCCTAAACGTTTGCTGTGTTCCCTTTATTTTACTGACGACTGCTTCTCAAATCTCAGAGTTCAGTGCAGGATTTGCAAAACGCTTGCTCTTGTAAGACGGTGTTCAAAATACTTAGTTTTGAGTTTTATATTGTGTAGGTCTCCTGCTAACTGGTTAAGTCACATTATTACTGTCTTACTGAAATACTTCTGCTGATCAGTTTGTGGGCCACTATTACCTAAAACTGAGTCTATTAATGCAGATTGTCTGTCGTTCTCACTTCCACTTTGAGGAAAGATTAAGCATGCAGCAAGATGTGTTTTACCAACGTTTATGTTACATCAGTCATTCATGCTAGAACTTGGCTAATGTATGCACTGTTGTTAATACAGTTTCCACATATTCACTGCAATAAATTAGAAAAATACTCTGTAAATAAATAAGTACAAGTAAAATAATCGGTTTGTTGATGGACATGCACTTGTTAATGCTGATGGTGAGGAATTACAGTTGCAACATCTCATAATGTACCTCAAACTAAGTAGTGTATCACTGAGAAACGTCCTGCTTGAGTCGTCCTTGCGATGGAGGTTCGGGTTGAATAACTAGTTCTTCCAACGTTTCATTATCGGACTCGCGCTCGGATTGAAATGGTATCGACGTCATCGTTCGTTTCTGTGTTTAGTTTAAGGTGTAGGAAGACTCAGGACAGCTGACGTTGTTATAGCAATGGGCATTTTTGTTTTCGACACGCTCGCTGTACGCGGTAGACCAATCACAACAGACTGAGCTGTCTGGCCAATCAGAGCAGAGTAGCTCGCAGAAAGGAGGGATTTAGAGAGATTGTTTCATCTGAGTCGTTTGAGAATCATTGAAAATGTGGTGATGTGCAAATGTATATTATGAGAAAATTTAAGTTTTTTGACCTGTGATGCATGTAAATCTGTTGTAGGAGACTCCAAAACAACATTAGGAAACTTTAAAATAGCATAATAGGGGCACTTTAACACTACAAACTGAACGGATATATTGTGCCACTGTACTCATGCAGCGATGCTTCACTTTTATACAGTAGTTCAAGCCAGTAGGTCATGAATATTAGTATTAAGATAAGAGAACATAAGGAGTGATTGCAAGTCGCAAAAGAGTGCTCTCTCTCTCTCTCTCTCTCTCTCTCTCTCTCTCTCTCTCTCTCTCTCTCTCTCTCTCTCTCTCTCTCTCTCTCTCTCTCTCTCTCTCTCTCTCTCTCTCTCTCTCTCTCTCTCTCTCTCTCTCTCTCTCTCTCTCTCTCTCTCTCTCTCTCACTCTCTCGGCTTCCCGGCTGGCCCAAATATTCATGTTCTCATAAGCACGTTTATGCAGAATACAATTTGTATCAAGCAAGAGAGAAAACAGGCTGATCAACAACTGCTTTCAAGTCTATAGCACAAATCCCCAGCTCCATCCCCTCCAACTGCGTGTCTGGGAAAGAGAATGAGGAGGAACGGCTTCTTCCATCGACAATGCCTTAATTTCCCCTTTTATCCTTTGCTGATGTGAGCAGAGCTCAAGAGGAAATGGTACTAAGAACATTTAAAAGCAGCTGCGACCAAAGAAGGCCTATTGAATGGGCTACATGCTAAATGCGCTCATATATGCCCCTACTGTAAATAATATTTTGGAGATGGACCACTCATTAGTGTTTATTGTTCTTGCCACTCCAAAGGCGTAGATTGCATTCAGCTGGAAACCTCGGGTTTCATCCTCACGGTCTGAAAGCCTCCAGCAGAGACGAATAACAGTATTTACCATGTAAATAGCTCCTCTGTTGATTCAGTATGACTTGGCTTTAAATGCAGATTCATTCGTGCCTTTATTCTACAGCATACCCATCTATAAAAATTGAGACCATTCATAATGAATCAGAGTTATTACTTTTCACTTGGGGCCCACATATGTATTATTCAGCGAGAGCTTTCTGATATGGGGCTGTGTGGTTTGATGCAGTATATCCTGAAAGCAAATCCTCTATTCTCTTACTTTTGTCTACAGTGTCTCATTAGCATGTCAGTTCATGCAGCTGTGTGTGGTATTGCACTGGGGTGCTTTTACTAAAGAGTTCCATTTGCATGATAAAACAAGCTCGGTGATGACATGATGTAGATATGGTAATTACACCTTTATAAGCACGAGACCCTAGTCTTACAAATGTCTGAATGTAATAATAGAGCTCTTGGTTGTATTTTCAGGATCATGGATGCTTTGGCACTGGATCCCACTTCATTGTATTCAATAGTCGAATGCAGTCAACTATTGAATTGACTGCTTAACAAAGACAAAATTATTTGAATGCTGCTAGGGAGGAGGAAAAATATTTTAAAATAAACTTGTCAACTATAGTCTGAATGATTATTTGCTCTTGGTTCACCCGGAAAAAAAAAGACAGAAAAAAAAGAAGGGATTCATTTACATAAGATGCATTTCTCTAAGATGCATTTCTCTAAACAGGGAATGGAACAAAAATACAGGGGTCTCAATTTTTTTTTTATTTGACTACCTATTTTTAACTGGTATGCTTTAAAATACGTGCTAAAACAGCTAAAACAATATTCATCTGATTGTGTATGGTTGTAGTGGCGGTTAATTCAAAAATATATAAATGCCCGTAGGAATATAAATACTCATTCAACAATTTTTTGAGAGAAGTCTCTTTTGCTCATCAAGGCTGCATTTATGCAATCTAAAATGTAATCGAGTTAAATATTATAACAGTTTAAAATAACTTTTTTTATCTGAATATATTTTAAAATCCAATTTGTTCCTGTGATGCAAAGCTGAATTCTCATCATCATTACTCCAGTCTTAAGAGATCCTTCAGAAATCATTCTAATATGATAATCTGCTGCTCATGAAACATTTACTATTATTATCAATGTTGAAAACAGTTGTGCTGTTGTACATGCTAAAGTGTGATACATTATATTATTTGATGAATAGAAAATTCAAAATAACAGCATTTATTTTAAATAGAAATATTAATTTCTTAAAAAAAAATAAAAAAAAACTTTCCACAAAATTTGGAATGTTAACCTTAATATTAAAAATTGGCCTCAATTATCAACCAAGTTGATGTTGGCCGACAAGTCAACAATCATTACCCATTCCTAGTGATGCCAAAATGCGGTCTTGGTCTTTTCATGTTGACATGAATGCATTTCAAACTCACAAATAGACATGAATATCTTGAAAAAAGATGAAAATATCAAGTTCCTCCCAAAAAGCATTTACTGAGTGTCTATACACTTCATAATGTGCCATACCATTAGATTAAAAAATGTCACTTGTCTCATGAAGCCTCGTCTCTTTGTGTTATTTGAAAGCATATCTTGCCTTGGGTGAATGAAACAAACATTCTCTGATCATTAAAATGACAATCAGAGGTACCCTGGTCTTCTCAGACAGCCTGATTGAACGACATGCACATAAGAGCAGCCACTGGCAGACACATCAAGACGGCGGCCGACTGAGGGCAAATTAAACAGTGCAGCAATCACCAAATGCCTCCTCCAGGGCCAAATCAAGATGGTGATTGCAGGGCTGGATAGATTATCTCAAACATGGGCAGAGCAATAACATGCCCATACTTGCTCATTAGAATTTGTGGATTGTGCTCTCCAAGCCATTGGATTGCATCTGATTAGGAAACCGAATCCAAAATTCAGGGATATTTACATCTGCTCTTGTCTGTTTTGTCTTTTGACTGTAAGTGTCTAGAGTTTTAAACAGGAGGCCTGTAATACATCAGCCAGTTGCTGAATGTTGCTTGCAAAATTTAAACCATATGGACAAAAGTATTACGACACACCTCTTAATTCTTGAATTCTAGTGTTTCATTGCCAGACCCATTACAACCCATTCCCACAGGTGTGTAAAATGACGCACCAAGCCATGCATTTACAAGTCTGCATTTACAAACAATTGTGAAAAAAGGGTATTTCTGAAGAGCTCAGTGAATTCAAGAGTGGTAAGATATCACCTTTGCAATAAGTCAGCTTGTGAAATTTCATCCCAGCTTGATAGTCCATGGTCAACTGTAAGTGGTTTTATTGAAAAGTGGAAGCATTTAGGAAACAGCAGTAACTCAGCCACGAAGCAGACGACGCTTACTTCTGATGCTGATTGAGGCACATGGGCGTAAAAGTCGCCAATGCTTTGCTGATTCCATAGTGAAGAGTTCCAAACTTCCACTGGAATTAATATCAACACAAAAACTGTGTGGTGGGAGCTTCATGGAATGGGGTTTCAATGGCTAAGCAGCTGCCAAGCGTCGGATGGAGTGGTGTAAAGCACACTGGACTCTAGAGCAGTGGAAACATGTGACAAATCACACTTTTCTGTTTGGCAGTCTGATGAGTGAGTCTGGGTTTGGGCAGCATTGCGCAAAGCAAGGTCCATAAAGACATGGTTGGATGAGTTTGGTGTGGAATAGCTTGACTGGCTGACTTAGAGCCCTGACCTCAACCTCATCGAACACCTTTGTGATGAACTCTCATCCAACATCAGCGCCTGACCTGACAAATGCTGGGTGAATGGGCAAAAATACCCAAAAATTGTGTGGAGAGCCTTCCAGAAAGAATTGAAGCTGTTATAGCTGCAAAGAGGTGACCAATTACAGTCCCTGTTGGTATAATGTAGTTGTCCCAGTACTTTAAACCTTTACAGTGCTTTTTTTATTCACTTTGGTACTATTTTCACAAGTAAGGTGTACATTTTCAAAACTCTTAGTACAAAAATCCAAACTGATCACACTTGTAACACAGCTAGTCATTCTTTCAAAACGTGATCCCATGCTTTCATTACAGTTATACACATTTCAGTCCACATAATCATTGTTTCAGACACAAGGTTATTGTATTATGTAATGAGAATATTTGGTTTAAACACAGAAACACAACAGTATGATTTAGTATTCTTTTAGTTCTTCTTATGATTTAGTTCTTTCAATTTAGTACTTTTATCAATCAATTAATTCAAAAGCATACAATGCAATATACATGTTTCAATTTACCCTTGTTGCTGAAATAATTACAGTAATACAGGCTAAAGTTGCCACATTAGAAAATATTATTATATAAATATAATATTATTAATATTATATAACTTATGAAATTGAATCCATAATGTTTGTAATAGTATCTAGTGTGTTATCAAAACGTGTGATGAAGTTATGAAACTGCCATGAGGTTTTGTGAGAACAGAGTTCGCTGGAAATACAGTGAATGTTTTCACTGTGCCACATGACTGTTAACATTTACAGATGAAGGGTGAGTTACAGTAATGTGGCAGTCTGTACCATGGTAATCAGTTTACAGTATCACATGGCATACATACTATAATGTACTATATTTTATGCCATCTGTCTCCCTTCTTCTGATGCATCTCTGATCAATCTGATGTTATACAGTCATTGCCTGTTTCCTCTCCTTTGCACTATCTTGCTTTATGCTCACAAATTGCAAATCTCTCAGGATACTAACACAATACTAAAAAGAAAAAAGTGCACTTTTGATGATCTGTTGTGATATTAGTACTAAGAGTTTTGAAAATGTACACCTTACTTGTGAAAATAGTACCAAAGCGAATTAAAAAGCTGTAAACATGATTTTATTTCTGCAATCATTTAAGACATTTCTCTTTATATAGAACCTTTTTGATACACAGGGTTCTTTAAGATTGAGTAAGGTTCTAAATTAAACCCCAAAGATCTTTTGTTTCTGAGATTGTATGATGTCTGAACTAACTTTTATTACCACTAAATCATTACATGCAATAGTATATAGTTTTGACTATGGATTGTGAAATTAAGTTTGTTCAAATTTGTTTAACTTGCCATGCTAACCATTCAGTGTGCTAGTGTTGCATATTGTTAGAAAATAATTATAAATTTCAGAGTTTAGTTTAAAGGATATTGTTACTTTTATTCAGCAATGATGCATTCAATTGACAGTAGGCTTATAAAGTGACAATATGTCACAAATAAACATGAGAAGGAATCGAACGGGTACTTTATTGAGCAGGTAGTGGATTGGACGAACAGCAGACAGTCAGGTGAGTGAATAATTTGCAGATAGGTTGCAGACAGTCACACTTAGCTCATTGATCTTTATCTCTTTTGCAGGTGATGAAGCAGTATGCCTGCCCCCAGATGGGGATGCATGTAGCGAGAAGAAGGTGAGCATTCAGGTAAGTGGGAGTCAGGCAAAAGCGTTTTCATGTAGAGATCGATGAGACTGGACAATGGATGAGTGTGGCTGGTGATGTAGAGGAGGTTATCAATTGGTGACAGGTGCAACTGGTTAGAATTCCAGCGATTGTGAACGGATGGGTGGAGCTGAAGGACTTGGTCCTGAAGGCATGTTGGTGGAATCCGTGACACAATAAAGACATTTTTTGTAATTGTACAAAAGATTCCTATTTTAAATAAATGCTGCTCTTTTGAGCCTTCTATTTATCGAAGAATCCTGAAAAAAAAAAAAAAAAAAAAAAATTGTTGTTTCTGAAGGATCATGTGACATTGAAGACTGGAGTAATGATGCTGGAAATTAAGCTTTGCTTCACAGGAATAAACAACATTTTAAAATATATTAAAATACAGAACTTTTGAATTATAATAACAGTTTGCAATATTACGGATTTACTGTATTTTTTGATTAAATAAACAGTCTTGGTGAGCATACTCTTTCAAAAGTATCTTATCAACCCCAAACTTTTGGATGGTAGTACATTATACAGGTAGATTTCTGCATAAACGTGCTGACCAAAATGTTCCTGACAGCAGCATATTCCAGCAGAGGCTAATAGCTAAGCATGCAAGTCCATGCTAATAGCAAAACCCTAAATGCTTGGCTTGTGATAGTACAGTAAGTGTAGGATACAATTGCACTCATCCTTCCTTTGTGTTTGAAAGGTAAAGTGATGCACAGCAGATAAAGTGAGAGCAGGAAAGCATTGCTGTTTAGAAATAATACTCAAGTGTGAGAGCTTCAACCACTTCAGATACAGGGACACTGGGTGGATCCCATTTGCTTGCACTTTCTCTCTGCTATTTAATGTCTTTGCAAATTAGCACATTTCTTCTTGGATGTGGAAAGTGAAAACGTTTTATCTTTGCTGAGCAGTCGGTGGGAAGTTTTCACCTCTGTATCCAGTGGTAAGCAAACTCATAAAACTACAAGGAGGAAATAATTAAAGCCTGAAAGTGTTTTATCTCTTAAAGGAACGGAGCCATTGATTTCCTTCTCCTCTATCTTCTTCGCCAGAGCGGCGCTGTGATCAGAGGAGCCTTTGTATGGCAGGATAAGAATAAAAAGAAGGACCACAATGAGGATGGAAGACAGCCACGCTCATTATCAGCAGAAACAAAAGTTCCTGGAACAAAAAGTCGTGTGAACTGTGTGGGAAACACTCCTTATTTTCTTGCCTTCTGCTGCGCGAGGTTTCTTTGATACACTCACGCTTTTATACCATAATGAGCAATATAGTTTAATCCTGTTCTGACCTGTTGCATGCTCAGCGGTAACCTGCACACCTCTGCTGCCTCTTATGTGACTGACAGACCGCATGACCTCATTTTCTCCACTGATCATCAGAAGAAGGGTTTGATTTTCTGGTTTATTCCATGTTGGGAATGCTTTTCCGCTTGATGTGTCATTTATTATCAAGTAGGTTACTCCTCTTAAAGGTGAAGTATGCAAGATTAGTTTTTGTTAAAATACATTCTCCTAACCAAGTTTATTGTTCATTGACTACTATTAGTATGCCATTCATGGGTTTATCTCCCACAAAAGTGTAAACAGTGAGCCTCCCAGGCACCATCTAAACATTGAGAGAAGTCTGCCTAGGTCTGTCAATCAGTTTCCAGCTCAACCTATAGAGTGCAACAGTTCCCACCTGCGTTTTCAAATGTTGATAATATATATATATATATATATATATATTAGACATTTTATTTATAGGCACCTTACATGACACTCAAGGACACCTTACAAACACAATAAAACAATCAACAATAGACAAATACTCATTTTTACAGCCTGGATACCAGTATTAAAATGTAAAAGTAATCATATAAAAGCCTGCCGAAAAAGATGGGTCTTAAGGCGAGATTTAAAAACACGAAGACTTCCACTGTTTCGCACATCCTGTGGCAGCAGGTTCCATAAATAAGGAGCTGCATGACTAAAGGCTCTGGACCCCATTGAAGTAGTACAAGTTCGAGGGAGAACAAGTGTGAGTGAAGAAGATGATCTTAAAGTCCGAGAAGGAGTGTAAATATGAAGAAGGTCAGATAAGTATGAAGGGGCAAAACTGTTGAGAGCCTTGTTAAGTAAGAAGAAGAATTTTAAAATGAGTACGATATTTAACCAGGAGCCAGTGCAAGTGTTGTAATATGGGAGTAATGTGTTCAGCTAGGGGAGTTCTGCAGATGATTCAAGCAGCCGAGTTCTGTACTAGCTGGAGTTTGTGGAATACCTTTGAAGACAGCACATAACAAAGAGCGTTGCAATAATCTATATGGCAAGTGACTAAAGCATGAACAAGAATTGCCATGCTCTTTACTGAGAGAACTGGACTAAGTCAGTTAATATTACGTATATGGAAATAAGCAGAGCGAATGACACTGTTTATGTGTTCTTCAAATGAGAGAGTACTGTCAAAGATGACCCCCAGACTTTTAACTTGTTTAGATACAGACACTGGTAAGAACTCCGCCATTGCCGGTCCCAAGCCCGGATGAAAAAGGAGGAGGGTTGGGCGTAGGGTTAGCAACCCCACCCCGGGAAAAACTCCAACTGCTACAGAAACGCCAAATAGAAAAACAGAGACAAATTTCCTGGAAGCGGGAAGATCTCCGACAATCCAGGGACGCTTGACGCTAGGTGGTGAAAGCCGAAAGGAAGCCACCGAGCCGATTCTTCTTTCGACCAGAAGAACCCACATCGGCACATGGAATGTCAGGACCATGTACGAGACAGGCAAAACAAAGCAGGTAGCTGCCGAAATGAAGAACAACGGTTTGATCTTACTGGGCATCAGTGAAACCAGATGGACGCAAGCTGTACAAAGGAGACTGATGACAGGAGAGCTATTGCTGTACTCCGGGCATGAAGAGAGTGACGCACCTCACACGAAAGGAGTAGGCTTTATGCTATCCAGGCAAGCACAGAGGGCACTGATAGGATGGGAGGCGCATGGCCCCAGAATCATCACAGCATCGTTCAGAACCAAACAGAAGAAGGTCAACCTCAATGTCATCCAGTGTTATGCTCCAACCAACGACTCCTATGAAAAAGACAAAAATGAGTTTTATCACAGACTGCAGGAAGTCGTGGAAACATTCCGAGCCAGAGACATTGTCATTCTTGTGGGAGATTTCAACGCCAAGGTTGGACCTAACAACACAGGATATGAACAGGTTATGGGGATACACGGGCTGGGGGTGATGAACGATAATGGAGAGAGATTTGCGGAGCTGAATGCGCTCAACAACCTGGTCATCGGAGGTAGCGTCTTTCCTCATAAGTGGATCCACAAAAGCACCTGGGTATCACCGGACAGTAGAACAGAGAACCAGATTGACCACATCTGCATTAGCAAGAAGTTCAGAAAATCCCTTCAGGACGTTAGAGTTAGAAGAGGAGCAGATGTGGGGTCCGACCACCACCTAGTAGTAGCCAGCATGCAGCTGAAGTTAAAAAAAGAACTGGATGGAAACAACACCGGCTAGAGTGAAGTATGATGTCAGCCGCCTAAAGATCACCAGCGTCAGGGACGAGTTTGAACTTCAGTTAAAGAATAAGTTTGAGGTGCTACATGAGCGGCACGAGGGAGTGGGAAGGAGCAGTGTACAGGCCAACTGGCAAATTATAAAAGAGGCACTGAGAACAGTCTGTCAAGAAGTGGTCGGAGCACAAAAACATCAGCACAAAGAGTGGATCACAGCCGAGACCTTGGGCTAGATAGAAGAGAGAAAACAGAAAAAGGTGGCAATAAACAACAGCAGGACTAGGACAGCAAAGGCCAAGGCCCAAGTTGAATACGCAGAAGCCCACAGAGCAGTTAAGAAAAGCATTAGGAAGGACAAGAAAGATTACATAGATGGACTGGCAGCTGAAGCAGAGCAGGCAGCATACAGTGGCAACATGAAACAGCTGTACGATACGACAAAGAAACTGTCTGGGAAGTATAGCAAGCCAGAACGACTCATCAAGGGTAAGGATGGAAAGGCCACCACAGGACTAACACAACAGATGGATAGATGGTCTGAACACTTTGAAGAGCTTCTGAACAGACCAGCGCCACCAAACCCACCAAACAACAACCCAGCGGACGAATATTCTCCTCATCAACTATGACAAGCCAACCAGAGAAGATATCAGGAAGGCCATCACCTTGCTGAAGAACGGGAAGGCGGCTGGACCTGATGATATACCAGCAGAGGCCCTGAAAGCAGACCTGAACTCGTCAGTGGAGATGCTGTACCCACTCTTTGAGAAGATCTGGGAGAACGAAGAGATACCGGCTGACTGGAAGGAGGGTTATCTAATCAAGCTTCCAAAGAAAGTCGACTTCAGCAATTGTAACAACTACAGAGGTATCACACTCCTGTCAGTGCCAGGCAAGGTCTTCAATCGGATCCGATGACAAGCCGACATCAGACAAGACAAGACGCTGTGTGTTTACATGTTACATACCATACATTACATGTTCAAAGGCCTGCTTGAACAATGGGTCGTAAAGAAATTTCCCTCCAAACGAAAACCTTCTTATTGGCTCACACACCTCCAGAGGGTGTGACATCTTCAAGCTTTAAAAGTCACTGATCTCAAGATCAGCTCTCTTAGTCCCTTTCTGAAATGCTGACGTGAAGATGATGCTGAACTAGAAGTTTCTAAGGACCCCCAAGCTTGTGCCTGGCTGCGGCCTTGTCTTTCCATTCACCAAAGATCCTCTGACTCACACTGGTTCTCTCTCATCAAGACCACATCAGCAAAGATCAACTGGAGCCTCAACAAATTGCATGAGGACAGTTTAATTCAAATGGGCGAGACATGCAAGTATCAAACTTAGTCTCATTATTTGATACATTAAGTATCCTTACCCCTTCTAAAGAAGGGCGTGTTAGAACTAAACTGATGGTTTGCTCAAGGCTGTTGATCTGCTGAATTTCAAACAATGCTATAACTTCTTGCTTTCCTGTATTCTGCTTCAGCTCTATTTCCCTTGGTAAAATGTATGTATGTGTATGTTAGGGTAGTTTACGTGTTTAGTCTAGTTAATAAAGTCTTGTTCATGTCACACGTAAAGTTGTCTGTGTCTCAGGCTCATATCTGAAGTCTCTAATCATAGATCTTGACTACTTGCTCTTAGTAGTACTGTAAAGTAAGAAAGACATTTCCCATGCCCCGGAAATGTACATTTCTTAGAATTAATAAACAATTAACACTGAGTGTTCACGGGACAAACAGGTTAATTGATTGTACAATTAATTTACAACATTAAGTTAATTGTATTAACTGATCCAAAGATTAATAATCAATTATAACCAGTTATTATTATTAATATTTCGTAGAGCTAATTTGCTACAACATGTAGATTTCATCAGATAGTTTTTTGAGCCAACAAGAATAATTTCCATTTTACTGGTGTTAAGTTTAAGAAGATTTGAAGTAAACCATTCTTTAATCTCTGCTAAACAATCTAAGAGGACAGATGGAGGAAAAGTAGAGGTAGGTTTGAAGGACAGGTAAAGTTGGGTGTCATCGGCATAGCAGTGGAATTGAATACCAAATTTCCTAAAAATATTACCAAGGGTTAAAAGATAAATAATAAATAAAAGAGGACCCAATACTGAGCCCTGTGGGACACCTGTAATGATATACGAAGGCTTTGAACAAAACTGCTTCAACTGTACAAATTGAGTACGACCCGTAAAGTACGAATGAATCCAAGTCAAGGGGGTACCAATAATTCCAATAGACTCCAATCTGTCTAACATAATGATGTGTGAGATAGTATCAAATGCTGCACTTTAACCCATCAGAATTAGTATAGATAAAAGTCCAGAGTCAGCAGCTAGCAATAAGTCATTAAAGATCTTAACTAGCACGGTCTCAACACTATGATAAGGACGAAACCCAGATTGAAATTGCTCACACAGACCATTATGAGAAAGATGATTCTTGACTTGGGCTGCAACAAACCTTTCCAATATTTTAGAAAGAAACAGGAGATTTGAAATGAGGCGAAAATGATCAAAGTTACTTGAATCTTTCACGAACTGGGTTGGTGAAAGGAGCGAGGACTCAAGTGCTGAAAACAAATAGGTATTTATTAACACAAGAAATAAAACACTACAAAACAAAAACTCCCTGTGGGGGAAACCAAGACAGACCTCTGGCATCAAACAGGAAACACGAGGGAACATAGACAACAAACCAGCACAGGACTGCAAACACAGGGAGACTAAAAAGGGAAGCAACAAAAGAGGGTAACGAGGAAAGCAGGTGGGGCAAATTAATCAATAATCAGGTAACAAGATGGGAGGGGCTAGACAATTGACAAGAGAGCACATGGCACAAGGAAATACATGACAAGTCATGTGCTCACAACAAACCAGACTATACACAAACACATGACAAACCGGGAATGCCAGAGCTCTGTCACCAACCCAAGATGTAACCCAAACAGAAGTGACAGAACTCTGACAGAATCAGCCCCCGTTTTCTTAAGTATGGGAGTTATTCACAGCAGTTTTCAATTAAGACGGAACAGTACCAGAAATAAGTGAAGAGTGTATGATATCAGTAATTAAAGAAGATAGAGAAGGTAAGCAGGCTTAAACCAGGTACATTGGAATAGGATCCAACTGACATGTGGTAGATTTAGATTTATTAATAGTGTAGATTACTTCCTCAATGCTTGGAAGTTCATACGAGGAAAGCATAGAATTTAGAGGTTGATCAGAACAAGGGTTGAACTGACAACTATCTAATTTTGTCACAGACATTAAATATGTCAGTGAAGAGAATGAGGTCATGCGGTCTGTCAGTCACATAAGAGGCAGCAGTGATGTGCAGGGTACCGCTGAGCATTTGTATATATATATATATATACAAATAAGGTACAAGGTATTTTGAGAGCGTATGGAGATCGACTCGATAACACACTCTAAAAAATGCTTTGTTGTTTTAACCAAATTTTGGGTTAAATATGGACTAACCCAGCCGTTGGGTTACATTTTTAATGTAACCCATGCAATTTGTCTATTTTTAAATTACATTTTTGTCCATTTTTGATTTTGTTCAAAATGCAATTTGTCCATTTTTTAAATTGCATTTTTAACCCAACGTTGGGTTAGTCCATATTTGACCCAAAATTGGGTTAAAACAACCCAGCATTTTTTAGAGTGCATCATTTGCCCTGCTTCATGGGAGTGCTAAAGAGCAATTTTGGTGCATGTTGGTTTTTTCAACTCTCTGATTGGTGTAGTTTTCTATACAGCATTATGGGTCATGTAGTTTTTCACCAGGAATTCTGGAATTAAACACGA
This sequence comes from Squalius cephalus, assembly GCF_949319135.1. NCBI lineage: Eukaryota > Metazoa > Chordata > Actinopteri > Cypriniformes > Leuciscidae > Squalius > Squalius cephalus. The sequence goes on along the minus strand of NC_137122.1, from coordinate 32,531,796 downwards.
TTATTCTAAAAAATAAGATGAAATAATGGGTCTAATAGATCTAGCAGAAGCAAATACCATAGATTAGCAAACTTAAATGCAAAGAAAAATCAAAGGAAAAACTTCTGCTTTTAGTACATCGTTATTGAGTTAAAATAGTTGTGGCATGCATGTCAAAAAAATGTGCCTGATACCTTGGATTGCTTTATTATAAGCAAGGTGCTTGAGTTCGCTATATAGCCTACAGTGTTAGCCTACTCAATTGCTTGAATTTAATTACTCATGACACATAGCAACACAGCTAAAAGTATTCCTAATACGTTGGACCTTTTATTGAAAAAAGCCTATTTTACCTGTTCAGACATGCCTTCAGAGGCACCTTTAAGAGCTGTGTTTGTGATGTTTGAGTTGGGGGAGGTGCAATGCACGAAATGGGGTTGCAAAATATGCTTTATTTTTGTAATTCCGCTAGGTGCCACTAAAGTCGCAAAAAATTCCTACTTCACATTTAACTACTGTACGTAGTGCATTTCAGTGTTTCAAACACTTCTCCCACTGCTAAAAAGGTATTCTTTGGACTTATCTTGTTTTATGTTTTAAGCATCTCACTGGTTATGATTGATACAAGATGATTATTCAATTGCTTTTACCCCATCAGGATGTGTGCAATTGTTTTTGCTGAACTTTATGCCTTTATGCCACCTTATGCCCTGATGATTTATCAGTCTGACACTTAAGCTATATTACCAAAAGACTTGGTTGGGATATATTCTTCACACAGTCAGCAAGGAAAAGGTCACTGCAACTACAAAAGCTCTTATCTTAGGATTTTGAAACATTTTTAGCTTTGTCCATAAATAATATAATTGTAAAGAGCAAAAGTAATTAAATGTAAATGTAATTAATAATTATAATATATAGCCTAATAATTATTCAATTACATAAGTTAGGTAACAAGTGTATTTTCTAATGTGTCAACTGTAGCCTGTATTGCTGTAATTATTTCAGCAAAAAGGCTGTTTGAAATGTGTATCTTGCATTGTTTGCTGTTAAATGAACTGATTGTTAAAAGTACTAAATTGAAAGAAGATCATAGAGTAATCATATAAATGCATTTTCTGTCACTTTTGATCAATTTAATGCATCCCTGCTGTCTGAAATAGTCATTTATTGTGTGTGTGTGTGTGTGTGTGTGTGTGTGTGTGTGTGTGTGTGTGTGTGTGTGTGTGTGTGTGTGTGTGTGTGTGTGTGTGTTTGCGTGTGCATATGTACTTTATGTAATAATAATTTTTACTTATAAACTATACTCCCAGTATCGTCATGTTTAGTTAAACAACTGAACACAGTACAACCACACTGGCATATTCAGAAAAGAGTCAAGTAATTAATGAAGGCAGATTTGTAAAGAAGAGTTGCCTGCTATTGGGACTAGTTGTCACAAAAGGGTAATATGTTTTTATTGACTAGGGCAATAGCAGTGAAAATGTCCAAAAAGCCTTTTTGTAGTCAGGACTTTAATATATACATCAGTACATCTACGCAAAAGGGAACAATACACTGAAGCAAAAATGTGACAACTTGACCCGGTCCTCCCCATACTGTATGCATGCTGCTCTTTGCCAATCATCTTTTTTTTCTTTAAGCTGCACATATTTAGAAAATGAGAAATAAGTCATATATATCCTTTTGTCTTTCAAAATGAGTGTTCTTTGAACTACAACAGACTTTTGATGTAGTACTCAGAATGGAGGACAGTAATTAGTTTATCATTATCACTAGCAGTTTAATGTTTCTCTATTTTTAGACTGGAGTTAACAGCTACAAAGGCTTTTCAAAGCTTTATATTTGGCCATATTTTCCCTGAGCGAACAAGATAAAGTACAACCTTGTCGCATGTCGCACAAAGTCGACTTTGCCATCCTTATATAGGAACCGTGCTCTAAAAAAAAAAAAAAAAAAAAAATCGATTTAGTGGGAGTCCGAAATATCTGCTGCTTTGCTACCCTGTCTTTACTTGCTTAGAGAACTGTCTCATTATTAACTCCAAGAATGAATATTACTGTCATTTGATTTGAGCAGCTCCATCTGAGGCCACAATTGACTGTTTTCCATCCAGCCAATCACCCGTGTCCAATTAAACGATATGTCTCGGTAAAGTTAGGGAACTTCTCAACTCCTTTCTTCTTAGACGCTTTAAGCCAGTCAGCCTCTCTGAGCCTGCAGTCACGCTCTGTGGACACCTGATTAATGTTCTCCACGCCATGTCCGAGTAGCAGGGGAAGCTCATCGGACTCCACCTCCAAACACGGCCCCAGGAAGGACACAGGAGCTTAAGGGAGCAGAGCTTTGTTGTGACGGACAGAAACAGGGTGATTGCATTTACTTTTATCATCGCACCTTATATATCTGCAGACCACTATACAGCAAAATGCCCTTACAAGTGGCGTTCATTAATGCAGCATCCCTGATGTCCAAATGAAATTGGAGGCTATTGATTTTTACCAGCTCAAATTCCCATTTCACAATTTTTTTCATTCACTTAGACTGTAGGAGAGTGTTTGTAATACATATATTCCACCCACACTGGGGACGTTGAGATCCAGAGTAACAGAAGAGGATGGTTTTAAATTAAGTCCACAAATACAGCGAGCTGATAAAAACTTTTCGTTTTATTTAGAAATTACTCAAAATTCATTTGCTCATTACTTTTGCTGCTTTAGATATTTTTCAGTCCTCCAAATTTTCCAGTCTTCCTATCAGATTTTCCATAAAATTATTTTAATTTATTATATTTTGACATTTATAATATTTTTATTAATTCAAAATAGTATTATTTAAAAAAAAAAACATTAAAAAACATATTTTAGATTATTTTAAGTGGCTATATGTGAGAATGTTCATGTATTGATAGTTTTTTTTTTTCATTGCCAATGTAAACAGCTTGTAATGAAACCAAAAAAAAAAGACCTTCCCCGACATCCTGAAAGCCTGTTTTACTTCTAAGCGAAGAAAACGAAAAAACAAAATTGTTGTGATAATCGAGGGATTGAATCACGTTCAGTCTCTTGTACATTATGTGTGCACGAGAGTGACCACAAGCCCTAAGTTGATGTCTGCAGTTCACTTAACAGCCACTAGTGCAAATAACAAGGGTTTCAAATTCAATATATAGCCCCTTTAATAAATTTGATTTTATAATATTTTTCTTTAATTAATTAACTCTTTCCCCGCTATTGATACATTTTTTTCCCCGCCATTTATGACTCAATGCTTACCTGCCATTGACACATTTTTTTTTTTTTTTCAGCAGTCAATTTTCAAATGGTAGTGGGTGCTGTCTTCTGAAATAGTATAGCATCTCCAGATCCAGAAACAAACAAAGAAGAAGATCTGTGTGAAACAGAAGGAGTAGATAGGATTAACCTGCTGAAAAATCCAGCATAAACCAGCATGGATTCCAGGTTGCTCTAGGCTGTTTTATGATGGATGGAGCTATAGTGCTGGTCTAGCTGGTCCACCAATACTCCTGCTTCCCATGACCAGCAAACCAGCAACCAGCTAGTCCCAGCATGCAAATCATCCCTTATGCTGGTGACCAGCAATGCTAGATTTATCAGCAGGGTAAGCTAGCGGGATCATCAAATGTTCAACAGCATATAAATAAAAATTGCCTAATGTTACCAAATGAAATGTCGAACCCACAAAGAGGTATACAACTGTGCAAGCTTTGGGGCTGTTTATGGCCTTGATCTATGTTTTGATCATCATTCTGAATCCGACTATTCTGGGGGCCATGCAAGTTTTGTGAATATGAGCAAAAATGCTGTTGCGGAGAGAGTTAATTAATTTTTAGCCTCTTCATATACTGTACACAAATAACTATTATTTGTCAATTGTAACCTCAAATGCTCTCATATAAAATTGTGTCTTTGTAAAAAAGTTGCTTGTATGTATTTTTGTAGGATGTCCCTGCTGTCAATGTTGTTTCATTGCATTGCAGTAGGTGAAGTGAAGCCTGTAACTCTTCTGATTGGGGTGTTAATGTAATTCATATATTCATACATCTGTGTGCATGATTTATTCACCCAGAATAACATTCATCCCTAATTTTGTCATAATGCTCATCCAATAATTGCCATAACTATTTTTTTAAATGTCATCTGTCTTGATTTAATGTCTTGTTTAACAAGGAAAACACACACACACACACACACACACACATGCACTTTCTCATTCACTTTACATGAGTTGTGTATGACACACACACACACACACACACACACACACACACACACTTTCTCATTCACTTTACATGAGTTGTGTATGACACACACACACACACACACACACACACACACACACACACACACACACACACACACACACACACACACACATCCTTAAACCCATTTAATTGGCTGCAGGGGTTAGTGTTAGCTAATTGATATGACTCGTATGTCCTCATGGACTTGTACTCCTCAATACCATTTTAATGACCTTTGAAAGTTTTGCTAGAAACAACTCATTAATTTTCATAGATGGAGATTAGGAAGTGTTAATGCAGTCATGTGTCACTGCATGATTTAAAAAATGCAGTGCTGGTGCTGTTTATTCAACAATTCATTTAGACAAGTAGAATGTGTTGTCTTGAAAACATCCAAAGGCACAGCACTGCAATCGCTTTGGACTGCTCCTGCTCCAGGCTTTTAAGAAATTATTTACTTATTAACAACCTGCCTAATGGCCGGAATTTAACACTGTGTTACCTGTGTTTCTATTCTTAAAGGCCAATTCGCACTGCACCAGACGCGATAAATACTTTGGTCGGTTCAGTGTGTTACTCCTGTCGTTGTTGGTCGGCTCTTGTTTTTCGCAGATTTAACATGCTGAATCTGCGTTTGTTGGAACTTGAAATCTCTGAAGTGATGTACTGTAATCTTGTGACTGACGCCATTGGTCGGTGTCTGTCGGGGCCTTGTGAATTGGCCTTTAAAGGGGTCATGACATGAGAAATCTAATTTTCCATGATCTTTTGACATATAAGAGGACTTTGTACCATTAAATCATCCTGCAAGTTTCATAGCTTAAAATGTCCTCATAAACAAAGCATTTATTTAATCAGTCTCCAAAAACAGCTCATTTTGATGTTGCAGGATCTGTGACATCACACAGGCAAATACATTTACACAGTTATATATCATTGCCCCATAGGCCTCACCCACTGGCATTCAGTCACTTAACGGCTGACATTTGCCTACAATGTAAGCATCACGTCAAATGCAAATAGAACCCATTATAATCACTGATGCTGTCTACAGTATACAATTACATGTTTCTGACACTCCAAGCACTTGAGTCTGTCGACAACAGGACAAATGGAAGAAAGAACCTTAGTTTTGACATGTAGTTTAAACAACTAGTTTGCATCCTTGTACAGACTTCAGAAGGATCTCTGAGTTGGAAACAAGTGGATGATTTACTGTCCCGTATTGCATCAGATGATATGTTTGAGAGCATTTTGTTTTGTATACAAAATGTGTAATAGATGCCATTACACTGCATAATAGAGTTCGCAAATAAACTTTTGACAGATGAAGCAACCAACTATATTGGATCTGACAGCAGCTGCATCACAAATGATTAAGTGAAAGTAAGATTATATTAAAGTAAACGTTTTCAAAACACTTATATTGAGTCACACGCAATAGCAAGTGAATTGTTTGTTTCCTATGCAATGTTAACAAATTATAACTGGCCATTTACTGACAAGCCTAAAAGGAACCACCCCTCAAAGACAGAACATTTCAAAGAGTCAGAATGAAGGTTGAAAATAATGGTTTTTCCGCTTTGTGCAAAAAAAAAAAAAAAAAAAAAAAAAAAAAAAAAAAACCTGTGAACTTGAAGTGAACTATTAAAATAAAAATCCATGTCAAGACCCCTTTAAAGCCAAACTGAAAACCATTTGTACCACCTTGACTCAAATTGGGGCAAATCTGCTAATTGAGATCAATAATTAAACCACTCATCATACAAGCTTATGTTATATCCCACATATCTAAGGTTTATATTTTGGGATTCATTGACCTCCACCGAATGAAGACCCAACAATATACAGCAGGCCTGTGTTGTTGGGACTTCATTTAGTGGAGGTCAACTGTGGAGGACTTTTGACAGCGAAACGACTTGAATCAATGAAAACAGGAACACAACTATTTATGGATCATCATCTTTTAATGTGCTTTGGTCAATATTAACAGAGGAGGTTTGTGACTGTCAAACTATTCACCATTCAGCCGAAGATCCAGACACCCCCAGCATCATCCTGGCTAAAGGTGGCGTTCACAGAACCAGAACCCTGAGCATCATCCTGGCTGAAGGTGGCGTTAACAGAACCAGAACCCTGAGCATCATCCTGGCTGAAGGTGGCATTCACAGAACCAGAACCCTGAGCATCATCCTGGCTGAAGGTGGCGTTCACAGACCCAGAACCCTGAGCATCATCCTGGCTTAAGGTGGCATTCACAGACCCAGAACCCTGAGCATCATCCTGGCTGAAGGTGGCGTTCACAGACCCAGAACCCTGAGCATCATCCTGGCTGAAGGTGGCGTTCACAGACCCAGAACCCTGAGCATCATCCTGGCTGAAGGTGGCGTTCACATAACCAGACCCCTGAGCATCATCCTGGCTGAAGGTGGCGTTCACAGAACCAGAACCCCCAGCATCATCCTGGCTGAAGGTGGCGTTCACAGAACCAGAACCCTGAGCATCATCCTGGCTTAAGGTGGCATTCACAGAACCAGAACCCTGAGCATCATCCTGGCTTAAGGTGGCATTCACAGAACCAGAACCCCCAGCATCATCCTGGCTGAAGGTGGCGTTCACAGAACCAGACCCCTGAGCATCATCCTGGTTGAAGGTGGCGTTCACAGACCCAGAACCCTGAGCATCATCCTGGCTTAAGGTGGCATTCACAGACCCAGAACCCTGAGCATCATCCTGGCTGAAGGTGGCGTTCACAGAACCAGACCCCTGAGCATCATCCTGGCTGAAGGTGGCGTTCACAGAACCAGACCCCTGAGCATCATCCTGGCTGAAGGTGGCGTTCACAGAACCAGACCCCTGAGCATCATCCTGGCTGAAGGTGGCGTTCACAGACCCAGAACCCTGAGCATCATCCTGGCTGAAGGTGGCGTTCACAGAACCAGAACCCCCAGCATCATCCTGGCTGAAGGTGGCATTCACAGACCCAGAACCCTCAGCATCATCCTGGCTGAAGGTGGCATTCACAGAACCAGAACCCCCAGCATCATCCTGGCTGAAGGTGGCATTCACAGAACCCTGAGCATCATCCTGGCTGAAGGTGGCATTCACAGAACCAGAACCCCCAGCATCATCCTGGCTGAAGGTGGAATTCACAGAACCAGAACCCTGAGCATCATCCTGGCTGAAGGTGGCGTTCACAGAACCAGACCCCTGAGCATCATCCTGGCTGAAGGTGACATTCACAGAACCAGAACCCTGAGCATCATCCTGGCTGAAGGTGGCGTTCACAGACCCAGAACCCTGAGCATCATCCTGGCTGAAGGTGGCATTCACAGACCCAGAACCCTGAGCATCATCCTGGCTGAAGGTGGCATTCACAGACCCAGAACCCTCAGCATCATCCTGGCTGAAGGTGGCATTCACAGACCCAGAACCCTCAGCATCATCCTGGCTGAAGGTGGCGTTCACAGACCCAGAACCCTGAGCATCATCCTGGCTGAAGGTAGCATTCACAGAACCAGAACCCTGAGCATCATCCTGGCTGAAGGTGGCATTCACAGAACCCTGAGCATCATCCTGGCTGAAGGTGGCATTCACAGAACCAGAACCCCCAGCATCATCCTGGCTGAAGGTGGCATTCACAGAACCAGAAGCCCCAGCATCATCCTGGCTGAAGGTGGTACTGAAGGAGGAATCCCAGTATCCATCTTCAACTGCAGAGCCAAAAACTGAAAAACACATTGATATTTAAAAATAAAATATACATACAAGTATATTTACTAAAAGCAAAATAAATAAATAAACTCACCATGCCATACCAATTGAAGATAAAGAACCACCAAAACAGTAATTTTGCTCAAACCCATTCTATAACAGACACTGAGACACCAAGAAAACCAATGTAAGAATACAAATAAAGTTTCAAAACAACCAGGTCTTTTAAAGACAAACAGAAATCTGTACCACCTGGATGACTCGTTTACTCATTATTGGGGCGGATCTGCTAATTAATGAGATCAATGATTAATTAATCAATTAGCATAACAGCTGATGTTATATCCCATAGAACTAAAGTTTTAATGTCTATCTCTTGTGATTGACCTTCAATGAATGAAGGCCCAACACACACTCTTACTTAGGCCTGGATTCACAGACAGGGTTTAGAATAAGCCAGGATTAAGCCTTAGTTTAATTAGGAAATTTAATAGGGAAATCCACCCTTAGGTGATTCTTATGGATTTTTTCCCCCAAAAAAGTACTACATTTATCTCACCTAAATGTTTGGGCTCATTGCATTTTTACAATGGGGTAATATTGTTGTTAAGAATTTACACAACACAAGAAAGCTTGATTTCTTTTCTTTTTTTTTAATTAAATTGAAACAAGTAGCACAAATAAATACAATAGAATAAAGATAGAAATAAAGAGAAATAAAGAGAAACATTTTTTAATAGGTCCAACGCTATAGCATTCAGAAACACAGAAACTGAATAAAGTAATCATATGGAAAATAACACTGGGTAGTATTTTAGTTTTGACTAAATTAAATAAATAGGCTATTAATCCTGATTCCTCAAACTTAAAGCTATCTTTTGTTGTTTTGGCAACAAAATTAATGACAGACACATATGGCTGCCGTCACTTTAAGAGCTAGTGCTTTAAGAGCTAGTGGATCATGTGTTCATTATACTGTCACATGCGTTTTATGCTTATTAAAGACATAACCGACTGTGTTTAGAACAGTGATCTCAAACTCAATTCCTGGAGGGCCACAGCTCTGCACAGTTTTGCTCCAACCCTAACCAAACACACCTGATCCAGCTAATCAAGGTCTTCAGGATTACTAGAAACTTCCTTTCAGGTGTGAGTTGGAGCTGGTTGGAGCTAAACTGTGCAGAGCTGCGGCCCTCCAGGAATTGAGTTTGAGACCACTGGTTTAGAAGATACCCACGAAGACCGAAATTCACACAATTTTGCGTGTTAAAGCAATATTTCTAGCGCGCTGTTTTTCAGGTGGCTTTTATATGTAGCTATATGCACACATAGAAACCATATCTCAGAGAGCGTGCGAGCACTGAATAGGTTAAACTGGTAAGACTTAAAAAGACATGCAAATGATAAACTTTAGCCACGATGCACTGCTGGCCCGATTGTGTCAATGAATATTCCGTCATGTCCCGACTCCTAAGCGCGAGAGAGTAGACAGTATCACCATCTACAGCACGCTTGACGCTTGCCGTGTGCAAAACCCATTTTGAGAGACAAAGAGAGAAGACGCGCCAGCACCCCTGAACACTCACGCTGTTTGTGAAATTGTGTCTCGCAAATGGTTTTAAAAAGACTGATTTGATTTTAAAATCTGTTTTGATTAATTTACTAATACAACCTAGGCTACATGCTAAAGTGAATCAATGGTTTCAGGAATTCCCCGCATTATAAGTGGGAGACCAGTGGGAATGATTAAAATTATGTGCAATACCCGCAATCCCACGCTGAAATTAGAGCCCTGCTTTAGGGTAATATCATGGTGAGTAAACTAGATTAATGGTGAGTAAACTAGATTAATGTTGGTCAAACTATTCCTTCAAACTGCTTCTGCAAGACAGTAGGGCTCCTTAATCATTATGAATATCGCAATATCTGCAAAATATAATTGCAGAAACTTTTTTCCTATCATAGTCTTCAAATGAAATTAAACTGGGAAGAATCAATGTTCACTGAACTTCACAGCTGAAGATTTGTTGGGCCAAACCTGACCTCAAAAGGCAGGCCTCCTGTTATCCACATGACAAGCCATTACAAACTAATCTACAGTAAGTGGCTGTAAAATCTTAGCAAATCTAAAAGCAAGATGAAGTTAACAAAAACCAACCAAGCAACCCATTCCAATAGACATACAATTTTACTGTTTTACACAGAATCTTGAATCATGTTAAGTTAAATAGACAGGGGACAAAACAGAACCGGACCCCTCAACATCGTCCTGGCTGAAGGTGGTGTTGACAGAACGGGACCCCTCAGCAATGTCCTGGCTGAAGGTGGCGTTGACAGAACGGGACCCCTCAGCATTGTCCTGGCTGAAGGTGGCGTTGACAGAACGGGACCCCTCAGCATTGTCCTGGCTGAAGGTGGTGTTGACAAAACGGGACCCCTCAGCATTGTCCTGGCTGAAGGTAGTGTTAACAGAACCGGACCCCTCAGCATTTTCCTGGCTGAAGGTGGCGTACAAAGAACTGGACCCCTCAGCAATGTCCTGGCAGAAGGTGGCGTTGACAGAACGGGACCCCTCAGCATTGTCCTGGCTGAAGGTGGCGTACAAAGAACTGAACCCCTCAGAATCGTCCTGGCTGAATGTGCCGTTGACAGAACAGGACCCCTCAGCATTGTCCTGCATCTGAAGGTAGTGTTAACAGAACCGGACCCCTCAGAATTTTCCTGGCTGAAGGTGGCATACAAAGAACTGGACCCCTCAGCAATGTCCTGGCTGAAGGTGGTGTTGACAGAACAGGACCCCTCAGCATTGTCCTGGCTGAAGGTGGTGTTGACAGAACGGGACCCCTCAGAATTGTCCTGGCTGAAGGTGGCGTTGACAGAACGGGACCCCTCAGCAATGTCCTGGCTGAAGGTGGCGTTGACAGAACGGGACCCCTCAGCAATGTCCTGGCTGAAGGTGGCGTTGACAGAACTGGACCCCTCAGCATTGTCCTGGCTGAAGGTGGCGTTGACAGAACAGGACCCCTCAGCATTGTCCTGGCTGAAGGTGGCGTACAAAGAACTGAACCCCTCAGCATTGTCCTGGCTGAAGGTGCCGTTGACAGAACAGGACCCCTCAGCATTGTCCTGGCTGAAGGTAGTGTTAACAGAACCGGACCCCTCAGCATTTTCCTGGCTGAAGGTGGCGTACAAAGAACTGGACCCCTCAGCAATGTCCTGGCAGAAGGTGGCGTTGACAGAACGGGACCCCTCAGCATTGTCCTGGCTGAAGGCGGCGTACAAAGAACTGAACCCCTCAGCATTGTCCTGGCTGAAGGTGGCGTTGACAGAACAGGACCCCTCAGCATTGTCCTGGCTGAAGGTGGCGTTGACAGAACAGGACCCCTCAGCGTTGTCCTGGCTGAAGGTGGCGTACAAAGAACTGGACCCCTCAGCAATGTCCTGGCTGAAGGTGGCGTTGACAGAACGGGACCCCTCAGCATTGTCCTGGCTGAAGGTGGCGTACAAAGAACTGGACCCCTCAGCAATGTCCTGGCTGAAGGTGGCGTTGACAGAACGGGACCCCTCAGCATTGTCCTGGCTGAAGGTGGCGTACAAAGAACTGGACCCCTCAGCATTGTCCTGGCTGAAGGTGCTGTTGACAGAACAGGACCCCTCAGCATTGTCCTGGCTGAAGGTGCCGTTGACAGAACAGTACCCTTCAGCATTGTCCTGGCTGAAGGTAGTGTTAACAGAACCGGACCCCTCAGCATTTTCCTGGCTGAAGGTGGCGTACAAAGAACTGGACCCTTCAACATCATCCCAGCTGAAAGTAACCTGCAAACTGTACAGCGTTAGAACTGGATACACCGACTTGATTGTCTGCAGAGGGGGAGAGCTAATATCACATTTTTTTGTTGCTAATATCAGAAATAGCAATAACCATTTAAAGGGTGATTGTATAAACTCATATTATTTAGGACAAGAGCATGTTAGATTAAGAAACAGAAAAAAGTCTACAGACTCTTTTTTCTCCAACATCACTCCAGGAGAAATCTAAGGATCCATCTTCAACTGAGGAGCTGAATACTGAGAAACACAATGCCATTTGAAAAAACAAAACAAAAAAACAGACAAGTAAACAAACCCATTCTATAACTCAAACTGAGCTACTAACCATACAAGCTAAAGTTTCAAACCAACCAGATCTTTTAAAGATGCTTTGTGGCTTTTAGTTCATGTTGATTAGCTCTGGCTCTGCAATAAACTGGCCATTCATCCATGTTGTTTCAATAGATATGGATGATTAGCTTTGAGGTCAACTGCATGCCAGTGTACTCCAAAAACTGACAAACTGTTTATGTTCCACCCCAACTTCCTGTAAAAAAAAAAAAAAAAAAAAAAACGGAATTAAAACCACACTTCATGTGGTCTTTATCCAAAACAACAGAAGAACAAATTAGAAAAGGCATGAAAGACCTTCCTAAAGACAGTCCGATTACAACATGCTTGAATTTAAAATGTCTGGAGGTCTGGCACTAACAAGCATCCAAGCAGCTGTCACTGTCTTTCTGTGCAGTTATCACAGCGTTTCACTGATCTAGGTCAAGGCTGCTGGCAGAACTACAGGAGAAATTGAGCCAAATTTTTCATTTAAACAGAAAGATTCTGATGACGAAGCCTAGTTTGTTTCATGTGCCAGACGTTTTCTAATTTTGTCAATTTGTGAAATGCCAGTGCGTCTGTGCTAATGAAAAGCCAACCATCAAAGATGCTGTATGTGTGAACCACTTGGCATCACAATGTACACATTAAACCTCTTTTGTACTGAGATTAGTTTTATCATTAACTTCTGTTCATTTTAATTAGATTCTTCCATTCCTTTACATTTCACTTTTTTTGCAGTTTAATTCAATTAACTCAATCTTTTCAAATGTTAGCTTTTAATTTGAATTCTGTTCTTTGCATGTGCCAACTCGGATGTGTCATTTCCTCCATCAAAAGAGCTCTGTGAGGATATACTGTGAGAATAAATGATTTAAAAATATGTATGGAAGAGTGCAGCAGTAATCTGACATCAGCAGAAATTACGTAGAGGCTGCCCAAGGTCAGTCACACAAATGTGTTTTTTAAAATGTCATTCTAACATACCCATCACCCATTCGGTACTCTATTCTGCACATTCATCTCAGTGTTCCAGCGTCCTGTCAAGGCTTCTGGAGTGTGGGCCACGTTTCCCCTGCCAAACGTCTGGGCTTGCCCTGGGCTCTTTCTCTTCCATTTTCCCTCAGTTCTTCTACTATTCCTTCAGAAAGCTCCAGTCTGTCTAGATTAAAGACTGTGTGAAATTGATGCTTGGATGCTTTCAAAGGGCTTCTGCTTTATCTTATTTTCCGTAAAGCCTCAAACCTCACTTTGCACCCTTATCAGTACTTCCCTGAATAATCTTTGATGGCACTACCATATTTATTTATATTTTTTTGTCCTAAAATAAAATATCCAGTATATTCGTAAATGTTGAGATTATCATCTCTTACAGACTGCAGCTGCATAATAACTGTTTTTAATGTGTAGTATTTTGTTTTTCGAACTGGTTATTTTTCGAACCGGTTATTTTGACAGGTGTGGTGATAGGGCAGATGAAGTTTAAAGGAACACTATGTAGCTTTTCAACCTTCATAATATATTTCCAAGACCCTTGTGATGGTACATCGACTTACAATAGGTTGAATGACACGTCTGCCATAGCCTGACGGGGTCTGTATCGATTTTACTGGCACTACGTAACTTTGAGGTTCGGGTAGTAACCCGAGCACAAAAAGAACTACAAAATTCGACTGCTTTACGGCATACGTCACTTCCCCCACCACTTCCTCAAATTTGGACATGAGAGGCCAACCAGCGTTTGTTTTCGGCTTTCGTGCGTATGTTTTTGTCATGGGGGCTGTTTACACCTGGCCACTTCATGCGTTTTCTCAGATCGGATAGCTATCCGATGTAAATGCCCTCCGAAACGCATTCAAGACGGATTTGAATCCGATCGCTCAAACCACTTCAGGAGGTCTGGGCCGCATTCCAGACGAAACTGGACAAGTGTAAATGCATCTGGTTGTTGAAACCACATATGTAAATTATACTCCTCCCAAAAATGCTAAAAAAATCAATAAAAAAACGTGTGAGAGCGTGTTATAGGCTATATGTTATAGCCAGTATTTACGACAGTGCAAGTATTCCACAGCGACTCTAGGGGTCGCTGTTTGACAAAAACACAATTTCTACACTGGTAAAGCAGCGTTTGTTCTTGTTTTTCCTCTGACGAACGAACATGTGTTTGTTCTCCTACACTGGCGCGTTGAAAGAACTGCAGTTGCGTAATTGCTGGTTTTTGACATTCTTCTTTCAGACGAATACAATCAGAGTTATACTATTTATTTTATTTATAGTTTATTTGGTAGGGACAGATACAGTGAACACAGATTATCTTCTCGAAGCAATCCCATGTCAGTATCATAGTGTCTATAGCCAAGGCTAATTCGCAACACCTGTCCCTAGAATGTCCTGGCTCTGCCAAGCTCTATAATGTCAGTGAATGGTTGTTTCTGTTTTGAAGTCCATCATGAAGTGCATCCATCCATGATAAAAGTCCTCCACAAGGCTCATGGGGGTTAATAAAGGCCTTCTGAAGTTAAGCGATGCATTCATTTAAAAAATATCCATATTTAAAACTTTATCGACTAAAATAACTAGCTTCCGGCAGACCGCCATACGCATCGATTTACGGTGGAAGAGTGACCCTTGACCTGAGGCATGACATAATGACGAATGCGGAAGCACAGAGGATAGATCAAAACAAAACCAGTCTCGAATTAGAAGTCTAAAACGACAATTTTTAAAGAGAAATGTCGGAGGAACTTGAGTTTGTTGCCCAGCCTTGTTTGTTTGAACCGTGAGAGGCGTCTAAACGATACTCCTACATCTTATGTCATACATGCGTCACAAGTTACTCTTGTGGTGTGGCGCAAGTCGACTTGCGTAGTATGCGTACGGTCGTCTGCCGGAAGCTAGTTATTTTATTAGTTATTCTTACACAAATGCATCGCTTCGCTTCAGAATTCCATTATTAACCCCCATGAGCCGTGTGAAGGACTGTTATCATGGATGGATGTACTTTTATGGACTTCAAAACAGAAACAACCATTCACTGCCATTTTAAAGCTTGGAAGAGCCAGGATTTTTTTTAAATATAACTCCGATTGTATTCGTCTGAAAGAAGAATGTCATATACACCTACAGTAGGATGACTTGAGGGTGAGTAAATCATGGGCTAATTTTCATTTTGGGGTGAACTAACCCTTTAATGTGAGTGAATGGCTCACTTCTACCTCTCAGGAGATGGCTCACGGTCAACAAAATTATTTGTGGAATATGGTGATTTTTATGTGCACTAAAGATGTAAAATGTTTTAAATTACAGGCCTCAAATCCTTCATGGGCTTAGCGGCCACTGTTTCTTTTCCCAATAAAATTTAAGATTTATTCGTTGCTTTGTTATTCTGTTTGTTTATCTTTGAGGCTTTTTTTTTTTTTTTTTTTTTTACTGTATGTAGGCCTATGTGTATATTTAATTAATCTGAATTCCATGCCATTGTAGATTAATGTGATCGTATGGTCCTCATCTTCATCATGTAAATCTTCTGTTTTATTTATTGGTGTATCTCTGTATGGGAGGTCTTATTTTTAGCTTTAAATCTGGAGTTTAGTTGAATTATTGTTAGTATTTTTTATTTTTATTTTTTATTCACCTGGCCTGTATTCGTTCATTACAGTTTTTTACAATCACTTTGCTACTATTTTCAGAACCTTGATGTCATTTTTCAAAACTCTATAGACACAAAACTCAAAACGGTTATCACTTGTAGCACAGGCTGTCTAATGTTCAAAACATTGCATTGTGCATTCACATCTTTAAAGAAATCTTGCACTTGCACAATCATTGGTTCAAAAAACAAATTTACTGTGAAATACCATTGAAACATAACTATAGATTGTGTGCCCACACACAAGCAACCGATAGTATCACTGTGTCATTGTTCGTACAATCATTAAATATTGTAGAACAAAATAAGTGATATAGGTTTCATTATAGTACTACATCTCTGTAAAAGTACTGCAGTAGTAGAGAGAATACTACAGACACAGTGGAATCATTGAACAAAGTTTGTAATATATTGATGCAAAACACTACAGTACAATCACAACATAGGTTTATTTGAATCAAAGCAAAAATAATTAGCTATGAAATAGAAAAGAAAAGACAGTTCTGTAAAACATCAAATGCAGTGTTCCTCAACTTGTTTGCTTGTACTGTAAGAAACAAAACAGGAGTGATTATCTATACAGTGCAGTACTGTCAATACTGTAAATAGTCTGAAAAGGTGGTACAGTATTTGGGACCATACACTGTCAGAAATAGGGGTACAGTAGGAGTCCATTTCTGTTCCCCAAGGTACAATCTACATTAACGTACCCCATAGGGCTTATTTATTGGACCTCAAGGTACATATATGTAGCTTTTTGAGTGTCAAAAAGCATTAAAAGGTACATATATGTACCGTTTCTTTTAAAGGTTAAGGTACAATATTGTACCCTTGAGGGTACAGCCCAGTGACAAGCCATTGTACCCCTAAATGTACAATTATGTACTTTATTTTCTGAGAGTGTAGACACAGTGTCTGATGAAGCATTATGATAAAATATTAGGCTACATCCATGGATATTGTAGTCTAATTGGTTCATGCTCCACGCTAATTGGTGACAATGAATCTC
Organism: Squalius cephalus; assembly: GCF_949319135.1. NCBI lineage: Eukaryota > Metazoa > Chordata > Actinopteri > Cypriniformes > Leuciscidae > Squalius > Squalius cephalus. Next base: position 32,515,035 of record NC_137122.1, on the reverse strand, counting down.
ATTATCTTGAAACTTTCATGATTTACAGTAAACATGGAAGATTGTTTGTCTGTTTCCATACAACTATGCATTAAGAGTAATGCAACAGTTTCTTATCATTTTGAGCAGTTGTATCAATTGATAGTTAGATCATTGTAAGGAAATGAATAGACACTCATTTGAAATGTAATGTGTGAATTGTCTTTTGAAATAGTAGTACTTTGATGTTAAGTTGTGTCATATTGAACAGGTGATTTTTTGTTGAATGAACAAATGATCTAAGTTTTATGTGTATTGTATCCAAGCAATTGAGAAAAGGGTTAGAGTTTTGAAAAATGTGCATTTTGATCATTGGTTGTGAGTTTTGTGTCTAGAGTTGTGAAAAATGACATCAAGGTTCTGAAAATAACAAATTTATTGTAAAAAACTGTAAGAGACCGTATTGCTGCCTAATCGGGGTGTACTGTCACGTTTGGAGTTTGTTTTTGTCATGGTTATAGTTTGTATATCTGTTTGATTCAGTTTCCTTGTTGTGTTCCAGTTTGTCTCTAGTTTAATTAGTTCTGTTCCACAAACACTTTTACCTGTTCCCAGGAAAGTGGCTGAAGCATGTGCAGTAAGTTGACTTTTTCTTCTAACTTTACATCAAAAGGGAAGAAAGTGCAACACTTTGTAATTCCCATTTGTTTCCATTGCACTGGACGGTGAAGAAACCTTCTCAGATGACTGTCCTTTGGAGGAAGTACCTGTATGTGCATAAATAACTTTACTTCATTTATAGTTGTGTACATATTATTTCTGACTGCAATGAGTTGCAGGACGTACAGAAAGGCCTACTGCACAAAGTGATACAGAGGTGGGCAGTGTAGTACTTTTCCTTTTTATTTTTGTTGCATGAGGCTTGTGTTGACAGTTCTTTTTTTATTATTCTTTTTATCCAAAAATGGCAGAGGGTGATTGAGAAAATTGAGTATTTTGACCTGAAAAAAAATAAAAAATAAAAATTAAGGGGAGTAATAAAACTTGACACCTTAAAGAAAACCTGGCGCAAGAGATTGAGTTGCTTAAAAAGGAACTTCAGAGTAAGTGCTAATACACTTTCACACAGAGTACTATTGCTGACCTTGCATAACAATATCTCTTATTGCAGGCAAAAGATGACTATCACTGGCTTTTCTTGACAAAGAATAATTGAAATAAAACTCAAGGAACTAAGCATATTGTCTTTTATTATTAATTTAATGAAGGTTATGTTGTTTTTTTTTCTTTCTTTTGTTTTTGTTTTTTTTGTAAAAAAAAAAAAATGGTGTTCCACAATTCTGTCCGTGCAGCTCTGCCACTAGGTTGGTCCAAGTGCACTGGCTGGAGGTCATCATCAGGCGGCACCTCCACCACAGGGGTCCTCTCCTTTCTGATGGTGGCAATGTTGTGGAGTATGGCACATGCAACAATCTCACAGGCCCTGTCAGGTGCAACCCTCAGACTTTTCAGACACTGAAATCTTCCCTTTAGTTGCCCAAGGTCATTTCAATCTGTGCCCTTGTCCTGGCTAGAGCTGCATTGAAACAGGTTTGTGGTCCAGGGAATGACGTCATGAATTACTGCCTGCAGGCATAGCCCGTCACCAAGCAGGATCCTGTCGTAAGCACCTGTATAATGGAAAAATGCAGTTGTTAGGCTCAGAATAAATTTATAAATATAGTGAGCTTGATATAAATAAATTTCCCTTACATTCAAATAATGTGCATAAATGTGACACAATTCTGGAGTCATTCACAGATCCAGGCCATTTTGTTTCCACATTTGTTCTAAGATTTTTTTTTTTTTTTTTTTTTTTTTTTGATATATTACATGTCCGACAAGTTTCTGTCTGCAACAAATGAATGATGTATATGATACCCTCAAAAGAAAAACGATATCTCTCAATAAGTAGAATATCGCGCTGCGCTAAAGGATCCTGTCTATCTTGCAATACGTGATTAATTCGAAAACGGACAAGACATGGCTGTGAAAGACTTCCCGTATCACCTCCGCTTATAAAGCCGCAATCTAATCCTGTTAACATGAAATAAGCCTGCTCGCGAGCAGGTTTAAGCTTACGGACCTGTTGCTATGACAGCTAGGGTTGCCAACTTATGGAAAGGAAAATAAGGGACAATCGTGGTTCTTTATAGGAAAATAAGGGACAGAATAAGGGACACTCAAAATATTTGTACTGTACCACACCGTGCATATCATTTTAGCATCTGCAGTTAAATATGTGTATAAAAGGTTCTCAGACAAACACATTTGGGTCATTTCGTGGAAAAAAATCAACCAAATTTCAGTAACGTTCCAGGCTCAAATTTTTGATTTTGTTAAAAAAAAAAAATATTATGATGAAAGACCAACGTAAATGAAGAAGAAAGACAAAATATTAGGCTACATGTGATGGATGTATATTTACTGAGAAATTACAGTTTTGTAAAATGGGTCAAAATGACAATTTTCACCTGAGATTTGGAGTCAGATTACAGAGGGGTTAAAATGACTTTAGAACTGCATCATTATTTTACTTTTACACAGAGATTGTTAGGTCTAGTTAGCTAAATCGGTTGACTTTAGCCATCTTTGTTTTATTATAGCTACTGTATGGCATTTTAAAAATGGGAAAAAGCACTACTTTTGTTTTTTTTGCCCAAAGTTTGCATGCCTGCAACTCATATTACAAATATCTTAATATCCTTTTAGATTCTAATTCTTAACAAACTTTTCTTTTGGTTTCTTAATTTTTAAGGCCAAATATGGTTAATTTTAAGTCCCTATATATAGGGATGTTAATGTGGCTCCATGAGTAAATTAGTACACGTTTTCAATGGTCGCACATTTTCTGAAGAACAAATAATGTTGAAAAATGTATCTTTTTTTTTTTTTAAGTGACTCCAAATTGTTGAATTTTACCCATTTTCAATATATAGCTACACCAACGGATATTACTGTATCATCAACCTCTATTCAAAACAATAAACATAAAGTGTATTTAAAAAAAAAAAAAAAAATTGTCAGGAAGATACATAGATGGTATAAAATATAAAAGCACAATAACTGAACGTCTTATAATTACAGCCCAAAAAAAAAAAAGCATTTAAACAATGGCACTTAAAATGTTGAACTAGGCCTAAATGTTTTTGCAACCATGTATAAATAAATGAAAAGTGCATACTCTCCAGATAAAGAGAAATGAAAGCTTTAGCATAAGTTCTGCCGGGAAGACTCAATTACTATGTCACCTATTGCCTTCACTTCTATCCAATCATATTCGTAGGCTCATTGTATAAAAGCTCGGTACTTACACATGTTTGAGTTCGCAGATACTGAAGCGACGATTACCCCCATCCTCCCCACCACCACCAGGATGGTCCTGTCCATACCTCCCGGGGGGGGTCGGCTGCGCCCCTGCCTTCGTCTTCAGGCAGGAATTGTAGATCCGATACCCTCGGATTATGCACTATGGACGGGGCCTACGCCAAATGACTTTGTATATTATCAGCTTGCTGAGCTGTCAATAAATGTATGGTTTATTGAAATAATTCTCCCGAGTCTTTCTGGTAGAACTTAGATGATTAGTATGGGCTGCTTTTGGTGCTTGAGATTGTTTTGGTTATGTTGTGTTTCAATAAGGAGGTCCAACCAAGTAGGCTAGCCTAGGCTACGGTAGGCTACAAGTTCTTTAAATGTAAAATGTTTTTCTCTATTTAACATTAACTTACAATAGTGAAAGATTTTTGATAACGTCTTCCCTCAGGTAGATTGCATGTTTTCTTGCGTTACTCATGTGGAACAATAATCACGTTGTTGTTTGTAGTCGGCAAAACTGATTAGCCGGAATCAAAACGCGGACAGTGAAAGAATGGATTTGCCGTTAGCGCGAGTCCCGATGGCTGTGAAGCGGGAGCGACAGCCGTTAGAGGATTTTGCTGGGTCTTAAAGACTTCCGCGAACGTCTATGTTTGCAAATCAAACAAAGATTTGTCTCAAAGAAATTGTTAATTCTCAATTTAGAGCGTAGGCCTATGCCTTAAAATACGGGACAAACTGCGTTCATACGGGACGCTTCACTGATGCCTTAAATACGGGACAATTCCTTTGAGGCAAGATGAGCGTCGAAGAACCAAACAATCCAAGATCATGCCAAATTATCAACAATCAAATCCAGCTAACTGAGTTATAGCGACGTACGAAGAATGGACCCCTGACCTAGTTTCTCAGTTCATTTGATTTGTCATTTTGTTCACCTGTTGTCATTTAATTAGCTAATTTCCCTGTTTGGTTCAGTTAGTGATCGTAAATGTTAGTTGTTTATTTTTATAAGTGTTGGAGTTTCCTATTAAATGACTATTTTGTGAGATGTCCTGTTTCAAGTCTCTTTAAGACAGACAGATAGAGATATTTGGATGCCCTCAAACAACAATAACAGCACATATGTTTAATGTTATATGCAATATAACGTAAAGTTTAAAATTGAGTACTTTATTATTATTATTTTTTTAATTATAATAAATATTGCTTCAGTATCTTGCATTTAAAAACTAAACAAAAAAATCAGTTTATAGGTTATACAAAACTTTTATCTTTGCTCTATTGTGGATCTAATACTGTCTCACTTTATAGTTCCCACTACAATTTACTTTTAATTGCTGCTTGCAATCATTAGACTAAGCTCAAAACACTCCACAGAGCATTCAAAACAGCCTCTTCATTGTGTGTTATTGACTCAGTCCCATTTAAAAAATAAATAAATAAATAAGCATCATGGGGGACTAGGTTTTATGCCACACTGTACTTGATGCAGAATTCATGTGTAATGTGTATATATATATATATATATATATATATATATATATATATATATATATATATATATATATATATATATATATTCATCATATATTTTCCATTTAATTATCAGATATAAAAGTACACATAGGCCTAAGTCACTTTGAGTTGTTTTGTTCCTTTTCTCGTCATTGACCCACCACTGACAGCGGGTGTATCAGTCTCACACTGTAAATTAAAATCATGTCCCAAAAGGTAAACAAAAACATTCCTTAATGTCGCATTCAAATTGCTACACCTCCTGATGTTAACAGTCTTTTCTAATGAAATGATTATTATTCAGATGTGCAGGGCCCTCTGCAATCAACTACTATGCAGAGTCATTAACATGAAAGTGGAGGCTGCGCATGCATGAGGTACGTTCAATTAAAAGACTTCAGGATGGAAGAGTTGTCAGGATGAGCTCAGGTTTCAAAGTCTGTAAGACGATTATCCAACAAGTGGCAAAGTCACAAAAACCTCTAACTCTGATGGACAGGGCAAATTGACACCTCTGGTTATGCAAAGCCAACCTTATTTAAATAGATCTAACTTTTTAGTGTACTTTATGCATTTGTCGGGAAAATCCAACTGCAACTTGCAGACCTTCTGTCTGTGATATTTGTATAAGAATAATCCTAAAAGTTTAGTGTTTTGCAAGCTTAAATATTCATTTACACAAATGACAATGATGCCTTTAGCCTACATTTAACTATTTAAAAACAGCTTAAATATTTTAAATATTTCGTTAGCCTCATAGCATAATTGCCTAAGTTATATTTAAAAAAAAGAGGCTAATGATTTGACTACCCCAAAAAAAACAGATTTTACTGCGACACGATTATGTGTTTTTTTAAAAGTGGTATTAAAACATCACTATTATTTAACAACATCACTATCCTTCTGCTATTTGATTAGTTTATCAATCAACTTCATTGTAGCTTCTAAAAAGTTAAATGTGACTATGAAATATGCAGCAGTCTTTATATCTTCAGTGTCTTCTTTTATGTTCCACAGAACGTCATACAGGTTTGGAACCACGTGAATGTGAGTAAATGACAAAACTTTAGTCAGTCTATCCATCTATCTAACCTTTTTAACCAAGTTCAATGATTAAAATCAGAGTGTAATTATTAGGAATCTTACTAAAAAGAAACTTGGAATCCTTCAAAAGGATAATCAGAGTGCCTCTAAACACATCCGGAAGCAGCTCAAAGTTTTCATTTCAATATGCAGTGGCATTAAGCAATCAAGCAAAAAAAAAAAAAAAAAAAAAAAACAAACTAAAAAAACAACTAAGGGAAATTTGATTCTTCACATTATGACCCCTTTAATCATTCTTGACTGAAAATCTTCATCTCTGCAATAGTACTCATATATCATTCACAACTCTGCTTCAAACTAGCACGTATTGATCAGTTAAAACACTTGGAACAGTCAATGGCATTTGGCATCAATGTGTTTATGTGCCATATTTTAATGAATTTTTGAAATCATATCTATCTGTTCTACCTCTACCAAGGTGTACAACCTTTAAGACATCACAGACCTATTAATTTAGTTATAAAGCACACAATAAACCTGACCTCATGCCAAATAATCTTGAGGCTTGTAAGAATATGGATTGATGTTTGTTTATCTCCAAAAGAGGCACAAAGGTAACACTCACAGGCTCATTTATATCTTCCTGCAGCTCTCTGGGGTTTTGTAAAGCTGGCTGCATCACCTCTTTACAAACTTCTCCAAAAAGAACCATTGCTGAAACACAAGTGGTACCTCAATTAATTCAGCAGTAAAACAGCCGTACAGCTCTCACTGCTTCTGAATGCTCACCGTAGATCCAGTGATGGGAGCAGAGTGCTTGAACTGCCCACTGAACGCGACTAGATTAAATACCTCTCACAGCCTTTAGCCTTTGGTCAATGAAATTAAATCTCTGCACAGAATTCCACTGAGACTTGCTGCAATAACAAGATCCTCTAGGAGGTGAAGTTATGACAGCCTGGTGAGATTTCTTTTTTTTTTTCCTTCCCCCACCCCCCACTGTATTGTATTACATACGTGCCAAAACGAATGACATCTAAAGCAGAAAAAATATAGCATCCTTCTAGTGTGAGCAGTGAAATTATTGATTGTTGGGGAATGTTGTGGTTTTAATTTTTTAATTTTTTACAGTGGAGATTATAATTCCTAATTCACTCTGTATTAAATCTATATATAATTAGACCCAGGTTTAAATCAAAGACTGTCGGTAAAATCTGTTTCTTTAGCTGTTTGGATGTCATGTGAAGAAAAAACTTCACATATTATAATCAAATTAACTTCTAATTATTTTAGACGTTATCAGTGTTACATTATTTAGATATTGGGGATTATGTAGCTGTACTCAAATTATTATTATTAATTAGATTATAATCTACAGACATTTCCATTCACAGAATAAGCACCAAGCAATCATGATATCTGATTCTTTTTTTCCCCTCTCAGCTTTGCATGTATCTGCAAGAGATGCCTGATGTGACTGACAGGCTAAAATTTTTTATTTTTCATTATTTTTGGCCTTTGAAAAATGAAATCTGTTTGGGTCTCTGGTTTGACAAGCTATCTTCAAACCTCACAAATGTTAGTCTGTATTTGATTTGGGGTAAAGTGTAATTTATTTTCTGAAATATATTTGATGTGGCTATACAGCGTTTCAAATTTTGATCTAATTTTCACTGCTCACCATCCATTTGCAGATGCCAGGATCTATCTATCAAAAGGAAATATTTGTTATTAGAGCAAATATGAGCATTTGTCAAAGAAACCTCTGGCCAGAAACGAATTTGAACATTTCGAACAAACAGAATTGGAATATTTAACTGATACCATACATCTCACAATATATAGCCAAACTGTAAATGGCCCTTTCAGAAATCTAAAGCCTAAATCTTGATGATCAGTTTCTCATCAGGAACAGTGAAATGTCACACATGAAGGATATAGTTATTGAATCCTCAATACTGTTCCCTTTCGAAAGGGAACTCGCACTGCGTCGATGACGCTATGGGGAACGCCCTCCACGTGAACCGGTGAAAAGCTATCCAATCACAGCTATCGCTATTGACTGGAGACAGCCTGACGTCACTACTAGTGCGACCCGGAAGTATAAAAAGGGGCCCCTAGATAATATGTCATCCTCTTTTCGTATTCAGGGACTGTTTTGTTTGTAAAGCTTCAACCTGAAAACTTCAAAAGGTAATCATGGCTTGTGAAAAATGCTTCAGGAAGTGTGTGGATTTCGTGTCTAAGATATTGACACTTGATGACACACACAACTTGTGCGTTTACTGTTTGGGCTCAGAGCAAGCACGATCAGTTCTTGAGGGAACTGCTTGTGCCAGCTGTGAGTTTTTTCCCTTGAGAAAACTCCGCTCTTGTCTGGCCTTCTCCTTGAGGGAAGAGGGACATATGTGACAGGCGGGAAATATGTGACAGGCGATTCAGGTCCCGCTCACACTGAGGCAGAGCAGAGACTAGAATCGTGGGGTTTCAGAGGGAACTCGCTGAGGAGTTTGAGAGAGTTATTTATCTCTCACGCCCTTCGGAGGCTGCCGGATGAGGATGTGTTGTCACTAACATCCACTGATCTGACAGCGAGTGCTCTGCTGGCAGCCCAAGAAAGTAGGAGATGGCTGATGAGGGTGAAGACGATTTACAACCCGAATCCCTCACATCCACCCTTCCCCGCGTATGATGAGTTGTGAGTGTTTTGTGTTGTGAGTGCCTCAGCGAGGCTTTGCTGCCATAGGACCACGTGAGGGAAGAGACCGCTCGTGGCAGACTTTACGAATGGTTTCTTTCCAGCCATAATGCTCCAGCTCCCGTGAGCCTCCCATTCCTGCCCGATCTATGCAATGATCGAAAAGGCATGGAAGAACCCGTGTTCAGCGTGCATCCATCGCCATCAGCGAGCAAACTATGCTGATGTTGAGGGGATGCGCGAACACAGGTATGTGTCGATGCCTCAACTGACAAGAGGTTTGCGAACTATCTCGCGGTTGGAGAGGCATCGACACTAAGTGCTCTGGCCCTGCCTTTTAAACAAACATCGCACTTAAATGGCAGGCCATACATGATGGTGGGTCTGGCTGGTGATGCCATGCACACAATGGCTGTGCTGCAAGCATACCACGCTGATCTGCTGAAATATTTGGACCACGGTTGGGGTCTTTCCCCTGACGCAGTGAAAATGAGCTGCGCCGCACTACAGATTAGCTCTCCGGGCCACCAAACAAACAGCCGCCGTGATCGAACTCGATGGCGGCGATGGTGGCCAGGGATTGGCATCTGTGGTTGAACTTGGAAAGCCTTTCTTCTCGATGCACCAGTGTCGAAGGCGCGCTCGGCTGCATTAAATCTTGCATAACACTGTGGTTCGAATCTGCACACTTCCTACACCCCAGGTGCTTCTTGCATCAGCCCTGAGGCTGGACCTGTGATGAGTGATTACTTCAATTTGAAACCCTTCTGTAGGTCTGGCGTCAGGTTTGGTAGTAAGTGCGCTCTTTCGAGCTTTTTATGGTGATAGGCCTCCATTTTGTGAATGTCGTTTAGGCCATCGCTCTACAGGCAGAAAGTTGAGCTCTGTAGGTCTCATCCCTTTACGAGCGTTTTTTAGTAAGGTTGAACAGTAGACCTCGGTTCCCTGTTAAAAAGTATTTAGGGTTTTTATAGGAGTAAAAATAGGACCCTGAAGTGCCCGTATATAGGTAGGCTATGCATACCCTTCCCATAGGCTTCCTCTGATTTAGAGTTGTCAGGCTTATAGTGGGTAGTGCCAATCTGTGGTAGTGAAGAGTGTGGTAGTGACACTTTCCTTATTATATGAAACATTTCTAGTCAGGCCACCATTCATCCGAGCATCAAACAGACATTTCTGCGTGAGACGGCTTCCTACCTATCGGGAGTTTTTCAACTGAGCTCTGTCAAGCTCCAGATAGAACTACGAAATCAAGTGTTGGCCCTCATTGGGCCACCTTGATAGCCACCTTATACTAGAGCAGTAGTTCTACTCTGAATTTCAGACATATAATATTCGTGTGTCGGCCCTCGTGGGGCCGCCTCGATATCTGGCTTAGGCTTAGTATCTAGGATTTTAGGTGGTGGTCTGTTAAGCATTCTCACCTCGAGTCTCTTAGTATCTGAGTGTAGGTTTCTTAGACCATCAGGAGATTTTATTCCTGTAAATCTAGTTTTTCCTAGTACTAGCCTCCACTTACTGCAAGAGTCGTCTGGCCAAGGCCCGCCTTTTGCATTAGGTGTAAATGCCAGTGGTGTAACAGGGTAGATAGCAGCATAGGTAGCAGGCTACCTTCAAAAAGCCTCCCATGCAGATATCCCATACACAAAAGAAATATTTTTGAAATATATTTTCAGGATATATTTTGGAATAAATGCAAATATTTGAAATTGGCCCAATAAATATATTTCATACTTATATTTCATATATTTTTGTTATATTTCAGAATATATTTCAATGTATTTTTTTCTGTATGGGTCCCCAAAAGTGTCAAAAAATATATGTGGCATATATTACAAATACATTGAAATATATTCTGAAATATAACAAAAATATATGAAATATAAGTATGAAATATATTTATTGGGCCAATTTCAAATATTTGCATATATTCCAAAATATATCCTGAAAATATATTTAAAATATATTTCTTTTGTGTATGGGATCTATGGATGTTGTCAGGTCTTTCTCTCCTGAGAGTAAGAAGCAGTGTGCTCAGGCCTCCGCCCTTTACAGCGTCGAGTGTAGTAGCTGGCAGCAAGGCCTTAAGTTAAAAGGGATTTTTCTTCTGAGCCCCATTGAATATAATAATTCAAGTCATAAGGTCAAATGCCGTTGGCCACTTACTTAGGCCACCATTCCCTTGGGTTTAGTAGAGAATATAAAATCTGTCTTGTAAAATTACAAGATAATAGGCCTCGACCATGATACATCCTTCAGGGTCATGCTGATAGTGCTCCCCTTGTTAGGGTCATTAATTAGAGTACTTCGCTACCCATAGCTCATATGCAATCACCTTTCACCACCCAGGCTCAGGTAGAGACAGATTAGTTACTCCCTCCCATTTGGGATGGTTGAGTATACTCCCTTAGAGCCAAAGCACTGCCCGGGCTGATACCTGTGACATTCATCCTCGATACTCCGGTAGTGTAAGATTGTACTCTCCTTGCTTTAAAGGGTCAATAACACTTCTGCTGAGTACACTGCCTGTTGGAAATGTTAAATAAGTATAACCAGGGCCCATAGAAATGTCTGTGAGAGCACCTAGGCTTCTGAAGGCTAACTCTGCTAACATCCTCGCTATCAAGTAGTTAGGCCTTAACCCTCTGGGGTCTAAGGTGTTTTTGGGGCCCTTGGGATGTTTTGACATGCCCTGACATTTGTGCTTTTTTCAGTTATTTATAAACATGATAATGGCAAAGGTGTAAATTCACTCTATATAGCACAAACAGGGCAACCATAATATGCGAGCAACATGTATGTAGATTAGTGTTGTCAAAAGACCCGGTACTTCGGTACCAAGTCGGTACTAAAAAAATGTAAACATCACGGTACCAAGTTTTCTTAAGTACCGGTGGTACCGAGGACCCGTTCAAACCCGGTTCCTTGATGCGCATGCATGCACTGGGAGCGTGCAGTTGCGCGTCCTCTTTATTAAAAGCGCTGAGACATGGCGACCGGCGGTGCAGCTGATGTGGTAAATCCACTTGTTGATAAAAAAGGAGGAAAGAGCCATGTGTGGAATTATTTCAGATGTGCGGCTGATGACGAGGGGAACATCATTGATAATCAAAAACCCATTTGCAAACGATGTCATCGAAGTTTTCTCTCAAAAGAAATACATCTAGCTAACTTAATAAAACACCTCAAAGACCGACACCCGGATCTGATGAAAGAGTTCAAGCAGGCAACTGTTACGTTTCAAACTAATTTCAAATTTAGAGCTTCTGTTATGAATTATATATCATATTTTAATTTGAATGTCGGAATCAGTCGGATAGAAATAAACAGCCGTTTGTGTAGTAAATCCGTGATGCGGCTAACGCTAATATAATAAGTGTTAGAATTAAGATTCTTTATTAACTATTTAAAGCTCCTATACATTTAATTAGGGTAAAAAAACAAACAGGACGACATAAAGGCGTTTACTGCTTTTACACACTAGAGGTTTTTTTAATGATTGTATATCCAAAAGGTGTACAAACATGTATGGTTCAGTGTTTATGTCCTCAAAATCAGTCTGTCAAAAAAGCAGTTCTAGCCTAGACTTATTCTTGGCTGGATAACTAGCAGGTTTAAAAAAATAAATAAAAAAATATGAACACAGTTTGATTAAATAAAAGTGCATTAAAAAACTTATGATACCATTCACTAACATTATGCTACTTCATGCATTATCTAACATCAACTTACAGTGAGTGAATATATTTAATGGCATTGCTTAACTTTATTAATAAAAATAATGTGTTGTTCAGCTAGCATGTTTTTGTGTTTTGCTTTGGTACAGAGAACCATGAATTTTTACTGGTAAATTTAGTCTAAATTAAACTTTGGTTTGGTACCGAAATTGGTACCGAGAACCGTGGATTTTCACTGGTATCGGTACCGAATACTGAAATTTTGGTACCGTGACAACACTAATGTAGATGTTTGTACTTTTAAGAGAATAATGTTCATGCGTGGTTATTGAAAAAAATAAAAATGAAAGTTGCTGAAATAAGACCACAAAACTCATATTAAATATGTGTCCACAAGACTTTTGACTAATGGATGTTGTCGCTTCGAGTTCTGGCTTCAAAATTATGTGAAAATAGTCTTGCTTTATCGTTCACGTAAAACAATACATTGATTTAAATTGTGTAAAACAGGTTTTGTTTGGAAAGCCAATATGCGAGGGGGGCGTGAAGGAGGAGTAGAAATATGTTGGAACATATGAGCAGAAATTGCTAAACAAAAGCTTATTTGATGTGGCAGTATATTCTACAGTAAAAACTGTACCCAAATCTAGTCAACAAAATGTTGTCTTTCATATTTCACCTGACTGTAACATTGTTTTTATGAAATATTAGGGCATATAAATGTTAATTTGCAGTTTAATACGTTGCTTATACAAAGACATTTTATTTCAACATATTTCAGTCGATTTTTACTAATCTCAGTATAGCAAAGCATTTTAGTTGATTAAAGCGGTTTATTCTTTCACACACAGACAAGCGATTCATATTTAGGCTAAACAGTCTTTACAAATATGTACCCTTCATTCATCTCACAGAAACGCGATTCATATTATAGAAACGCGATTCATCTTTTTGCGGTTTACATAGACCTACACTAACGTTATTCCATAACGTTATTCCACATTAACACTTGAGAAAAGATAACTTAGCCTACCTCACTCCTCAGCGGGATCTATTGCTCCTCATATCAGCACTGTTCTGAGGAAACTTTTCTCCAGGTTTATTAGGTAGGCTATATTATGCCTCACTCGCGGCGCGCTGTGTTTACAGCTGATGTGGGCGTTTTACAGGTCTGAAATGGTTCTCAGAATTTGCGTTTGAATAGCGCGCGTTCTCCTGGGGCGTGGTCATATTACATTTGAATGAGCTCTAATGAGCTCGACTGGAATAGCTCTCTTTTAATACAGATTTCACAAGATGAGAATATTTGTTTTTTATATAAATTACTTCATTTAAAAGAAGAGAATTCAAATTTCATGCCTGTGCGTCTGTATGCCTGTTTGACTGAGTATTCGCTGAGTTACAGTTCATTTTCGGACGCGTTTCAGAATGGACTTAACTGACAGAGAGAAGGCAGAACTCGCATCACGTTTATTTTTCTTTATTTGGCGAAAAGCACAACACTTTGTTTTTATTGTGAGTATACAAAAAAATAATACACACTTAACAGGATCGATTGATGTATAACACAAGCATATAAAATAAAAATTAATATTAGTATTTAGATTTTTTTTTTTTTTGCACTGATAAGGAAAAAAACGAGCCTATCGCGCCGGCGCGATTGCCAACCTCAGGGGGTTAACAGGCCTCCTTGAAGGCGGCTCCCCTACGAGTTGGAAGCTTAGCAGGAAGCTTACTCTCTAGGATGCCTGTCTCTATGATCCGGTTTGTGAGTGAACTACTGCCTTTAAATTGCAGTTTTTCCCTATTGGATTTTGTGAGAGACTCTGTTTAGGAAACAGAAAGGCTGTTGGCAAGACTAGGTCAGTAAATTTGACCAGGTTGACCATAAAGGGTTGACTTTATGTTCCCCTCAGAAAGTGACTGGACAGGACTCCTTTCAGACCCCCTGGCGTTTCTGACATTTCTGTCACAAGCCATAATTGGCATGCACTCCCCTCAGCGTGGTGGCATTATATATCGTTCCCCATAGCGTCATCGATGCAGTGTGAGTTCCCTTTGGAAAGGGAACGTCTAGGTTACGACTTCTATTCCCTGAGAACAGGGAACGAGACACTGCGTCGTTTGCCATGCCTCGGAGATGCCTGCTGAACAGTCCCTTCAGAAGATAAGTGAATGACATGTTCTCTAGGTGCGCCTTTTATACTTTCGGGTCGCACTAGTTGTGACGTCATAGGCTGTTGCCAGTCAATATCGATTGCAATGATTGTGATAGCTTTTCAGACATCTGTTGACAAGGAGGGTATTCCCCATAGCGTCATTGACGCAGTGTCGAACAGAGGTTACAGTCGTAACCTAGACGTTTTAGCACCCCAAGTTCATTAAAATAGAGGTTTTCCTTTAGTTCGATATGGTGTCACTCAGGACCCTTTGAATGAGTTAGTCAAGTGAACCAAGAATAAAAAGGGAAATGCTGCTGCTAAAACTCAGTGATAACTATCACGTCTCAGGGCCTTTGAAATGTCAATGTTAAGGCTGTTAATAATAACATGCTAATTTAGTGTGTTTAATTATATAAACCAATAATGCAATAAAAAATAAATAAACCTGTCAATTAATCATGTCTTCGACCTGTATGTAAATTCTTGAGTCGCCAAACCACACTTTCCCACAGATCAGGAAACACTCTGAATAATTACCAGTTAAAGTTTATGTATTATCTTTTCCTCTTTGTCAGGAGATAAACTGGTTATAGGTAACATTTTGTGTGAATGCTCTTGTGTAATAAACTGGTTCAATTGCAAAAATTGTTCACTGTGGTCTGTACTTTAGGTGTACTTTAGTCAGTGGCAGGCTTGTAATGTCTTTTCAATGCTTTCATTTGCCACAATAATATCATGTCTTTGAATTATCTTTATTTGAAGGGCTTTTCTCAGCAAATATTGTAATATGATCAGCACTTCATACAATTATTAACCCTTAAACAGGCAAGAGTGGAAAATGATAAGCAAACAATGTCATTTTTTTCATCATCTGGACTTAAGTAAAACATATCCAAAAGAATTTTTGAAGTATTTGATATATTTTGGAATTTATGAGTTGTGACTCCCAGGTCACGTTGCCTGATTAGGGTATAAAAAAAGGACCAAGTCATTAAACTGTTAACTGTTACTGGCCCACTTGCCACTGCATTTTTAAAACAATTATATCCTATACTTCATCTGATCTAATGTTGACAAATTATATATCATTCGAAAGCTTACAAACTCAAGATTCAGCCTGTGAAAACTGTTTTGAAATCGGACCTTGCGTTACTATAAAAATGGTACTTTAACCCCTTAACTCTCAGCCCCCTTTTTGAGAATGGACATTAACATGCACTATTCAAACTTAAATGGTAATTCATAAAATGTAAAAACATTCTTGAATTAAATTTAAAAATGTAATTCAAGAATGCTTATGGGTATAGACCTAAGTTTCGTCTTGTTTTAAAGAAAACACTCAGCAGATTATTGCTGAAGTGAAAGCACTTAAAAAAAAATGAAAGTATGAAAAAGGTATGGAAGTTTAAATTTACAGTAAATCAAATATACTATACTTAATATTCTTTTATATAAAATATATATTTTACAAAATATTTTTTACTCTAAAATTAATATAAAATCAAAGCCATATATCTAACCAAGTAGTGTTCCAAATTTGAAGTTGATATCACAAAACTTGAAGTTCCCATGAGATTTTGTTTAGGCATAATACCAAAAATATCCACTGGGTGACATACATTCCATTGAATTTAATTGTATGCATTCTGCCGTAACAAATTAATACATTTCTGTCCAAATATCACTTCTGTCACAAAATATCGAACCTTGAGACTCAGACCTTTCTGACAATATTTTGTCAAGATTAGAAAAGGTTTTGATCATAAATTAAAAAAACATGATTACGCCCAAAAGGGTTTGGAGCCAGATAAAATAATTTAGAGTACCATTTCTATGGTAACGCAACGTCCAATTTCAAAACAGTTTTCACAGGATGAATTCTGAGATTGTATGCTTTCAAATGATACCTAATTCATGATAACTACTAAAAGATGTGATGTAATAAAAAAAGGCGATAAAAAAGATATTATATTTTAGAGGATAAAATATGTATTATACTTTTTAGAGGATAATCTTATTTTATAATTTTTTATTGACAAATACTAGATTATATGTTTCATTATGAACTTTTGGCATGAAAACCAAAGTTTCAATTATTAAAAGTGTGTGTCGACTTTTTGTGACAAAGCCAGAACTCATGTTATGATGTAGATTTTTTAAGGTGCACTCTTGTCATAAATTCATCTATTACTGTTTCTACATAATTTGTAACAAGAAAAGTGCTAAAATATCTATTTAGGAGTCTTAGACCTTTCCAACGATATATAGTTTGTCATGATTAGATTAGGATTGAATTGTAATATAGTGAATTAAAAACTCAAAATACAAAGATGGTCAAAATTAGGGTTAATCCCTTTTTTATACCCTAAACAGGCTCAGGAGTCGCATACTGTATTTCAAAATGTGCTAAATAACAACATGAACAACATATTAATTAATTTTCTTCTTCAGCACCTTAAGACAATGTTCACAATTAATGTTAGCAGAATTATTATTATTTTTCCTGAAGAAAAGTAAGTTTAATATATATTTACTTCCCTCAAAATCTGAATGTCCTGCACCACCGGTAGCCATGTTGGATTTAGGTCAGGCTGACTAATTTATCACAAAAAACTTGAAGCAAATCATGTGACCAGCATACTCAAGACAGACCAGGCTGTGATAAATGATAAAAGGATCTGATGAAAAAATCGTTCTTATACCCCAAAAAAGACAATAAAAACTATGTGACTCCCAGGTCACGTTGCCTGTTTTAGGGTTAATTTGATTTAGATGATTTCAAATCAATCAACAGCCCTTGTGAATATGTATTATTTTATTTTATTTGTATTTTATTTATTTACTTATGTTTGTGTGTGTGTGTTGAGTTTGCAAAGAAGGGGGAGGGGTACAGAGGACTCCAAAGAAAATGTATCATGAGGATCTTGACAGTATGGGTGCCCCCTTTCCTTTATTTCACAGTACTTTGTCTGAAAGCAGGTAACATATTTTTTAAGAAATACAAAATAACACTCATTGTGCTCTTGTTTGTATATGATGCTCTCCGTTCACAGATTTTCCAACATTTCTAAATTGAATGAGATACAGGAGTGCTACACTATGCAATATAAAAACATGTAAGTTACTTTCTAGATTACCTATAAACCTGACAGCTCTCAAAATCTACTGAAATGTATTGTCTTTTAAAAAAAAATTACAACAGATGAAGACTCTTCAAAAACATCAACACTTAAAGAAAAACAAATACAGTTATACAGATAGTTCCAGAAGTTTAAGGCGGTTGAAATAAAAATAAAAAAAGAAATTGGACAACCCAGTTACTTCCTGTACTTCTCTAAATAGCTGATGTTCAACTCCAGTGGCAACAGTTCAGCTGGGTAATTTAGTCTTTCTCACATGCCTCACCTTCCGGATCAGCGCTGATCATCACAAGGTCCGTGCAGTGGCATTCGACATTTACAAAAGCATTTTTACCCGCCAAACAGTAAGAAAGCCTAAAATAAAACCTAACTTTTTTTTTTTCTGATTGATTAAATATTTTTGACAGAAATGACAAATGCATGAAACTGAAAAGAAGTATGAATATCAAAACACGGCATACAGCATGAAAAATGGGGATTATGTGGTTGTAAAAAATTACAAAGAAATTACAGCTGAAAAGGCTGCTTAATGTATGTAATACATTCATCCATAGGGCTGTTGGCTCGAGACTGGTGGAAACATCTGCAGAAAAATGTGTGATGAGCTGCCACCCAAGCACTTTGGTTCACGATCAGATAACCCCTCACTACTATTAGGCATCGTAAGGTAAAAAGCAGAAGTGCATGTTTTGTGGAGCGATTCACTGGTAAACAAACCAAACATAACTACTGAATGTGTATCAAAATGTTCTACTTCTCCAATGCTTTTCATTTTCTTCCACTTTGACACTGCAGTCTTGAATGCAGATGTTTCCTCTACACAATCCCAACCAAAAGGATTTACATTGTGGTTATGATACACAAATGTAACATAAAATAAGCCTTTGTGTAATATTGTGCGGTCTGATCAGTGGCATGGATTAAAAAGAAAATTGGCAAAGCAGAGCAGGGTAGCGTAAACTGTGGCCTAAAGGAAAATATGCCATTTCATTGACCAGTGCAATGTTTATCCATCAGGACGGTAAACATTCATTTAAAGACAGATAATATCACTGGAGCTAACTCCGAAATCCATGGTCTAAACCTGAATCATACACATCATAGTTTTTTTTTTTTTTTTTTTTTTTTTTTTTTAACAGCAAACGTTGCAAATATAGAAACAGTATCTGTACACAGTTCAATTGTATTTAGAACAAACTCAAATATTGGGAGAAAAAAGGTCCATAAATTACAGTGGTCCTGCAGAAGAAATACTAAGATTTCAGAAGATGTCTGTCACTGTTGGGTTCTTTTAGTCTCACAGTACACAACAGCAAATCCACTGTCACAGGACTTGGCCATGCGGTAATCAAATACTAAAAATCTATTTCAACATATATATATATATATATATATATATATATATATATATATATATATATACATCTTTTTTTTTTAATATATATATATATATTTGCAATATATTCTCCTCTTGTTGCTTTAAGTAACATCTTTTAATTTTGGTACACAAACCTCTTTCCCTAAGTTGAAATTCACAGAAGTGTAATATCCGTTAGAATGTGATTTCACAAGATTAAGGATTCATTCTGGTTCTGTTCTTTGTGGTCCATCGGAAATGGAAAAGACACAGACAAACACTTGAGTAGATTAAGATTTATGTTGGGCCGACACTCCCTTCCAGTAATCTAGAATGTCATGCAGGTCTTCATCCTTAGCAAACTGCACTTTTTTCCTCAGAGCGTGGCCCGCAGCCATGTACTCATCATCTTTGTGTCGCTTGCGATGGAGTTTAAAGCGCTCCCAGATGCTGTGCGATGGTTTGCAGTAGTACTCGGGACTAGATGAGTAACTGAGATTGTGGTACTGGGGAGAGAGCTGTGAGTAAGCCAAGTCTCTGGCCCGAGGCCGCGTAAGGGGCTCCAAGATGGAGGTTTTCCGGCTGTCCGGTCCTTCCAGCTCCTCAATTTGGTGGGAGTCAGGGTAGGAGTGCCGATGCTCGCTATACTGACGGATCTTCTCCGCCTCTGCCCTTAGTATTGCAGCTGCGGGTGTGATGGTCAGAATAGTCTCCCCTGTGGGTGAAGTCTTCTCTATGTACTTCGACTCTGACTTGTACGAGGCCTCTGAACGGTAAGGCCTCGGGCTCCGCATCGGACCACCAGTGGCTGTACTCGGACGCTTTGGAGAAGCATCTGATCCGTGATGTCTTTGTAAAGAGTGGTGGTAGCTGTCCTTGTAGACAGGTGACAGGAAGCCAGACTTGCTCTGAGGCTGCTCTGAGATCAGTACCAACTGAGGTTCAGCTGTTGACACAGCACCAGATTTCACCCCTTGGAAGGAGGTTGACTCTGATTTGAGAGCATCTATGCAATTGTTAATAATCTGGTTGACCTTGTCCACCTCCTTCGCGATTGTTGAGATTTCGGCAACCGAGCCTTGGCTGTTGCCAGGCATGGACATCTCACATTCCCTTCGATCTTGGTGCTCCCCTGTTCTCACTTCCATGTAATTCCCTTTGGCCATTTTCGGAGTTTCGCTGATGTCTTGTAGTTTGTATTGCTCCATTTCACTGCCGGAGGGTAGATAGGGCATGCGGGTCATGCTTTCCCCAGCCATCATTTGCTTTTGAGACATCCTAGATATTGTTCCGCCCTCCAGTTCACCACCGTATTTAAGCTCAATTATGTTCTTCTTTAAACTACCTGCCTTTTTGTGCTTTTCATCCTGTTGTCTCTTTTTTCGCAGGCAATAATACACAATCCCTAAAACAATTACCATACTGAAAAGACATCCTAAGATAGTCATTATGTAGTGAGTGGCTGTTGCACCACTAACTACTCGCTCTTTTCCATTCCTAGGCCCAGTGGACAGTGTCAGACAAGTATGATTGAAACGCAACGAGTTTCTTATGGAAGCCACACAGTAGGTATAATCAGTGTGGGGTTTCAGGTTTTTCAGTTCAATGTCCTCCTTCTGCCGCTTCAGATTCTGTATGTCAGTGAAGAAGCTGTTGTTGTACAGGACAAGGATGTACATCTTCTTGTAGGGGTAAGGGATCTGAACAGTGATCACTGCGTTCGTGTGAGACACTTGCTTGAGTTTCATGACTGGTTTCACATCCAAGTCTATGTAAGTGGGACTGATGCTGATTTCCTCCGGCTCAGTCCCTGAGGGACAGTCTTCTAGCCCACACGGTGTTGAGTCCGGAGGGAAAGTAGTGGTCTCGGGAGGCACAGGGATGTACGGAGTCACGTAGTCCTCCGTGCACACAGTGGACAGTATATGCAGAGCATTCCGGTATGTGGGATTGTTCGGATTCTGGCTTAGTAGACTGTAGCCCGAGACTCCTACAGGAGAATCGCACACCATCCGTTCACTTGTCCTGTTGGGAAAGACAGAGAGCCACTTAACAAACCCCAAGAGCTCACAGGAGCAGTTGAAAGGGTTGGTGTAGAGTTCACAGGTGGTCAGCTTAGTCAGGCTGGTAAAGGTGGACCCATCTAGCACCTGGATGCGGTTCATGGAAAGGTCAATGTTTTCTATGTTTGGGCACTCCCAAAAGGCATTGGGTGTTACAGTCTCAATCAGGTTGGCCTGGAGGTAGAGGTACTGCAGCTTGCCCAAACCCCTGAGAATCCCTTCAGTCAAGTTACGCAACTTATTGAAGCCCAACTGGAGAACCTGCAAATTGAACTGGGCTGAAAAAGCCCCATCCTCAATGTAATTAATCTCATTCTTGGTCAGATTCAGGTATGTGAGGTTGGTAAAGCGGCTAAGGGCAGAGTAGTGGATGCTCTTGATCTTGTTCTCATTCAATCGAAGGTCCACTATGGTGCTGTTGATATGCTGAGGGATGGCCTCATAGGGTGGCTGGTTTTGGCTGCAAATGGCCAGCCATACAAAGCCCTTTTCGCCCTCTATGAGCCAGCAATCCCCCCTCACACCACCTATGTGAGTCAGAAAGATTATGGCCACAGACCAGAAGAAGGCACTCTTCACCATGCCTCCATTACAAGCTCCTGATGCCCTCCTGGAAGCCATGAGCGATGCCAGTTGGTAGCAGCTTGGGGTAACACTTGAGTTTGAACTAGGCTGGATGGAGCCTCACAGTATTTGAGCAGGGTAATAAACCCTTTCCCTTTAGCCAAGGGACAAAAATGTTCAGTCTCTGGTCCAGAGAATTATTTCACATGAGTTGGGTGTTTCTGCACTGATATATCAGCCCCTTATTAAACCCGCTGACCATAGCTTATTCATTTACAGGTTAAGTCTCCAATGGAGAAGTCTTCACGCTAGTGGAGTGCTAGAGCTGGGTCCTAGTGTTTCACCAATTCAAAATGGCCTGTGCTTATTTCCCCAGGGTAGAGCATTGTTGATGGCTTTCATCCTCTTGTCTTTTCTTCTCTTCCACCATTTTAGTCTCATTTATGGGCCCAGAGGTACACCCTGGATAAGAAAAAGAAAAGAAAAAGAAAGCATTGACTGACGCTCACAAAGTCTTTAAATTAGAAAAGCAATATTCGAAATACAGTTCAACATGGGGCAGCAGTGAAGACGTTTCATACTATGCAAGAGTGTGCAACCTAATACAGCTCAAAGGAATAATTCAAATCATCCCATTGTATTTATTTCCCTAACGCCTCACTCATATGTCCGTGGACATGGAAGATAAATTAACTTTGCTAGTTGACCATCAATTTATTTTGCACACAATTTTCCTTCCCTTCAGTTCCTGTGACATACTGCTATTATTGGCCAATTTCCACCTGACAGATAAAAGAAAACAAAAGTGTCCCTGTTCTCTCTCCATTAACTCTGAAACCATCAAAATGTGCAGAACCAATATTTGGGGGATGAAATAAATCAATTTCACTTTGTCCTTTAAAATGTTCAAGTGAAAACAACCAGTCGCTCTTGAGACCAGTTTTGTCAAAAATTCAGATGCATCCATAGAGCTTTTGAAGAATTGCATAATGTTAAAAAATGTACTAGATGTGGGCAAAAATACACATAATCAATTACTAAATAATTTCATCATACAGTATATATATATATATATATATATATATATATATATATATATATATATATATATATATATATATATATATATATAAATAACACTGTGGGTGAAAGAAATTCTGTATTTCACAAGCTGCTTTGCCTCTAAAGTTTTCTCAAGCTTTTTCTTGATACTCATTTATTTTTTAAATGAAATACCCAGCTATGGAGACAGAAGCAAATCACATGGGAATAGTATTTCTTTGAAAGACACTGCCCTCACAGAGAGAAGGTACGTTCCCTGGGTGGCAGAGACAAGAGGGAGCTTCAGTTCACAGTCATCCCTGGCAGTCTTTGAAACTACATTGAGACAGCTGTAAGCAATGTTGGCTGTATCGCAAATCATTTTGTGAGTTAAGAGAGGATGGGAACGGGTTTGAAAGTAAAGGCTTTTCTTTCTGCTGCACTCCTTCTCCTAACACTCCTAAAACACCTACACACTCCTGTGTGTATTTGCATTTACTGCTACATTAAAGGAGCAATACAGTATATTGTCCTGTAACTAATGACCACTTTGTCCCCTATCACAGCAATGTCAAGTAATGTGCATGCTACCTACATTATCCATATAATATGGATAAAACTATGTGTTAAAAAAAGAACACAACAATGGCAGCACAAAATGAAAGTCATTCATTATTGCACTCTGAATCCTTAAAGCTGGTGGAAGCTCCTAAAACCACTTCGCTAGATGGAGGAATTATGAGTAAAGACTTGCACAATATTGAGTTCTGTACAGTGATTTCAACTGCACTAAAAACGCATTCTAATTGCGCTGTCTGATTGGCCCGCCGTAAGCCGTAACTTCAGCAGCTTTTTGCCCTGTGGAAGCCACAATGACTGGAAGAGAGGGAGCACACTGATTTTACACAAGCCATATATTAGTGAATTATGCAAGAAGGGCATGCTTTCACTGAAGAGGAAAGAAACATACTGTAGATGGACACGGTTCATAAAACTCCCTATGGAAGGCAGTGGATCAAAGCTGGGATTTCACTGGACTTTGCCTGGGTTCCTCCTAATTGATGTGTTAGATTGTCTATGAGTTAAGATGACGCGCTGGTGTAAACCGCAAATTACATGTCATGCATCTGATGAAATCAATTTTAATCAGTGTCTCAACTAAGCATTTAGAGAGATCCAAAGGTCTGAGAACACATTGAAAATATGGGTTTTGGGATTTAAGAAACAAAAGTTTTTTAAGAAAAAAAAGTTCAATTTGTATGTGTGTGTGTGTGTGTGTGTGTGTGTGTGTGTGTGTGTGTGTGTGTGTGTGTGTGCGTGCGTGCGTGTTTCCCAAAGAAAAAGACTGCATGTGGTTATTTATAGAAATATGCATTTACACATGACAAATACACCTGCATTTTCCCTTTGAGACTTGCAAGATTCTCTGTCTGCCACTGAAAAAATTGCATTCATGACAAACAAAGTAACACTGAAGTCATTTGTTTTTGAGAAATACTTCCAGTTTCATCAGACTGAGAGAGATCATTTTCATAATCTGCAAACAAATATAAATTTAAAACAAAGGGGTACAAATGTAACATTAAAACATGAATTTACCTGTTCATAAATTCCAGAATAATCATTTTCATACCATCATAGAAATGTAAGTGCAAAACTTTTAGTCACTTAATAAATATAACTTGCAGTCACAAAAATATATTGCTGTAAGTCATTTTAATTCAATTTCTTTTGTTTTATTTTATTGATAGTTAGCCCTAATTTTAATTTAGCAATGTCCATGAACCGAAGCAAACATAATCATATCCCATTTCTTTTAACAACCTTTTTCCTGCCACTAAACTGCCACAACGCAATCAAATACTCCTTGTGTGGTTTTAATTTCAAAATTCTAGAATATGTCGGTGAGAAATTTCATGCAACCCCATTACAAAGAGATTTGTGGATATATGTTCATGGTGTTCACATTCTTAGATTTGTGAAAGGCAACCAGGCCTCAGTAAAATAGTATATTAACATTTGGGGAGGGTGATGTAATTGGAAAGTTTCAAAAAACATAAGCCGTCCCCCAGAGAGCTCCTATTATTTCCTGAAGCTCAGCACTTCTGCTCTGAGGTGTGTGTGTGTTCACGAGTACCACGGCACGCACCCACCTCGCCTGCTCACGGCCCATATTTTTCTCTGCCGACTGTTAGGACTGTGACAGGACAGGCAGGCGATGGGCTGATAGACAGCTTCATCATGCCACACTGCTTTCTGGATGGTTTAATCCTCAGGCCGTGCCGCTGCCTGCTTTCAGCTGCCCTGTGCAAACAGATATCCTGCTGTCCAGAATGGCAGCTGCTGACACAAGATCCCCCAGTGTCACGGACAGGTGCAGAGGCAGGAACCTTAGCAGGTGGATATATTGGTGGATGGAGATCAGAATGACAGCTCATGGTAATGGTGGCCACAGCACCAATCGACTAGATCCATCAATGACACTTGAAGGTCAGAGGTCATCTTCTTAGTCAGCTGACCTTTCTCCGTTTGATTAGTCTTTTTTTCAGACCTGCAAGCTGTTGTCTACATTAATGAAGTCAGACATTAAAATGACTAGCAACAGGACAAGGCAGATGTGCACTGACTAACTTTTAGCATAGGATGCATTGTTCTGTAATTTGAAAACATTGCACAAGGGTTTTCTTTTATTCCCCAAATAAACCTTTGTCCCTGGTTTCCTGTGTAGCACCTATGGTGTTTGTTTTGGTGTGTCAGACTCAAATCTGTTTAGGTAATTGTAGTCTGATGAGCACAAAAACATGAAATCAGAAAATTCGCCACATGATTTTATACAAACATTCAGTGTCACATGATCCTTCAGAAATCTTTGCAATATGCTGATTCGGTACTCAATAAATATTTAGTTTTTTACTATCAATGTTGAAAACAGTTGTGCTGCTTAATATTTGTGTGGAAAACATGATTATTTTATATATATATTTTTTTATATATATAATTTTTTTTTTTTTTTTACATACATGAACAGGAAGTTCAAAAGAGCATTTATTTGAAATTATTTGCAACTTTATCAATGCCTTACTGACACTTTTGTTCAATGTAATGTGTCCTTATAAAATAAAGATATTAATTTCTTAAAAAAGACCCAAACTTTTGAATACTAGTGTTCATCATTTCTTTAACATCTGACGTAGATACACCAGATTTTAGCTACACTGGATATGTTTACATGGACACCTTTTGGTTCAATCGGAATGAAATCAATACAATTGATGAATCCGAACACGGTGTATACATGAACGATAAATAAAGTAATCGGGTTGATGTGCGCGTTTATATGTCACAAGTTTCAAATCGGAATAGATTTTTTGACATGCGCACACTGCACAAATATACAGAGCTTCCCGCTGTTCGCGCATTACTATTCTCCTCTATTGGTTCTTTACTTGTTTTAAACAGCAGACGTAATATTAATCCGTCTCTGGTCATGATTTGGAGACAATGAGCATATTAACCGTTTTGCCGTGCTGCTTACATTTATCACGCAGTAAAAATGCCCCTGCCCGCGGCCAAAACCAGTCGTCTGTGGATGAGAATCCAAAACAAGGACTGGTGGGACGTTGTCCTGCTTCACTCACAGACGCAGTGAAATGAGAATTTTAGAATGATGGGACACTTATTTATATGACACTTTATTCCGCAGGAACAAAAGCTCGTTCCGCGCATCATACGTCATTGCGCTATTTAACGTCATTGCACATGCGCAGTCCTTTCAGTTACGGTTTTCAGTCACGTGTTTACATGTTCTCTCGATCGGATTACAAAAGGAATAAACCACCCCTTTTAATCCAATCGAAATTTCGTTCGGATCGAGCTCAATCGGATCAATTAAGGTGTTTACATGAAGGTTTTTTAGTCCGATTGAACCGTCAATCCGATTATAAGTGTCCATGTAAACTCAGCTACTGTCTGAACTTATCAGATTTCATTTCTTACACAATAATTGAATGCAAACAGTTAATCCTAAAGTTCTGATTTGAAAAACATATGTATAATTTATTAATTGTTCTGTTGGCTCTGTGTCGACTAGTTGTGGATCACATGACTTCAGTTGCCCTTGTTCCATACATGGGAATAGCTGGAGGAAAAATCCTGTCCACAAACTCTTCTAGTGCAGCTGCATTACATTAGTCTTGTAGTAAACTGTAACGGACAAATTTATTTTTGGAGTTGCATAAAAGTTAAAATAAAGTGAACCAGGAGGGCAATGCATTCACAAAGCATATTATAAACAAATTGTAGGCATCTGTGATGGTCTATTCATTTCATTTAGAGTTAATTTAGAGTCTTCACACACAAGCTGCAATTCGTGCCAACCACCCTGAAACTAATGAAGTAGCACCCAGAGGCTTATAGAAACTAAAGCGAGTGCGACATGACTGTTTTTGAATTGTTAATGACAACATAAGCAACAAATGTAGCAATGGAGATATCCACACTTGCGTTTCTCACCCACATCATCTCAGCTGTGCGGACAATCTTCAATGTAGAGCTTGTATAATAAGCAATGTAAGTTAAACACTTAAAGTTGGGTCATTAACACTTGGTAAACAATAGGGCCATCCTTAAAAATAGTCTTGTTAAAAATAGGCCTACATAGGCTACAAACGTAGGCTACGCTCTTTCTTTTAAATAAAAACCCGTGGCGTCATCTATGATTATAAGGGCTGTGTAGGCTGTAGGCCTATGCGAAATGAAAGCGAAATCGCGACACTCAGATCCACGAAAAATATGTTTTAGTAGGCTACTTCTATGAATTACACTGCGCAAACCAAAAGTAGGCTAATATACCCACCGGATGAAGAGGGATCGGCTCTCCACAGAACATAATAGCCTATTCATTTTATTTTATTTTTCGTGTTTGCATTTATGAGGAAGAAACAATGTTACGGACGTGACCGCTCTGAAAGCGGCACTACAATTAAAACTTCACAGAGATCTCAAACAGGCATTTAAAACACCAAATATTAAGAATTGGCATATCAAGCAAAATAAAATTCGATGATTGATTGAAAATTATATCTCTTCTCCGACATGCCCACCGGCAACGCTCCGACAGTAAATTTCTCTGTAGGCTAACTGTCTAGGCCTGTGTTGTAGCCCGCAGTCATTAAAAAACGATTTAGTTTCATATTCATGTTTAAATAAAATAATATATATTTTTTAAATTTCATGTTGTTTATATGAAAAGTGAATAGCATGAATAAGATAAGATGATCCCGAAAATATCGGAAGACAAATGGAGTGGGCAGACATGATTTTAACCACTTCATTAAGTTTGTTTTTGTAGAATGTCTGTCTTTAAAGTGAATTTCGTTTTGTATTAATTGTATCTTAATTTTGATCAATGTTTCAACAACCAATTTCCTGTATTTAATAAATAAGAGGTAGGCTAAATAAGGCAATATAATCAGGACACGGAGTCGCCGGCGCGTGAACTGGAGCTGGTCTCTTAAATGAACCGAAACTCAGCGTATAAGCTACTTGCCTCACAGACCTGAGACATACAGGCCTATATATAAAAAAGCACGAAATGTACACTTTTAAAGGGGGGGTACAATGGTGTTTCATGTATTCAGAGTTGTTTACAGTGTTAAAGAGATGGATTCTCATGCTTAACATGGCCAAAGTTTTTAAAAAATATTTTGGACGAATAACGGAGAATTTCTGTGCCGAAAATCTTACTTCCGGGTTGGTACAAGTTTCGGCTGTTTTTTTTTCCGACCGTGGATCTAATGACGTAGACCAGAGTGGAACTCCTTATATGAGCATTTCTCCCGGAAAAGCGCGGCCGCGCACACGTCGACCAGAGGAGAGCGAGACCGCGCACATCAACGCGCTTCAACAGGAAATCATCGGTAGCGCTGCATAGTGTCTCCAAAGTGTGTTTTTGGATGTGAGGGAAAGCTTACCAAAGAACCCAGAGTTAGGAACAGTGGATGCTGTTTGTTCCCTGCATTTCGACGATGAATGTTTTATAAACAAAGCCCAGATCGACGGATTCTCTCTGTGGCTCTGGCTTCGCCCACACGGCCTGCCTCCAGACGCTCGTTTTTTTCCGGAAAGACTCGGTACAGCCTATCTTTTCTGTTATAAATATAATAAAACTAAAGACTTTTTGGAGATATGAAGGATGCAATACTACTCTATAGGTACTCAAAATTAACAGGAGATTGAGTGAAAATGAGCATTTCACCCCCCCTTTAAACAAAACAATTCAAAACGAAAGAAAACAGACTGCTCTCTGCTTATGTAATGAAATGTGCATTTCTCTCTGGCGCGTTCATAACTGCGAAGATCGCGTCAGCATCGTCAACTTCATCTTTGACACAGAAAACACTTGTTTATTAATAAACAATTGAAATGTCTCCTTGATATATTTGACATACTAATAATCATTACTTTTCCCAGTTCTGACAGCTTAGGCGCGTTATTGGCAGCGCACCCGTTACATGAATAGGCCTATAATATTACCGCTATAATATTATTCTTTGGTGTTCAGTTTATACAGATTTTCTAATTGTTATTTAATATATATATATATATATATTTATATATATATAAATAACTTGGCTCGAAGTTCTGGAAAACTGTCAGTGAAGTCCCGATATGCAAAATTGTACTTTTTTTTTTTTTACATCGAATCTCGAAAAAAAATATATAGACCGACCTACCGACCTTTTTTTTTTTTTTTTTTTGCTGTTACGGCAAACCAAAATATTTTTAAGGATGGCCTAGCCGTGTTTCCACTGTCGGGCCAAAAGCGAGCGTGCTAGTGCGTGCCAGGGCCAGTTTCGTTTCCACTGTCACTTCCGGGGCTTGATCGGGCCTGATCGGGGCTTTCTCTGGGCCAACGGCCAGGGGGTTTTGGCCTGCCAAATTCCTTGGTCCAAAGCAGCCCAACTGGGTCTTGAGGAATGGTCATGAACAAAGTTTGTGAACAAGAGGTTACCTGAGTCATGAGAGGTTCAACACCTCTGTTCATTTCCTATGTTTTCATACCAAGCTACCAGCTGACCTTAACATTTAAGCCATTTAAAAAAATGTTCAGCTCAAAAGACACTTTCAGACACAATGCAGCGAGTGTTTGAAATAACTACCGATTGTGATCCGACAGGGATTCTCATCACCATATGAGGCAAAAATATATTTATATGCAATGCTAAAGGCTACTTACTGTATGCTGACCAGTGAGATAATACATACACATGTTATAATGGAAAATACCAGAGATAATTGTGTATATATTTGGTTTAATGTTTCATCTGTCTCTTCCCTGTGCCTTTGTTGATACCGGACTTAAACTTTGTCTGTGTCCAAAATCGCCCCCCATACCCTTAAATAGGGCACTGTTTGAGGAGACAGCCATTTGTAGTGAAACCATAGTGGACGTTATCGAGTGCCTAAAAACAGCATGTTTGAATCAATTATTTTTTTATCCATTTCAGAGAGCCAGTGGGGGTGTGATCAGAATGAGGCCTAGGGGAGGGATTATATGAAATTGTTATTCAGTGTCGGCTGGGTTTGAGTTTGGAATTAACTTTGGTTTACCAACAATGCACATTTCTATCCTAAACTCAAACATTGTGCCAATCATTACTGCTTCCCTACCCACAAATTTGTGCCCTCTCATCGTTCTGTTCTGCATGTTCATCCACACATATTAATGACTCTCGCTCTGCATATGCCATTAGTGGCTGCTGGCAGGCAGGGTTAGAGAAATTCACTTTGTTTTCAGGGGTGCCTGAGGAGGGGCACGGACAGCCATGTGTTGAGAGCTGCTTGGCATCAGCTATTGGATGGATGTGAAATTGGTTGGCCTGAAAAACCTGTCTGGATGTGGCCAGAGCTTCTCACATCAGTAATGGTGCTATGCAGTGACATGACTATAGTTTGGGTTGGAACAGTTTTTGATATGGATCCTGAGTCTCTCAGAACAGATGCCTCCCATACAAACAGGAAGAATGGGGGACAGGGAGAAAAAAAATTCACTTACGGTCTTAAAGGGATAGTTCAGCCAAAAAAGAAAACGTTGGCAGGGAAAGAGTTAATAACATATCTAAAGTGGACCATCAAAATAAAGTGTTAGCGAATTCTGTAAAATACATGTTTAGAGGGACATGAGGGTGAGTAAATAATGAATTTATAAAATTCAGATTTTTTATAAAAAACTGATTCAGAGAATGACAAACCTACTTCGAATATTGCACATTCTGACCCTGGAGAACCCACGGGGTCAAATTTGGCCGCTGTTAATTGCTGCTACCCAAAAAAAAAAAAAAAAAAAAAAAAAAAATTGTCAAATTTAACTTCAAAAGCCCAGAGTGCCACTTCTGACCCCTGCATAGAGACACCTAGTGGATGAATATTGAACTCACAAGTGCCAGAGTGGTAGTAACATGATGGCTGACCACATGCTGTTTTGTTGAGCTGGAAACCTACCCAAACAAAATCGTCTTCTCAGCAAACCAGCGGATGGTAAAATTGTGTATTTGTTGTTAATCTATTTAGTATTAGCTTGCAGAATGCCTAGAAGTACGTTTTATATTATTTTTGGATAAATTAGTGACTCTGAGCTAGTTCAAAAAACGATGGGCCAAAAATGACACTCTGGGTGTATATAGGTTAAAAAAATGTCGGGTCAAAAATGACCCTTTGGTTCTCTGAGTTACTTTGCTGGAGAATGGTGACAGTCCTGTATTTGGCTAAAGCACTGAAATAATTTCATTTGTATAATATATTTTAATAAGTTACCTCAGTAGTACAGGGCCAGAGACTAATAAAGTAGTATATCTTTTCAGGGAGTTTGGCATATGTGCAAGGACCTCAAAACTAAAATTCACTGTGAAAAATGTGCAGTTCCTCTCTGCATCAACAACAAAAAAGAAATTGTTTCTAAGACTACCACAATGTCTAGTGTGAGTTCCTCTCTCTAGCAGAACAGATTTTTGGATAAGCAAAGTTTTTTTCAGTCGTGATTTTGGCCTTGTGTTCTTGTTTCCATTGGCCACATTTGGAATCCAGGTTTATCATGCAACAAATAAAGTAAAAAAAAAAAAAAAAAAAACATTGTTAAATGTAGCTGTGTGGTTGACTGATTATTTTCCTAAATTTAAAATAGTTTGCATTGACAGTGTTTGTTATTGTGATTCTTTGAAATTATACGCCTAAAGCCCAATGGGTCAAATTTGGCCCTAATCCTAAATTAGGGAATAAAGGGTTAAAATTGAAAAAGTGGATATTTTGGTGTTCAGTGAACTTATAGCAGTAATTTAATGCATAGTTCATAATTTTCCAAAGAAGAAAAGGGTTCTTGGGTTCTCCAGGGTTAATGACTGGCGCTTATAATTATAAACTATGGAATTCATAATTCTTCCAGACTCCCACTAATGCTCATAAGAACAAAAGCATCTTTAAAGTTGTACTGCTTATAAAACGCATCAAACCAAAGAAAAACACATGGGCCAATCTCTCACATAAACGGGTTTAGACTATATCTGAATTCCTGCAATCTCCAAATATCAAAAGCACAATCACCAAAACCATATAATGTGTGTGTCCTGTTGCCAGTTGCATAAACT
The DNA here is from genome assembly GCF_949319135.1 of Squalius cephalus. Classification (NCBI taxonomy): domain Eukaryota; kingdom Metazoa; phylum Chordata; class Actinopteri; order Cypriniformes; family Leuciscidae; genus Squalius; species Squalius cephalus. The sequence goes on along the minus strand of NC_137122.1, from coordinate 32,482,815 downwards.
GCTTAGATTAGTCTTGCAAGTTAGTCAACAGTTTCATTTAAATCGAAAAAGTAAGACTGATCTTGTTTTACTGCTAGTTGGTCAATCTAGTTCTTAAGACACGTCTTAACATAGTGGCAAAGTTTATGCAACTGTCTTACCATTGGGAATTATGAGTGGAAAGAATGCGTTTGTGAACCCTTTGAAAATATCTGGATTTCTGTATTGATTACTCATAAAATCTGTCCAGATTTTAATTTGACAAACGATTATACACAAACACAATTTGACTAAACTAATAACACCCAAACAAATCTTTGTGCAGCTCTGTAATGTACTTATAAGGTCATATGAAAGCTTTTGGGATGGAGGCATGATTAGGGTGACTGGCTGCCCATTTTGTGGGACAGTCCCAAAATTGGGAGCTTTGTGCCACATCCCACAAGACTTAAGCTTCCCTGAAATCACAATATCACAATGAAATATAATACTAAAAATGCAAATGCCGTTTAAAAATCCATTTGTGCAGCCGTCATGATCTAGCTACAGTAGAGCGGGTAAATTACCAACGCATTCGTAGAGAAGGATTTTTTCCGCTGATGACGACTGGACGAAGCAAAGGAACCAGTGTGGATCTCAAACTCGTGAAATACAGCTACACCAGCCATGACTTCATCTAGACACATACTGGATAAGAACATCCTGATCAAACCTGTCAGATAAAAAAAATAAAATAAAAAAGCAAGTTCAAGATGCATCGAATCCGGTAAAATGAAACAAAAGAAAATAAACAGGTCGCTACTCAAGGAAATTTGTATTAGTATAGTGCTGTCAAATTTATTAATCGCGATTAATCACGTCTAACATAAAAGTTTGTGTTTATATAATATATGTGTGTGTTTATATTATAAATATTCATACACACAGACACAAAACACACACACACACACACACACACACACACACACACACACACACACACACACACACACACACACACACACACATATATATATACATATATACATAAATAAATATAATATAAACACACAAATATATAAACAAACTTTTATGTTAGATGCGATTAATCGATTTGCCAGCACTAATTAGTATAAAATGTGATTTTTAGCTACTACAGGTCCTGTAAAGTAAATTCTGTATCAGAAATGGTATAAAGTAAACTGTATCACTCAACCTGGGCAAATTGAGTCACAGAGCTGCTCACAATTAACAAAGCTTTAAAACGTTATCATCCAACATGATGGTAAATAGGCCTTCTAACTAATCTAAATCAATATTTAAACAGTATAATAGTAGTACATTTATCTCTCACACACGTGTCCTGTATTGTCCAATAAAATCCCATATACTGTCCTGCAACAGAGCAATAACCACCCTACGCATGATTCATACTAACAAATCATATTTGTATTTTAACATATTTGTCAGTAACCAGGCTTTGTGTGACTTTATTTAAAAGGCAGGACACCTGTGCGACCCACACTTCCAATCTCATCTCCTGAACTGACATTTGTCCTGAAGGTAAAAGCTTCCATGTAAAGATCTTTAGTTTTCTTTTGTACTGGTTTCCTATGTTCCCTAAATAAATATTTTTGCCTGGTGTGCAAAATGGTTTTGTTATTGAAGGGCTGGGACGGGAGACGGGGGCTCTGAAGACCATTAGCTTTTTTTGTATTTCTTTTTTCTTTTTCTTTTTTATCTGTTCCTTCTCTACCTTAGACAGGGGAGTTCATAACAGTCTTCAACAAAATGGTTGTAAAGTACAACTGTTTATGTGTTACTGGTCAAATTGTGTTTGTTTACTAACACAATCTATAATAGTGACTAATAAAATCAGACCACAACTTATGAGAAATGAGCAAAAAAAAAAAAAAAAATTATATATATATATCAAAGGCTCCACAGTAAGTCAGACTCACAACTATATCCATTGGGACTAAACACCACCAAACTGCAACACTGGAATCGTCGCTCACACCTTCATCCCCTCCTCTTCATCATCATCGTTATTTTTACCATTACCATTTTAAAACTCTCATTTAGGATATCTAGGGAAAAAAATAGACTAGTGGAGGGCTCACTCAGGAATACCGGGATGATCTTAAAGCAATACAGTTCCTCCGCAGCTTAGTCTCCAACTGAGCATGAAAAGAGAACAGAGAGGCAAATTATATCGGCACTTTCCTCTATCCTTTACAAAAACTTTACCTACCAAACTCAAATGTCCATGAAATGAATATTAGAAATCCATCGGTGGAAAAATGTGAAGTGGGATGACTGATGGCTTTAATGGGCATAAGAAAACAGACTCCATCCTGCGGTCCATTCTCCCAAGTCTGTGACCTTTAAAGCAACAAAATGGCAAAGGCCAAGAGCGTGCATAACCTCAGCCAGCAGGATGCGGAGGCCTTTAGGTCTCTAGGTAAGTTCTGGGTAAACCAATAGAGACTGGGCTCATTAATATAACATAGACATGCTGTTTGTCCAGCCTGACTCACTCCAGTTAGGCTGATTTTACTGCAAAGTGTCTGCATTCATTACAGATGAGCCACGTAACTTGTTAGAGTCAACACTGAAGTGTTTGCAATGGACAAAAAACCAACAACAACAACCCTGATCTGCATAAGCCATCATTTATAAAAAAAAATTATTCGTGTGTTTGCTTGCATTTGGCCCCAAGCTCCTTAAAAACATACTGAATCTCTTGCAAATATTAATATAAATGATTCCATTAACAACATGAGGCATGTGTTGTTGAGGAAGCCTGTACTCCACACTTAAATGAGCTACATAAACAAATGGTAATAGTGTCTGTAGGGAATCTTCTTAGCTCTGCTTTCTCCTCTGTCCATTCCTCATTAATAGCCTGAGTCTCCATGGTCCAGCAGAGGCCATGTGTGCTATAGGCCAGAACAGTCAGGGTCTTCAAGCCAGACGGAGCCTCCTCTGGGAGCGCACAGCTGCTCCCTGGTCTGGGTGACATTTCGCATTGGCGATCATGCAGAGCAGTGATGGCTTTTTCTGTTGTTTCCTGTGCAAAACCTAATGAGACGGCAGTAGATGAACTCAAAGGTTTTTACCACACATTAAGCACTTGTGAAATGTTCCTTGTTCTGGCCATTTGAAATTGTGTGGTATTTCATTAGGAAAAAAAAAAAAAAAGAGAGATTTCTTTAATATCTCAGTCGTTTCCCCTAGACTGCGATGCAATTAAAGGGAGGGACTTTTGAGTTAAGTTTGCAATCAAGTCAAGATTTCAATATGAACAATTTCTCAGATTTTGATTTACACTACCATTCTAAATGTTTAAAGTTTTTGAAAGAGCTATCTTATGCACACCGAGACTGCTTTTGTTTGATCAGAAATACAGTAAATTAGTAATATCGTGAATTATTACTGTCATTTTTCTGTTTTAATTAATATGAAATGTGATTCATTCCTATGATGCAAAAGCATCATTACTCCAGTCTTCAGTGTCACATGATCCTTCAGAAATCATTATAATATGATGATTTGATGCTCACGAAACATTTCTGATTATTATTAATGTAGAAAATAGGTGTAGGCTATAGTATTTTTATTCAAATGAAACAATGAGGTACTCAAGGCTGTGCTATATCGTGAATAAATCACAGCTGAAGCACTAGCCACGAGTACCTTATTGCTTTTATAAAACGGTTACCACACAATACAAATATTAAAGCCAATAAAATATGTATCAATGCAACTTTCATGAAGTAAAATCACCTAAAGCCCTCCTTCCACAGGAAAAAATAGTCCCTGACCGTGAACAGCAACTGAAGGTACATTATTTTGTCATTGGATGGCGACAAAGACCATCTTTATTAGTGAGTCAGTCAGTTGAGAAGATTTTTATATAGACCCCTTTTCAGTTGGTAAACATGGTGACGTTTTTTTGTGGGCGGAGCTTAGGTGGTAGCAGAACGATTCCTCTGGCCGTTTCACTAACGTTAGTTTGCAAGTTTTGTTAGCTTGTTTTTTAATAATGACTGGAGAAAATCCGATTTTATCGTAATGTGCAAGGTCACTCACTGTCCAGGACCGCGATTGTTATTTGCAAAAGTTAATTTTAACGGACATCCCAGATTGGCTGACCCGTACACGCTCAGTCAATGGATGGACGATCTGACAGGATTAAAGTTAATGGAAAACGTTAACGGAAAACTCTGGTTGAGTGGCCTGACTTCTACACCTACCTGATAGAGAAACTGAGCGTAAAGAGAAACTGAGGGCATATAAATCTTTAGATGCCTATATAACTGTACTAAATGGTCACGTACAAGACTTGTGTGGTAGCCTACGATCCGCAGTTCTGCCTAGCCAGCGCCAAGGCCAGACAGAAGACGACAATGTAAAGAGTGACATTACGGTGCAATTTTAATGATGTAAATATTTTCTAGAAATAAAAATTCCAGATACAGCATATTCATTTTTTAACTATGTATTTGATTACCCTTTCTTACCAGGTTCTTCAAAAAGTCTAGCCACAATCAATCAAAACAATGTATACAATCATAGATGATTCACAAATAATCACAATCATTTAGAAAACATTATGCGATAACATATCAAATTGGAGCCTGTACTCCGTCGATTCTTGCACCCAACAACACAACAAGATGGCATTTAATAACAATAATACTAATTTAAGCTCCTTATTATGTAGCCGAATCTGTGCTGGTTTGTATTGGTCGCCTCCAGTTTTCCCTTTGTTTTGCCACCAGCTAACGCCGTGACGTAACTGTGACGTCGGCTTGAAATTGGTCTATTGAAAGGACTGAAACTTGTTGTGCAATATCAGTGAGAACATGTTTATGTTGCTAAGAGAGGTTGCTAGGGTTGTTGTGTAGTGATACATAGATAGAACTGTTGGGTGAAGCGCTCATAACACAAGACGTGTCACTTGTATTGTTTTGAATGGGGACAAGTGCAACGCTCAATATGGCAGAATAAGAAAGAGATTCTAAATACCTTCTAAATAAGAGCCAATCGCCGATAAAGTCATCGCTCCCTTGTATATGTGAAGACTTTTAAATTGTCATTTCTCATTTCATAAATGAATGGTAAATAAGAGCTAGAGAGACTGATGAAGAAATTTTTTTATTTTATTTTATTAGTAAGCCTATTATAATTTCTAAGACCGTGCATTGTAAAAAAAATATTCTCAGATGAAGTAAATTACCCTGAAAACCAATTGTCCTGAAAGAAATGTTTTAGTTCATTTTGAAATCTCTGAATTGATTGCAGACTGAGAAGAATGAAGGCAGACTTTAAAGGGGTGGTTGATTATGATTTCACTTTTCCAACTTTAGTTAGTGTGTAATGTTGCTGTTTGAGCGTAAATAACATCTGCAAAGTTACAACGCTCAAAGTTCAAAGCAAAGGGAGATATTTGCTTTTAAAGAAATCACTTTTTAAGGACTACAACAAACGGCTGGTTGGGACTACACAACATTCTTCCCGGGTTAGTGACATCACGAACCCTAAAATTTACATAAACCCCGCCCCCAGAACATGATTTATAGATTATCAAGACAGAATATGCTAATCAATGACTAGAAGATAACTAGCTACATACATTCATCAACTAACCATTCAGAAATGTTGTCAACATGTTGCCACTTCTTGAGTCTCTCTATCTTTGTCTGACTCTGGTTTGAACATAAAAGGCTAAAAGTTTTTGAAATTTTCAGTGCATGTCTGTGTGAGTGGAAGCTGTTGAAGCTCCGCCCTCTGTGCCAGGAGCAGCAGCTCATTTGCATTTAAAGGGACACACAAAAGTTTTTGCTCACCCTCAAAAAGTGAGAATTTTAACATGCCCTATTCAAATATCAGTGGGGTATTTTGAGCTAAAACTTCACATACACACTGTAGGGACATCAAATACTTATTTTACATCTTGTGAAAAGGGCATTATACCACCCCTTTAAGACAACTGTTGCCATATACGAACACATAATTTTTTAAAGTGTAAAATCTCAGGTAGTCTTATTTGTTTATACTTTTTCCTAAGGAATCTCAGGAGAAACATCGGATCATGTTCCATAATGATCTTTCTGAACTGAACTGAATTCTACACATACCTGTATAATGGCTATTCAAAGCAGTATTGTATAATACCATGTGTGTAATGATGATTGCTGGTGGAAATCCTGTTAGACTGATCGGAGCAGAAATTCTGCTGTGATTTTCTGTAGAGCCTTGTGGGCTCAACATCACTCTGAGCAAAGTGCAGTTGGTTGGACCTTCACGCTTCATGGAGGACGCAGATTCACTGACTACTGTAACAATCTCACCACCCAAGAACTTTCAGCAGAGCTGTCTGTTTAACCATAGTAGGGTTGGGGAAAAGTTACAATTTAAAGGAGTCATGAAATGTCAAAATTTCCTTGATAGTTGTACATATACGAGGTTGTAAACCTACTGCAAGCTTTATACCTCAAAGCTAACTCTCTAGCTTTTGTTTTCCACCTTTCTGAAATGTCATGATTTGAAATTCATTGAAATTCACCAATAAAAGGATTACTTGCGTTTCTGAAAGATGCAACGCCCCTTGAAATGAAGTGTTTGAGACAAGAAAGTGAAGATGAGGATGGAAAAATATATTTTCTACAAATATTTGAACTTGTATGATGCAAAAAACTAAATTAAAAGCTAACCTCCAGAAACATAATATAAAGACCTGAAAATGCATGCCTTTAAAGTGTCCCAATAAATTTGAATTCACCTCTAAATGTAATATACAGTACCTACTTTTTCAAATTCAAATTCATATCACAGCTCTATATCCTCTTTGCTACATCGAATTCATTAATTCTCAATTCACCTTTGAATTCCACACAAGCTGAACCGCAGTTCCTCCCTCTTGTTGCCTCCCTTTCATCCCTCTTTACACCCTCCATATATCCAGGTACCCCTTTTCCTCCTTGTCATTTCCCTCATATTTCCAGCTCCACCCTTGTTTCCTTTCGCCTTCCTTCGGTGGCCTTCTAAAGGTGTTTGATCCCCTCTGAGGTCGTCCATCTATGATGTTCTCCTACTGCATATTTGAGGTCATTTAGAATTCATACGTGTGTCACAGGAAAACATAAAAGAATTGCACAGAAGTGGCTCAGAGGTGCTGAAACAATTCAGTTGTAATGGAGCCAGCTCTCGTGGGAGAGGAGGACATTCGGGCGCATTGAAACCTTGAATTACTTTTGAGTGAGAGAGAATTATGAGGAGGCAGGAGTCGTGCTTCATTTGTATCAGATGGTATTAGCGCTGTACGTTAATTACCAGAGAAGGACTGGCTGGAATTGAGTGTCACTGGTCTTACCCTGGCCAGACCTCTCCGTGTGAAGAGAGCTGGACTTTTCCATATGACTGCGGAGAAGCAATTTCAGGTCCGGTTTTCAGGTTTGTCCCAACGCCTCAGTCAAGAGCACGGACAGCCTTGGGGTGCTGCACACTAATTATCTTTATCTAACGTTTCCTTGCTGATAAGTTAGCAGCATTTTGACGATTCTGGGTACTTCGGATTCAATTGTTTGTGAGACAAAGCCTATTTCCTCATGGCCATTGGCGTCACCTGCAAATATAAACTGAAGGTGACACAGATGAACAGATGACTCTCTTAAACGTGACCTTGTCATTTCTGTCAATTTCAGTTTCTTTCACAGGTTCTGAATATTTAGATATGCTGTATTTAATAGGGATTTTCTGGGAGCACATTACTGAACGCTAAAATGCCTCAAGAACAGATCACTAGATATTGTGTATTTGAAGGGTTTTAAGACAAAAAAAACTTCTAAAACAGTTTAGTTTAAAGGGATTTGTTCTGCTGTACAAAAAGGAAGATATTTGGAAGAATGTTTGTACCAAGCAGATCTCGGCCCCATAGACTCCCATAGTAGAAAAAAATAAAAAAATAAATAGTATGGTAGTCAATGGGGGCCGAGATCTGCTTTAACTCAAAAGTCCCTTCCTTTTTGGGTGACCTATACATTTAAGTGTCAATAAGTTCAAAGAAAATATAATTATTAGTTTTTGTAAATATTCAATATAACACATTGCATGGGACATGTATGTTTAAACCAAGATTTTAAGTGCCATATTGTTATGTATGATACATGCTTAACATGCTATTTCGTGGCACCTTGAGAAAAACCTTTTATGACATTAGGTGCTGTTGTCATAGTTATATGTTTCATTGTGTTTCCCCTGTGACTTATAGTTTTCTCGTGTGTTTGATTTAGTCATTATATTCACCTCTTGCCCATCAATTAGCGTTGTGTTTACACAAGCTATCCGTCACAGCTGTGTGATTGTACTTGTTTATTCAAGGCTAAATGTACACTTTTAAAATTAAAATTGGAGGACTGTATGCTGTATAAGTCTGCTCTCCAGACAACTGGCCTATGTAAACTGAAGAAAACCTCTAGGGTTTAATTTAGAGGGAAGGAGGAATATTTGAATATCAAATTAATGAAATACACAATTTTACAGTTTACTGCAACAATGGATGGGCAGTAAAGAGGGAGGGAAGAATGGGATCAGAAAATGACAGATGCCATCCAGACCAAGAATCTTTAAATGTGAAGTATGTCATTTTGTTAAAGTAACAACATGTAGCTTTTCAACCTTCATAATATATTTCCAAGACCCTTGTGATAGTACATCGACTTACAATAGGTTGAATGAGACGTCTGCCAGAGCCTGACGGGGTCTGTATCGCTTTTACTGGCACTATGTAACTTCGCGGTGCGGGTAGTAACCAGCGCTCAAAAAGAACTACAAAATTCGACTGCTTTACGGCATACGTCACTTCGCCCACCACTTCCTCAAATGTGGCCAACCAGCGCGTTTGTTTTCGTGCGTCTGTTTTCGTCATGGCTGAAGCAGCAGCGAAACGTAAGAAGTCCAAGGTTTTGTCGGAGTAGAGTCGGAAGAGGAAAAGGGAGAGTGATAAACTGAAAGGTTGGACGAGGATCAATATGGGTCGAGCGTTTGCTCGCTGACGTGAGCTAATGGAGGAGGAGTGTTTCCAGACCGATGCTGACTTGGCCGTCATGCTGTTGAACTAGTAAGTAACTGTAAATTGCTTGCATACTATCTTTAGTTTTTCTAATCTGTTGTCTGCCTGGCTACGTTACGGAAACTATCTGGTCCTCCATTTATTTATCTTCATGAATCAGCTAGTAGATGAGCGAATTATCAATCTGGTAGCTAGTAAACACTAACATGCGTTAGTTTTAGATGGTTAGGATGCTATCGCTATCATTCTCGTTCAGATTTGAGCATTGTAATCGACATGCAAATCGCAAATGTTTGAGTTAAAATGTTTAGTCTACTAAATATGTATAAATTATAAAAGGAGGAAGATTAATAATATTATCATTGCCCATATGAAAAAAAACCTACATGCTTCATATACAGTAACCGTAAATCATTTTACGACAGCGGTAATGGACAATTCCGCTTCCAACCTGTAGGGCGACCGCAGAGGAAAAGTTCCATGTTGTTGCTTTAACATACTGTACTTCTTATTCACTTGCTATGCAAAGACAACTATAAGTAAATCAAAGAGTATAAAACCTGTGGCGCCATTAAACCATTGCTCTGTTTGTGTGACCATCTCGATCAGCCCAGCAACAACATCTACACACTAGCGGTGTAGAAATGTTACACTTCTCCTTTAAGCAACTCAAGCAGGTACACTATCATTTATGTTCAGGATTTATCCAATACAAAGACTGGTGAGCCCTAAAATTCTTGAATGCAGCCGAGAGAACAAAACATCCAAGGCCCATTTCCATCCCAGCATGTAATTAAACTTAAGGATATGACAATAATCAGGTTGTAAAGCATCTGTTTCTCCATAGAACTGGCGTCAATATATAACTGGCCTAATTTGATTCAGCACATGAAATGTACGTGATGGACAGAAGAATAAGACCTGCAGGTTTTAATGCAATTTTCCAGACCATCAATTCGTTCGCTCGGTGCTGTGGCCTTTGCGTGGAGCAGCTGCAGGCAGAAGGATGGGAGCTGACTCCTTTCCTACTGCTGACTCAGGATATGGAAGCCTACAGCACATAATCAGCCAGCTCAGAAGATGGAAAAACAGAGATGGAAAGAAGATGATACACAGTTTGATAGGTTAATGTGGCCCTGTGCACCATTTGGATGCTGTTTAATTTTTGTCATCCAACGAACAAAGGCTAGTCAATCGAAAAACGCATAATAAAAGAGGGCACAGAAAATGGTCAAGATTTTCTTAAAAGGATCATTCACAGAAAAATTTTAAATTCTGTTTTCATTTACAGTCATTCCAAACCAAACATTTCTTTTATTTTATTTTTTTCGGTTAAACAAAAATGACTGGATACTTTTGAAGAATATTCACACAGGACAACAACAGTTTTTTGGGGGGATTACGGCTATATACACTACTGTTCAGTAGTTGGGGTTTATTTTGTTTTGAAAGAATTGAATACTTTTATTCAGCAAGAATGCATTAAATAGAAATAGAATTCTTTGTACGGTCACTTTTTCAATTTTAGACAAATTGTGTTCTTTTGATCTTTCTATTCCTCAAAAAAATGAATCACGGTTTCCACAAAAATATTAAGCAGCACAACTGTTTTCAACATTGATAATAATAATAACTGCTTCTTGAGCAGCAAATCATCATATTAGAATGATTTCTGGAGGATCATGTGACTGAAGACTGGAGCATTGATGCTGAAAATACAGCATTTTAAATTGTAATAATATTGCACAATATTATTGTTTTTACCGTATTTTTGATCAAATAAACGCAGCCTAGTTGAGCATAAGAGACTTGTGGGGGAAAAACAGCATGCAGGTTTTAAACAACATGAGGGTGAGGAAATGATGACAGAATTTCTTCTGACCTTTTGTAACAAAATCCTGATAAAGAAAGAAAAGGTTGGCGTAACCAGAAGAAAGAAGAAAGTAGGACAAAAATGGCAAAAATGTTCCCTACTTTTGTTATGAGTATTGTATTCCTGTATTGGTTTATAATGGTATAGATAGTTTAGAAAAGATAAATGTTCTCTACTCTAAATTATGATATGTGCTGGTTGCCAAACTGTTGGATGTACAGGACATACTTGAGAAAGTTGTTGCTAATCAACTTACTGCTGTATTAGAGAACTTGGAATTGTATGATAAATTTCAGTCAGGATTTAGGAAGAGACACTCGACTGAGACCGCTTTAGTGAGAGTTAATAACGACCTTCAAGTGGCATCGGATGCAGGCCTATGTTCAGTATTGGTACTTTTGGATCTGAGTTCTGCCTTTGATACTGTGGATCACAATATTATGATTATGAGATTGCGCGAGTGGGTCGGCGTGTCAGGAGTGGCCCTAGATTGGTTTAGCTCATATCTCACAGATAGAAGTTTTGACGTATCTATTGGTGATTTTAAATCTGCCTCGTCACCCTGCTTTGTGGTGTTCCACAGGGTTCTGTGTTGGGCCCAATATTGTTTATTTTATACTTGTTGCCTCTGGGTCAGATCATACGAGATTTTAATATTTCCTATCATTTTTACGCAGATGACATTCAGCTTCACTTTACCTTCCGGCGAAATGAGTCATCCAAACTTTCGAGGCTTTTAGATTGTATAGATGTCATAAACAGCTGGATGGCCGAAAGTTTTTTGCAGCTGAATCCAGATAAGACTGAGGTTTTAATTGTAGCACCAGACAACGCTATACCTCTAATTATACAGGACATTGGACCTTTGGCATCTGCTGTGCGGCCTAGTTTAAGGAACCTTGGGATTATATTTGATAAATCCTTATCTTTTGAAACCCACATTAAATCTTTGACCAAATCTTGTTTTTTTTCATTTACGTAATATTAGTAAATTGAGGTCTGTGGTCTCTCAGTCGGAACTGGAGATGCTCATTCATGCTTTTATTTCATCCCGTATTGATTACTGTAACTCACTTTTTTCTTCACTCAACAAATCTGTTCTTCATCGACTACAAACCATTCAAAATTCAGCTGCTAGGTTACTTACCCGATCAAATAGGCGCACCCACATCACCCCAATACTCTGTTCCCTTCATTGGCTTCCTGTAACTTACAGGATCCAATTAAAAATTCTCACCATAACATATCGAGCCTTATATGGCCAGGCCCCTTCTTATCTTGCGGATTTAATTCATTTTCATACACCTCTCCGGTCCCTCAGATCTAATAATCAAAATCTGCTAGCTACGCCACAAACTCGCCTAAAGACAGGTGAGGATAGAGCTTTTGCCGCTATCGCAACTCGTCTATGGAATGCTTTACCGATCAGTATTAGGTTTGCTGAGAATGTGGACAATTTTAAGAGACAAGTGAAGACTCACTTGTTTAAGTTAGCTTTTGGGTGATCTATGTTGTAGATGTTGTTAATTTTATCTGTTTCAATTGATTTCAAAGTGTTTTATTATGTTTTATTGTCTATTGTAAAGCGCCTTGTGACCCATTGTGTCTGTGAAAGGCGCTGTATAAATACATTTTACTTACTTACTTACTTACATACAGGCAGTGCAACCTAAAGGGATCATAAGAGTGGAACCTCTTACAGCAGGACACAATAGCCTACTGGACAAATACTTAAAAAAAAAAAGCCTAAGACTGAATAACCTGCATAAGGAATCCCTCTTATGTAAACATGACACAACAGAACAGAAAGCAAGGGCATTGTGCTGCTGCCATGGAAACCTATTGCAAAGCCTCATTATTACCAAGTGAACTCATAATGGGTTCTGGGCATAACATCTGGTTATTTGGAGCCGAGCATATTGCTAGCATGCTCTTCACCCCCACAGAGATTAACCTCAAATCACCATCACAACAAATAACAGCATCAAACAGACAGAGTGTTCACAAGAAAACTCGAGAAAATGTCATCGCAGACTGGATGACAATAGAAATGTAGTATACAAGTGCCTATGTGGAATTGTTGTTTGATGAGAAATAAAAGAAAACAATAGCTCTATGTCCAGAAACTTTGTCATGAAAACAGAACACCAGAACAGAGTGAATTGGAATGCTGCCTTAGAATCCGGCCTATCTTACAAAGTTTCGGAAAAGAGCAAATTTATATATATATATATTTATTTATTTATTTATTTATTTATTTATTTATTTATTTATTTATTTTTTCAGACCAAAAGAAAACATTTAGAAAGGGCTGCCAGTCAACAAAATCTGATTGAATTAATACAGATATTTTCTGCACTCTGTATCTTGTAATCTTGTGAAAAAGAACAAGGCACTTCATTATAGTAAAACTGTTCTCTAAAGAATCCAACACATCCAACTCCAACAACAACTATTTACCCGTGACATCCTGTTATTCAATGAAAAACGTTCTGTGTCCACAATATTCATGGTTACATACTTATATTGAAAAACATATCCTAAGCAACACAGAATATAGTGTTCTTTAAATGAATTGGCCTTGATCCTCTGCAGAGCTGTTTATGTACGGTGTTTGTAAGTAAGCTGTGGGATGCCGTACAACCTCACAGCCTTCTCTCCATCTGTCATGTCAAGACTAAAGAGATGATGGTTTCACAACTATGACATAAAGAGTTGAGGATGCATTAACATAAGAGCCCACAGCTAAACTAATTCATGACGCTTTATTTGAAATTCTGCAGTGCTCATCTTTTTTACAAGTCAAACCTCAACTACATGAGCCATTTTTGGCCGCCTGGCTTACATCATGAAAGTATATGCGCATTCAAGCAATATCAAAAACGAGAGGGCTGTTATGTTGAATATTAATATGGCGCCACATGCGGGGTTATCACGCCCATGCTGATATTTAGAACAACAGCATGATTGCAAAAGAGATTTTATACAATGCTTCTATAAACAGAGAGTTACTATCAAGCAGATATAATTTGTCGAGTTAGTTTGTGTATCTTTTTCGCGAAGGAAAATAGCTCTAAAATAAGTCAAAGCAACTCTAATCCGCTTCCACTTTGCACCACCCACACACTGCTGGGTTGTTTTAACCCAAATTTGGGTCACATATGGACTAACCCAGCCATTTGGTTACATTTTTAAATGATATTTTTAAAACAACCCAGTGGAAAGGAAAATGCAGCTAAACAAGAGGTTGAAAATGCCAACACCTTGAGCACAATGTATGATCTATTTCACTTTAATTTAAGAAATAAGCGAAAAGACAGTTTCCCAGAGCACAGGAAATATGAATAGCAAATGACAGCAGCGAGTGGAGGAATGAGGCGAAAGCTTCGGGGAGGGGGAGAGGATGTTGGATGGAGAAATGGAATCAATCACGCAGAGAATTCGGCGGCAGCGAGGACATTGGGCCTGTCAGAATATTCCAGCTCCTGCATGTGTGATCTATCCGCAGCGACGTAGTGACTGTGGAGTGGAGACCGGAATGGGAAATTGGATGGAGGTGGATAGAAACATTGAGAGCTGTCCTGCCAGATGGCTGTTTTGGAAAATAAGGTTGTTTTTTTTTCCCCTCGCTTTTTGAGATGAAATCATTTGACATGGCATAATTCTAGAGGGCAGCGACCGAGCTGGAGAAGCGATTGCGACTGAAAGTCGAGAGTTATGGAACATCAGGACAGCAACAGGAACATATAGTGTTTGTGGCACTCTTCTTGTAAAGATTGAAAGATGATTTCTGTATCATACCAATTAGGATTCAGGACATGTTATTGAACCTTATTGTCCTTAAAGTGCTGAGCAAAACATCTAGGAAGAAACAACACATTTTGATAACGGCTGCACTAGAAACTTTGAATTTGCATTTTTATTGCTGTTGCTTATTGATGTTTTTAGAATCAGACATGGCGTGAGGAGGGAAACGTGTTCAAAGCCGGGAGGAGCCTGGTGAATATGTAATTCGCAATGCTCATCCTATTCATTAAGTCTGAAATGTTTTTTGAAATGTGGCAAATCTTCCTTCTGTGGGAAATCATCTTTAAGGTCTAAGTCATTTCTATCAGTAGGCCCCTGACAGGGCACCTTGGCCAATGCAGCCCACCTCCTCCTCGCCTCCACCGCCCCGCAGCCATCCCCAGGTTCCCTCTTCCTGCAGAGATGTGAGTCAGCCAGCCCCCCTCGCAGACTGCAGCTGTCCACTGCCTCCTCGCTTCCCCGGGAGACCTCAGTCGCCATTCCTGCCCAGCTGAGCTCACGCTATTACCTCCACAGGCACTTCGTCTACTCGCATAACTAACACGCTGCTCTCGCTGTCACATGCGCTCTCGCATTACAAACCACCTAATGAAAGAGGCACGGAGAATCGAAGAACTGTTTGAAATACCTGGTTCCTGAGCACTTGCGAAACAGTTCAGCTGCATTAAGCTCCGGTTCACACTGACAGCCGTCAAACCGCTGGAGGCCGTTGAGTCTATATGCTGTTGGCTGCTAATATAGGTTTCTACTTGTCTCCTGAAACGTACATATTTCTCAGAATTTTTATGTCATAACCTTTTTAAAAACCTAAAACTTTGTTCAGTTCCAGGATCAAATTGGATGTACACAAAATAGCAGTTATTTTCACATAATATTTACTTTAAGAATTCAAGAAAAAAGTAATTATATCTCAAGTTTTTGTTGTTGGCTACTAGTAGGCATACTAGACTACAGATTCTTAATCTTAATATTTCTACCTTTTATGTAAGTTATGGATTTTAAGCATGGTCTCAGATGTCTGGACCCCATTTTTTTTTTATGATAGAAGATAAGATGTGCAGAATTGCACTGGTTCTCGAAACTTCACACAACATTCACTTAAAAACACTGAGACCAAAATTGCATAACTTTTCTTTTTTATATATATTACTGTAAAAAATTGCTGTAAAATTAAAGCCATTTTCCAACAGTAAAATACTGTTATTTCAATAAACAGCTAAATTGTCTAAATTTACAGCTAATGGTGGTTAAAATAAGCACTTGCAGTAAATTTACAGCATTTAACAGTAACTTCGCCTTTTTCGACTGTACTTACGTTACTTGGCGCGAATCGCGTGTTTGCAGGCACATAGACCATTCTCGGGTGAGGCATTTCACTAGTCAGTGTTCTCCATCAGATTATAACTCTAGGTTTGGGAATAATTGACGACGGGCTGCTGAATTATTGGAAAAATAATACACATCCAAGGTTGTAATGCAGGCAGCCATGACTCGAAGTGCAATTCAACGGCTCGTCGTCAGTTATTCCTCCTCGGTGACCACACCTCAAGGCATTGTATATGTTGTATTTCAAGACATTTGTCAGGTTTTTGTCTTATTTCATATTATCAGATACCAAGCCTTGCTAATTCAAAACGTCATTAGAACTAACAGAGAAGTGCTTCAAGAACAGCGACTTTACTATGCAACTGAGAAATGGTACATTACGCTTTTTAATTTTAAAACTATTTTATTGATAAAGTGGTCTATGTGCAAGTGTGTGCCTGCACTATATATTTGTGCGTTTGTATGGAATAAAGAGCGGGAGAAAGACAGTATGCGTTCCATAGATGATAGAACATGAAAAAAGTTTGTAATTTTTATCCTTTTGTTAGTTATATTTATTTGCTTGATCAAATTTTTGTGGGTTTTGGTTATTTTGCTATTCTAGGCCCTAAGGACCTGTGAGATAACTGAAATCATTTGGTGGCGTGATATGGAACTGTAATGGTCAAATGCTCAAGATGCCCGGAACTACTTGGACCTGCCTGGAACAGCTGGAACAAAATTATAAAGAGGTAGCCTACTATTGCAAAAGTGGTTTGTTTTTCTTTTATAGGAACCCTTAAATTGATTTAAATGTATTTACGATTTTGTAAGATCAGAGTCATGTACTTTTGCAAAATTTGTGAACACACATGCAGTACCATCTATGCATTTGTGAGGCACATGCAAATTCACATGCATGTTTCCAGTAGCATACAGAATACACCCATAGTTTACAGACACGCACTCAATCACATAATTATTCACTCCTCTGGAAAATCACTTCCTTTTACACACAGTTAAACTGTCATGTCTTGGCCCCTGTTTCTGTTAGGATGATATTTTGTTGTTTTCTCTGCAGTAACAAACCTACACCCTCATTAATTTACTTAAAGGGATAGTTCACTCAAAAGTTAAAATTCTGTCATTAATTACTCAACCTCATGTCATTCCAAACCCGTACAACCTTCGTTCATCTTCGGAACACAAATGAAGATATTTTTCATGAAATCCGATGGCTCCATTGACAGCTACTTAATTAACACCTTGAAGGCCCAGAAAGGTAGGAAAGACATCGTTAAAATAGTCCATGTGACTACAAGGTCACGCATGTGCCGTGGTGCTCTCGTGAACGCGGGTCGGAGACTGATACGCAAGATAAGAAATTGTTGAATAAAGTCGTTATTTTTGTTGCAGACAAAAAGTATTCTCGTCACTTCATAAAATTAAGGTTGAACCACTGTAGTCACATGGAATATTTTAACGATGTCTTACCTACCTTTCTGTGCCTTCAAATTGTTAATTAAATGACTGTTAATTTCATTTAATATAAAATATCTTAATTTGTGTTACGAAGATGAACGAAGGTCTTATGGGTTTGGACCGATATGAGGGTGAGTAATTACTGACATAAATTTCATTTTTTCATCTTTAATAAGTTTCTAATTACGGTCATCTACTAAACAGTTCATTTTCTGTTTCATTTAAAAGTGTGTGCAATGTTATTGATAAGTATCGTTTGCCATGTACTATATATAATCACTTAACATTTTTTTTCTTTTTTTCTAAAACATTCTCTACTTTAAACTAGTGCTTCTGACCAGGGCTCTGATACAGTTTGAAATATCTGAATTTTCATGGAAAGTTCATTCTTCTGTTTGTTGCCTTGGTCCTTTTCTTAGACCCATTGTGTTATTCAAGGTAAAGCTTAAGTTACTGTAGGTAAGATACATCACTTATGACAAGAATTTTGTAAGTGTTCAAACTTATGTCTTAAATAAAAAAAGTAAACTATAGGTTATGCCCTTCACGTTTGGTAAGGTTTAGGGGCAGTCTCTGAAGAGCAATTTAAGAATTTAAGTTTATTGCCATAGTCTAAAGCAGACACTACTAGGCTGTTTCTGTTTGCTACTAGAAATCTCTTCTCAGCGTCGTCCAACAGGGTTTATTTATTTATTTATTTATATTTTATTCATGTTGACATTGACATTACTCTTTGAAATAAAGGTATTTGATTTTTATGTTTTTATTGCTTATTTTGCATAATATTCACAATAATGCATTTCTTAAGAAATTGTCTATAGCCCTGAGAATAATGAAGTTCATTGCAATCAATATTGCTTATTTTGCATAATATTCACAATAATGCATTTCTTAAGAAATTGTCTATAGCCCTGAGAATAATGAAGTTCATTGCAATCAATATTGCAATCAATAGTGACTATAGAAATATACTGTATTACTGGTTTACAGACTACTACTGTAAAGTCATCTTACAGTATGGATACTGTAAAATTACGGTATATTGCTGGCGTCTTTGTTGCCAGCTCTTTACTGTAAATTATAGAAATACAGAAATATACAGTTTTTCTGGTTTACAGACTACTACTACCGTAAAGTCATTTTATGAATGAGTACCGTAAAAATAACAGTAAACTGCTGGCGTCCCTGCTGCCAGCTCTTTACAATCATTTTACAGGAAAATTATTTACAGTGCCTTTTATCGTTTTAAAATCATTAAAATCCTAAAACTTTCGGTTCAATTTCATTGTTTAACCCTCTGAGGTCTGAGCTGTTTTCTGGGCCCTGGAGGTGTTCTGACATGCTCTGACATTTCTGGTTATTTCTGTTACTTGTGACATTTTCATGGCTAAAGTCTAATTAAACTGTATTCAGCACAAACTCTGCTACAACAATATATCAACAGCATGTATGTAAAAGTTTGTAGTTTTGAGATAATGACATTTATGCGTGGTTTGTGAAAATACAAAAAAAAATTCTCACTGAAATAAGGCCATGAAACCCATACTGATTATTTCTTCACAAGACTTTTGAAAATTGTATCACATAGCCTAGAATATTTGCTCCAAAACAATGTGAAAATCACCCTGACTGCTCATTCAGAGAAGACAATATATTGATTTAAAAATTTTACGACGTGTTTTGTGTTAGAAAGCCTTATGCGGCAGCTCATTAATATGTAAGCTTTTCTCACCTGAGAAAGACAAAGAACCTCCCCAACGGCCCTATTAGGAGCTATCCTAATATAGCTCCTAATAGCCCTGTCATTCTGAGCAACCTTGCACAATACTGTAAATGAGGAGATTTAAAAAAGAATGGCTTTTAAATTGTTTGGATTTATTTACAACACAACATAACCCAAAGATACACAACAAATGCCAAAAAAAACACTTCAAAGACAGACCTTTGTGCCATTCCTAAAAACATTATACATACCTTTAAATGAGAAAAAAAAAAAAAAATTTCTACTGTATCCAATCCCATCAGAAGGCGGATAACCTGGCTTTACCGTCTGCTCTCTCATTGGTAGTTGTCACTTCTCAGTTGCATGAAGTTAAAATTTGTTGCAATGATCACTGTCACTCATGTCGCTGCAATCGACAGCTCTCATTGAAACAGAATGACTTCCAGTTGTTTTGTCAGTGTGAATGCCCTTGTTACTGCGAAAATCAAATATTGTTACTGAAGAACAGACGGCAACAAAGACACCACAATATTAGAAGAATTCTTAGCTGTTTATTCTAAATTGTTAGGTTTAGGGGTAATTTTGTGTTTATGGCAATTACAGTAAACTAAATTTCTCAAATCGCTTTACTGCTCAGCACAGACATTTGAGTTTCAAATGTTATGAGGGCAATTTATCTTGACATCTTTATGAGAGATCAGTTAAGCTTGTGTGACAGTCTCTTTAAAGTCTGTAAATAATTGTTTTAGGTCTCAACCTCTTTTCTTCAGAAACAGTCAGCGACTCTAAGATGATGAGGACTCCATATCAGATGACAACATCTAATCAATCTTGAAACTATCACACTCAGTTCATTGGCTCTTGACACTGTGTTTCCTTTGATTTCTTCTAAATCCTTACAGTAGTTGCAGCAAACATTTAAAGTCCTCAAATGTTGGTCTTAGTTGGAAAATGTTAGCCACAAGACAAAATATAAGGAACGGGATATCATTTTTGATGGAATTGTGGGATTTAAGATAGATAGATAGATAGATAGATAGATAGATAGATAGATAGATAGATAGATAGATAGATAGATAGATAGATAGATAGATAGATAGATAGATAGATAGATAGATAGATAGATAGATAGATAGATTTAAGTTAAGTTTGACTGAAGTCTCAGATCTGAAATCTCTCTAACTGCCTTTTTAGTTGTAGGTGTAGATGCAAATTTACAAATTCAGCATTGCTAAGTACGAGCTATCTAATGGCAGTGCTATTTTTTGACAAATGCATGAGAGAAAGTCCTTTCAAGCTATAAAGGCAAGCTATGATGATGTGCCAAGCAAGATGAAAGAGCTGGCCTTTAATGCCACTAGATGGCACTTTCCACACTTCACACAAAGCGTCCCTTTTCTCACACCTCTCTATCTCATGTCATCACTGAGATCACCGTAGGCATTATGCAGCCATTACTACTGCATCTCATGCCTGAGAGAGTACTCGAAGCCCGAGACGCCAAAAAGCATTCCATCTTCTAATCCGCATCCACAGAACGCGGCCTGCGAGTCCATTCAGCTAAAAACCTGTAGTGCTGCACCAGACCCTTTCAAGAGCACATAAAAAAGCATGCTGCATGAATAAATAATAGTTTGACAAAGCATGTTTCCTCAGAGTATAACATGAGTTTGATGTGGATACTAAGAGCTGGTTTTATTTATAAAGCATTTATGTTACTAAGGAATTCTGTGTTAATATTCCTCACCTTTTCAACTCTTTAGTCTAACTGGAACATCTTAAAGTGATAGTTCACGCAAAAATCTGGAATCCTAAATATGAATTAAGCGGTTTAATAAGAATAAAACAAAATAGCAATAAGGTTATCACAATGTTTTTTTATTTATTTATTTATTTATTTTTTTTAACAGTCTCTTTATCATTTTTTTTAACCTTCACAATGTTGACAGACTTTTCAAAGTGATGAGATAATATTAAACGCAAGTTATACAGGTTTAGACTTTGGAATGACATGATGGTAAGTAAATGATGACAGAGTTTTCATTTAGTAAATATTCACCAATGTCATAACAAATATATATATATATATATATATATATATATATATATATATATATATATATATATATATATATATATGAAAAAAAGTCAAACATTTTATATTTATAATATATATATATATATATAACATTGTAACAATGAAAGTTAATGGGGTCCAAAACAAAATGGACCCCCAATTACTTTCTTTATTTGTACAAAAGTAAACAAATTAAAACAAGTTTGGAATGTCAAAGGTGAACAAACCGCAGATTTTTTATTCTTAGGGAGAACTGTCCCTTTAAGGCCGTCTTACCTTTGTAGTAACCCTTTTCTCAATATGTTCTTATAGACGGCACGTTAAGTACCTGGGCCAAAGAAGTTACCTGGCCCTTTAAGGATTACATAGGATTATGGTGTGAATGGCTTAAGTCTGTCTACTTTGCCTCTTAGTGTTTGTACTCAAGTCTCAGCATGCAGGCAATGGCCAACCATACTCTCTAGATGCAGGAGCGGATCTTATAAAATCACCAATTGATGTATTAAAGAGAGATCATTCATATTGTAAGCAAAAGCAATATCTGATATACCACTTTATACCTAAATTACAACAAAAAGCAATGGCAGATGGTCAGACATCCCTCTTTAGAGGTGTGGCCTCGGGTTTAAACCTTTGTTGTGCTTACAGCATAAGACAGGGTGCTCTCTTCAGCTTTAAACCATCACATTGTCCTGAGACTACAGTGTTTATCAGCATATACTTGCCTCTAAATTTGCATCTATTTGCAACTGAAAGCTGAAGCAGTTGAAGCAGATTTCCTTTTGTGACTAAAATAGCATCTTGCGTGTGTAGTTAGGGCTATAAGAGTTTGGCAAAAAAAAAATCAAAAAAATTGTGATTTTGTTCCTTCGTCATCATTTTATTTTTCATGAAGCATTATTTTGCTTTGCTTCAGCTATGATAAAATATCAACAGTGTTTCTCAGAAATCACTTACTGCACCTTTAAATCACAGCCTTTGCGATTTGATAATTGCACTAAGCCATTTCGTGATGTCTTTATTTACAGAGATTTATAATTAAGCCATTAGTATACACTGATTTCCTGAAAAATGTAAACACTGTCTTTTGGCGCTTTCAAAACATTGCTCTGTTCGCCACATCAACAGGGGCTCAATCAATGGCATGTGGTTGGGGCGGGGCTACCCGTTTGATCAACCAATTGCAAATGGGAGGCTTAATCAGGAATACTTGCTTGTAAACAGATTTTATTTTTTTATTTTTTATTTTTTTGGTAACTGTGTTTGGTGTTGCTAGAGAAATTACACATTTAACATGAACGCTTCTTTCATCTGGGCCTCCCCAAAAATCTTTGATTATCTCATCTGTCAGTACTCTTATTATATGGTTAGATGATCTTTCTCTGGGGGGGACATTAAATTTAAAATTTAATTTAATATTCAGCAATAATATTGATCTGCCTGCACTGACACAATTATACAAGAACTGAACTGAGCTGTACGATGACATCACAATTTACTCCAGAGCGGCTATATACACTGAACAAAATTATAAACGCAACACTTTTGTTTTTGCCCCCATTTTTCATGAGCTGAACTCAAAGACTTTTTCTATGTACACAAAAGGCCTATTTCTCTCAAATATTGTTCACAAATCTGTCTAAATCGGTGTTAGTGAGCACTTCTCCTTTGCCGAGATAATCCATCCACCTCACAGGTGTGGCATATCAAGATGCTGATTAGACAGCATGATTATTGCACAGGTGTGCCTTAGGCTGGCCACAATAAAAGGTCACTCTAAAATGTGCAGTTTTACTGTGTTGAGGGGGTTCGGGGGGTCCGAAAACCAGTCAGTATCTGGTGTGACCACCATTTGCCTCACACAGTGCAACACATCTCCTTCGCATAGAGTTGATCAGGTTGTTGATTGTGGCCTGTGGAATGTTGGTCCACTCCTCTTCAATGGCTATGCGAAGTTGCTGGATATTAGCAAGACCTGGAACATGCTGTCGTATACGCCAATCCAGAGCATCCCAAACATGCTCAATGGGTGACATGTCCGGTGAGTATGCTGGCCATGCAAGAACTGGGATGTTTTCAGCTTCCAGGAATTGTGTTCAGATCCTTGCAACATGGGGCCGTGCATTATCATGCTGCAACATGAGGTGATGGTCGTGGATGAATGGCACAACAATGGGCCTCAGGATCTCGTCACGGTATCTCTGTGCATTCAAAATGCCATCAATAAAATGCACCTGTGTTCGTTGTCCATAACATATGCCTGCCGTTGCCATAACCCCTCCGCTACCATGGGCCACTTGATCCACAACGTTGACATCAGCAAACCGCTCACCCACACGACGCCATACACGCTGTCTGCCTTCTGCCCTGTACAGTGAAAACCGGGATTCATCCGTGAAGAGAACACCTCTCCAAAGTACCAGACGCCATCGAATGTGAGCAATTGCCCATTCGAGTCGTTTACGATGACGAACTGCAGTCAGGTTGAGACCCCGATGAGGATGACAAGCATGCAGATGAGCTTCCCTGAGACGGTTTCTGACAGTTTGTGCAGAAATTCTTTGGTTATGCAAACTGATTGTTGCAGCAGCTGTCCGGGTGGCTGGTCTCAGACGATTCTTGAAGGTGAAGATGCTGGATAGAGGTCCTGGGCTGGTGTTGGTTACACGTGGTCTGCGGTTGTGGGGCCGGTTGGATGTACTGCCAAATTCTCTGAAACGCCTTTGGAGACGGCTTATGGTAGAGAAATGAACATTAAATTCACAGGCAACAACTCTGGTGGGCATTCCTGCAGTCAGCATGCCAATTGCACGCTCCCTCAAAACTTGTGACATCTGTGGCATTGTACTGTGTGATAAAACTGCACATTTTAGAGTGGTCTTTTATTGTGGCCAGCCTAAGGCACACCTGTGCAATAACCATGCTGTCTAATCAGCATCTTGATATGCCACACCTGTGAGGTGGATGGATTATCTCGGCAAAGGAGAAGTGCTCACTAACACAGATTTAGACAGATTTGCGAACAATATTTGAGAGAAATAGGCCTTTTGTGTACATAGAAAAAGTCTATGTACTTTCATTGAGTTCAGCTCATGAAAAATGGGGGCAAAAACAAAAGTGTTGTGTTTATAATTTTGTTCAGTGTATTATATAAATTAACTTAATAACTTTTTTAAAAACAAAAATGAAACAACACTGAACTTACTTAAGCTGTACTGTGATGCTATTTTCTTCTGGAAACAAACTTTTTTGCATTAATTTCCTGTTATCTCTGTAAAGCTGCTTTGAAACAATCTGTATTGTAAAAAGTGCTATATAAATAAATGTGACGACTCTGAAAGCAGTGACTGCAATCTGTGGTTATTTCCCTTTCAGAGGGCTTTCCGTTCATATGAAATCACAATATAAAATACAGCCAAATCTGCCGCTGATACCGATATACATCTCCTGACAAACAGATGCAATATTAATGTTTATTTACCAAATCTTGCTTGACTGAGAATATTCGAATTTATGACCTATTGCACTTAAAGCAAGAAATACTCCCCTGAGCCACATCAGCTCATGCTCAGGAGGTTAAGCCTCCCTAAAACTGAAATCCTAGAAATGAAAGCTTTTGCGTAAGTTCTGCCGGGAAGACTCAATTGTTACGTCACTTCTTTCTCATCTATCCAATCATGTTCTAATACTTGTAGTATAAAAGATCGGTACTTACACATCTGAGTTCGCAGATGCTGAGGCCTACATTCCCCTCCATCCTCCCCACCACCACCAGGATGGTCCCTTCTCATACCTCCCAAGGGGTCAGCTGTGCCCCTGCCTTCGTCTTCAGGCAGGAAATGCAGATTCCGTACCCTCGGGTTGCGAGCTACGGACAAGGCCTACGCCAAAGAACTTTATATCATAATATTGCTTGCTGGGCTGTTAATAAATGTATACTTGTTACTGTATTTTTCCTCCTGAGTCTTTCTGGTAGAACTGCCCTGTTTCACTCAATCACTTCACTTGGGAAGAAGACAGAGAGCATTCAACGGTCACACTGAGACAAATCTTCCTGTATATCTGTCATGATTTTTGCTCAGCAAATGAGAATGGAAGAGGGAAAGTAGGCCTGAACAGACTATATGCACAATTCTTTCCACATTTTACCAAAGAATTGCTTCTACATATACAGTTAAAAGCATTATTAATTATCCAAAATATGAATTAAACAAACATCAAACTTCTTGTGGAGTTCAGCAGGCGTAGATTCCTTGCAGGCTGTGATGAGAGGACACAGATGAGAGCTCAGTGTCAATGGAAGGGCTCCATGTGCTCATCAGCATCGGCAGTGAGAGAAGTCACACTCACTGTAATGAACATGTGACAGCTGCCTCTCAGCCTCGACTCACATTTATTTTCTTCATCATTACCTCTCTCGGCCCGAGTGAGCCTCGATTAACAAGCAAGCTCTAATTACTCTAATTATTAATAGAGCAGTAAAGCAGCCGTTTGACTCTTACATTGGGATGATCAGCATCTCATTGGGATCTTTGCTTATCCTGCCATGCAGATGTAATGGGCAATACAATATACAGCTTTCACAAATAAAGTCACAGTGTAAGCAGGCAATGCTGTATACGCATGTCCGGATTTTGCCAAGTTAAAAATTTTGTTGATCCTGGAACAACAATCCTGTCCAAAAATGTAATCCTTTACCCCTAACCCTACCTATAACTTATCCCTAAAATCAGAGTGAAATGATAGGTGAATAACACTGATGTAGAAGCACCTAAAGCTGTGTTCACAGAAGAAGCGACAAAGCGACACGATCCCATTCATTTCAACGGAGAGCTGGCAACAAGAGCGCCAGTGACCGTTGGTGACAGGAGCCCAGATAGACCGGCATTTGCCCCTTTGTTGCAGATAAATATTCGCAATGGCAGAGAGCACTCGATGTTTCTCGTTCATCTTTAATAAAAGGCATTTATTGTACTGATTCCATTTATATGTAGACTTTTCCTTCTAAAATATTTGTTTGTAGCACCAAGAAAACTGATTAGTTGTCTACAACATGGAGTAACATCTGTGAATGTCATTCACAAACATTACTAGGCAACCATAGTGGGAACACCCACTAGTGACCTCACCGCCAGCCACTGGAAACATGCAGCTACAAAGTCACTTGTAGTGTGAATACAGCTTAACCCTGTTCATAAGCCTAAACTTGACATAAACTGTAAACTTGTTCCTAAAATCTGATTAGCTGATTGGAATGTTCCAGGATCAACAAAGATGTTGATCCAGGAAGTAACATGTTGTACTTAGTGAAATCAGGTTTCATATTGTACAGTTACATTCACAAGTTGAAAACTTCAAAAGCTGAATACAGCACCAGAAATTAGAGAACAGAATGAGGCAGTTATAATATCAAAAGTTATGCACATGCATTTAATAAATATGATGACACTGGCATATTTAATTAATTTAATTGATAAAAAAACACAATAAAATCAACTTTTTCAACTTCTGAATTCCATGAATTCAATATTCTATAAACTTCAAATGGTTTTAAATGCTGTCAATACTAGTGAAATTATATTGAATCATCCCATTTAGATACATTATATACCCATATAATGGGTATATCATTTTATATACCCATGTTTCTTAAGAATTTGTGTTGCCTGCTCAATGACTGTTTATAGTCTTTTGAGCTAGTGGTGCATGAATCTTTGGTTTCCAGAGCTGTAACTTGACAAGTAAAAACTAATATGTCTGCTCGGCCATGTCATGCCTCTAGCTCTTCCGCCGGTGCACTGTTCATTTGGACCATTTGGAAATGGCTGTTGCCGGGGAACCGGCCCACGTGAGAGCTCCGGTCTCCACAATGGTTGACTTCCCTCTCTGCAAAGTGTGTATTAATTTCTGAATGCAATGCAATAGGAGTTAAATAAAAGCTTTGCTTTGTGATCAACTCTAAATTTCTAGATTTGTAAAAAAAACTAAAAAAAAAAAAAAAACCAAGAAGTGTTTTAAAGGCTGATCTCAGATCTACTACAGTAATCCATTCAAATAAGTCTGAGGATCAAGGCATTAGACACTCAACAGTAAAGCATGCTGGAAACTAAAAACAGGGACTGTGTAGCACTTTCATTATATATATATATATATATATATATATATATATATATATATTAGTGGTGGGCCATTATCGGCGTTAACGTGCTGCGTTAACGTGAGACTCTTATCGGGCGATAAAAAAAAATATCACCGTTAATCTATTCTCAAAGTTGGGTTGGGAGCTGGGTCTATACTACGCAAGCTATGATGACTTTCACCTTGATATTTTAGCGCGGATGTATACCTAGCCGAATTCGGTTCGGTGTTCGGTACGCATTTTCAAACCGAACGGTTCGTTGGATCATTTTTCCTGCCAACCAAAATTTCGTTATTTCAAATGTAGGCGGGTCGCGCGTGGCAAGCACGCTCATAAGAGACGCTGGCGCGACCACAACATTCTCGACATCAAATGGCAAGCGTAATGTAAGCGGAACGAAACTGAGCTACTCGTTATTGTGTGGTTGACGGACCGTTGTTTATCAGTTTGGACCAAAGCAGCGCGAGCCGATCTTGATCAAGCGACACTGTTACTACACAGCGCTAAGAGATCCAGTAAATAAATCATTTGAATTCGCTACTTAAGTAATAACATTGCTGCGAGATCTAGTGAGAAACATTCACATTTCTCTGTTATTAATGGATCAAACAGTGCGTGGAAGCCAGGAAGAAACATTATGCCATGAATGAACTATCCAGTGTCCACAGATCCGCAACATTTACTGTAGTAGCACTAACTGCAACCATGGAAGTTTGGCAGGAATAGTAGGCTATAATGCTTTCAAGTAACATTACGTTGGTTTTATTTTGACATTATGAATAAAATTGCTGCCCTCAAATGTTAATCTGAACTAAAAATAGACATTTGTTTATAACTACTATAATATTAGGCTACATTTCATTTTTTCCAAGGAGCTGTTTTGTTTTATATGCTCATAAGAAGAGTCTATTATAGCTCCATCATTGCTCAAAGTAAAAAAAAAAAAAAAAAATTACATTATTATGTTATTTTTAATAAAATAAAACAAAATCTATGGCATTTCTTCACAAGAAACACGTGCCCTTTAGTCATTATTTGGGTAGCACACATATTCTGAATGCCTTCTTCAGAATTCAAATGAGCAATTTTAATCTAGATTAATTCCAAGATTACAGTGAGATTAATCTAGATTAAAAAAATTAATCTATGCCCACCACTAATATATATATATATATATATATATATATATATATATATATATATATATATATACAGTATATATATTGTGTATGTCTACACATAGTGCAATTCATGGTCTGTTTTGATGAAAATGTTCTGTTGTGACAGTCGGTTTTGATGGAGCATTGGTTGTTTATGACCAAAAAAAAAAAAAAACCTTATGAAGCATGGTCTACAAGAACCATTACTGGTCACATACTCTAAGCACTGCTTGTTGGTAAAATGTTTCTCCTACTTCTCTCTCTCTGACAGGTGAAAAGGATAGCAGTACTCACTGTTTATCAGCTGCTGCAGAAAAAAAGTTTATAATTACAGAAAAGTAAATAGACTTTTCAAAGTAATAATTATGGTTAATTTACAATATAAATAAAAAATCAAATTGTATTTTAAAAGAGAATACATGTCATTTTTACTGTGTGATATGGTAGTTTCTTGAAGTACCTATTAAATTATGGGGAAACCATGAATTTAACAAGCCAATGTGTATACTTTTACGATTTTGAGGAAAAGGTATGATTTGCCTTATAATTCATTGGGAAAGAAGCTCCTGCATTAATCATCACACTAGATTATAGTTATTTTACTTTTCCCATTTTGTCAAGTCAAGTCACCTTTATTCATATAGTGCTTTTGCAATACAAATAGTTAAAAAATCTAATTGTATTTTTATAAAGAGAATACATGTAATTTTCACTGTGCAATATAGTTTCTCGAAGTAAAATGTATGAATTACATTCATTCACTGGGGAATCTGGATGATTACTAATATAATTTTTATATCTCATCATATCACACAGCCCTTAATTTTTTTAGACATTATGACTTTCTGTAAAGCCCCTTGGAAGTGATGTGTATTGTGAAGTAATATGTAATATACATTTGACTTGATGCTTGTTTGTACTTCAAGACAGGATATGTTGGTGAAATTAAAGTGATGAGGACATGGATATTCTGGTTGTTTCAGAATATTTTGTAGAAACAAAACTCCGCCCACTGTGATATCATGTCCATACCCTCTATTATGTAACAAAGTCGAATCAGCTACAAATACATTGTTTGTAATATCAATACCATCCTGTTATGGTGAACGTCTGCCAACCATAGTGTCTAGTTTATTATAAATACATAATAATAATAATAATAATAAAACATTATAGTTCAACTCTTATCATAGGGGTTTATTGGGAGACTTGCTTTAAATAGGCTCTGTTCGGTAGAGGAAGTTGAAATTGCATGCGAGATGATAAGCTATCACGTCCGTGCCGGTTTTGGAGATGCAATTGGCTTTTATTAATCCTCTCTACTTTCAGCTAGCATTGCAGAGAGTTTTCTAAATGTAAGTCATTAGAGATGAACAATTGCTTTAAGCTGATGCAGCACGTTGTACCTCTTTTTCATGCCCCACATAGATGAAATGATTGTATGGCAGAGCTAATGGCCATGGCTGTGGGAGGGATGCCTCTTCTCAGCTGGAAATAAAAATGATGACATTTAAGAAATGCGTCCGACTGATTCGTTGAGATGAATAACATTAGCGGCGCAACAGAAATATATTTACCTATTCTGGAGATGTTAGGCTTCAGGGGTTTTAAAAAGTCACACAACACGCAAACACTCTATATGTTCCAAATCATTCCACACCAAAAACAGTGTTGTGCATAGAAAGTAGAATGATATGATGTGAAACAGTCTGGAGTTTCGCTTACTCAATGTGAAAGTGATAGTGAGCGAGAGCCCAAGGGGCAAGGAAGAATATTGATGATGTTCTGAATTACTTAGGAGAAATGCATCTTGAGAGCTACAGTAGAAAGCTTCAGAGGAGTTGTCTATTAAAGCAATAAGCTACAAGAGGCTGTGTGTTACAGTGATTTTACCACGGGGTGTTTTGGGGCATGATGTGAATCCCCTTAGCCGTGGTAAAAATCACAGGCCTTGCCTTTGAGCAGATTATTGGAACAACAGCAACATCAAAAAAGGCATCAGTTCACTATATAGTTAAATAGTCCTCAAAATCTGAATAAATGATTCGTCCCCCAAGTAATATGCTCATTAGGAGAACCGGCAGTTACCAAGCAATGTAGCAAATTGTTAGTCTGTGCATTAGTGGTGGGGATTTTTTGGTGATTCTTTCTGCAGGTTACACAGGTGTCTTCATAAGTGAGGGATTTGAATCATTCATTTAACCAATTCATACAAAAACGCTAGAAACAGTCACTGAATCATTAATCAAAGTTATGTTCAGGAACGTAGACAAGTGTGTCTTTTTGGTTGAGTCATTGAATCATTCATTCAACTGATTTGTTTAAAAACAATGAAACATTAAAACTCTGTACTGTGGGTTGCTCAGTGTTGAAACAGTTCTGCTATTTTCGTTGGTAGAGAAAAAACAGACAAAGTAACTGGCAAAATTGTGTCTAAAATTTGTTTATTAAACTGTTTTATATTCTAGAATTATGCTGCCTCTTTGTTTCTCCACAAATGCTAGTTCTGATAGACAGATAGACAGTAGATAGGTAGGTAGGTGTTGGATAATACATAATAACAACAGTCATTAAAGACATTATGTCCTTTGTACATATGGAATGGCAAAAATTAAATGTGAATCCCTTTTGTTTAAGAGGAGGAGGCAGCCCAGTCTAGTCTGAGACATACGTATAGCAGCGAACACAAGGTTCAGGAGAGAACTAATGTGTTCCAATGCCAGATATTGTTCAGTTTACATTGTTCATAGGAATTCATGAATTCATTTACATCGTTCTAGAATTCATAAATTATTGAATACATGACCAAATCATTCATTTTCACCACTAGAAAATATGATGTATATTTGGAATCAACCTGGGGCATGATAAACAGGAATCCAGACAGACAGTACATTTTGAATATCTGCCTCAGAAATTCCCCTCACAAATGCCTTGCATTATAAGGGAAATCTGTCTGTCAATTCAAGCTGTCTGGATACAACCTCTGAAGGCTCTCTTCCATCCCATCTCCCAAAATGAAAAACTTGATAACTCTCTAGTAATTACTGAAATCATTGTAAACTTTTGCGATGTTTGTTAGATTTTGAATAGTAACTCCTTCCGATGGATTTGGTAACACTCGAGTCATTACTAGTGTAACAGAGTTAGAATTGTATTTAGTTTTATTGTGAATCCTCCTGAATTCAACAGTAGTTATTAATTTCATGTTAAAGTAGTGCCCTCATGTGGTTTGTTTGGGAGCTGCAGACAAAAATGCGTGGTTTGACGGAATATAGCGCAACACAGCAGTTGCTACGGGGAATGCGTGCTGTTGGTGCGTATGGTCATGCTCTATCTCATTTTGGCAATATTTGTGTGATTATGAAGCAAAATGACTAGCAATTTCAAATATTTTGTGTTTGTGATTTGGTTTAGCCAATGTTTAAACCATTTAATCCGAGTAGTAACATATATTTGATTAGTTATGGCCTTTTGTAAACTTCCGTCTGATAGTGCTCTCGTTAGCAAGGCCACGAGGTTGCTAATTGTATCGTATATTTTATTTAGATGTGTAATGTCTGCAGCAAAACACCACTGAGAGGATGTTTTATTTCACTTTTCAGGTATGTTTTTATGTATAGTTTTGTGTTTATTATTGCCTTTGCTTTTATTATTGTGTCATGTTTCATACGAAATGTGGTCATGTGTCGTGTGTTCTATTATTGATTATATACTGTTGTAGCGCAACACAGAGTTGCTACGGGGAATGCGTGCTGTTGATGTGTAATGTCTGCAGCAAAACACCACTGAGAGGATGTTTTATTTCACTTTTCAGTAAATACAGATCAACACAAATGACGTGTCCATGCATTTATTGGGGAATTGAGCCCACTGACTCCTGTTTATCTGAGTGCATGAAGGACATGTGAACGAATCACAACGCAGAATACGGGGAAAGAGACCAGATCCAGTTACAAAAGCGACGAGATCCGTCACACTAGTGTGTTACCATGATCTTCACTTTAGAATACTGTTCCAAATAATTAATAGTTCCTTTAGGAGGATTACTATCCAAAACCTTACAAAAACCTCAAAAGCTTACAACTTCTTCAGTCAATATTTGGGAGTTATCATGCTTTTCACTTTAGAATACTGATCTAAATTTTGAGTAGTTCCTTTAGAAGGATGTAGTAATACTTGAGTCATTACTAGTGGGTTACCATTACCTTATATTATACATTATGCATTATTCATGTTAATTATGAAGCTGTAGTAGTTATAGTCCTCTGGGAGATTTAAAAATAGTAGTTACTGATTAGCTAATAGTGAACTACCGCATTCAAGTATTATTACTTACTATTACTTACTAGTACTATTACTTACTAATTCGTTATTAGAGTTTCTTGTTAGTTAATAGTAGTTACTGGAGTGTTAATAATGCGTTACTCATTTGTTCCTGTGTAGTTATCCATTAATGACGGAACAGTATTCTAAAGTGTTACCAAATATTCCTAATATTTTAAACCTTGTATTGAAAGTAGCTAATTTTACAGTACCTGTCGAGATATGCCTTCAGAAGCACCCAGTAAGAGCTGTGTTTGTGATGTTTGAGTTGGGGGAGTCGCAACGCAAGAAAGGGGCGTTTGCTGTATTTTTGTAATTCCGCTAGGTGCCACTAGTGTTGCAGAAACTATATACCACTCTCAAGCAACAGCATTCGACACGAAAAAACACAATTCCGACTTCTGTCGAATGAATGCTGTAGATTGAGCTAAACTTGTACTGAACCTGAAACATTCTTTCAAGTATTTATATTGTTCTCATTCATACAGGTTTCGTGTTAATGAATTGTCCCGTCACCCTAGAATGGATAATCAGTAAAGAGAATGCATGGATGTTAATGAATTGGTGCATATTTGGAGGATTTTCTAAGCTCAGTTCTCTCCCCTGTGAAGACAAGCAGAGTAAAGCAGCATCTAATCTCTTTGGCATTGCCCCAATGACAGTCTGGGTTGCATCAGCCAGTGTGAACGAGAATGAATGCACCAAGACTAAACCGACAGATTCGTGCAAGAAGTCAACACACGTGGTTGCTGCTGTCAGTGAATAGCCTCAGAGGTGGAACAGTGCACGGTGTCTAGGGAAATATCCATAAGAACTAAGCAAATTAAACTGTCTGGGATATTCACTATGATCAAATATTTAAGATCTTTCATATTTGCCACTTAATGTGATTTATAAGAACACATCAAAGGATTGGCCCGTTCTTACTAAAATTAAGCTGTCATAACTGTTTCTGTAGACGTCCATGTCATCAATCTCTAGAAGAGGGCAGAGGCTGTCAGCTGTGATGATAATTAAAGTCTAACTGACAAAGATGATTCAAACATGAATGAAAATAGAGTTTCAGTATCCTCTATGTGGCTTTGAAATACCATATTATGTTTTAAACATAATGACACATTATATGTGTGTGTTTAATTAATTTTCTTTTTGAAACAATTGACCAGTCTGTGACTGGATCTAAGGGAGGGCTTGTAAAAAGTCATTATCATCAATTGTTCTTCTACCAGTCTAAATAAATGAAATGATTACAGTTGCCGATTCAACACATTCATTTGAAACAATTAATGATGTTCAATTAATTAATCAACCCTGCCCCATATGTACATTTTGTAATAATGAATTTTACAAAGGTTTCAAAGCTGAACTGAAATGTATCTTGAAACAGCGTCTTATAGAGTAAGTGGTCCATTACACTGAAAAACAGTGGCCATGTATTAATTACATTTTTTTTTTTTTTTCAAATAGACAACCCCTAGTCTTGGAATAAACAACAAACCTGCAAAATTGATTGCTGTGGACTTTAGGGGACTGATAGACCCAGCTAACAGGGGATGTTTTCAGAACTTTAGCTATAGCTGTGACAAGGTTCTCTCAAAGTTATGAACAAATGTTACTTAATGGGAATGTTAGCAAAACATTTTTGTTAGCTGGGCAGTGAAAAGGAAAATAAAAGATCAACAAATTGACTCCAAAAGACACTTTTTTAAATAATTTATATTCCACGCTGTACTTATCTGCCACAATAATGTAATGTCTACGAATGATAGTCTCTTGAAAAATTTTCTAATTTTTCTACAGTATGATTTTTCTATATCAGGCAAACACTGATATATGCAATTAACAAGATTATTTACTCAGTATCATGGAACAAATTTGATTACATTTTATCAACTGACAAAACTAGACAAAAACCTTCCTAGAAATGAAGGAAAAACAAACTAACAAGGAGAAACAAACTAAAAGCATCTGTTATCACTCTTCAAATACATTCATTCAGTGTCTGAGAGCCTCTATAGACATCGGAGCAATAACTGAATGTGAAGTCTTAAAGCTCACAGTGCTGATTTAAAAAGGGGCAGATCCAATCAGAGAGGAGGACACTGGGGCTTTAGAGCAGGCTCTCGCAGTGCCACTATTCAGGTCATGGAGCCATTCCAAAATTGACTTACCCCGGTTAAACTGTCTAGTGATCGCATGCATGTCTGAGATCCACCACTGGTAGCTGGCCAGTCCCTGTGGGAAAAAAAGAGACAGAAAAGACGTCACTTTGTGCATTAGAAAGTATAAGAGCAATGACTTTGCCTTAGACATCAAAACAAAAACGCAAAATGTGAGATGGACTTTCATTGTGCAAAGCCATTTACTAATCTTTTTAAACTGCCAAAAAATAAATGAATAATACTTCTCCTGACTTGCCTAAAAAGAAGCACATGAGACAAAAAAATATTAATGGAAGCTCTTTTCAGCGCTTTTACTTTTT
The DNA here is from genome assembly GCF_949319135.1 of Squalius cephalus. Taxonomy (NCBI): domain Eukaryota; kingdom Metazoa; phylum Chordata; class Actinopteri; order Cypriniformes; family Leuciscidae; genus Squalius; species Squalius cephalus. The sequence continues at coordinate 32,447,404 of NC_137122.1, read as the reverse complement.
TCGTGATGAGTGTTTTACCCATGGATAATTCCTCTATTTATATCATGCAATACTTCATGCCTTTAGAAATTAATATTCACTGCTCAAAAGATGCAATGATATGCTATGCAAATAAGATGACACTAATGAGTTAGCGATTATTAACACTCCATTAATTCAGTACGTCTTTTTCTGTGAGCTCCATGCACATCCACACAGAGTGCTAATGAATGTTCGGCATATCAATGTAAAAATTCCAACATAAAGACAATTAATTGTGGAAATAGGAAAAACAGTCTACAGGAAGATGACTTTTGAACATACGAGAAAGTATGAGAAGCCTGAGTGCAAGTATAATATAGGTACAGCTTTAAAACCTACAGCAGACAGTCTGCTAATGTGCAAGAATGCATTACTCGGTGTTGTTATTGTTAAATAAAATGAAAACTATTCAAAAAGATTTTCGGTAAAAATGAATTCAAATTTAAATATTAGATGAAAGTTGGCATGAAACGGAAATTGTGATAGTCTTTTCTTCCCTAGCCTGACGTACATCCAAGTGAAACGGCTGCTCGAACAAGAATAAATGTAGGGCAGGACTTGATTTTGTCCATTGGGAATTGATTGATTGTGGTTTGCTATTGCTGTGATGTCATGTGAGTGACAGGTTGTAAACACATCATCAGAGAAGAGAAGAGATGTCACTGTGAGAGGGAGGGAAAGTTATTTTGATTAAAGACAATGAGGGCACATGAATTTAAAAATCATGATGTAAATGGATAAATTATTTATAAAAAAAAAAAAAAAATACTGCAATATTCTATAAAATATATAAATTGTCCATTTTGATTAAAAACTGTAAGAAAAAAATCTATACATAATCTGATAGATAGTTAGATACAAGTGATTTCCTTCTATGGAATAGGCTACGGCACTTATGGTGTGCAAAGTAAACAAGGAACATATAGCGTTTACCTGAGGATTAATAGAGTTACTCAATGAATGTTTACTGGGGAGTCTGACAGCTGTTAGACTGAAGCTGTTTTTAACCAGGATGTTTCGCCTGTTGGTAGTCTCGGGCATCCGCCTGAGGGGAGCAGCTGAAAGTTATGTTCTGGGTCAGATGGGTCTTTTTAGTATGTGTGGTGGTGTGTTGGAAGTTCATGGATTCAGCTGAGGGGAGATCTGTATTTGTGACCTTTGAGGTTTTAGTGAGGATGCGTACATTCTTTTTTGTTGTTGTAGTTAGGAAGTCAGCAATGCCTTACCACACACTGATAGACAATGTCAGAATCCTTTCCACAATAGCTGAGTAAAATCGGACTAGAAGGCCTTAGTTCAATTAGGACAATTGTGTAGCTTTTATAAACATGCCTTTGAAAAAAAAAAAAAAAAAAAAAAAAAAAAACATTACTGCCAGTGCACGTTGCTTTCAGTTAAAACAGCTCAAACATTCATTTTAGTCTGGGACTAGCTTAAACCTGGTCTGTGAAACTGGGGGTAAGTGTACTTGCACGGTACAAGTTTCAATAGAAATGACATTTAAGTAAGTACTATAGTTTATATAATTCAAAGACTAATTATGAAGAGATTATGAAATGACAAAGATTGTCAAAATATTATTTTATATACATTATTTGATATAAATTTAAACAATAATACATTATAATTTAATTGAAATTAAAATGCAGTTAAGTGTCCAAAAACATTACATTCAGTTTGCACCACAGTATATGCTTTTAAAGTATGTTATTTCCATTGAAAAGTATGCTAAAATGTACAAATATTTCACAATGGAATGACCATTGGAATTTGGAAAAGTCCTCTAACACTCCACTAATTAGCATTACAAATTATGTTTGTGTTGCTTTTTATTAGCACTTTTTTATCTCTAATAGCTGACTTGTTCACTAGCACTTCACAAATTCATATCAAGCAGTGCAAGGGTACTAAAATTGTTTAAAATTAACTTCCCATTGAACTTTTAAAGGTTTAACACTGGCTGTGATTAGCCACTAGCTTTTGTTACACTATACAATCACTTGCAAAAAATAATCACTATTATAATCACTACTATTATAATTGTAAATACGTGAAAACATATAGGCCTAGTTATTTCAAAGCGTTTCTGTATTTGAATGTCTCTTTCGCCTATGATCAGCTTGCACTTGCTTATATCAAGCCTGCTACTGTAGCATTCACACAAGACTCCTCTGAAAAGAGATCTCAGGATTACACCAGTATAGATAGTACCGAACCCGGAAAAAAATAAAGTTTCCCATGGATATCTCGAGCACTGCAACTGTCAATAAAGCACTGTTGATGTGGTATAATTAGCTGGTCAGTGTGTCATTTGCATTCCCTTGAAAGAAGTCTCAGGCAGCTGTCATGTAGCAAAAGCCTGTGAAACCCCAAAAGCAGCGGAACCCAGAGCTCCGCAGAGACGGGGTTCATGGATTTGGGTGCTATTCTTTTAGTTACTCATCATAATGAGTCCATTTAGCTGGTCAATGACCCATTTAATGGCACAGAGCAGGCTTTGGAAGCACTGCGTCCTTGGCAGGGCAGATTTTGCAGCTGCCCTGGCGTATGCTACCTTTAACCCAAACTGTGGCCTCTCTCAACAACCCCACCATCCATGCCATTCCATATATGCGGGGACCAAGAGCAGCTCCAAATGTGACTTCTACACCTGTAGCACAGCAATGTGTGCAAAACTGTACGGAATATAATGTGTGGTTTAATTAATTAAAGTTTGTATTTATTTTACATTTCCTTTAATGTGTAATATAGCTGTTTTTGCAAGTAGAGTTAATCCCTTCAACAGAAAACACTTGCCTGAAACGGTTTGTTTGTAGTCCTGTTTTTATTTCCGTGATTTAGCTACATCACCATGTTACACTTCTGCATAATGTCCGCCTACTGGCCACGCTTCAACTACAGTTGGGTAAGTGATTTAGCTTTGTCTAGTAAACCTGTTGCATGGACTTTCAATACAGACGCCGTTACCATAGATATAATACTGTTCACAGCTGCTCATGAAGCCTTGGGACCTGGAAACCAGTGTTGAGGGATGTTACATTTCTGTCATACACTCCAAGAGGTTGACCAATCACAACAGACTGTGCTTTTCATAAAAGCGGCTTTAAAGAGACAGGTACTAAAACAGAGCATTTCACGCAGAGGGTGAAAAGAGGTGCTGCAGCAATGTACAGTTCGAGAAAAATAATGTGTTTGTTTGAACTTTTAGGGGCAGTTTCCCGGAATATGATTAAAGGAGAACTCCGGTCAATTTTAACATTGAGCTCATTTTTTTGTAAATTTGGAGTGCTGTCAGTACAGAGAACAACGACAAAAATCGGTGTTGCCTACACCGTGTTATCCTCTTTTTAAAATTTGCACCCTGTTGACTTCAATGGGGCAAGTTTTAAACCTGCTTTTAGCCTCTTAACATCCTTGATGTGTCATTACAAGTGCACCAGCCATATGAGTGATTCCTTCAGAGTCGATTGTCGAGTTCACGCACATAGGTTTAGTACGTACGATCATGCGCCCGAACTCGACAATCGACTACTGTGGACTTCAGCCGAAAACAGGAAGTAAATACAGGTATGTGCGCTGGCTGAAATTTTATAATTTTTATTCATATCTTTCACATCTACTGCAGTCAGATTCACCACGTGTTGACTCTAAAGGAATCACTCACATGGCTGTGCACTTGTAATGACACATCAAGGATGTTAAGAGGCTAAAAGCAGGTTTAAATATTGCCCCATTGAAGTCAACAGGATGCAAATTTTAAAAAGAGGATAACACGGTGTAGGCAACACCAATTTTTGTCGTTGTTCTCTGTACTGACAGCACTCCAAATTTACCAAAAAATGAGCTCAATGTTAAAATTGACCGGAGTTCTCCTTTAAGCCTAGTCCTAGACTAAAATGGCCTTTTAAACCAGATTAACAGAAATCTGCTTTCTCTGTCATGGTTTTAACTTCAGATTAACATTGTGTTTCAAAGAAGACACATGTATTACTTGGATGCATAGAGTCGTGGTCAGAATTATTGGCACACTTGGCAATACACAATAATTATGAAAAGTTTTTCTGTAATACACGTTGGCTATAATTAATGGCACCCTTTTATTCAATACTTTTTGCAACCTCCTGAGTTTTCTCCTACAATGCCTGATGAGTTTGGAGAACACCTGACAAGAGATCAAAGAGCACTCCTCCATACAGAATCTCTCCAGATCCTACAGATTCCCAGGTCCATGTTGATGCACTTTCCTCTTATGTTTTCAATAGGGAACCTTAATTTCATATCCTCTTTGCCTTGCATTAAGACAATATAGACACGCATTCTCTTCCAGGTAGATTTGTAACATTTCCTGTTGATTGGAACTTCTTAATTGCCCCGATGGTTGAAATGGAAATTTGCACAATTTTCTATTTTGTGCTATTTTCTTGAAATGTTTTGTGAAGCTTGTTATTGTGTTATTGTGAAGCTATATACACACACACACACACACACACACACACACACACACACACACACACACATATATATATATATATATATATATATATATATATTTCATACTTATTCAGATTAGTACAGTTAGTTTTAAATTAATCTTGATTATTTCAGTTCATGACTGTACTTAAACTTTCTTTCAGAAAGCCTTTTTTTTTTTAAGCCACGACTAACTATTCTCTATTAAGGCCTATTCCTGGCTTAATTTAATCCATCTCAAACCATTTTCAAAACGAAAGCCACTTCATGGCCATCTTAAACGTTTGCCTCATGTGCAGTTGTGAGAAGACCCTGACCTATATGTGATGTAAGCATGACAGGGAGAGCCGTTGGATGGGCCGGTGCTCACAGGAGATCAGACCCCATATGGTCTTGAGGAGCATATCACCGGCACACTAACCATGAGCGCCGCAGCAGCCCGTGCATCCTACTGCCGCTCAGCTCTGATTGATAGCCTCTGTTCAGCTGCTGACAAGGGAAGGAGGCTACACATGCGTATGTGGGAAAAAATAGCCCCGCCATGGTCCACTTTAGCTTTGCCGCAGCTGCTTCAGATAAAAAACAACAACATGGCCAATGCACGACTTCTGAGACCTGGGTCTTTGAAATGCAAAATGGGATCACCCTCGGGTTAAATATTTGAACTGATCTCCTTCATTAGGAGAGTAAGGATGTGTTTACTGCAGACAATGGCCATTGATTTCATTCATCAATACTGTTAATAGAAATGTTTATTAATGGCATGTTATCTATGCAATTGCACAAAAACTCCCGTCCCACAAAGATACAGAGCTAAATGATTTGTTTCTTTACATTTATGACTTAGCACTGATGCCAACTGTACAGAAACCTCTTAAAGGGATTTTCCCTGGTGCATAAGCATTACTCACAGGCTTTTGGATGATTTCAATATAATCTCATTATCCTCGGAATCCTGGTGCTCCTGACCTTTGGAGCTGTTGCTAAAGTCTGGAACTCCCTGGGTAGATGCAGAATTTTATGTTAAAAAACTGTACTGGTCCAGTGCACATTTGCCCTCTTTAGCACTTGCTCTCTGTAACAGAGCAGTCTTGGGTAAAAAGATACACTTTTCCCCCTCACTTAACAGTTATTTAAAATTCTATTCATCCTCACAGGTACAAATAGGGCCTTGTTTCAAGGTAAAAAAAAAAAAGCATGGGACTAAAGAAGAATGAGGAAAACTATGAACACAAGAAGAAAAAGAGAGAGGAAAAATATGAAGGTCGTATTTGTTTGGAGCGAACTGACAAAGCCTTTTTATTGTCAGTGTGTGTCAGTGTATTTGTTCTAAAAAGAAGCCCGGCAAACCCAAATGACAGAGGAAATCCACTGTCAGCTCATTCCAGTGATGATGAACTCGGCATGTGGTTATTATGAAATATACAGACCGTCTGTTTGCATATAGTAATGTATTGCACATATTAATTAATATCTTAAATAATTATCTTACTCTCAGTACAACTCAGTAATCACCAGCAAAATAATGCTTTTCTGTAAAGGCAAAAAAAAACATCCATGAGTGCATGGAAGTAGAAATGGTACCTATGGTTTATTTGATTATTCTAATGCAGATAATTTTTGTGGTTCTGTCATTTAAAAAAAAAAAAAGTTATTTAAACCTTGTTATTATGTGTTTTATCTGGATTATTTGATTCTTACTGGTCAATTTGCTGTCAAATATTTTTGTCTATTGTCTTTGGACCTTTACATAGCAACATGGAACAACTAACTGGCTTATGCTGCGGTCACATTGGCATAATTTCAGCAAAATATTGTGTGCAAAAAAAAAAGGTCCATTGTCAACAGATGTATGACAAAAGCCACTTTCAAATCAAGCAGCTTTCTGTCGCTCAGGGCGGCAAATTCGCTTTAGCAACTTGAACAGGAGCAAAATCTGCTTGGGAAACTTTTTCATCCTCACACAAAACTCCCAATTGCGTGGATTCCTGTTGGAATGACTGGATTTCGCCCTCAAGGTTAATGTGACCGCACCAATAGGGCCTGTTTACACCTGGTATTAAGATGCGTTTTGGTCGATCAGATCACAAGTGGACGAGGGAGACACGTTCCTGTTTACACCTGGTGTTTTAATCCATCTCTTTTGTCCACTTTCAAATGGTTTTTCCCCATATATTTCGATGGACAAAACAAGCTCACACACTTTACATATGAACGAGACCGGAGATGACAGGAAAACACACGGAAACTTCAGCTTTTTTTTTTTTTTTGCTCTGACAGCCACAAGATCATGCCGAATGCAGTGAGTGCGTGTTAGAAATCAGGAATGGTAAGTTTATCATCTTCAAACAAACTTGGATCTTCAGCCGACAAAGTTTAAATCCCATCTGTCTAGTGCACTTCCCATAATGTTTACGCATTAAGTCAGAGAGAAGGCGGTCTTTTGTTGCTGTTCGACCACATGAGCGTTTACACTATGAAAGCAATCCGGTTGAATGTATTTTCGACTACCTCTGGAAGTGGTCAAACGTGAACAAGCTCAAAACGTTTTAGACCCCATTTACACCTGAATTTAGCGTCGTCCACTTGTAATCCGATCGACCAAAACGCATCTTAATACCAAGTGTAAACAGGGCCTTAGAGCTGTCGTTTTTCCTTCATAAAAGTGGTCTCGTCTTTTCAGCATCTCGCACATGACAAGGTGTTCTAAAAACTAAAAAAGCTAAGTAGTTAAAAGCAGTTCAATTTATAAAACTGTCTCAAGAACTTGCATATTTTTTTACTCTATACTGCTCTGCGTCTCAAGCTTTTAAATACAAAAACATGTTATGTGTGCTTATTAAAACAAGAAAACTTAAAACACCGCTTGTATGAATAACAAAACAGGTAAGAGAGAAAGAGCTGAGTAAGAAAATAGAGATAAATTAGAAATTGAAATTAAACAATGATTGTAGCTAAATATGTTAGCTATTTTTCAGTGTGGAGGTATATCCTGTGAATGTGTGAGATTCATTAGCCGCTATAGGGAAATAACTACAGTACGAGTAAACGGTACAAATATTTGCGCTACAAACCAGTGTTTATGAATACGATAATAACTTAAAATAATAAATAAATAAAGAATTGCACATTCTACTTAGAAATGGCCACGTTAAAAATAAGGCAAATAGAAAAGTAACAGATAACAGATCACTAATAATTTATACATTTATGTTGCAATGTTGTTGTAGCATTTGTCTTGTTGCTGGGCAGATTGCTTTTCCAATGAAGCTTCTTAATTTAAACTGATGCTATTTACAAGTAAGATAAAATATAATCAAATAATTTCAACTTTTATAAATATTTCATGTCCATGCATTTATTTATTTTGTACTTCTGTAACAAGAGGGATAAATGTAGGCCTACATTCAATCAGCTACTGTTGTAAAATAAACCCCTTAGCTTGAATTATTCCTTATTTCATCAACAATGAAGTTCTCAATTTTATTATTTTTCTAAATGGTTTGTAAATAGTGGGTTTACAAAACAAATAAATACAATACAACATAATACAAATAAATGGACCAGCAACAACACAGCTTAAGAAAGGTGGAAAAAGAGCACATTCTTGACCACGAGAACCAAGAGGAGAGAGAATAAGAAGGGTTGAGTCTTTGAAGCCGCACAGCGTGTGCAAGTGTCAGAGGATGATGGGAGGGGGTTTTGAATGAAAGGATGCCGTTGGCGAGGACTGATGGGGCTTCCTCTAGTGGCTGCCCCTAATGCTGATTTTCAGGTTATTTTAAGACGGAAAAGTCACGCGGTTCATCTCTTGAGCATTTATGAGAATCCCTTTAATGCTTCACGGTGGTATCTACTGATGCACGAGCCTGCGTTTGACTGTGGCTTCTATGACATATGGTTTAAGCCAACCTCCACGCTGCAGATCTGCAGGGAGAACGCCACAGTAAGAGAGGCTAAAAGAGGCAATTTGTATATGACAGTGATCGAGTATCACAGGAAATATTTTGACCACATAATAAATGTGACTTTAATTGGAAAAGAAAAAAAGGCATTGTGATATTGTGTTGTCACTCAGCGAGACATCAATCCCACACTCGTGGGATCGTACACAAAAAGCCATCAAGAGAATTATAATAAAAGGCAGTTTGATTACATTGCACAGTTCCTCATGGTGTGGACTGGCAGCATAGGAGACAGAGAAGGCGAAAATAAAAGAAAAAAGAGACCTCTGTAAACGTGATTTCACATCTGAGTGACTCTGTCTCTGTTAGGCCTGGAGGAAGAAAAGCAAAAGACACACTGTTCATTTCCCCCTAGTGAGATGAGGAGAGAGTAAAGCTTGAACTGTTGGACCTCCAAAAACACTCAGACCAAAAATAAAAGCGTAAAATCTGCTATTTGCTACAGAACTGCCTCTCTGAATTGATTTTTTTTTTTTTTTTTTTTCAGGCAGGGCTGATGGATACCTTTACATTACCCTCAGTTTTGGCACAAAGACAACACAAGTTCAGAGAGGGCAACATACTGGGGCATTTTCTCATAGAGAATTCCACCATAAAATACTCACACTAAATCAATGACTATTATATACACAAGAATGATCAATTGTAGCAGAAGATCTGAATAATTCAACAAAGGACATCAAGTTATAGGACATCAAATATATATCAAAGGACATATATATATATAATGCTATTCCCATATTACAGTATACTGTTCAAAATCTGAGAATGATTTTATGGGGCCCTAAATTAAAAGCTAGCTTAGTTTACTTGCAAACAACCCAGTTATTGTTTAGAATGATTCTTGAGGTCTAACAAACATGTAGAAGGTTTTTTTTTTTGTTTTGTTTTTTATGAAATTAATATTGTGCTAAATGTAGATCTTTAGAAAGGTTTTTTTTTTTTTTTTTTTTTTTTTTTTGCCATATCGCTCAGCTCTATATTGTGGTCAAATCTATTTCAGATAAGCCTTCCACTAAACAGCACTTAAAACAAAACAAAACAAACCCTGACTGGCAACTTTACATTTCACTCAGACAAATTCTTCCTGTCTAAATGTGCAGTTCTTGGCCAGAACAGCCAGCAATGTGGACCAGACATCTTGCTGGGGTCTGATTACACGAGACTAAGATCATTGCATCATGCTTTGGCTCAGAGTCATACCCATCCATCTGTACGAGTTTAGGAATTACTGTTGAAAATGGAACCTGACTACAAACAGAAGTGGTCATATGTTCTAATAAGAGTGAGGAAGAATGTTTTAGCATAGTGTAATCTGTCTCAAAATACCAATGATGTCTGACATCATGCTCTGGATATTCTAATTGGCCTCTGAGAGCCGGACGGAGCATTAGCGTAATTGTGATGTATCATGCAGGATGTACAGCCATATGCTGCAATGGATTTCCTCTTGTGTTATTTGTAGTTCATCAGCCTCAAAATACGGAGGCAGACCTACAGCATTACTCACAGCAGATGTACATATTTGATTATTGAAAATGGCATCTTAGGAAGGGCTATTTTCCAGGTTGACTCACCAGGTTTTCGAAAATCCACAATGCTAATTGAGTCATCACAGCCCATAAAGAATACAGATGGCTTTTGATCTATGTCTGACATTTTGATGCATTGCAGAAAATCTGGGAAGTTGTTATAAACTGAATAAAACACAGGCGTGATAAAAGGAAAAAAAAAAAAAAAAAAAACTGCTCTGGCAGTTTTCCTAAACGTAATATATACAACATAATTTCAAAGAGAAACAGGAACGTCTGAAGATTATTTCTGCTGTAAGAGACAAAATAGCCTGGAGTACACATGAGAATAAATGAAAAGAATGATTATATCAACACCTGCACTAACTGCTTCTTTAAGTCAGCTTTTATTGTTACATTTTGTTACCCAAAGCAATTTTCAAACAGTTTTTCCTTTTGTATTTCTTTTATGCCATTTTTAGATTTGCAGGTGCCATTAATCTGTTGCACATTACTTTTAAGCTGCACTCCACAATTTTTGTGTTTCCAACACATTTTGACTCACCATCATCCACATTAACTTCCGATATAAAACAAACAGTCGTTTACATACACGTGGAACATCCATTTTGTCTTAAAGTTTGTCATTCCATAAGGTAGTCCAGGTTCTCCATTATGTAAAGTTAACGCCTCCACTTGTCAATATTACAAATGTCAAACTCAACGCAAAACCACTTAAAAGATGTACGCTTAGCGTCTGCCCTATAAAAGCACATTACAGTTTTGCGTTGGAAGCTTGAAGCAGAAGCATTGCGTTCTTTTGTCACAACCACTTTAAAGGAGTGCAAGATGTTCACGTCTGTGTAAAGAAAGAGCAAGCGTTGTGTTTTGGAATGCAGAGGAAGTATGATTTTGGTTTTGTGGTGATCTTTGCTCGGGGGAAATTATTCATTTTTCAGCCTGCTTTTATGGGGAAGATTTGCGTCGAAATTGTAATATATTCCAAAGGATGGCCCGAATTACAGCTTTGTGAAAATGAGATTAATGTACGACCCTCCTATTCTTTCTCTCAAGTATTATACAACGACAGAGCTCTTATAGAGCTAACTAAAGTGCTGTAATGACTTTTGTGCTTAATCTATGGAAGATATCCTGAGTGACACAGACAGTAATTAGTTATTATACTGAGTATGTAGGGTGGAAGGATGGACGGGTCCATTCATCAAAAGCGTTTCTTGGCTTCAGCTTCGGCTATGGCTGTGAGCATCTTCTTTTCAGAGCATATAGAGCTATGAAATGTATTAAGTTCATGATAAATAAGTAATCTGGGATTGTTTTCTGGAGCATGGCAAAGACGAGACTGCTCGCTCATAGTTAATGTATAAAGGGATTCTTTCAGGAGGCGATTCATTAGACATGACCTCAAGGACATGGCTATGGGTGAATGCGCCCAAAGCATGCTACTGTATGTCACTGTGAGATCTGAAGAGAGTATTTATCTATGACACAAAGGTATACATAGTATAGGCTGTGGAGTGTTAGCCTGCAGATCAATAAACCTTTGAGCTCAAAAACATCAAAGGCGAGTTATTCAGAAACCAAAAGCCCCTTGTTAAACATTTCAAGTCATAACGAAACCAGCATATGCTTTGTTTTTGTTTTTTCAAATTCACTGTTTTGATAAGACGATGCGCACTAAAAACAGACACTCTTACCAAGGATTAAAAGATCAACAGTTCCCTAATAAATGTGCGAGCGTGCTGGTATATCTAATTTTAGATCAAAACAACTCTTGATGTTCGGCTAGCTATTAATTAAACATGGACTCGTATCATATTTTTCTATTTACGTGGAAGATTAATTTCCTCCGTAGTCTCCCTTACGGTCCTGAAAGAGAGAAGTGCAGCATTTTGGAGTCTAATCAGGAAATAGAAGACAAAAGTGGAACTAATTATCCCGATTCCTTAAGGAGCCTGCTTTGCTCACAGCTCAAGTATCCAGGAACAATGAACTTACTCTTAGTAGCCTCTTAGCCAGAAATAGATACCTTTTTGGCAACACTTTATAATAACTGCACGCTATTAATCATTAGTTAAGCATTAGTAAACAGTTAATTTGTCATTTATAAAGCATTAATAGACATTAATAAGCAGTTTATAAATACAGTTATAAATGTTTTTTTTCTTGATTTATAAGCATATATATAATGTGTTTAATAATTGTATTTTCATACTTTATTAATGATCAATTTATCATTTCTAAATGAAGTATTGCATTATTTACAATCTGGTTATTTAGGAGTTGTCAGAGATTCATAAGATCACTTAGAAAGTGTAAGTAAAAGATTAATAAACGGTTTAAATACATATTATTATTCAGACATATAGTAATAGTTACTTAGTGTGTTAGTAAATGCTTTATTAACATGTATTTCTACTGTAATTCAGGGTTAATTCAGGTAGTTATAAAGCATTTAGTAGTGGTCAGTGAACTATGTTTGTGAGCTCATCTAAAGTGAGGACTAGTTATGCCTTGTAAAGCATTTATAAAGGAGATTTAAAGGCTGTTAAATATTTCTATGTTCTGTATGACTGTGTTGTGTTTGTTTCCTTTTTCTGTTTAGAAGATAACTGAGTCTTTACATCTCCTTTATAAATGCTTTACAAAGCATAACTAGTCCTCACTTTAGACGAGCTCACAAAATAGTGAACTGACCACTACTAAATGCTTTATAACTGCCTGAATCTGCTACATTTACTTACACTTTATAAGTGATCTTATTAATCAATGACAACACCTAGTTTGTAAATAATGGTAAATAATGTAACTGGTTTGTAAATGATGCAATACTTCATTTAGAAATGATAAATTGATCATTAATAAAGTATCAAAATACAATTATTAAACACATTATAGATATGCTTATAAATCAAGAATAAAGCGTTTATAGCAGTATTTATAAACTGCTTATTAATGTCAATTAATGCTTTATAAATGATGAATTAACTGTTTAGTAATGCTTAACTAATGATTAATAGCGTGCAGTTATTATAAAGTATACCGATTTGGGAGTTGTTTGTATACATGAGCTACTGCTGCTGTTAAATTTAGCCACAATCACTTATTCAAGGTCTAAAGTTAAATTTAGCCACACCTTCCAATAGCGAATAAAAATATTAAAACTAAAATGAATTTTGCATGTTTTTTTTATTTATTTTTTTATAAATTAACAAATACGTTAATAAACCAGTTAAATACACTGCCTTTTAAATATTTGAGTCAGTAATTTTTTTTATGTTTTTGAAAGATGTCTCTTATCCTCACAAGGTTGCATTTATTTGATCAAAATTACAGTAAAACCGTAATATTGTCAAATGTTATAAATATTTAAAATGCATTTTTTTTGTGGTTGAATATATTTTAAAATGTACTTATTCCTGTAATTTCAAAACTGAATTTTCAGCATCATATCTCCAGTCTTCAGTGTCACATGATCCTTCAGAAATCAGTCTAATATGATGATTTGCTGCTCAAAAAATATTTCACATTATTGTCAATGCTGAAAACAGTTGTACTGCTTTTTATTTTTGTGGAAATCACGATGCCGTTTTCCCAGGATTCTTCGATTAATAGAGAGTTCAAAAGAACAGCATTTATTTGAAATAGAAAACAATTGGATTGGATGGATGGATGGATGGATGGATGGATGGATGGATGGATGGATGGATGGATGGATGGATGGATGGATGGATGGAAGATAGATAGATAGATAGATAGATAGATAGATAGATAGATAGATAGATAGATAGATAGATAGATAGATAGATAGATAGATAGATAGATAGATAGATAGATAGATAGATCTAGTTCCCTGCCAAACTGATTTAATTTACTCACCAAAGTAAATTTCCATTGCATCTGGTGGTTTGCAAGTGTTCAATTTTGGCTCTGCTCTCATTTCAATGCATTATGTCGTCTATATTCTGAAGCTATTCTCAGAGGGAAAAAGACTGCATTTTCTGCACTCCTACATAACGCTATCAGTCAACAGAGGCATCGCGCCTCAGCCTTTGACCGAGGAATGAGGGTTTGGAATCCTTAATGCGTCTGTTCGTGTTGCACGGCTCTGGATCAATCGCTGCGATAATCTCTGGCTGGGAATGAAATGAAGGCCTGTGGCGTGTCCAATCAGTTGGCGAGTACTGGCAGGAATAGATGTGGGATAAGTATTGTCATCAGGGCCATTAGTGTGTCTGGACTCTAATTCAGCTGAGGTAATTCCACAGACAATGAGAAAGACCACTGGAGCTCTATTGAATAACACTGCGCTGCTGAGTCCATCTTTTTACATGATAAAATCTGAACATCCCTACTCTATCCGATTCTAGTGCACAATTTTCAACTTCGGAGAACAATAAAGCGTATTTTAGCCAACCAGAATGAATTAGCGCTGACATTTCATATCAACTTCTGCGTAAGGTGATGGAGCAAAGCACATTTCAAACATTTTTCTTCTCTCAGCTGACAAATGGAGCTTACCGCCATCAACAAAAGACTTTGTCGTGCCATTGATGAATTTACGATTAACACTGCAGTTCATCTTGTCAATCAAACGCAATTTATGAGGGTGTTTTCTGGAAGGGAGTGATTGTAAAACATACAGGGTCCTAGCAAACAGTAGCCTACTATCTGTAAAAAGACAACACAAGAACATGAATGAAGGAATGGTTCACCTACATTTTTTATTATTTAAAATATCAATATTAATAAAATATAATGTTAATAACATAATGGAAATAAATATATATATATATATATATATATATATATATATATATATATATATATATATATATATATATATTATTATTATTATTATTAACTCTTTCCCCACCATTGACAGAACTTTCTGGCTATCTGTGTTTTTCCTGTTATACGGTATACGGGGGCGCTATTACGAAACTTCTGAAAGAGAATCTCTGGATCAAAACAGAACAGGCACAAAAGTAACAGAAAGAAGAGATAAAAGCATTGCTTATGCACGTTGTAGTCTTTGATTTTCTCAGCTTTTTGTTTATGTTTTGTAATGTCGTTTTTCTTTGTTTTTGTTTTTATGAAACTTTCCCACTTTTTTGATAAAAAAGAATGCATGAAGCTTGAATAAAACGTGTTCTTGTTGTTGTTGTTGTTGTTTTTTAAAGCAGAGGCTCTGTTCTATATATTGCATGTTCAGATATTCATACAACAAAAGATTCTGGGGGCATGAACATTTTGTGAAAATTAGCAAAAACGCTGGTGGGGAAAGTGTTAATATAATAACATTTTTCTCAATACACTTTTTTTAAAAAAAGAGAAAAATTATATATATATATATATATATAGAGAGAGAGAGAGAGAGAGAGAGAGAGAGAGAGAGAGAGAGAGAGAGAGAGAGAGAGAGAGAGAGAGAGAGAGAGAGAGAGAAATAATAGCAAAAATAACCAAAATTTCATTTTTGGGTGAACTGCCTTTAAAAGGCGTGTGTCTGAGGCTAGCGTGCATCATAGGAGGCCTGCAGATCAAGTTTCTCAGCATCAGTTTGCATACAGATGCCCTCTAAATGTTTATCATGCTTCTCAGCGAGGAGCAAACGATCGGATGCAGTCCAAACAAAACAAGTACAGATTGCAAATTAAAAGCATTTATTGGGAGCATCCAGCATGATGGGAAGTTTAAACAGGTTTAACAGCGCAACGGAGCAGCCGATTCCATTAAAATCTATAAAAACTGAGCTTTGACATGCGCAGGGTCATCCACAGTAGCTCACCTAAGACTTGTTCATGGGGAGAGGACATGGCCCTGGCCGGGTTAACAGGCACGGCCCATCATCGGGCTTGTGTTCAGCAAGGAGAATGCTTTCTCTCTGCCCTGCAGGAGGCATGATGGGAGAGAAACAGCCGAGAAAGGCGTTTCAGCGTGTGCTTAACAAGCTCACTCTCACCTTCCGTAATGTGTGGCGTACATGCTGTTGCCCTGTAAGCGCACCAGGCAGCTCTCTCCCATGCTCCATCTCTAAGGTTACGGCTCTGAGAGCACTATCTCTCAGCTCTTTCATGCTTTAATTCCTGCCCATTTAAACGCGGATAAATGCGGAAAATCAATTTGCCAGTGTTGAATCTCATCCGCTGGGTGCTCATTAAACCCCTCGTGAGCCTGTTTCCGTCAAAGCACATTGTGCCTGAGCAGCTAAACGACGGATGGAAGCCTCAGTAATCACACATGGTCACATATCACGCTCTTACATGTACCACTGTATGCTTTCCCCTCACCCTTTTAGTTCCCACAGGATATGTTAGCAGACACAGCACCATAAATGTTCATATTCATAATGGCATTGTTAGAAATCAGCATTTACAATCAGGAGGAATAAAGTTTTGGAGTTAATTAAAGGGTTAGTTCACCCAAAAATGAAAATTATGTCATTAATGACTCACCCTCATGTCGTTCCAAGCCCGTAAGACCTCCGTTCATCTTCGAAACACAGTTTAAGATATTTTAGATTTAGTCCGAGAACTTTCTGTCCCTCCATTGAAAATGTATGTACGGTATACTGTCCATGTCCAGAAAGGTAATAAAGACATCATCAAAGTAGTCCGTTCACGACTCCGCAGTGAACGCGGATTGACAACAGGCCCGGAAGAGAATACAATGCTGAATAAAGTCCTAGTTTTTGTTATTTTTGGACCAAAATGTATTTTCGATGCTTCTAACTAACCCACTGATGTCACATGGACTACTTTGATGATGTCTTTATTACCTTTCTGGACATGGACAGTACCATACATACATTTTCAATGGAGGGACAGAAAGCTCTCGGACTAAATCTAAAATATCTTAAACTGTGTTCCGAAGATGAACGGCGGTCTTACGGGCTTGGAACGACATGAGGGTGCGCCATTAATGACATAATTTTCATTTTTGGGTGAACTAACCCTTTAACAATAATCCAGTGTGAATAACTTTCACCATCAACAATTAACACTCATATGTAACACTTTAAGGAAACATATGTAAATATGGTTCCTTAAAGGCCCACTGAAGTGCCTTGAAATGTGCAGCATTTTTTTAAGCGTTGACTTAATTTCCATTGAAACAGGAAGACAGGGCGGGGCATATCGAACAGCTCCTCCCCTTTTTTAAAATAGCCAATAGCGTTTATTTTATTTCACAGCTTGGCCAGAGCAGTTGACTTTCCTCCTAATCTAATTTCATTTTAAAATATAGCATTCTGTGCAGAATTCAAATGGGTCTGATATACCATCAAGCCTCTGAACCAAAGCGGACTGTGTGCACGCTGCGTCGGTTCGCATGACAATAATGTGAAACCTGACTTCATTTGCCCCAATGGAAAGCATCATTTGTCCGAATCGTTACCTAGCCCTATGTGCCATTCATCATGTAGAAAATTGTAAATGTGAGAACAAGTTTAGCTGCAGCTTCAGCGTCTATTTATAGTGTACGGGATGGGACACTTTAGATTCTAGAGAGCATTTGATTGGACAGAAAATCTGAGGAGAAGCTGAAGTAGAGCATGATGTCATCAAAATCATTGATCCATTTTGGCGGAAGTGAGAGACTGCAAGTTTTGAATGCTTACATCTTCTAAATCGAATTTGGTCATTGTTTTTGACCACAGCTTAACAGTAAGGCTAACATATTCATACTAAAAGCTAAAAACTTTTTAAAACATTTTGATATCATGGGGAATTTAAAAGTGAAGTGTGTAATTTCTAAGTATAATAAGCAAAAATGTCAATTATGGTGGTGTACCAGTCTAAACTAATATCACGTAATTTACATCTTTGTTATGATTGGTTGATATACCAAGGGAGGCTTGCCTTTTCTGTTATGCATTTTTTTTCTCTCCACTTTAACAGCTGGAAGTGAAATACTCAACAGTGATTGGCAATTTTGTTTTTTGTTTTTACCAAAGGAGGCAAAAGTCTCTAGCTATGGATTTTGTGATTTTGTCTCCCCTCCCCTTCTCTATCCCATCAGACTTGAAAAAAAATAAAAATAAAAAAATAATATTAATAATTTCCTTGGGAGGAACTGCTACAATGATTTGTGCATCCTCTATTTTAAAACGCAACTGCTGCCACTGAAGATCAGGGGTTCTCAAACAGGGGTCCGGAGCTCACTAGGGGGTCTCAGCAAACTTTCAGAGGGGCCATTTTTAAAAACTTAAAAGTATTTAAATGAATAATTATTAATAAAGTTAAATAATCTAACTCTAATCTAAATGATATATATATATATATATATATATATATATATATATATATATATATATATATATATAATTGTAAACTGCAATCATATTACTTTTTTCCCCACTCAGTAACTATTATTCTTATTGAAGAACATGCAGTTCTTGAACTTTCTGGAAACATAAAATGATGGCTAACTCCTTTAATATATCAACATATCAATTCTGTTAATAAAGAAGTCTGAAAATAAGCAGCAGAAATGTATTGTCATAATTACAGCAGAAATACTGCGAATTTCATAGCTTATATGGGTGGAGGGCCTTTGAGTCAAAAAGGTTGAGAACCACTGATATAGATGATCGAAATGGACTAACAGGATTGGAAAATTGGATTTCATGGGGTCTTTAATACTGCCCTAAACAGGCAAAACCGCGTACCTACACCAACTTATTTTAGAGGTTTTTTGATTGAATTTTGATTGATTTGATTTCAATTTTCACACTCCATTTTCTCTGAATCTCAGCACAGCTGAGCCAAAAATTGTCTGTCACAGGTCATATCACAGTCTAAGAGACTCAACTTTGGCCAAAGTTACAAGTACAAGGAATCCAGTGTCATCCACAGTGAGAAAGAATCACAATTCCTTGGGCAGACATAAAGATTGCTTTAGCTTTGCATATTGTCCTTAGAGAGCATGCAATTCCGGACTCAAATAAAATATGTTCCTTAAAAAAGCAGAAAATACCCAAGTGTGATGGCATTCCTCAATCGATATTGAGATAATTGCATGCAGGTCTCATGCAGTCTGTTTTGGCTGTTTACTTGGAGAACACTCAATAATGGAAAGATTCACTTGCGAAGTGTTTGCACTCAGGGCATTAGTCAACGTCTGGGTATTGATGGGTCTTGCCACAGTTGATTCATTAAAGGGACTTAGAGGAACTAGTAATGCACTTGTGGATCAGATAAAGCCACAATGCTGACACGCAGCCAAACATTCAGCAACTGAGAGCTCAGCAAGGCGGTCTGCCATCAGACATGCATGCCGCACATACAGCAGTGTTAAAACAAGCACCGCTGCAGACCTCACACACGACTGTGCATATAAAACAGACTCCAACAGACACGTCCCGCTTGAAATGAATTAGAATCGTGAGATTTATTTAAAAGTAAATTGAAGTTCAGCTCTGTTTAAACTAATCATCCAAAACCAGATAAATTATATACCGTGGAAAGAGGCTGTTCACTGAGAATTTATTGTAACATTTTATGCTCTTCAAGCTCTAAATGAGTACTAAAATGAGTGTTTCACTGCAGTAAAGCAATACTTCACTCAAACATTATAATTCATTTACTGACCTTCATGTTGTTTCAGACCTTTATTTCTTCTGTGGAACATAAAAGGTGAATTTTTGAAGAACACCCTGGCCACAATGACAGTGACAAAACAGCACCATAAATACATATCCAAAAAGGCCCGTTCATGCCAAGAACGATAATTATGAAAACTATACTAGTGTCTACACCAATACATTGTTTATTATATGCACACGCTGCATTTATGCCATAGCTGCCGGCTGGAATCTGATTGGCTGTCAATGTTTTTACCTTTTAATAATCTTTTAATAAATCGCTCTGAAATTGATCCATTATCATTATAATTTTGATGTTGACTCCCCTATTTCAATCTTTATGGTTATCGTTTTCATCCTTGATGTGAACAGGATTTAAGACTTGTGCACTATATTTCAAATATTTGTGTGCTATTTACATTACTAACTATATCTTGACATCTTCTTCATGAGAAATCATGAGAGAAGTTGAATGAATCATTCTTTTGAGTCGGATCTTTTGAATGAATCTATTGAGTTCAATTAATCACAAGCAATCGAGGCCTTGATCGATTGCTCCTGTCTGCCTTGCTGCTGGTTTGTGTCTGTAGCTCTGTATAGCTTTCTGTTTTGAATGTCTATTTACTATCATTCCTTGCTGTTCTTATTTGCTACATTTAACTTGTTTATCAACATATATTAGATATTGTCTAATATTGCCTATCACATTAATCTGACATCGCTAGCTTTTATCTTAATCGTTATCGCTAGCACAACACTCTAGTATCTCGCTAGCCTGTTAACCTGCCATCCATGCTTGCCGTCTTTTTTTCTCTCGCGCCTTTTACGAGTCTATCAAACAACTAACGTAAGTAGGATCAGTCAACAAGCACGGTGAGTAATGTCTTCTCCTGTTATTGTCACTTGCACTTCGTGTCACAAGTATAGTATAGCATTTTCTGTCAGCAATGAAGGATTTGCATGTGATAAATGCAGGGAGAGGCTGACAGAGAAGATTTCAGAACTATAGACACGCATCCAAACTTTAATCAAGGATAGTAAAGAGTGCAAGGGCTTTAGATACTGCTTTGGATGTGACTAGCTTAGTGAACTCTGTACATTGTTCGGTTCTGGCTGAAGAGCCCATGCAGCAGGGCAATTGGGTGACCGTGAGACGCTGTAGTCGTGGGACAAAACACCGCTCTTCCGTTTCGATTACAACATTAAACAGGTTCTCCCCACTCAGTGAAACTGAGAATCATGTTGAATGTGCCCTAGTTATTGGCGATTCTATTACACGAAACGTGAAAATAGAGACAACCATAGTCACATTGTTGGGAGCCAGAGTGCCTGACATCAAAGCAAATGTAAAAGTGCTGGCTAAAGCTAATTATAAATTCTCTAAGATTATTATTCACGTCGGCACTAATGATGTTCGACTTCGCCAGTCGGAGATCACCAAAATGAACGCTAAAGAGGTGTGTGTGAACAGGCACTGTAATTTGCTCTGGTCCCCTTCCTTTTTCGCAGGAGTGATGAGATACTTAGTAGATTGTCCTTACTCAATGGCTGGCTGTCTAAGTGGTGTCCACAAAATAATATAGAATTCATAGACAATTGGAAAAGTTTTTGGGGCAGACCTGACCTGTTGAAAAGAGATGGTATTCATCCCTCCTGGGATGGTGCTGCTCTTCTCTCTAGTAATATGGCACATAGTCTTAGAGCTCAAACATGAATTGGGGCTCAGGTCAGGAAGCAGACAGACTGGCTAAACCGACCGTCTGCTAGCTGTCTCACATTACTGAGGTCAGGTAAATCCCATCACATAGAGACTCTTTCACCAAGACATCATCATATAGAGACTGTGTCTGTTCCCCGAATTAGGACATACAAAAAACTCCTAAACCCATTTAAGGGTAAAAATGTAATTGATGTTCAACAAATAAAAAGCAGATGTAATACAGATGAACAAATGATAAAGTCTATAAAATAGTCTCTCTGTTTATCCAGAGGTTTATCGCAGTCCGCCGGATCCAGGCCGTATCCGGATCTGATGAAGGACCAGCGCCTGGACACGATGACAACGCAGTCCTGAAGTGTCAACTAGTCCCTCCCTGTGAAGGCCTCCTTCCCTTCCCTTTACCTCTGTACAGATAAAACATTGTTGGGATAATTACGGTTCACGTGGCTACGCGGAAGCGATAAAAAATTCTGTATTATAATTTTTTCAAGGCTTGTACCTTGGATCCTATTTCATGGTTTGCCTTCTCAGGCCATCAGGCACTGTATTGTGCAAATAAGCAGCCGGATCGCATTAAGGGTTTTCTGTTAGAACAGTGTCGTGTTAGCGGCCCCTAAGTTAATATCTAATGATCGTTGTGACGGAAGTGAATCAATCAAAACTAACTTTAGCTGGACAATAACTTTATTTTAGAGCTGCTGTAAAGTCAAAACAATCTCTGTTACTTTAATTTCCTATTATCACAGCAAAGCTGCTTTGAAACAATCTATATTGTTAAAAGCGCTCTATATACATGAAGGTGACTTGACTTGACTTGACAACAGTTCACTGGCGTGGAATAAAGCACAGGAGACCACTTAATTATATGGTTAAGGTACTTTTGCATCCATTTTGAAGCTAAAAATCTTCAGTCACCATTGCAAATAATTGAACAACCAATACATTTCTCATTTTGTGTTCAACAGAAGAAAGAAAGCCACACAGGTTTGGAACAACATGCAGTTTTTTTAAAAACATAAAATTCACAGGGTAATGATTCTCAGATAATAATTTATGTATTCCTGGCACAGTGACTCTCACTAGTGCATTTTCAGTTTGACTTAATAAAACATAATTGCTGGCAGCAATCAGTCTATTACGCTACTTCCTCATTTGAATCATTTAAATCACTTGAAATAGATTGTGGCACAATGAATATAATTTTTCAGACTTTCAGAAGGAGGAAGAGCAATTAACGTTCGTCGATTAAGCCTACAGTAAGTCAGGACGAATGCATCTCAAGAGTGACTGAAGAGAAATGGAAACACTCCCTCTGAGGTGGTTTCTTTAAATGAATAACCTGACATGATTAAACTTGATCTATTAAATATTTCTGAGTGGAAAATTGAATCCCTTTTCAAGCACATTACCATCAAACCTAAGGCTGTAAAAAGCATAAACAAAAGCAAAAGCGCTGCTAGCAAACCGTAATGCTGCTCTGAAGTGCGATTAAACAGGTAGGTGATTAAAATCTTATGATATTTGCTTTTTGAAACAATCATAATTAGAGAGACAGGAAATGAGCCTAGAAACATCAGCCAAGACACCACATTTGTTTTTCACTTGCTATAAAGCAGCATAGCTTTTCCCCTAACAAATAACACTAGTCTATATATTTTGCTTGTTGACAGCACATTTACTCCTGCTTTGCTCTCTCCACCCGCCGTATTGTTTACGTGCATCTACACCGGGTCCTCCTCATTAGAAAAGGGTGACTATGCCAACAGAGCTGGCGCCCAATTGGGAGTCCCGCAGTGTCAATCACATCCACTGCTCCAACTATCTCACAGCAATGATGTGCCAATCAATGTTTCAGGACAGATTGATGAGCTGAGGCTGTTTGGAGGAGGCCAAGGTCCAATCCATTCGCCAGATGAGATTTTGAGGTTCTGTAATTCTGAGCCTAGTGTTATCAATGTGATTCATTACACGAATCTAAACTGTAAGATTACTTCGACTGAATGAACAGTCATCAGCCAAAGTCACATAAATGCCTTATTCATTTACCATGTTAGTTATGTGATGTGGTGAGGGGTGCTGAAACATGGCGCATCTGTGAGTGTGAATGAAAGGAGCTTATTTCACAGCAAATGTGCTTTTCTTCAAAGCTGGTAGGACAGATGTTGCACAGAGTCACATGTGTAATATTCATCCAAAAGCCCCCTGCTTATCAAAAGACATTTAGACAGTTACATGTCATTAGACAGTCATATCTCCTCACTGCCATTTATCAAACACTGGCAGTTACAAGTTTTTTGTTGTTTTTTTAATTACAGACCCCAGACAGATGGCAGAACTTAAAATTCTACACTATTTGTCTAAATATATGTCAAATAAATAAACAAATAAATAAAATTATTTTAAATGCTACAAGTGAATCCAGGCATCACAGCATTATAATGTACAGTATGTAAAATGTAGGTAGGCCTACTATATTATAATAAAATAATAAAAGATAATGAATTTCAAACCTGAACCAAACTTTTTTTTTTTCAAAGATCAACAGTCTGTCATTAGTCTTTAGTCTGCCACAAAAAACAACAACATTAAAATCATGAACTCAAATCTCATTGTGAAAAAAAAAACAAAAAAAAAACAAGGACTATTGTAACAGTGCATAAATCAGACCTTTCAGGCAACACTGTAAAAAAATATTTTCATGATTTGTTAATATTTTATAATAATATAAAATATATTAATATTTCATAATATTTTGAAATTCTGTTGATTAAACCATTTCATAATATTTTGAAATTCTGTTGATTAAACCAATCTCCTTCTCTGTATTAACTATTTTATTCCAATGAACTCAAAATTTTAAGGCAACCATAACTTACTTTTTTTAAGTTAAACCAACGTTTATTTTTTTTACATTGTATATCCTAACGCTAATAAGCCTTATGCCAAAATTATTATTAAAACAAAATTGTCTGTCATTAAATAAGAAAACGAAATAACTGTGTAGATGATTTGCTTTGTGTAACCCGACATCAGACATTAGGCCGAAGTATTTTTTTTTGCACACAGTGCCGCGATCAATCAATCACTCCTTAACGACTGGCTGCCTGCACATTCACTGTCCTCGCGGCTACTGCAACTTGCGCTCGCTTATCACTGCATATCTAAATTTGCGCCTACGGTATCTTTGTAGAACTTCAAAAAAAGAAACAAAAAAGATGCTGCAGCCAATGAGCAGCCGGCGGGGGCTGGCTGCAGGACAACTCAACCTCCATGGACAGTTTTTAATGTTTTATCAGACAATAACTACTCAAGATTTTGCTTCAGTATAATTTTCGGGACAATTAGGGCCAGATTCGGGATTCGGGACAACAGCTTAGATTTCGGGACTGTCACGAATTTTTCGGGACTTCTGGTCACCCTAGTTAAATTACTGTTAAATGCATACAAACACCACAGTCTTGCAGATTGGATTAAACATCCAAAACCTAGAGTATGTCAGAGGTACTAGTGGCACAAAAAGTCACAGGCCAACCTCAGACGTGTAGTTTGAACGCAACATATGTCAGGTTCGTCACGAATCCTCCCCCTCAGAGAATGAATAATTTACCAGAGCAAGTCATATCAAATGGAACTTAAAAGGTATTTGTCTTTGCTCTTGAGTAATCCAAATGTTTTCCTTTGAACCAAATGTATTATTCATCGAACCCGTGCACGCCGTGGCAGATATTGTGTGCACCTGAGTGCGACTCTCAAAGAACGGCGTTCAATGTTTCCACGTTCATGCTGTTCCACATCACACGTGAGCTCAGGGTGACAGATACCCCGAATCTCCAACACTCCATAAAATCACCACAGACTTGAACCTGTTTCAGACCCATGTAGTGCATTATCATGTGTGGTTGCTATGAAATATGGTGTTATGTCTCCAGCACAATGGTTTTAAATAAGGCTTGAGTGCTGGTGAGACTGCTTGTGATGCAAGATCACAGTGAAAGATCTGTCTCTCTTTCCCTCAGTTTCATTCCCTCTTGGTCCAGCTCTAAGGATTTAATCCCACTATTGATTCATCCATTTTATAAGAGAGCCTTTCAAATGGCATCAGCAAATGAACTCAGAAACTTTGTCCTCCAGAATGCCTTTGAACTCAGGGATTTGATGAGGAGGTGCTACTCATTGTACATGAAATAACTAGCACTGTCAATCGATTCAAAATTGAACCTAATTAATTACATGAAATGCTGATTAATGCATAAAATTAATCACACTATGCTGTAGTCGAGACAAGCCCATACGGTCTTGGCCTCAACACAACATATAATCACATATATCAATAGTTTTTTGGGGAGAAATCCCTCAAATTAAAATAATTCATATAGAGATATTATAGATTATTGAGCAAAACATTCACTAGACATTACAAAAAGTGTCTTTATAGGGATACATTTTGTGACAATTTCTCAATTAGGGTAAACACATGCCTGAAAAGTGGAATGCGTGTACAAAATGTCTGATGATTGTAATGTTCGCGGTTCAGTTTCATGGTTAAACGCAGCTGCACTGACCCAAAATAAAAAAGTTATGTATTTTTTATATCAGTTTCTTAACCACCCTCCGAGGGTATTTAAATTTACATTAATGCATACAGCAGACACTTTTATCCAAAGAAGTGTAGTTCCCTTTCAAGGGAACTCGCGCTGCATCGAGAATCGGCACATTGGGGAACGCCTTCAGCGTGACGCGTCTGAAGCCTGTATGGAACTAGTCCAATCTCGATTGGTGTTGCGTCATTACATCACTCGTGACGTCACATGTGACAGTGATGCGGAAGCTATAAAAGGACGCCGGATCACAACAGTGTCAGCTTTCTGGTCTTCAGCAAGCGTTCTGTGTGACTGTATTGTCTTATTTGGTGTTGTCTGTCTAAGCGCTTTCTCTACATAAAGAGAAACAGTTCAGAAAGTGTGCGTCCCCCTGCCCGCGCTATTTAAGTGAGGGTGACACACTCTCGCTCTGTGTTGTTTGTCTGGGAGACAAACAACACAGAGCCATTGTGGGCTCGAAAGAAAATGGTTATGGGATGATGCCGCGGGTGGAAAAACTCTTGCATCATATCTTTCACCCGACACTGCATTATCCCTGAGAGCTCCGGCGCTCCCCCCCAAGCCCTGCCATACTACATCGGCCTTGGTGGGGAAGGCATATATGGCGGCGGGTCAGGCTGGTGCATGCCTGCATACAATGGGGTAATTGCAGGCATACCAGGCCGACCTCCTCAAAGAGGTGGACGACAGCGGGGAGGTCGCCCTCGACGATATTACTGAACTTTGTCGAGCAGTTGACTTGTCTCTCCGTGCTGCTAAAGAGACGGCCTGTGCCATCGGCCGCTCTATGGTAGCATTAGTAGCTACGGAGAGACACCTGTGGCTGAACCTGTCGGGCATTGGGGAGAAGGACAGGGCCTTCCTCCTCGATGCCCTGCTTTCGCCTTTCGCCGCTTTCTGCTTTCATGTGGAAGAAACCATGGTTCCTGTCCCAAGGCCCTGTGTTGGAAGCACCGTGTCAGAGAAAAATAGTGACCACGGATGCATCCCTCACAAGCTGGGGAGCGGTCAAGGAGGGCCGCTACACCAGGGGTCCATGGAAGGACCACCATCTCTCATGGCACATCAATTGCCTGGAGATGTTGGCAGTATTTCTGGCTCTCAGACATTTCCTTTCAGACCTCAGAGGCCATCATGTTCTAGTATGAACAGACAATACGTCGGTGGTCTCATATATAAATTGACAGGGGGGCCTGAGATCGCGCCTTCTATGCAGACTGGCGCACCAGGTTCATCTGTGGTCCCAGGGCAAACTACTCTCAATCAGAGCAATGTTTATTCCCGAGGACAAAAATGTGGGGGCTGACATCCTGTCGAGGCAGGGGCTGAGGCCCGAGGAATGGAGACTCCACCCCAAGACAGTGGAGTTGATATGGAGGAAGTTCGGTCAGGCGGAAGTGGATCTGTTCGCCTCTCACGAGAACTCACACTGCCCGCTCTGGTTTTCTCTCACACATCTAGCTCCTCTGGGACTGGATGCCATGGTGCAGGCATGGCCGAGGCTACGTCTGTACGCATTTCCCCCGACCGTTCTCCTCCCAGGGGTTCTAGAGAGGGTCCGGCGGCACAGGGTCAGCTTGCTCCTAGTAGCCCCGTACTGGCCGGCCCGAGTATGGTTTTTAGACATAATAGCTCTCCTAGTAGGCCCTCCGTGGCAAATCCCCATCAGGAGGGACCTTCTGTCTCAGGCCGGGGGCACAATATATCACCCTCGGCCGGAGCTGTGGAAGCTATGGGTCTGGCCCCTGAGAGAGACCAACTCGTAAATGCTGGTCTCTCAACTGAGGTTGTTGAGACCATCTTAAACCCTAGAGCCCCCTCCACGAGGAATTATATATGCATTAAAATGGAATGTATTCTCTTTTATGGTGCAGAGAACATCAGTTGGACCCAGTTAACTGCCCAGTGGCTTCAGTGCTGGAGTTCCTCCAGAGTCGGTCTATGTGGTGGCCATAGCTGCCTTCCACACGCCTCTAGGAGTGGGCACTTTGGGGAAACACCCACTTGTAGTACGTTTCCTTCGTGGAGCTAGAAGGATGAGGCCTGTAGTCCAGAACTGGGTCCCCACGTGGGACCTGGCAGTGGTTCTTGAAGGGTTATCCCTGGCACCCTTCAAACCTTTGGACGAGGTGTCCGAGAAATATGTAACCCTGAAGGTAGCCTTCCTGATAGCTATCACGTCCCTAAAAAGAGTCGGGGACCTGTAGGCGCTATCTGTTGCTCCCTCTTGCCTCGAGTTCGCTCCTGGCATAGTGAGAGCCTTTCTCCACCTTAGACCTGGCTATGTGCCTAAGGTGCCTACAAATGTAGCACGGTCTGTAATCTTGCAGGCATTCCATCCTCCACCGCATGTCGGTTGATCAAGCTAAGCTAAATCTATTATGCCCGGTCCAACTCTGTAGGCCTATGTACACAGGTCCTCGGGCTGGAGGAAGTCGGGCCAGCTGCTTGTGTGTTTTGGGTCACCCAAGAGGGGTTCCCCTGCCTCTAAACAAACTATTAGCAGATGTATAGTAGAGGCCATTTCTTCAGCTTACGAGGCGCACAATTTGCCTTTGCCTCTCCTGATGAGAGCCCACTCAACTAGATGAGTGGCATCCTCTAAAGCCCTGCTAGCAGGGGTCTCCTTTCAATAGGTCTGTGATGCCGCCAGCTGGGCCTCCCCACACACCTTCATAAAACATTATAGTCTGGATCTGCCCTCTACAACGGGTTCACAAGTTCTTTCGTCTTGAGTGTGCCAGATTGCTTCACACCAGGGCGGGTACTAGTCAGTGTGGTGCAGTGGGAATTTCGTTCCCCAATTTGTCGATTCTCGACGCAGCTCGAGTTCCCTCGAAAGGGAACGTCTCGGGTTACGACTGTAACCCTCAGGGAACGAGACGCTGCGTCCCTCGGCCAAAATTCCTGCGCTCCTGAGAACGACTTGCTTCGACCTATCAGAAGCTGATGTGATCCGGCATCCTTTTATAGCTTCCGCATTACCATCACATGCGACGTCACAAGTGACGTAATGATGCAACACCAATCAAGATTGGACTAGTTCCATACAGACTTCAGACGCATCACGCTGAAGGCGTTTCCCAATTTGTACCCTTCTCAGGGAACGAGAGTTACAGTCGTAACCCGAGACGGCTGCATTGAAGGCGTACATTTGTATCAGTTGGTAAAAACAAGCATGTTAATTTTGCTGGGAATCGAACACATGATTTTGGTGTTTCTAGCACCATGCTCTACAGTTTGAGCTTTAGGAAAACACAAAAACGCACGCAAAAATGAAACAAAAACATAAAAAAAAATAATAATTTGAAATAAAAAAAAAGTTATGATACTGTTTATAATTTTCATATTATTTTAAAACAAATTGTTAAAAATACAGTTGGTAAATACAGTTTTAAAAATTATTTGTTCTCATGTTTATTTTTGTTGTAATGTGTGAGAAGCATTAATATTAAAGGTTTACTGTTTTTACCTCATTCATTCATCATTCATTCATTCATTCCATAGTGTGATTTTTCAGGAATTGTTTAAATCCAATTATGCCCACAACATAAAAATCATACCCAGAATTCAAATTCAAATTAAACTGTAATAATATTTCACAGTAGTATTGCTGTTTTTACTGTATCTTTAATCAAATAAATGCAGCATTGGTACGCATAAGAGACTTATTTCAAAAACCTCTTACTGACCCCAAACTTTTGAACGGTATAGTGTATTTGGATATTGCCACACACTTGTCTGAATCACTCTCCAAGTCACAATGTCTGAATTTCATTACAACACCTAAAAAGTATGAAATACATTCTCCTATATTTCTTATTTGGCACTTGGATTGACATTTTGTTTTGCAATGCAAATGCATAAAAAAATAAATAATTTGGCTAATGTTATGAACCCAGTATGGGATATATTTGTGGGTTGTTTGTTTTTCCTTTGTTTGGTTTGCAGGATGGAGTTAGGGTGAGTGACGTCATTGATGACTGAGGAGTTACACCTGCGTTGGAGCTGATGCCGGCAATTAAAGCAATTCCCTTCAGCTGTGATGGGGCGCGCTCTCTCATCCTCGTGCAGTTTGCGTACCTGATTCAGTTGTTTGTTTTCATCTCGTCTCGTATTTTTCCCATTTAATTATTCTTACTTCAATAAATGTTATTCCTTTTGATCATTATCCAACGTGTCGTCTCCTTCTTTGTCACGGCTCGCGAGCCGGCCTACATTTTAGACTAAATGTCTAAATTCTTTCTCCTGTTTTTTTTTTTGTAAACTATAACAACTATCATCTAATGGTCACATATTGTCATTTATCACTATTCAGTAATGAATATGCTTGACTTTTTACTGTTTGTCTTGAAAATGTCTCACTTGGTGGGAGCTTGACAGTGATTTGTCACTATACTGGCACCGGGTGGCTTTTGCCAACTTCATTAGAACAATGAATCCGCAAGCGGCATATTCCAGTAGGAGCCAGCAGGAGGCTTGCACGCACAAATGGATAGCTTGCCTAATGAGTGCCCGTTCAGTGTCTTTCACTTAATTAGTTTCCCAT
This sequence comes from Squalius cephalus, assembly GCF_949319135.1. Classification (NCBI taxonomy): domain Eukaryota; kingdom Metazoa; phylum Chordata; class Actinopteri; order Cypriniformes; family Leuciscidae; genus Squalius; species Squalius cephalus. The sequence continues at coordinate 32,416,966 of NC_137122.1, read as the reverse complement.
GCCTTCAGTCAGTAAATAAGTCTGAAATGTACACAACTAATGATGCTCAAAATCTCCCCTCAAAGTGATCTTTGTTAATGCTTGGTTGAAATGGATTTCTTCTACTGTTGTCTTGAACATATAAAATGAGTGCATGACTCAATTTAAATATCATTTTAAGTTAACCTTTCAGTTAAAATAGCTTAAATATGCATTTTATTCTGGAACTAGGCTTAAGCCTTGTCTGTGAAACCGGGGGATAAAGTATAGCTTTTGACACTTCCAATATATATATATGGAATAGTATTTTAGACAATTTGATTGGTTGTCCCTGCCTCTCTGTGTGTTATGGGCCGCTTCCCTTTCATTGGGCACAGCAGTATAAATGTGAGAACAACAAAGGACATCTCTCTTTTCAACTGATAAGTCCTACGGCAACATCACGGAATGAACGAAGAAAAGATTTGTCAGCTCAGCTGTTTCTTCCAAAACAAAGACTTTCAAACTCTCAAAGTCACCATGGTTCCCCCTTCCTTTAGTCACACCTGCCAGGCATCACGAGCAACACTCTAATCATCCTGTTGATTTGAAATGTAATTAGTTACACAGTACACAAGATCTTAAGAGAAAATAGCTAATTATCTATTGTTTGGGTGTTCATTTAAAGAGGCTTGGATAATTGGCTATGTTCACACAATCAAACTGTTTGGGATTGACGACTGTATTTACTAACAGGTGTGACTCTCAAACGATCCTGTTCATACAACACTTTTCTATTCTTGTGTTAGCAGTGAATAATGCCTGTAACTCTATAGTGAAACTTATATAAAAAAAACTGCTTAAACCAACTAAACTGATCTCCCAACCTGGCCAAGCTGGTGTTTAGCTAATTTACCAACTGAAATGTCCCCTAAACCAGTGGTTATCAACCGGAGGGGCTATTAGGGAGACTCAAGATGACTTAAAATGATTTAAAATAATGCCAGGTTCAAAGTATGATATCAGCCCGATTTTGGCACGATCCGTTTGGCGTAGGGTGTCATTCGCAAACGACAATGGGTGTCGGAACACAAGAATCAATCGTTTCATCTCGTCTAATGTGTCATAGTGGACAATAACCAATGGCGCATCTCTGACACTTCATGACGTCATGAAAGAAAGACTTTTCCTGGTCCACCACAACGTGTTCCGTTAAATCTGTAATGTTAACCAATGGGAGCACAGAAGCTCTTCCGTGCACAGCTTTCAAACATGGCAAAATGAATAAGTGACGATGATTGGTCGGGAGCAATGTATAGTCTGACAAGTTTCTTGTCCTCAACGTGACAAGAATTGAGGAGTCAAAATCGCATAATCAGACACATTGACTATCGTAACAGACAAAAATACTGTGTATTCTGAACCCTGCATAAAACAAGCTTTAAAACAACAGTTTTATGTATTTCAAGAAACAGGGTTCAAACGATATTGGAAAGCCTGTATATTAGGGGTGTAACGGTACACAAACATGACTATTCGGTACAAACCTCGGTATTGAAGTCACGGTTCGGTACAGCAGGGGGGAGAAAACTAAACACAAAATTTATTAAACAGTGATTATTGAAAAAATTGCTTCTCTCTTAATAAATAAATTAAATTATAATTAAAAATGTTTTAAGGACAAAACAAATCTATCTCAGCTAATGCAGTAAAGTATACATAGGGAGCCCTTTCTTGCACATCACTTTAATATTAAAGGTTACAATTAACAACAGAGCTCAAACTATTAAATTCAGTTGCTAATTATTTTTAGACATAATAATCAACACTAAAAAACAAAAACAAAAAAAAAACATGTAAATTCCACATACAGCAGGTTTTGCATTAACCTCTCCAATTCATTTTTGAAATCTAATAATTTACACAGTTCCTGTAATAACTTGTTTTCATAACTTTAAAAAAAAATATATATATATATTAAAAATAATTAAGATAATTAAGACATTTCTAACAGGTAAAATAAATATAATGAATATATAAGCCAATATAGTGAATATATTTATAGAAATGCTCCCCTTTAGAGTTCATTTCTCTAGTGAAAAGTAAATGTAATGCTACATGAGATATTATTCTCAAGATGTTTTATTGATGTCTTTCCCCGTTTGAAACACTGGTTGAGAGATTACAAGTAAACATATCTATGCACAGAACATCTGTTCTTCTGCGCTTTTACTGTTGTGACCGTTAGCAAACAGCGTTGCATTAAAGCATGTGCCCCCTTCTGGATTGGAGTGTGGATCGCCTGTGACCGATTGTATTCATCGTCTGACTGCATGCACCAAATGCAGCTTGATGGGCGACGTGGATCCAGCAGTTGTTGAATCATGCATGGATGGAAAGAGCCCGGAGTGCGAGTCGAATTTTCTTGGTGTAAACAGCATAGGGCACAAACCCTACTGTGACAACTGGGCCACACAGTCAGACAGGAACTCCTCTACAAGCGCGCTGACATGAGTCTGTACCAGCGCGGACACTCGCGGGGTGTTTTAGCTACCCACACAGAGCTCATCTCCCAGCAGCTTCACACTGCACTGTGAAAATCACACAAAACCTCGCACATCATCAGCACATGCCCTCATATTATCATCTATAACACACAGGAAACCATTTCAATGATGTATTCTAGATATATGAATCAATATCTAATTTAAAAGAACTGATGCCGGTACATGACTGTAATTTCCTCACTGCTCACTTTTCAAGATGTCTCACAATCTATTGAAATACAAGTCAAATACTGATACTTGATATAATTTTTTTTTAATTTTTTTTTTAAATGGTCAATGCAATAGGCCTACACCCTTTTTTTTTAAAAACAGCAAACTCTTGTATTGTGTGATATTACTATAGACCTTAATGCACCAGAAAAACAAGCACAGCCATCTATTGAGATTTTTGTGGTAGCTCTGTATATTTCTATGGCATCGCTGTCGGAGAGTAATTTGCTGCAGTGGATTTACTTATTGTAGAGTTAACGAAAGTTATCATGAGCATTGTAATGTTTGAAGCGGATGTCATAACTAATGTCAGAAGACCGGGAAGTTTTTTTTAAAAAAATAGCGGTTCATTCATAAATCCGCAAGATACCTTCATGCTGTGGAAATACAAACCGGAAGACAGAACACAAAGAGCTCAGCGCTGAAAAAGGGTCTATAAAATCTGTTCTATATCATTGTATTATATTCACAGTTTTACATAGAGTTTTTGACTGTTATTTATAGTTTGCGCCCACATAGTGAAAGAAAATCTCTGCCACTGCTGTAACCATAACAACAGAGGTAAATATCTAAGATGGCGACATCCACAACACTGGAAAGTCTTATCAGTTGACAGGATGTTATTTAATAAATGAGTCGAATCATAAGTTCACCCATCAAATCTTAATTAACCACCAGCAGTTTTGAATTGCAGAGTGCATCATTTGGTTCGTGCTCAGACCACAAAACTGACGGGAGCAGCTCTGGTGGAAAACAGCGGCTGGATCTAAAAGCTTCAGACGAAGCACAACCTCATCTCACCCCTCAAAATGAGTCCTGGAGATTCAAGGAAGTCAGTTTGGTTACATAAAGGCACGTCACTCTGGGTTAGACTTAGAACTAAACTATGTGCGAATGTAACTGTATTTTAGGCTGGTAAAACAGCACTGACAACCATATTTTGCTGCTGTGTGAACATAGCCATTCTGAACCACCTCCCCTCTGTTTTGTAGCGAGAGCTGCGTATAGCCTACGGACAGGTTTGACAGGTAAACCACAGAAGGAGACGGGCATAGACAGAGCCAGTGAGAGAAATATCTCTCTGTTCTGCCTGTTAGATCTCCTGCCTTTTGAATCCATTAAGCAGCTGGGATGTAAGACAGCAAATTATCCTCGTATGTCACGCCACTGATATGCACCGCCCGACATGCGTCCATCAGTGTAATGCCCTCAAAGAGCGATCGCGACTCCAGTCTTGATTGGTGACGTGGATCCAGCAGTTGTTGAATCATGCATGGATGGAAAGAGCCCGGAGTGCGAGTCGACTGAGTTATGGTCTTATTTGTGTACGGTGTACAGACTACCCCTCCTCTTCCTCAATTTTCTTGGTGTAAACAGCATAGGGCACAAACCCTACTGTGACAACTGGGCCACACAGTCAGACAGGAACTCCTCTACAAGCACGCTGACATGAGTCTGTACCAGCGCGGACACTCGCGGGGTGTTTTAGCTACCCACACAGAGCTCATCTCCCAGCAGCTTCACACTGCACTGTGCAAATCACACAAAACCTCACACATCATCAGCACATGCCCTCATATTATCATCTATAACACACAGGAAACCATTTCAATGATGTATTTTAGATATACGAATCAATATCTAATTTAAAATAACTGATGCCGGTACATGACTGTAATTTCCTCACTGCTCACTTTTCAAGACGTCTCACAATCTCAGAAATACAAGTCAAATACTGATACTTGATATAAAAATGGTCAATTTAATGCAATTACTACAAAATAAAAATATTTATTTTTAATATTATTAATATTAAATAATTTATCTCGTTATATTATTATTAAATAAAAATAATTATTTTAAAAATCAACACAATTAAACATGCCCTGTATTTCAATTCTACAAAATATTTTTTTTGCAGCTTAGACTCAGGCTGTGCCAAAGCACACTTAGCAAGAGCAGAAACCATTCACACAGGGTACAAACTGAAAATCTTCTCTTAACAAAGTATCGTGAAAAAAATACTGCATACTGTTCTACAAGACGATATAAAAACTGCAAGAGAACGGCCTAAGACCTAAGTCTGCAAGTTAACAATGCCCAACAATGAAATAAATATAAGAATAAGAAGTCCTGCCTTTTTAAAGAAAAAGTACGGTGGCTGAGAGAGCTTAAAGCACTGCAACTGAAGAAAACACTCACAACGCAACCAAATACAGAAAAGTGCTGCAAATACTGCACCTCTGATGAGTAGACATTGACCAATAAGCATCCGTCGGGGTTGTTGGGGTCCCCTTGAAACATTTCCATTATGGTCTGTGCTATTTGTAGCGCGTTTCTGCATTTGGTTGTATTGTGAATATTTGCAGCACGTGTTTTTTTCTACCTGCATGTTTTTCATTGTATCACATTGATCTCTCTCAACGTGAAAAAATTCGCCATCCAGAAAACGCGTCTCTCAACACCACCAGAAAAAAAAAAGCCATTCTGCAATTGCTAAAGTCATCGCGTCACTACAGCTGCCATTAGAAGCTCTGGTATCAGTGTCCAGAGATACGCATTTGGGACAGCACACACACATTAGATGGACCAACCTATAAAAGAGCTTAAGACAACATTTATGGAACAGTTCATGTCAAATTTGAAATATGTTATTTAAATGTGAATATGGCAAACAGTTTTTGAGATTTCAATATCTACCCATTGAAGCAGATAAGAGTTGGCCTTGCATGAGCGAAATAAGCCGCTGAGTGAACTGTGAATGTCGACCTCAGATTGCTTCTGTCAATGCAATGCTTTTTTCTTCTTCCACAGTGTGATATCTTTAAATTCTATTCATTAAAGGGCTTTCCTCAACTATTAGTATATTAGTAACACTTTTCAATAAGGTTCAGTTTGTGCATTAGCAATAAATTAATGAATAAGGGTATCTAACTAACAATGAACAACACTCAACCCCCAAAAATAAATAAAAACATCTGTCATTGCTTTCTTACACTCTTTTTGTTCCAAACCGTTATTACTTTCTATTTGATCTGTGAAACATGAAATAAGATATTTTGAAGAATGTTGGTTACCAAACAGTTTGAGAACCAACTTCCATTATATAGACTACAAAATACAATGGAAGTCAATGGGAACTAAAACTGTTTGGTTATCAACATTCTTCAAAATATCTTGTTTTATGTTCCACAGAAGAATGAAAGACATACAGACTAGGAACGACATGTAAATGTCATGAGTAAATGCTGGCAGAACTTTTCATTCTGGGGTGAACTGTTGAACTCCCTTCAATATATAATATATAAACTTCATTTAATGTTAAAAATGTAAAAAATATATTACTTGGTGCATGAAGAAATGAATATTCACCAAGATTAATTCATGCTGTAAAAATGCATTTTTATTAATGCATTAAATTAATAAATATTTCATGTTGCACAAACTGAATAGCACTGTAAAGTCTTACAAATATAAATGCAATTAATTCAGTTTCATATATGACATATAAATACATTAGTAACTGCTTGACAGCCCTAATACAGCTACACAAGAGAAATGACATTTCGCCCAACACACGTGCATTTATAGAGTCATGACTGACATGGAGAAGTCACGGCTCATGACAGCTTTTAATAGAACAGCACAAGTGCATCATGGCGAGCGCTGGCAGATGTATGTTCCGCATGAAGAGAGGAGCAGCGGCAGCCTCAGGGATGCAGGTACATGCAAAAGTTTCTGTCGCCTCTGATCAGATAACGCCAGCTGCTGAGGCCCCTAGCTCTGTTCTCAGACCTGTCCTGATCCTCTTTTCCTCCTGAACTTCCAATACGTACCCTGCACATCGAGCATGACAAATAATGGATTACGGGGATTAGAGGCAGGCGAACATGAGAAGAGCCATATGTCTTGAACCTCCTCCTGACCTAGATGTATGTGCATGCGAAGGAGAGATAAAGCCTGCATGTGTGCGCATGTTGCCAGTTGCAATGATACGGCGAACCAAGAGAGGGCGGCGCATTCGTGATCCGCCGTGCTTCGGCGTAAGGCGAGAATTCATTTACGAAAGATAATTGTACATTTCCGGAGGGAAGGGAAGAGGCAGTGAAAGGCAATAAAAGAATGAGTCGACATCGCTACGCACAAATGGTGCTAATGAGGACGGTGATCAGGACTAAATGAATCCAATTAAGAAGCTGTTATTCTCAGACCCCATGAATCACTGTGTATTCCTCAGGGATTTACGGTCACCCTGCGAAAGAAACACGGACAAGCTGGCCAACCCTCCCGATTCTAATAGAAACATATGCCCATCCTACTCTAGGACGGTCTGGAGCATCCGAGGAGCCACCAAAGCGAAGTGTCTAGGGCCGCCAGGCTCATGGGATTGGCGGTAAGAAAACGATTACCCAGGGATTAAGAAACGATAAGTACGGAAACAAACCCACTTTAAGAAGACACTTTAATTTTACTGTGCCAAGTTTGAAAGCAGACAATAAAGCTCTTCAACGCAACCCCTGTGGGAATGAATGGCTTATAAACGGAGAATAATAGCAGAAGAAGTGGCCACTGCAGGACACCGACAAGCAGGAAGACGAGAGGAGGAAGAACAATAGCACTACTGACTCCTCACCTCCTGACTGAATGCGAATTACAACAGCTAGGCACTTCCTGTCATCGGCCTATAGTGTCACATGCATGTTCATTGTCTTCCAGTGGGGAATCATTGTAATGAAATCGGAAATGTGGTGCTAAACTGCTAGTTACTAAGAGATTGTCTTGAATGGGGAAAAACCACACAACATTTGAAAGAAATAGCGGTTTACGTCAGGGCTCTCAACCGGTTCAAGGAACGGAAACGAACACAATTTTAACAGGAACATAAACAAAAACTAAATCAAGTTGAATCGTTCTAAACAGAAATAGATTTGAACTGATTTTATTTGAAACAAAACTCTCTCTTCACTCTCACTTTTGATCAATTTAATGCATACTTACTAATTAAAAATATAAATTTCTTTAAAAAAAAAAAAAGTCTTACTGACCTCATACTTTTGAACAGTAGTGTACACTACCATTCAAAGTTTTGGTGTCTATACTATTCCTGAAAAAAAAAGTTTACACTGTTAAAATGGTTTACACAAAAATATTATGCTGCACAGCTGTTTTGTTTTTAGATTGATAATAGTATGAAATGTTTCTTGAGCAGCTAATCTGTAATGCGAGAAGGGGCAGTTGGATCCAAACGCAACAAAAGACAAAAGTAAATCCAGGCACAAGGCAAAAACAAAGTAAATCCAGACAGGTTGATTAACAGAAAAAAAAACTACAAACTGACTACAACATGGCACTGGAAACAGGAAACAGGAAAGGACTAACTAAAATTCCAAATAACAAAAACACAAAGTACACTGACTAGAGTACATATAATAAAATCTTAATATTACACTGATTTCTGAAGGATCTTGTGACACTGAAGACTGGAATAATGATGCTTTGCCCTCACAGGAATAAATTATATTTTTTGAATATATATTCAAATAGAAAACAGTTATTTTATACTGTAATACTATTTCACAATAGTACTGTTTAACTGTATTTTTGATTCAATAAATGCAGCATTGTGAGTATAAGAGACCTCTTTCAAAAACATGAAAAAAATCGTACTGACCCCAAACTTTTTGAACAGTGAGTACTGTATATATATATATATATATATATATATATATATATATATATATATATAGGAAAATGTTTCAAACAATTTGCAAAATACTTCCCCCATTTGCTATTGGTCAGCCAAACAGATAGTCCCGCCCAAACCTCACGCCATTGGTTGGGGCAATGTTGCTGAGTTGAGCTGGGCAAGATGTGTATTTTCTTAGCTTTTCTTAGTGCTCTTAAAATCCTCTTAAAATGGCTTACTTATTGTTGTCTCTGTATGCTGAGAAAGTATTTTAACATTAAAGAGATTACCCACGTTAGCTTTAATTGCAAATCAGCTGCATTTAAATGCTAACTATCATTTAGCTCTGAAAGTCTCTTCCATTGCCTGCTTATTCTGGACTGGATGATCCTTTGCCTCATTCCATCCAGATGGTGGGAGTGTGAACATAGAATGGGACGAGTGAGACAAATCTTTCCAGATGCCGCTAGCCATCCTTTTACACCTCTCTGTGTAGGTGTCCATAATAGCCAGAAAATAGTAATGGACTTGGTCATTTTTACAACTGGCTGCAGGGCCCTTCTGTTTGAGGTGGAACGGTTTATACCAGACAGTAATGCAGTAAGTCAGGATACACCGTTTGCAGTCTGTAATAATTTGTATTTATTTTTTTTATTTTTTTTAAGTCTCCAAATGTTCTCCATGATATTGTGAAATATTAGAATAAAAAATTAAAAAGACAGTTTCCTATTTGAAAATATTTTAAAATGTAACTTATTCCGGTGATGCAAAGCTGAATTTGCAGCATCTTTACTCCAGTCTTCAGTGTCACATGATCCTACATAAATCATTCTAATATGATGATTTGATGCTCAAGATACATTTCTAATTATATTATGACCATAGAATGTTTGAAAAGCAACTGACACTACTGGAAATTCAAACGAGACGGTTTCTATGGTCAGATGAAACAAAAACAAAAAAGAGCTTTTTGGCAGCAAACACTTAATAAGGGTTTGGTTCATACAGGAATAAAAAGTACCCCATGTGTAAAATGAAACACTCTGCTGTATCTTTAATGCTGTGGGCCTAATTTTCTGCCAGAGGTCCTGGACATCTTGTTCAGATACATGGCATCATGGATTCGATCAAATACCAACAGATAAAAAATCAAAACCTGACAACCTCTGCTAGAAATCTTATAACGGGCCATGTTTGGATCTTCCAACAGGACAGTGATCCAAAAACAAACATCAAAATCAAAACAAAAATGGGTCACTGAGCACAAAACCAAGCATCTGCAATGGCCATCCCAGTCTCCTGACCTGAACCCTATAGAAAATGAGTAGTAGGCTGAACTGAAGAGAAGAAGCGCCAACATGGATCTGGGAATCTGAAGGATCTGGAGAGATTCTGTATGGAGGAATGGTCTCTGATCTCTTGTCAGGTGTTCTCCAAACTCAGAGCTGTTATCTTGGAAAAAGGAGGTTGCAAAAAGTATTTAATAAAAGGGGGCAAATAATTGTTCCCAATGTGTTTTGGAGAAAAACATTTATTTCACAATGTGATTTTCCCCCCACTTTCAATTATTTTACTTCAATGAAAGGTTAGATTTGTTTGATTAAAATATCAAAAGGATTAACAATGCAGATTTATTTTTACAGCCATCTTTGATCATATTTACCAAGGGGGCAAATAATTCTGACCAGCATTGTATTTATTTTATTTGTTTTTTCCAGTGCAGGGATGCTAGCAATGAGGGATGCTGTGAAGCAGGTGAGGATTTGAGGCAGCAGTGGTTGGAAAGAAACGGTTGAGTGCACGAGGTAGAGAGAAATGGGGAAAACAACAGGCGCGGTGCTAGTTAGTCGAACAGTACGAGACCCTTGGTGATTTGTGAGTCTAAAGGCCCCACAGCAGCAGATGTGCCACTCTGAAGGAGGGTCAACTGGGTGTAACTCGCACGGCCACAGAGAGGCTTATCTTAATTCTGAAGGCTAGAAAATCTAAGATCCCATTCGTGCGTAGTCCCTCTAATCAATGTGGACAGGTAATTCAAATGAGAGCAGGAGAGAGCTTACTGCTTTCAGCTCCGCGCTGCTGCATGGCAACTGCAAGGCACACAACCCCCCCACCCCACACACACACACACGTCTACAACCAGAGCAATTTAATCAAACACACTTAGAGCAGGCAATAACAACAGGTATTATGTAACATAATCATCCACATGAGCCAGGGTTGAGATTACTAATAACAAGCAGTGATGAGCAGAACTGTGTTTAATACCCCTATATTCACTCCCTAATTGTTCTAACCTGCCAGAGATCTCCACAGAGAAACCCCCGAGAAAACATACCAACAGCTCTTTGGCATGTAAAGCGGGAAACTGAGAATGACTCAAAAGAACTGAAACCATTCTGGGAGGATTCGTAAATGAATCCCTCCAAAAGACAAGACAACAAGCGTATTTGTTTCTGGCTTTGGACGCATTCAGTCGAATGCCATTAGATGAGTCATGTGCATTACTGTATCTCTCCATTACTGTCATCAGTCGTGGACTGAGCAGGTGGTTTACTGGGGTTTCTCACCTGCTGCTGGCTGCTCTCCAGCCTCTGCTGAGACTCAATGCTCTAGTGCCCTGATCAGCTGCTGCAGAAAACACAACACACCAGTCCTGATGAACACTTTTACTCCAGCGTATATGCATCAATATCTGTATCTGCACTTACTTTAAAGTCATAGCTACAAAAAAAGCTGTTGAACATTTCCATTGTTATCGTCCAGGGGGGGAAAAGGCACTGAACACGTTCCTCTTTTGTTAGGTGTATTGGGCTAGGGGGTAAGTTGTCACATTAAACAACCTATGATAGCATTTCAGAATCATTTCAAACTTGAAACAATTTTGAAACACAAAACAATTTAAGAAAAAAGCAAAAATGTAACATAAAACATACTCCAAAAGACAAAAAATTGGGGAGCGGGACGATTATGTGACAACAAAACAAATAACATGAAAAATACGCTTTTCTAAATGAACACCAATGTGTCTTAATTGTGTTCACTTGTTACCCGATAGCTATACAGCAAAAATATAATAATTTACACTACTGTTCAAAAGTTTGGGGTACTTATTTTGTTTTGAAGATGAAATGAACTAGATGTTTAAAGCCGACGTACATGCTAGATAAGCATTTGTGTAATTGGACTTTTTACTCAACACCTCACAGTTACTGAGATATATCTTTGTGACAAGTTACATTCCTGTGTGACAACAAGCACCAGTCTCCACTGCAACATGAAAACCAAGTCAACAGAAAATCAAGTCTGCTGATGAGAAATAATGCATGCACAAATGTCTTAAATTCTTAAACAGCTCTCAAAAGTGCCTTTGCTCCTCTTTCCACCAAAACTCCAAATTACAGCATGTAAAAATTGTCAAATCCAATGAGCCGTGGCACTGTTAAATATCCCCAGGCTCACTAAAGCAGAAGTAAAGCAGAGAGGAAGCCATATACTGATTTCCACAGCCATGGTCTTTTGACTTTCCCTTTGATATCTATGCTTTCCAAAATTCCTTCCAGGGGTCATAGGACATCTGTCTTACATTATGTCATGTAAAGCAATGTTTTGACTTTGAGTTAATTATTCTGTATTAGCAAAGACAACCGGTTCTCCAGGCATAGAGCTTCCATTCATGCCTGTTTCCCCCCCATGATACAAACAGACCAAGCAAGAGAGATCAACTCCAGAGGTCAAAGCAATCTGCATTTTATTGTCTTACACACTAACTGTTAATATTACCACTGAGCAGAGCAGAGATCTGCTACGGCATGAGCTGTTCAGAGCCCGAGAGGAGTGAACGCAGATGCAGTCCAGCGCAAACATGGGCATGACAAAGGCAGCAGTATCCTCAGGGCCCACTGCCAGCGTCTTACACTAGAACTATGCACCTGCTGCCAAAATGTGTTGTTCACACACACATATACAAACAAAATATACACCGGCAAGGACATGGAGCCATGGAGAACTGTCTGGCTTTCTTATATTTTGTTATATACAACAGATGTGCCTTGCAGAATGATGATAACGTAACACGACGGATGTAGATTTTTAAATGTTGAGGTCTGCACCAAATCCAATTTTTGTGACCAAAAATTGCACAATATCACTGGTGAAAAAAGCAGCATATATATATATACAGCATGCTCTTTTCAGCAGTGTTGTGTATAGTTAGATAGATAGATTTGGCGCTTTTGAACATATCGGTTGAGTAAATGATGCAATGGCTCACTTATAAAACCTGTCATTTATTTTGTTTCTGAATATATAATAATAATTTTTTGTTTGTTTGTTTTTTATTGTATATGTTATATGTTTGCCATTTTTGCCTATATAGAGCAGTGTACAGATGACAGGAAACAGATCAGGAAAGGGCCTCGAGCCAGGACTCAAACTCAGGCCCTCTGAAACGCTACTGCATTGATATCGGAGCAATGTCCACAAGGCTATGGCTCTGAAATAAAAACGCATTTTTGAGCAAATTGGTTGAATGAATGATTCAAATGACTCATTCATAAATACAGTCGTTTGTTGCCACCTAGTGGTAACATGAAAACTGCAGTACGAGCCACTGAAAAATCCCTACCAATAATAAAGACTAATATTCTGGAATGCGCAAAAAGGCGTGATACAAACTGTTGGACTCGGTGTGTTCGCAAATATTCTTTACATTTACATTCTTTACACTTTAGTTTTTTGCCTTTTAGTTGCATTGGATTGTTTTCTCTCCTGCTGGGCTTAATGCATTTGTGTCAATGCAAGATGTAATGTTATGAATTAACATTTCCAGTGTATTAATGATATCCTGGTGTGCGCAGTGTACTGTATCGATTTCCATTTCAAAAAGAAAAAAAAGTTCTAACTAAAAGCAAGTAGTAAAATCAAAACTGAAATCTGTGAATACTGAACTGGTTCATGGCAGAAACATCTCTTCATATGCTTTAGCCTGACCCAGACTGTCGTTTTTAAGGTCATATTTCTATTTCAATTTGTAGAGAATTACGTTTCTCAGATGAATTTGTGATTAAATGGTTATAGTCCGATGGGAGAGTGAAGAAGAAAGTGGGGAGGAAAACGTCAATTACTGAGTATGTGATTAAAGTTTTATACATCACTCAACACAGCTTAATTTTGTGACCAGCCGATTTGGTGTAAACAGAGGTGATGTGTAAGATATGTGCGACAAGGGACAGTGTATCCTTCAGAGCACCCTTCCTCTTCTTCACAGGTTAGATGGAGCAGCTTCTGATCCATCTCCTGAGGGAATGTCTAGCAGAAAGGCTTCTTGCATATTTAACCAGGACTTTGCTCTGCTGATGAGATGAGACCTGCTTTCGCCATGCTCTTTTCAGAACATTCCCACACTGGGGCACACGGCTTTATGTTGGGATACAGAGAGGATTGCATGTTTATATATTTAATATATATATATATATACACTCACCTAAAGGATTATTAGGAACACCTGTTCAATTTCTCATTAATGCAATTATCTAATCAACCAATCACATGGCAGTTGCTTCAATGCATTTAGGGGTGTGGTCCTGGTCAAGACAATCTCCTGAACTCCAAACTGAATGTCAGAATGGGAAAGAAAGATGATTTAAGAAATTTTGAGCGTGGCATGGTTGTTGGTGCCAGAACTTTGACTTAAATAACCACTCGTTACAACCGAGGTATGCAGCAAAGCATTTGTGAAGCCACAACACGCACAACCTTGAGGCGGATGGGCTACAACAGCAGAAGACCCCACCGGGTACCACTCATCTCCACTACAAATAGGAAAAAGAGGCTACAATTTGCACGAGCTCACCAAAATTGGACAGTTGAAGACTGGAAAAATGTTGCCTGGTCTGATGAGTCTCGATTTCTGTTGAGACATTCAGACAAATGAGAACATGGATCCATCATGCCTTGTTACCACTGTGCAGCCTGGTGGTGGTGGTGTAATGGTGTGGGGGATGTTTTCTTGGCACACTTTAGGCCCCTTAGTGCCAATTGGGCATCGTTTAAATGCCACGGCCTACCTGAGCATTGTTTCTGACCATGTCCATCCCTTTATGACCACCATGTACCCATCCTCTGATGGGTACTTCCAGCAGGATAATGCACCATGTCACAAAGCTCGAATCATTTCAAATTGGTTTCTTGAACATGACAATGAGTTCACTGTACTAAAATGGCCCCCACAGTCACCAGATCTCAACCCAATAGAGCATCTTTGGGATGTGGTGGAACGGGAGCTTCGTGCCCTGGATGTGCATCCCACAAATCTCCATCAACTGCAAGATGCTATCCTATCAATATGGGCCAACATTTCTAAAGAATGCTTTCAGCACCTTGTTAAATCAATGCCACGTAGAATTAAGGCAGTTCTGAAGGCGAAAGGGGGTCAAACACAGTATTAGTATGGTGTTCCTAATAATCCTTTAGGTGAGTGTATATGTATATACTAAATGTAAATGTAAATGTAATACGATGAAACCAGCATTGGCTCTACCAAGGCTCATAGCATTGGAGGTTTCTGGAGCAATGTGAGTAATGAGAGGTGAAAGACACAACCGCTCTAATTAAAAGTACACAGGAAAAAAACGCGAACCACCAGAGATAAGCATTTAACCGTGAAAATATGATCAGACAGTTAGGGATACAGTTGTTTGGATAAAAAAAAAAAAAAGGTCTCTTTTCCACTCTGGGAGATATTCCCCACTGTTTTGAATGTGGGTAATGTAGATTTATATGGTGGTCAGAAGAGATTAGAGTTTTTAATCAGACCCAGATCTTATTGGAATATCAAATAGAATTAATTGGATTTTCTGCCTTTTTATAACGTGATTAATGTGCCCAGCCCTCGTCGTTTTAAGCAGCTGGGTGCCTTAAGAGCCTCAGCGCTTTACTGTATTTTCACAAGCATGCTTCACTCTCATGGGTGGAGAGGAGCAATAAAAGTCACACTCATAACAAACAAGGTTGACAGCGTATGAACTGAGTGGATTTATTAATTCAAAGGTCATAAATCATAGCTAATCTGATGAATTATGTAATGTTAATCAAATAAGATTGGGTTTGGTTTGCCGCAGGAAGGACAGCACTTCTGTTATTGTCTTGCCGATTACCTGAGCACATCCTTGGAGGGATTTTTAGATTTGGTTATTACATTTAGGAAATTCGAATGAAGGAAGGAAAAGGTCTGGGTTTGTTGGGGGTGGGGAGAACAGACAATGCATTGAATTTCTTACTAGGAATGTAAGTGTGGGCAAACTGCAGCATGTTTGTAAGCAAATTACCCTTTCCACAATGAGGATACAAGATAGAGCTTGTTTAAAAGAAAAAAATTTGCATTTTGTCTAAATTAAGCTAGCTTGGGACCTAATGCTGATTCGTTGCTAGTCATAAACTTTATATTTTGCAACAAATGAAAGAAAAATGATAAATATTAATATATTTTTGCTGCAATAATTGAAAATCAGTTCAATAGATTGTGTAAAAATTACACTGTTGTTTGATCATCATTGGATTCAGATGAGAAGGCCAAGACCTCTGAGGTGGGAGAGGTAACCTTAAAAAAATTAAATTGGACGATTTGTACACCATTTGTACCCCATTTGCAGAAATTGCCAAGATGCGAGTGCCAAATCTATGTTTGCGAAGACTCAAAATGGTTGTACAATTTGTTTTTCTATACAAGCACAAAATGTTGAAGCTAACATGCAGCAGATAACATTTGCTGACAGCTGTTTGCATGCATTTATGAGGGAAATAGCAACAAGAAAATGAGAATTAGAGCAATGATCCACAAAATTCCAAAGCCCTTTTAAGAAAGACAACGCTTTTGGGCATGGCATAGCCTTCCCATTTAAGGCCAACAGTAACCTCTTTACTTGCTTTTCTTCAATCCAGTCCAAAATTGAGAGCCTTTATTTACTGACTAATTTCTTCTTTACATTTTTAGATGCCAGAAAAAAATACAAATGGAAAAATAGAGCACCAACCCACCCCTGAGTTTTCATCATTTGCGCATTTCATTGATTGCCTTTTATAACCCTGCATGTTAAATATTTCATTACTAATCGATCTAGACTTTAAAAGCCTCATTTGAGAATGGCTTGATCATTTACTGTAGTATTCAAGAACACACACAAGCACAAAAAAGACAACATTAGGCTGGAATATCCTTCTTTACTTGCATCTGATAGCTCTGTAAAACTGGAGTGTGCCTCTCTGCGCTGCTTTAAATCTATAGGACGTTTTAACAGCGTGTACACTTACTCCACGGCTGTGTAAAAGTGATAGGATCAGATGGAGGTAAATACCCACAGCACAGCCTGATCACATTCTACTTTTTTCCTGCTTTTCTACTCAAGCAGAACCCAGAGGAGATCGTTCTCACGTCTTTAACTCTCTTACTGCTTTCTGGCTCAGGTGGTCCAGCGCTGAAGTGAGAAGCTGTAATTGGCACGCAGTGCTTCCGTGAATATCCATATTTATCTTCAGGATAACACCTCACGCGCGCTGCAATCTCCAATCCCATGGTGAGAAAGTGCTTTTCATGCTCCCCTTTTTTCTCTCTCTCTTTTACAGTATCTCTCTCTTCCAGTCTTTTCCCGCCTTCACAATAGGTAATCAGCGGGTCATTCTGATTGGCTGTGAAAGCCGGCGCTGTTTAATGAGAAGCAGTGGGCATGTGGGTAAGGAGACAACAGGTGGAGCATCAGTCTCACGCGCTGCAGCTGGGGAGGCACCACTGTTTCTACCAGCTGTCGGGCCTGGATAATAATCATTAAAACCGCAGGCCTGCAAATCATCTTCATACAACACGGGCAAGGCTGCCGTTAAGGACTCGCGTATTATCGCCTCATTTGGCAAGAACGTTTTCACGTGAAAACGAGGGATGGGTTTTGATCATTTCGGATCGACATGCCAACGTAATTACTGAAATCCACCTGGACTTTGGCAAAGCATGTGAACAGACGGGGAAAGAAAAGGCGGTTGAATGAATGTCACAGTGTAATCTGAATTGGGATTGCCGTAAAAAGGCTTTCTTTAAGCTTGGCATGCAGTGAGATCGAATTTATTGCTAAGGGCACACAAATATACTGAGTTAAATTGATTTAATTCAGTAGGTGTTGCTGTGTGAAGTTGCTGCCCTGAAAGCCCAATGCTACGTCCACCTTCATTAGGCTGCAATCCATCATCATCGGATTGGCCGCTTTTGTGGAAATGACTAGGCAGAGGTCTACATGGCTGGAACCACTCAAGGCAAAACAACAAGTGACAAACACTTTTTAAAAGGCTGCAAAATAATCTGTAGCTTTTTGCCGTTTCGTCTCACCTATTCCCAAAACGGATCCAAGAAAAGACCACAGGAAAAAGAAAAATCACCAAATAATATCCCAGTTGTTTCTGCTAGACAACAATGAGATTAAATGCTCAAATCACCTTCTTGTGAGATTTCTCTTCTGATTTTTCTCAGACATGTGTCCTCTGGAGTTTCAAAAGAGATAGCAACAATGACACTGTGATTAGATTTGCCAAGATATAAACTCCAACATCTTTCATCAAATTCTTCCAAGATCAAATTATCTGAATGGTGATATCTGGTTCATTTTGTAGCTCTATACTCTTACTCTGTCAAATACACCTCATTTCTTTCTCAGAGCTCAACAAAAAAAAAAAAAAAGATGGCCTAGGGATAATATGAGAGAGTTGTGATGAAAAGAATTAAATATGTGTATATTTTTAAAATTGACAAAAATATATAAATATAAGCACAGACAAACAGATGGATGGATGGATGGATGGATGGATGGATGGATGGATGGATGGATGGATGGATGGATGGATGGATGGATGGATGGATGGATGGATGGATGGATGGATGGATAGATAGATAGATAGATAGATAGATAGATAGATAGATAGATAGATAGATAGATAGATAGATAGATAGATAGAAATCTCAGTTACATCTCCTGAGTCTCCAATAAACTCCAAATCAGTAATGCAATTAAGATGTCTGCCTCCACTTCAAGAGTCCCTGAGTGTCTGTAAAAATCTGGATGTGATACTAAAGCAGATTGTCAAACCAGCAGGCTTATATCAAGCTAACAACTAATTTTTCAACGAATATGGAACTTGAATCTTTCAAGAGTGATGTATGCACTGTAATTATATACAGATGAATGTAAACCTCTGAATGAAATTAACGCTAAAAGAGGTCTGAGCAAACAGAGGTCCCATCCGCTGTGCAGCGAGATAGTCTAATTGGAGCGTTAGCATACAGCGTAGCCAACAAACTGTGTGAATATTGGCACATTTTTAATAAGTAGATGCTAGGACTGTATGTTTTCCGGCAACTTCAGAGACAGTTTCTATGGCAACTGTGCTCTTTATCTCCACACTGCAAGGGAATATCAGTTGGTTTCCCAAAGATTTCTAATGAAAGTAGTGCTCTTTAATCATGTGACCTCTTAACTAGGCATTAGATGAATGATATAAAACAATCCCCAGCCCTTAATTATGGACAGATGCTTGCTCTGAGGTAAGCCTCTGCCAGCCAAAAGTGAAATTTATGGTCCATCGTGGCAGAAATGCTTAGAGGCCCTTAAAATCTGATGCATTAAAACCCATCTTGGCAGCTGGTGCAATCTGCAGTCATAGAGTTTAAAAGACATTTTACTTAATTATCTCCTGAACTTTGAACAACTATAGGAGTCCTTAATGGTATTCCGGAAAAGCAGGGATCAATGTTGCACATTAGCAAGAGATAGGTCATAGAATCTCTGCCCTTTTGGCTTTGTCATATTAAAAGCATATTAGTAACAGGTTCTTGTTAAGCGCTTGGTCACATTCAGCATCAACAATGCTCCACATGTCTGCTAGAGAACTCTACAGACGCCCCTGAAAATCTTCTTCCCTGTTAAGTATCAACGCTATTTCTCTGAACCAGTAAATGGACAGATGGTTGCTAGAGCCTTATTGAAAACGTTTACTCAGACTTTAAACATTCCACAGTGCTGATTTTGTATTTTGCATTTATTTATTTATTGGAGGAAATGGCATTGATAAATTACATGGGAAATGTGGGTCTGTCATGGGTCAAGAGGTTCTAAAGAACAATCTAGGAAAATATCTACACTGTAAAAAAGAAAAAGTTGCAGCCTTAAAATTTTTAAGTATAATCAACTTAAATTACATTAAACTGACTTAAAAATTAGCTGAATTTGTATAACTTATAAATAAGTTGAACATTGCTTAACTTTGCTTATTTCTGATGAGTTAAAGCAATGTAAAAACATACGTTGTCATAACTTATTGATCATATTATTTTTTTACAGATAGTTTAAAACATGCAAAGTTCATACAAATGTGCTCTTTGTGTTTATGGTGCATGGTTTCCCCGCACAGAAGAAGGAAATTCATACAGGTGTGGACCAACATGAAGGCGAGTAAATTATGACCAGGGGTCTCATTTATAAAACTGTGCGTAGGAACCTTACTAAAAGTGGACGTGCGCCCGAAAGCCAAAAATGGCGTACGCAAAAAAATATTCAGATTTATAAAACCGTTCGTACGCCAGAACCTGCGCAGAATTCACTTTATAAATCCCAGTCAGCGGAAGATTGTGCGTACATGCGTCTCCTCCCCGAAATAACCATATATGGAGCTTACAACGCCTAGTTTTACTATGCAGATCCTAATCTGCATATCATTTGCATATGATTATTCATCCACGTGATAACGTTTAACGGTACAAGACACATTACATTAATAAAAATCAAGTAGTTGCCTATCCTTGCCTTGTTTTTGAATACATAAATCAAATAGTGTAAAATACATTTCAGAGAAAGTTTTTCTCAATCTTTTCCACTGGCTGAATTTTATTTTTAATTGATTTATATTTTTAATGTAAACAGATAGGCCTTGGGCATTATTTGCACAAAACTATTTTCTCAGACAATCTTGTATTATCATGATAAGAAATTATCTCTGTGGTTAAAACATTAAAACACAGCATGCCACAGGAAAAGTGTTCAAAAACATCGCATCCACAACAAATATTTCTATTGACTGAATTTGAATATAAAAATGTTGTAACTTCTCAGTAATGATTTCATGTTTAAGTGCTTAACTCCATTAATTTGAATGGCATATTTAATCTAAATGTTTATATCAGAAGTAAAACATAGTTTAAATCATTATTTTATTTATTTAAACTGTTATTTGCGTCAGTTTCACTAAACGGCTCAACACGCTCGCTGGCGCGGACATTTAAGAAGGGATGGATATTTGCTTCAAGTGACAGGCTTGGTGAGTGAAATTATATTTGTATTATCTTTCTGTATATGTTTAATTTCTTTAGATTTTCTGTCTAAAAGTGACCAAAAATACACTTAACTCCAGCTCACCATCGGTGTCGCCAATTCCCTTTGTCTCCAGAATGTGCGTACGCACGGCTCAAAGTTTGCTTAAAGGTGCGCACATTCTCCCGTCAAGTTTGTTTTTTATAGATCACAACCTTTGCATGGGAACTGGCGTACGTACGTTTCCAGACCCGTTTTGTGCGTACGCACGCTTTATAAATGAGACCCCAGATTTTCATTTTTGAGTGAACTATCCATTCAGTTGAAACCAGCAATTATTATTATTTATTTTTTTAAAGAAGTATTTTTCCAAAAATTTTACGTTTATAAAAGTTAATTCCTAAATATCGTTACGCTTAAGGAATAACACCCCATGACAATTTTACAAACGGAATTAAACAACAAAAATAATCTAAATAATCAGTTTCTTTCATTCAGAAACTGGTAAAATGCTCATCCATGAAGAGGCATATTTAATTAATTCTACATATATTAACTGTATTTTTTATTTATTTGTAGGCTCATTTATTTGCATAAATACGTCATAGAAACACGTTCTTCCAACTGACCAACATAACACATTTATGCCACCAGCTTTGTATTTGAAGTTCAAGTTTTGTGTAAATGTCTTGGTGGCCTCTGACAAAAGAAAACAAGAAGACGTCTCAAAAGGATGGAAAATATTTGATATCCGCTGTTTGTATAGAGTGCACAGTTCACGCTACCGGCGTGCTTGAATACGGACCGATGACCTGCCCGACTCTTTCTTTTGTGATGCTGTCAGAGGAAAATATCCTCTCGTATACTTCTCCCCATGAACAAGATAAGTCTGTCAGAAATAAAAAAGGAATGCGCTCTGTCCGTACGTGATACGGCTCTACACACGGATAAATTGCCCTGCAGATTCAATTGGGGGGCAGGATTGAACTGAGGGAAACCTGAAGAGTGGACTGTTTGCATTGTCATGTGGGCATGAAGTAGCCTATTATTTACTGTGATGAACAAGCCACACAGTCAGATTATAAATGAGCTTTTCCCCAGGAGAGGGTAAACAGTGACACACTTGACACAAAGACAGACATGGTGTTTGCTTTCGCAGCTTTTTCCTCCTCTACAGCCATATGTACAGCACCACACGATGAATGATATTACCTTTGCTTCCCATTTGATTTCCTGAGAGACATCCCATTTTACACAATATCCCAATCTGTTTGAATTGTCTTTGGTGAGCAGACGAAGACATTAATCAGATCTGCAAGTATGAGACAGTTTTGGGTTTTTTTTGTTTTGTTTTTTTCTTCCAGAGGCCAAAAGCATTTTCTAGCAGATGGTAGTTTGGCTGTTTCCATGCACCTGTTTCTCAATTTATTTCTACTTTCTTTCTCAACACATTTCTAATATCTCATCCTATTCTGTCCCACTAGGCAATGAGTCAAATCTTGAAACGTGATAAACGAACCGGTGCAATTTTTTCATTTTAAAATGGAGTGCAAAGTGACAGACCATGTTTCCAGCCGTCTTGATTCCAGAAGTATTCGAGATTTAAAAATATTGCTTAATACATAGTTCTAGTCAGGAA
The DNA here is from genome assembly GCF_949319135.1 of Squalius cephalus. Lineage (NCBI taxonomy): Eukaryota > Metazoa > Chordata > Actinopteri > Cypriniformes > Leuciscidae > Squalius > Squalius cephalus. Next base: position 32,394,562 of record NC_137122.1, on the reverse strand, counting down.
ATAAACAATGCAGCTCTGAAATAAGTCATGACATTTTAAACTTGGTTTCACTTTATTTTGATGGTCCCTTTAACACATTTTTTTTACTATAAGTAACATTGCACCTACATGTCTACTAACTCTCATTAGAGTGCAAGTAGAGTATCAGTAGACTGGTAGGGTTTGAATAAGTTGAACTAGTTGCAGAGTTACTTATAGTCAATATAGTCCAGTCTATTGGAGGACCATCACAAAAAAGAGTTAGCAGATATTAAGCTGACAGACTAATACTCTAATAAAAGTAAGTTGACATGTAGTTGCAAAGTTACGTATAGCCAACAGAATGTTCAAAAGGGACCATCAAAATAAAGTGTAAAGTATTTGAAAAAGATACAAAGTCCAAGTACTTAATGTTTTTTACAGGAGAATGAAATACACAGATAACAAAGTAGTCTGATTAACATATATACAATCAAATGACTCTAAAATATTAAACTACACTGAAAAAAATGGCATACAGTTTTCACTCAGAAATTGCTAGTAAATATCTTAACTAATTACAAACAAACAGCAAGTGGCACATTCAATTTAAACATGAAATTTTGAAGTAGAAACATATGCAAATTATGTTTTTATAGGTTTTACATATGCAAAAATATTTTTGAAGTAAATAAATAGAGTGTACTGACATACAGTAATTGATTATTAGTGTTTTTATATTCAGTTCTGTTATGTCCCCTGTTTGTTTGGACTTTTAAGTTGTAAATGTATTTCTAGTTTCCTGTTTCCTATGTCTAGTTTTGCAGTCCTTTTGGTTCCCCTTGATTGTATCCACAGGTGTGTGTCATTACCCTGTTATCTTGTTAATTTGTCTGTACTGTATCTATAGCCCTTGTGTTTCCCATGTTGTTTGTCAGGTCTTGCTATAGCTGTCATGTTAGTGCACTCAGTTTTGTTTACTCGCGGTTTTGTTTTGCAGCTTTTGAATTGTTTTATTCGATGGTTAATTTAATAAACCCACTACATTTGGATCCAACCTGCATTTGGATAGTCTCTGATTTCGCCACATGACAAATACAACACATATATAAATATATGAGTTGTTTAAGAATGTAAGAAGACAGACTTGATTTCGCCTACACTTTTTTTTTTATTATAAATGATGCTGATATGTAATTAATAATAATAGTAATAATTTCTATGAAAACTATCAAAACCATCAAAACTATCATTATTGCCATAATTTTATTGCAGTTTACAAACACACACATTCAGTGTTTTAACTATGCATTTTACAACTAAATTCACAGTTCATGTCACCGAACTAAAAACACAGCATTCACAGTGAGCCAGCGTGTCGTTCATTTACAAAAAGATTTGATAGAAAGTAGAACTAGAAAGTATTGATCATGACAAGAGTATGAAAGCCCTTGTATATCTCAGTGAGGGACCAGCTGAGGACACTATGCTTTTCCATCCAGCCAAAAGCATTATTAAGAACTGCACATGGAATTTACAAGAGCACACTACTGGACTCAGGCTTTATATTGAGAGTCTACCCTGAAATACTCTTATGCGGTGTATTTGGACTGCCGCACAAGTATTATATTGGCTTTGGCTTTGGAGTCATTGCACAGGCCTTGAGTTTCCATGTGAACTAATTAGAGTGATTGCTATATGGACATTTCTTTCAATAGGAAGCAATTTTACAGTGAGTGTGTGAAGTATATGCAAGCGTCAGCTCTTGCTTGACATGCAGAGTGATCAAGAATATTGATCCTGTTAAATACAATGACACTGTGATGGAACCCTGACTAAAGTTTATTCGTCATTCTAAAAGGATTTTAGAAACATTTCTTATTATTATCAATGTTGAAAACAAAGTTTTTGCTGTTAATATTTTTTAAGGAAAATATGATTCATTCATACCATTCAAAAGATTTGGGTAAGTACGATTTTATTTTGTATTATTAATACTTTTATTCAGCAAAGAGGGAATAAGTTGATGCTGTTACAAAGTAAAATAAAAGCTATTATTAAAAAGCTACAATTAAGCAGCAAAAAATTCAGCTTTGCCATTTCAGGAATAAATTTCATTTTAACATCCTGTAAATTAAAATAGGAAACAGTTCTTTTAAATTGTAATAATATTTCAAATACTATGGTTTTATTTGATTAAACAATCTTTATGTATTGTTTAAGCGTTTGTAGCATATATACACACACTATACTATATTGTAGTATATATACACACAATTTTATATTAAAAAAGGAAGCTTTTCTCAAATAGCTTCACTTTTATTATGTTTATTATGTATATTATGTAGTAGACTGTTAAGTTAGGGTTCATGTTAGTAATAAGTTGACATGTAGCTGCAAAGTTACTCATAGTCAGTAGAATGTCTGTTGTGGAGCATCAAAATAAAGAGTTAGCAGATATTAAGCTGACAGTCTACTAATACTCTAATGACTGGTAGTTCACATGAAGGCTTATAACCTTTTTAATGGCTGAAGTCTGATTACACTGTATTCTGCACAAACTGTGCTAAAATAATAAGTGAGCAGCATGTATGTAAAAGTTGTATTTTTGAGAAAATGACCTGGTTTAGTAAAGAAAAAAACATGTCCCCAAAAGCACAACTTTTGCTTTGCATCACATGAATCACACATTTTATCGATACACCAATGGTTTATGATTTCACTGATCTTATAACGCCTAAAAGCATGGCAATCTGACTGATATCTGCACTGTGTGCATATTCATCAGCCAAGCACACATGAGAAAATGACAGCAAGAGAGAGAGAACTCTTTGAGGAGAGTGGCTGGCTGCTCAAAAACTCAATCAATAAAAGAACCTCTGAAGTGAGCATTGACAAACCTGTTATGTATCACCAGCTTTAATGGATTTTGCAGGTATACAGCCATGCTAGTCTGTATCCAGACCTCTAATTACTTCGCAGGAGGGATGCCGACGACGAAGGGGGGGGGGGGGGGGGGGGGGTATTGGAAATGTTCAATATCCCTTATGCTCCTGGACATGATGCCTGATCACTAAAGGATTTGTCCATAATAAGAGTGCCGACAGCAAACTGCACAGTTATTTCTAGCAATGGACATTAATGAAAAGAGATACTTCAAACTGGTCTCAGTGTATGGGTCAATGATATATAAGTGCTAAAGATGGAAAACATTTCAAGTAGCAATAGTGTATTTCCTTACATTTTGAATACATGCGACTGGACACATCTCAATCACCATTTGCAATAAATAAATAAATTGTCTCTATGATAATATAATTTCCTATTTATTTTTTATTTTTGCTGTATGTATAGGTTGCACCACATGACATTTCTATTTCAAATAAATAATTTCATACCACAACATTTAAAAAAGTTTCCTTTTTTTAAGAATGTCATTCTGTTAATGAGGCTTTTAAATTATGATATCAGGATAGTTGTATCACCCTGACATTTAAAAATGTATGGCAACAAATATATTATTTTGTTTATATATATATGTTTACAGGTAGCCTACTTCTGATATCAGAATGAGTTTTATTTGACAAGTATGCGCATGCACACAAGGAATTTGTTGTGGTTTTTACAGGAGCTCTTGGTACATACATACATACATACATACTGTATATGACATGAGAACAGGCATTTAAATGAGACTAAGGAAAAAAACATAAATAAAATAAACAATAATAATAATAATAATGTGGTATACATCTGAAACAGAAGACTTATGTACAGATTTGTGCATTATGTACTGTATGTACAGCTCTTTAAATAAAATTTGTATACTGTATGTATTTACACAATCTCTAATTATTGCTTCTCTCTCTAGTATATATATATATATATATATATGTGTGTGTGTGTGTGTGTGTGTGTGTGTGTGTGTGTGTGTGTGTCATTTTGTATTAAAATATACATATTTTAATAATCACAGAACAATTGTTTTCAAGTCATTGCATGTATGAATTGCATTTTGTATTTTTGAATCAATTAATAGATTTGACAAAAAATAAGCCCCATTGACCCATGCCATAGCCACATCGATTTAGTTATATTAAATACTGTTTGGACTTAATTGCATCCAGTTTATGCTGTAAGCAAGATTCCAGATCTATTGCAAAACAAATTTGCATGTACTGTCCAGAACTGTAGCCTTCACTAACTACACATAGGTTCTTTAAAGAGACCATCTGTTTCACCAACAGTTCCAAAACACTGGTCCCACTTAGTCAATGTTATCTCATCCTAATAGCTTTGAGAGCATCATTTGTATTTATGACAGCTGCGACTGACAGTGACATCTTCAGTGTTAGAGTTGCAATCTCCAAAGCAAACTTTGCCATGGTGCTTGCAGGGTTGGAATGGCCCATACCGCTCGGTAATCGCTAGCCATGCGGTTAATGACTCATACAAGCTGCTGATTCAAGGTGAAGCTGTTAATGCCATTTGTGTGCTTTCCAAGAGATACAATCGCAACAACTGTGCAATCTTTGCTTTGCTAAATTGAAATAAAACAGCACTCAAGGGCAAAGGATCTAAGGACATCAGCTTTGTAATTCAACCTTATCTGCAAGTTCCAGTCACTTATTTAACACATTGTAGAAGCCACCGGATGCTCACTGAAACCTCCATTTCCCCTTTCTGAACATTTGCTTCAAATTTTAATTACTTGTCAATTTCAAGCTGTCCCAAGGCTTAACACTGCCTGTCAGCTCCCAGTCAGTCCCTCCCAACACGGCAGTGCATTGCTGCCAAGAGGCATTGTGCTCGGGATAAGAAAAGTGAAGAAACAGACCTAGTCTTGAATCTCCATGTCACTGTAATGAAGGCCCTCAAGCATTCAGGTATAGTAAAACCTTTGTTTGCTACAAGACATATCCAGCTGCTAATGTGTGTTGAAGCGCAAGGGACATCGCCACAGGCTTACAACATCCCCATCAATTTAAAATCAAAAGGCTGCCGTCTCAATGTGTAAACAAGAAACATCTATCAAAAGTACATACTTCATATCACAACAAATCAAAGCCCAATATGCCACTTCAGTCCAACAGCCTCTCATGGGTGTTCAGGACCACGGACAGCCCCTCCTTCCCTATTCAACCTCCTCCGCCTCAGTTCTAGGATACTGGCGTATGAATAAAAATAGGGTCCTTCCAGTCTCATATAGTCATGTCACATTCCTGCATGATACCAAGAGGTTTATCCACTGTGTTTATAGATACTTTTGTATGTATAATCTCAGCTATGTATAAGTGCCTATACCTGTAGCTTTCCTAAAATACAGCTATAAGTAAAAATTGGTATCTTATGAATAAAGCATGCATGTCTAAAATTAATCAGATGCATGTTTTATGTATTAAGGTAATCTGGAATAATATATCTGCAGCCAATGAGATTGCTTGATCAACTTTTATATAAAGTTCGTTGTTAGATCTACTATGGGATTTATGTGTTTATTTATGCAGCAGCATCAATAATCAACATCAGCAGCATAAGAGATCTAGTATATATTACTATATATATATATAAAAATGTATGATACTGGTTTGTACAAAAATATTAAGCAGCACAACTGTTTTCAACATTGATAATAATGAATGTTTCTTGAGCCGCAAATCAGCATATTAGAATGATTTCAAAAGGGACTTTTTTCAAAAACATAAAATCTTTCTAACCCCAAACTTGAAAAAGTGAAAGAGTTCTGATTAAGAGTTATACTTGTTATATTCTAGTTATTAACATCTTAACAGCCAAAGCAAGGAAACTATTTCAGTAGTTATTTTATTAGCTTACTTACAATACTATTTGTACCGCAGCTATAATAGACACAGAAACAAACCAACATTATAATAATGAAGCTATAATTTCAAATATCTCATAGTTTTGATTGCTATAAATGTCTGCTTCTGCCTTACCTATGTAAATATTCTCTTTTATTCTCCTCTGTACTCTGGATCACGGCACTCATCTCTCAGAATGATCGGTTCAGAACTGTCTTTATCCATTATAAACACACTCAGTGGGACTGTAAAAGCCTTCTACCTCACATATCACCAACAATTGCACTTGTGTTTTATGACTCTATGTATTAAGTGAGCACATTGGGGTGGCTACATAATTTATCATTCGTTATGCCATATGTGAGTGTTGCAGGCATAAAGGATGCTTTTTATAAAGCCAGATAATATGATATTAATATGAGAGTGCTAATCCAACACCGCACATATAGACATACCGTTTTTTTCACCCCCATCTTGCCATCTTCCGCTCACTCTGTCTATCTGTCTGTCTATCCATCTCTCTCTTTCTTTCTCTGTATCCGCGGCACGATTGCTCTCTCCTCCACAAAGAGCCTGGCTCAGACACCTTGCATACAAAACAGCTGACTCAATCTTCAGGCTGCATAATCAAGATAAGAGAGAGAGAGAGAGAGAGAGAGAGAGAGAGAGAGAGAGAGAGAGAGAGAGAGAGAGAGAGAGAGAGAGAGAGAGAGAGAGAGAGAGAGAGAGAGAGAGAGAGAGAGAGACAGATGCACACATCTAACAAATTATGTTTTTTTTGTTTGTTTGTTTGTTTTTTAACAACGCAACTCTTTGTTGAACGTTAGGTTATGGTTAGGCGCAGCTCTTGTGTAATTCCTCCTGACGAATTATTTAGATTTGCCTTTTACCAATGAATTAAAGTGAGGGTGGAGATTCTCAGTGTGTCTGATATAGCCTAAAGAGTGTGATTCACCATCGGTCATCTATGTACAGGTTGGAGTGAATGATATTTCAGCAATGATACCAACATGCACAAAGATCCAAAATAATAATAATATTAATAATCATTCCGACACAGGGTTTTCAATCGGGTACCCTGAATGTACTCCAGAGGGTCTTTGGGTAAGATATTTGAAACATATAAACTTACATGTTCATGGCATTTAGAGCAGTATATATATTTTGTTACAAGAAATGCAGTATATATATTTTGTGGGTCTGGCTCAAAATCTGGATAAGGGGTCCCTGGGTCTATAAAGGTTGAAAAAGCCTGCTTCAGTTCAATAACATTGATTATTTTAGGCAACAACAATACTTTGCAGGGTAGGCAACCTGTTATAGTCAAAATAAAACAGCTCTGTAAGACCAAAATTATTTAGTTAATTTGCACTTAGCACTTGAAAAAGCTATTAAAATCCTAACATTTGGGTTTTGAGACCTCGGAGAGTCATTTATAATACTCAAATAAAAAGGTATAATACTATATTTATACTCAAAATACAAAATCTTTCATTCCAAATGTGCATGTTTGTCCTGCTAAATGCATTTGCGTCTTTTAAAGGGGAAAGGTGCTTTACTTACAAGCTGAGACACCGTTGCTCTGTTTGCTGATCGAGATCTTACAATACACTGCTCTGACAGTAACATGCCGGACTAAGCTCTTTTCTTATGAACTGTGTTACTCTGTGATTTCTGAGAGTGAGTTTCAAAGTCCATGTAACTGTACAGTTATGTCAGTCAAGGTGAATAAAACGCATATTCAATTGGATGCACATATTTCATAGTTTAAAGCATGCAACACTTACATTTCACAGATAACTAGGCATTTGCATTGATACTCCTCAGTATACAGTCATATAAAACAGATTGGGTTTGGTCATTTTTCATGTCTTTTCTTTTTAAACCCCTTTAGCACTTTTTTTTTAAACAGAGTATGTTTGTAAAGTGTTATTTTTCTTGATCTCGAAGTTTTATGAAATCACTGCATCTACTCCATATAATTCTTTGAATTCTGACTTACTCCAAAGTATGTCTGCGTCATATATTCAATCTCAACTCAATTATAATGTCTCTGAATAATTTATTAGACTACTAGCTTCAAATGATTTCTTAATTTAGCAATCTTAACGTGCAGTCCTCAGAGAGAAACTCATGCACGGCTTTTTCATTCAACAGTAACTCAGTAACTGGTAAACCAATTGTATTTCAGATATACAGTAAGCAGCACACTTTCATGGTTATAACCATTCTGGAAATAGATGAACACTACTAGACTGGGAAACTTTCGGAGCTCTGTTGGTGTAAACGGATACGATTAGCTATGATAAGCGTATTTGCCATGTACAAATCGCACATATATACACTCACGCGATTCAATAGAATCTAGCGACTGAGGGCTGAAAGGGGCAATCAGTTGTCATTTTTATTGGCTAAAGGCGAACTCTAGCGGCAAACTAAACCGGTCTGCTGTCCAAGGTCCTGAAACATTTGGCGACATTCTGGAGATGTTAGCGAAAGCACGAGATATTCAGTCCTGAAACATCTCTAAGTGAGACGCTTTAGAGTTCAACAACCTATCAACTAACATTAATATAGTGTTTCCTTGGTTAATGTAGCTTAGAATTCCATATATGACCTCATCGTGTATACATGTCAAATTATTCCATGCAGAATACTAAAGGACTCCAAAAGAAACCCGCTCACAACTCGCGTGCACATTTGAACGTCGATATACAATCACGCCTTAGTGCAGAACGAAGCGAATTCATGTTCATTTCGAGTCTGGTAAGGCGCGCTGTCAAACTCAACACATTCGACGATGCATTTATAAGTTAGACAAGTCACACCGAGGCATTTGTTGCAAATACGCGGGTGTACAAAAGCCACACGTATAACTTACATGTCACAGCCTACACTTGCAGTCCTTTCATTTCTCGTCCAACAAAACCAACGTTAGAAGCGACGTAGATGCGACATTCCAAAGCATTTCTCACTCACCTTTTTCGCAGAGCGAAGCGAGAGTCTCTCCGTAACCAAACCGGGGTCCCTATGTCACCATGTATCCCCTTGACATTTTCTAAGAGCCAGTAGATATCGGACGGGGGCAAAAAAAAAAAAAAAAAAAAAAGCAAAAAAAAAAAGCAAACAGCAAACAAAAAAAACACACACACACACACAAGGTTCCTCTTGGCCTCGGAATACAAAGAGCTGCAGCTCCTCACTGCGTCAAGCGCTATCCTCAAAGATCCACTAAAGAGCGAGTGATTAATTCAAGGCAGAGCCTTTATGTGTTCCGCACAGACAGAGACATGGCAGAGTTGTTTTGTCTGTCATAACGCGAGCGACAGCGCCTTACAACTATTTCCAGTCATTTATTAGTTGAGTTGAGTTGAGGAGCGGGACTAGAGCACTGCTCATCCACAAGTCCAGTTGGGGCAAAGTTAAATCTCATAATAAGATTGTAGGTTACTGCGAGGCTATAAATGGTGTGGGTTCGACACTGAACGGCTGTGTGCCACGTGAGAGAACTGATCTGAGATTTTAACACATCACTGTACGCAGAAAGCATTTAAAAATTGCGAGTTATTTTCGAATTTGTAATTCTATAAGCAACACGTGGAGCAAAATATAGAAGACTATGTAGAATAAACCTTTGGTAAACACTAAATTATTTAGGCTGCTGGTCGAGGCAGGAAAACTATTTACTATCTTGCAAAGTATAGCTACCACAATACCTGTTGTGCAGGAACACATTTAAAAATTAATAATACTCGAACCGGTTTATTTTTGTCATTCGGTTCAGCTGAAGATTTTGCATTAGTAGAGCACCGCACGCACTACTTTTTAACGGCGCTTTACCACTACTAAACCAGTGTTGTGCCTGAACGCGTTCATTGAACGATAGTTCATGAACTCGTTCATATTTTGGGTGAACGTGAACTGAACGTACTTACTGCCTGATGAGCGTTACTGTGAACTCGTTCATTCTGGTGTCTGTGAACGGCACGCTCTCTCAGTTTAACTTCGTTCAATAGAGTGCCAGATTTCTATAGAGCCTTCCAGTCGAAAGCCCAGCTAAAACACACCGTAAACCGGCCTTAATATGTAGCGGAAAAAACACCCAATCTGGCAACACCAGCCACCAGTGTCTACTGACTCTCTTGTTCGATCTCGTTCATTAAAACGAACAAATCTTTTTTCGAGTCATTTCGTTCATTTAAGGGGCTTTAAATGTTATAAACTGGCAAATTCCCAGAACACATCCACCTACGTAATCTTGATCATATTCTGAATTAAGAAATCATTATAATGCAGTCAAAAATCGTTTACAGGGAACATAAATAATTACTTTACCTTCCGAGTCTTTCGTTCATTTGTCACGTGACAGACGCAATGAATGGATCGTTCATGAACGATCATCACTTACGTTACAAATCAAAACAAAAAGCAGCAAGGAGGCGTCGTATGATCATTTAAACGAGTTTTATGGCAAGGTCGGTGAGGATGGATAAAATCTGACGCATAGCTTCAGTGTTAAAACTGATAAAATAATTGTCTGTGGTTCTATATGGGCTGTGGCAATCATTTTGAAAAATAATATCTCGCAGCAACATGGAAAAAAATAACTATGAACTAGTTCATTTTTGGAACTGTGAACTTAGTTCAAAATTTTGAAGTATGAACTATGAACTGAACTAGTTCATTTTAAAATTTGTGAACTGAACTTTGAACTAGTTCATGTAGAAAGTGAACTTTCCCAACACTGTACTAAACACATCTAAAGAAATCTAACTAAACAAATCAAAAACAAATCTAAATGAATCAAAAACAGCGCAGTGCCAAAAATGGACTCTTACAAGACGGTTATTTTAGTGAATCAAATAGGCTATAGCGCAAGTATGGTCCAAATACTGAAATAAAGATGCAGTTCGTTATAATGTATATTAATAAAACATAGGCCTACCAGTAGTTCGACTCCTGCATAAATGAATAAACGAGTCATATGAACCCTTATGACTCAGTGTTTATTAAGTTAATCTGACTCAGATCAGTTACCCGAAACTATATTACTTCCGTTATGAACTGTTATGTTGTAGGCTACTTCAGTCTCTTGACACCACTGTCATCGGTGCACCTAAATTAACCGATTCATATGATTCAGTTGTTCAATTAAAGATACACAATGGTGAATGAATACACATTTGTGAATGAATGGACAAATTTAATATGTAGTTAGGACCAATTATTGAATTTTAAGAAATGCCATTAAAAATCTGCAAATTTTTTTTTTTTTTTAAGAATTCTATTCAATGTATCTCTGTTAGCTATCCTTTTCCAACAGACTGCTAAGGGCATGTAATAAGAATTGTTTTTGGGGTTTTTTTTCAAAGTGATAAACAATCATTAATGGAACTGTTATTGAACCAGAATCATTAACAGAAAACAGAAATATACTCACTAAATTCCTTAGCAATTCCGATCCCTTGTCCACACATACTACTGTAAAATGCAATTTTACAATTTCTTGTCGTATTCGTACAGGGAGTTGATAGGGAAAAGAATGAGAAACATCATTTCATATTGACTTTCTGCACTCTTAGGAACAGCACCAATCCACCACATCCTCCAAATGCACTCAGTCACAATTTAAGGTTGGTAAACCTTTTGAGGTATACGATTGACAGCCATTCTTCATACTTTGTAGCCTTGACTCTCTGGGGGGGCTGTACTTGAAGAAGAGGGCAGGAGGGAGCTGTGGGCTGGTGCCTAAGTGTCTGGCACAGGATGGATGCATTGTGAGGCTGAAGTTCCCAAGCTCTCTGCAGCACTCACAAAGAAGCACGCATGCACTGAGTGGGCATCCATCTGTAGAGAGACGCTGGTGATCTGGTGCATTACCTACAGAGTGGCCGTGCTTTTGTGTGTGTTCCTGCTGAGGATCAGCGGTCCGCACAGCTGCAGGGCTGGGGCTGTCAGCGCTGACTGCTCATTAGAGTGGGCAGGCTGATGTGACGAGGTTAGGTTAAATGCTTGCTATTCCTGTTGTAGGTATAGCAGTCAATCGCACAGAATCAAACGGGGGGTGAGACAAGGGGTGTAAATTAACCCTCGTAAGTATTATGCAACACAGCAAATGTCGTAGAGAGTCTGTGCTCAACTTGTGTCACAAATTTTCACTTTATTTGAAAGTATACTAGCTTTCTCAAACTAATAATAGTTGAAGCTATGTTTAAGTTAGGAGGATGGAAAGGGTTGTAATTTGTATCCATTCTAATGAATTCCAGCTAATTAATAATGAAAGGAAGAGTTCTACTGCTAAATACCTATTGGTCTGTATGCTAGCTCATTTGATAATATTAAATGCAAGTAAAACTTGCCAATGAGCAAGAGTCCCTATGATAGCCACCAGAGGGCACCGCTATATATACTGCATTTTCCATTACCCATTGCCTGGACTGATCATGTTCTGATTACTGCCACCTGTCCGTCATTACCTTATTTATGTTTGCCTTTTTAAACCCTGTGTGTTCATTTTCTCATTGCGAAGTCTTGTCACACTGCATTTCTGAGCGTTATCATGGTTCCCTGTGTCTTTGTTTTTGATTCTCTGCCTATTCTTTGATTTTCTGGATTATACGGTTTTCTGCCCGGTTGCTCATTTGAATTGTTTGCCCGTGTGTTTGACCTTTTGCCTGATAGCTATATGGATTACGATTCTGGACTGTCCCAATAAAGCTGCATTTGGATCTTCAACCTAAGGGTACGTTTACACGACATCGATATGCTTAAAACGGAGAAGTTTTTCCTTTGAGTTTGCCGCTTACAGACTACACCATTGTCAAAACGATCACCATTCACATGGATCTACGTGAATGACAAAAAAAACGCTGTATTCTGCTGCCAGGCCATTAGATGGCGATGAAACACTATAGACTGAACATGTAATAGGCATGTGCATGACGTCATCATCTTCAGAGAATTATTATTATTATATATTTTTTTTTATACAAATGGAGAACATTTTCAAAAACTTGCACTTTGAAACACGTTTTCAAAAGTTTGTGTTTTCAGGCACCCAAAATGTTGTTGTTGTCGTGTAAATGAACGGCCAAAACGCATAAAGTTTTACTGTTTTAGTTTAAAACCGTGTCATGTAAACCGTCCCTAAATGATGAGATGGGAATCATATTTAATGATTCTGTTCCTAGTTCTATTCCTCTTGATGATTCCAATTGCTTAAAAACATTAAAAGAATCATCACTATTAACAGAAGAAATAAATATTTTCAATAAGTGAATACTATATATATTTAAAAATAATAATAATAATAATAATAATAATCTTTTTAAACAATTCTTACATTTACATTTAGTCATTTAGCAGACGCTTTTGTCCTTAAGCGACTCATTGTGGCAAAAACAACGCAAGAAGTGCTCAAAATACGAAGTTCAGGCATTGTTCAGAGTAGCATAAGCCCGATAAGGGAGGATTAAAGGAAAAGGAAAGAATTTTTATTTATTTAATTATTTTTTATGAGGTTAAGAGCTCACGGAAGAGATGGGTTTTCAGCTGTCTTTTGAATGTTGCCAGGGATTCTGCGTTCCGGATGAGGGTGGGGAGAGCATTCCACCAGCATGGAACCGTGAATGAGAATGTTCTGGAAAGTGATTTGGTGGCTCTCTGTGATGGAACCATGAGACGTCGCTCGTTGACCGATCGTAGGCTTCTGGTAGGGATGTAGGCTGAAAGTAGGAGGGAGCTGCAATTCTTGCAAAAGGTGTCTACATATATTTTTTTAATGAGGCCACAAATACAATAAGACATTTTTATATAATTTTATTTGTAATAAATATTAATAAAGTTTTTTTTTTTTTTTTTTTTTTTTTTTTTTTTTTTGGGCACCACTGAATAGTGCAGGAATCCATGTCAGAGTGGTTAGTAACAATGTTTCAGTTGCATCAGTCGGAAAAAAAAGGTGCAAGATCCATAAATGGAACCAATATTTCTTGTATTGTAATCGTTCAATGGAACAAAAAAAAAATAATACTGAAAATATCAGTTCAGGGCTCATAGACAATTCACATGGTAGTGCTTCTCACTGGTTTTTATCAAAAATCCTGCACAATTCGTTAAACATGTATTTTACAATCAAATGATAAAATGAGGCATTTTAAGACATGCACATATCACAAAGCAACTATTCCGCCTGAATCCGAGTTGCAGTGATTGGAAATCCCAGTGAGCAAAACAGAATGACAAAATCTGACTGATTAAATGTGAAGCCAGTGTGGTGGGAAGAAGATGCACACAGACACTCTGCAAATTGTCCATTCACCTACAATCAGTCTACAAAGCATGGATATGGGATTTTATTATATTTGCGCTGAGCTGTCTAAACTAAGGCTAAATATTTTAATAGCTGTCAATATTATAGAGAGCAGACTCTAATGTCTGTAAATGGGTTTTGGGGAGAGGAGAAGACAGGCTGTGAGGTGAGTTATTGGTTGTGATTTATTCAAATCCTCCATTTATTTGCTAAGCCTATTAGATGGCGAGGAGAAAGAGGAGGCTAGTTATAATTCAGAAGAGGAAATGTTTAGTGGCAGTCGATATAATGGAGCATCTGCCACCCTTGAACGTGGCAGATCCATCTTAACATCTGGACTGTAGGACAGATGCCTGCAGCTGTCCTCCTATTGCTTGGGAAATGTCAGAGAGATGAGATACTATTAGGTCCAGGTTTATTCAAATGCGTGATTTAAGTGTCGTAGTAGCAATGGTAGGCCATTTGTTTAAGTGACTCAACATTTTTCCTTCACAGCAGATGTGGATGACTGCCGTTGGTGGTGTGAAGTGCTCATTGATTACAGATTTTCATGCCATATGGGCCTTCCATGATGTTTCTTTGTAGGGCACCTCTAATATTTCCATACGTCGCTTCTGGAAAATGCATGGGACTTTCAATTTGAAAGTGAAATGTAATTGTTATTATTCCATTTCTTTTTTAATTCTCAGCTATTATTGTCAAAATTGCATTATGCAAATCCATGTTTAGAGGATTACTGTGTTTAAAATATGAGAATTACATTCCATGAATGAATGGTGTCTGTTTATGTGAGTGTGTCGAACTGTACATGTGCATCTCCCGCCATCTCACTCTGCAAAAGTGTGAGGAAAAAAAGGTGGATTGTCTTTGATAAGTGTTTTGTCTTGCTCCTCCCTCTGGATTTAAAAGTCTCATGAATAATGCAACAGTATGACAGCCTGCATAAATGTTAAGCGGCAATGTAAGTTGGTGAATATGTAACGTTCCCTGTGAGTTTCAGTCGTGCAGCATTCCTCGACATCAGCAGAATTGTAAAAGCACAGCAAGAATGATGTAACAGCATAAAAAAAAAAGGCTTTTACTAACAATTATACAGCATGAGCCAGTGGAAAGAATGACATTGGGTTATCATGACTGCAGAGCCTTAAACTTTAAGAGTTTTTTTTAACAACTATATTTCATTCTAACAATTGGAAAGAAATCATAGCATCTTTTGAGGTGTGTGATGAACCATCATTTACATAAACATGCCGAGTTCACTCTCTGAGGTAACAGCGGTTCATTACGTAGGAGTTACATTTGCATAGATCTGAATATGCAGTGACACCGGACGAGTTTGGTACAGACTGTGCTTCCTTTGAGACAGTTAAGTACACATCTTTTTGGTAAATTAGTGTTTTCAATCTTTAATAAAATTAAACATAAGTAGAAACAAACACAGTTTCTAGAAACCGGTTACTGGAAAGCATTGGTTGAGCTTCCAAACCTCCACTCACAACCTTCAAGAAATAGCATCTCTTCTGCAAGCACTTATCTTCTCATTCTCAAACAAACACACTTTCTATAAATAAGATCTAAAAAAAAAAAAAAAAAAAAAAAAGTCTTCTTCTCTGCTATATCTTTCCCTTTTCTGCACCTTTACTTCTGCTCTAGCTTCTGTACCACTCTTGAAACTTGGCATTGTGGGACTACAACAGTTGCTGGCTCTTGTATGATAAATTGCATGAGATGTTTCTCATTTGTAAGTCGCTTTGGATAAAAGCATCTGCTAAATGACTAAATGTAAATGTAATGAGTTTAAATCTCTACCCCAAAGTATGAGCAATTGTAGTAATGGTGCTTGCCTTAGCAAGCTCCTCTTAATATTTCTTTATCTTACACTGACGATACGACAAGACATGAAAATCACATCAATCTGTTTTTGTCATTTGGATGAATCCAACTCATTATGCCATATTCACAGTGCAAAGGCGCCAATGAAGCTGCATCTGAAGCTGACATACCATGAAAAAAGTGTATTTACATTTAATCCTGCACAGAGGTGGCATGAATGCAATTTCACCATATGTACCATGAAAAAGTGCATTTTAATGTTGCACAGATTTAATGTGGCATAAATGCATTTACACATAAATTTACAATAATGTTATTAAATTAATATTCAAAATATTAATAAATAGCAATAAGTTATTATTATTATCGTCATCCTAAATGCAAATAATGGGCCATTTACATGACACATTTTGGGGGCCTGAAAACACAAACTTTTGAAAACGAGTTTTTTTGAAAAGATATCGCGATCATCTAAATGTATACAAAAACACGAATTTGTGAAAAAGATGACATCATGTGTATTACTTGTTCAGTCTATAGGCGCATAGTGTTTCTTACAAAGGGGCATCGCCAACTACTGGCCTGGCATGAATTAAACAGCGTTTTTACTCGTTTTCGCGGATCCGTGTGAACGGCGATCGTTTTGACAATGTTGTCATTGTACTAAAAATGGGAAAGTTTTTCCTTTGCGTTTTTCACGTACAGGAGTTGCCGTGTAAACATACCCTGGCTATAAAACAATTCTAAATTCTGACAACATCAATTGCAATATTGTAATTCATTCTTACAATATTACTTTAATAGCTAACATGCATGAAACAATAAACAGTATCTAGGTTAATGTTCATTTCTAATTCTAAATATACAAATAAATTAATTTAATTAGTTATTGTATCATGAATTAAAAAATATATATTTATAATTATATAATTATAAACAATAATATTATTTATTATCAATATCAACCTAAAAGATTATTAAACACTGTTAAAAATATTGTTCATTGTTAGTTCAAGATACCTAATGCTTTAACTAATGTGAGCTTATTGTAAAGTTTTATGAAATGAAATGTATACTTTGTCATGGCATTAGCAAACAGATTATTATGAAGATTATTATGATTATTATTATGAAAGCGGTCATATAGGGATTGTCAAAGTTTTTTTTTTTTTTTCCCGTCACCTTACTGAATTTTTCGTCAACGATACCAGGGAATTTTTATGGTATGTTGGTCTACTAGACTTTTACGGAAAAATTTCGTTTGGTCCCCGGGGGCCACCCCCCCCCCCCCCCCCCCGCGCTGGGGCCCCCGTAAATTTTTCGTCAACGATACCAGGGACACCGAAGCACCGGGGAACATGAAATTTGGTGGGCATGTAGCCCCACTAGACTTCTAAGGAAAAATTTCGTTTGGTCCCCGGGGGCCACTCCCCCCCCCGCGCTGGGCCCCCCCAAACCCCCAAAAATGCAGTTTTTCCTAAATAACTACCTGAACCGTGGCACCGAGGATGAAGAAATTTTTATGGTATGTTGGTCTACTAGACTTTTACGGAAAAATTTCGTTTGGTCCCCAGGGGCCACTTCCCCCCCCCACGCTGGGGCCCCCGTAAATTTTTCATCAACGATACCAGGGACACCGAAACACCGGGGAACATGAAATTTGGTGGGCATGTAGCCCCACTAGACTTCTAAGGAAAAATTTCGTTTGGTCCCCGGGGGCCACTCCCCCCCCGCGCTGGGCCCCCCCAAACCCCAAAAAATGCAGTTTTTCCTAAATAACTACCTGAACCGTGGCACAGAGGATGAAGAAATTTTTATGGTATGTTGGTCTACTAGACTTTTACGGAAAAATTTCGTTTGGTCCCCGGGGGCCACTTCCCCCCCCCCCCCCCCCCCGCGCTGGGGCCCCCATAAATTTTTCGTCAACGATACCAGGGACACCGAAGCACCGGGGAACATGAAATTTGGTGGGCATGTAGCCCCACTAGACTTCTAAGGAAAAATTTCGTTTGGTCCCCGGGGGCCACTCCCCCCCCGCGCTGGGCCCCCCCAAACCCCCAAAAATGCAGTTTTTCCTAAATAACTACCTGAACCGTGGCACCGAGGATGAAGAAATTGTTATGGTATGTTGGTCTACTAGACTTTTACGGAAAAATTTCGTCTGGTCCCCAGGGGCCACTTCCCCCCCCCGCGCTGGGGCCCCCGTAAATTTTTCGTCAACGATACCAGGGACACCGAAGCACCGGGGAACATGAAATTTGGTGGGCATGTAGCCCCACTAGACTTCTACGGAAAAATTTCGTTTGGTCCCCGGGGGCCACTACCCCCCCGCGCTGGGCCCCCCCAAAACCCAAAAAAATGCAGTTTTTCCTAAATAACTACCTGAACCGTGGATCCAAGGATGAAGAAATTTTTATGGTATGTTGGTCTACTAGACTTTTACGGAAAAATTTCGTTTGGTCCCCGGGGGCCACTTCCCCCCCCCTGCGCTGGGGCCCCCGTAAATTTTTCGTCAACGATACCAGGGACACCGAAACACCGGGGAACATGAAATTTGGTGGGCATGTAGCCCCACTAGACTTCTACGGAAAAATTTCGTTTGGTCCCCGGGGGCCACCCCCCCCCCCCCCCCGCGCTGGGCCCCCCCAAACCCAAAAAAAATGCAGTTTTTCCTAAATAACTACCTGAACCGTGGCACCGAGGATGAAGACATTTTTATGGTATGTTGCTCTTAAGGGCCCACATCAACCTAGCCCATAATCACTCATTTGTGATTTGCGCCCCTCCCATAAAAAATGAAAATGCAATATTATTCTGCTTTAATCGCCCCTATCTTCAGTGGAGATGTTCAGAACTGCACCATATTTCATGTGTATGATTAACTTGACATCCTCTGGGGGTATCCTCTGCTAAGTTTTGTAGAATTTCATCCATGGGGGGGGGGGGGGGGGGGGGTATAAAATAAATTCATTTATGTGCACATTTAGTGACTGTACACTCATCGGCCTGTAGATGGTGCTGTTGAGCGAAGGGTTGCTGGTTTAGGATGATACTGTCACACACACACATGCAGGAATACAAACAAACGCAAGCATGCACACACACTGACATCCACACGCACAGACACACACCCATACACACACATACAAATCCACATGCACAGACACACAAACACACACGCGCACACATGTACGCACACATACATACACGCACAGACACACACAGACACACACATACACAAACACACACACATACACACACACACACACACACACACACACACAGACAGACATGCACATACTATTACTTTTTTTAGGTATATACATAAACACGCAATACAGCCAAATTACTCCACGTCATTTATTTTTGTGGAAAGCCAGTGCAGGCCTGAGCGGCGGTCATATTTTGTACCGCGATGCGGTACATCTAGTTTGTTTACTAACTTAAAATTTGCAGAAATGAGACAGACCTAAAGGAATAAATTCCTCATTCACTGCACCAGTGAGCGGGACATTTTCGAGCACAGAAAGATCTTCTGATTTTGTTTAGCTGCCGGATTTGTTCAGGAGGCCAAGGAAACTTGAAGGCCTCTGGTTGAGTCATGCAGCTCTTCATTCAAAGTTCCAGTACAGCTCCAAAACCGGCTCTGATGTAGACAGGTATGTATACACATACGCACAGTCTCAAAAACATACTCACGCAACATGCACCGTGACCCCGCAGTGGCAGCTTGCGTCCCGACTGCTGGGATAAACACACCACCGACTCTAAAAGCTTTACAAAAGAGCAACATCTTCTCTGCCAGCAGTGACATGCCTCTTTTCTCCCCAGACTCTGGAATAGAGGGCCTTTATTTGCAGCAGCATGGAGGCAGAGTGTGATGTCTGATGTGTGTACTTTCAGGTTACTCAAGCCATTCGCAGCCCAAGTCGGGAGTTATGTCCCCAAGGGCCGCCCTACTCCACGGCTGTAAATAGTGGTTGCATCAGATTGATACACTTACAAGGAACAAGCGCACAGGGTTATTTGGGCAGTGGACGCATGGCATGCATAATTAAAATTGGCTAAGTGCCTGTGCACAGGGTTTGGGTCATTACTGCCAGCTTGTTCCTTGTCCATCAGCTAAAGATGACATTTCCTGCTTCCTTTTATATCTACGAGTATTGGCTGGCAAATATAGCATGTACTTGTTTTACCCATTCGGTCCTATCTATATTCAGAGCTAGATGAAAGGGCAGCCGCTTTTTCTTTTTCTTTTTCTTTTTCTTTTCAATCACCTCCCTGATTGTGTGCGAGTCTCCAGTCTCTGCATTGTCAGTTTTGTGTCCATTGACGCCCATGGGAATGATTTGACGTCTGGCTACTCTTAGCTGAATAGCTTATCAGGGTGTGATAGCATTTTCTGGAATCACTCTCGCTGTCTGGTCAGCAGTCAGTGGCATTATGCTCCGCACAATGGCACATTACAGGGCTTGGGAAGACAGGAAGCACTCTGAAAGAAGGGGCTGGATTCAGTTCGGGTATACGCGAGGCTCAAATGCATTTGAATGCGATGCATGCATGGGAATAAGGCATTCATTTGCTAGGCTGGCAGCAGGCCTGATAAACCACGGGCGCCTTTGACTTCCTGCCAGAGCACTCGCTTATGCAGTCAACAATCCTTTCACCTCTGCACTGGCACGCTGCTGCTATGCATCTACCTGCGGAGGAGAGAAGCGGATCTATCGCTTCGCCTGTGGCATGCCATAATTTACAATCCCTGCTGTCCTAGGACAAATTTATGAGTCAATATTGATAATATAAACATTCAACAGAATATGGCCTCTTCTATATCATGGCCATATTGTAACGACCTGATTTCATTGTTCATTAAACATCCCCCATGCTGTTGTGCTGTTCAATAAGGCCTAAGAAATCAAGCTGGAATAGGCTGAGTGTGTAAGAACAAACAAACACAAGCTTGGGTGCCTATGTGCGTATCAATTCAGGAGAACATTTGTATAACATTGATGTCCTGTTTTTTTAATGTCTACATGGGCTGTTAAAAAAAAAACAATGTTTGTCAATTCTACAGAATAATACAAAGTTCTGTCATGAAACTCTTGATGGTGTAGCATCTGGACCAATCAGACACACACAAATTATTCATTTATTTAATGAATAATCCAGCAAAGTCACTCTCCCAACAAATGCCTGTGAAACTTCCCCCAAAAACGAACATCCCAGATGAAGCTAACACACTGGCAGAACGCGGTGTCTTGTTACAGGACACACAGAGACTGATAAGAGGTTTTTACGATCCAAAAGAATGTCCAGAAAGCTGCGACTCTTACTCGAACTCTTACGACTCTTTCAAGAAATAAACCCTGTTAATTCTATGTATTATATATATAACCATTTGAGAAATGTGTAAACGTATCTAATTTTCCGATATCATGATTTTCCTTTAATGTGGTTGTCTTTTGTATTCTTGTAAACTCTATTGGGTTCATATTTCAGACTTTGGATAATATGGTTAACCAAATCAAATGTGTGGCATTTTTGGTATCTATAAACTCCAATCTTCATCCCCGTTTTGTTCATTTACATTACATTCTGCTAACTTTGTGACGCATTAGTTTTATAAGCATCTTGAAAATTCTTGTGTTAAACACCCAATCAGATTACATGTTCAAAGACAATGGTCGTAAAATAATTTCCCTCCCAAGGAAAATCCTCTCATTGGCTCTTGCACCTGCAGAAGTTGTTACTTCTTCACACTTTAAAAACCCAAGATCAGCTTTTAGCTCTCTCGCTTACTCCCTTTCTGAAATGCTGACGTGAAGATGATGCTGAGCTAGAAGCCTCTAAGGACCCACCAAGCTTGTGCCAGGCTGCAGCCTTGTCTTTCCATTCACCAAAGATACTCTGGAAACCACTGGTTCTCTCTCATCAAGACCACATCAGCAAAGATCAACTGGAGCCTCAACAGATTGCATCAGGACAGTTTAATTCAAATGGGCGAGACATGCAAGTATCAAACTTAGTCTCATTATTTGATACATTAAGTATCCTTACCCCTTCTAAAGAAGGGCGTGTTAGAACTAAACTGATGGTTTGCTCAAGGCTGTTGATCTGCTGAACTTCAAACAATGCTATAACTTCTTGCTTTCCTGTATTCTGCTTCAGCTCTCCTTCCCTTGGTAAACTGTATGCATGTATGTGTGTGTATGTTAGAGTAGTTTAAGTGTTTAGACTAGTTAACAGAGGTGGGACAAAGTCATTGTTATGCAAGTCACAAGTAAGTCTCAAGTCTTTGCCCTCGAGTCCCGAGTCAAGTCGAGTCAAAGATGAGGCAAGTCCCGAGTCGAGTCAAAAGTCAAAGCCAACAAGTCTCAAGTCGAGTCCAAAGTCCTACCATTTTAGTTTCGAGTCATTTCAAGTCCTCTACCACAGAAATAAAATGTATACAAATCATGTATGTCTGTAAGATTTGTATTTATTTAAACCTCTTTTTATACAATGACATTAATTAAATACAGTAAAAAACAGAAAATTTAATGTTCACAAAAAATGCTTGCATTTCAACAGCATATTGCACTACAACAATGCACAGCATGCAGCTTCAGTCCTGTATTGTATTGACCTCATATTGCAAAACAGTTTAACTTTCAAATAGACATGGGTCGTTTTAGCCTAAACCTTTTTAAACATGTCATCAATAAAATCCTCAAAATGATCACTTCTGAAAAACTGGACCAACCAATAATGCCTCCATAGAGACTGGTGTGTAAGAGAGAGAGAGAGAGAGAGAGAGAGAGAGAGAGAGAGAGAGAGAGAGAGAGAGAGAGAGAGAGAGAGAGAGAGACAAGCAGTTTAAGACAGTTTAAAAGAGACAAGCGTCTATTGGGGACTCGGCTATTATTTGAAGTTTTACGGTACATCCGATAAGGTGCTTAGCATTCGTTCAAAACTTACCTTTCTTTGTGCAACTTCAGGCAACTTCAAATTGCAACTCGTTTTTTGTCGACTACCTCGTAATTTTTATAGCCAAATGAAACTACCTTCGGTATCATTTTGCCTACTGGCGCGTTGTTGCTTGTTGCGCTTCATTGGTTGTCTTGCAATGGCCTGCTTTACGCCGTTTCACACATACTCCGTGTGCAGTGCGTAAGCGGTGCGTGTTGCAGTGCGTATGCGGTGGAAGACCAGCACGCGCAATAGTGCTTTCACATATGCTGCGTTTGCAGTGCGTGATCCGCGGCTGTACCACAAATACATAGCCTACTCACTATTTGTATTTCAAATCCAGAAGTTAAGCAACTTTTATTTAAAAAAAAGTTTTTTTTGTCAGCATTGCGATTCTCTTTGTACACACTCTTTAATAGACGTATTCACGTTTAAATACAATTTAAACAACGTATTATTTAATGCATTACTCTTATATAATTATATATTAAGTTGCTCAAGCAAGTGGTAAAATATTTAACCACGTACTTATATTAAAATCGCATAGCCTACATTTTAAATTAAAACTTAAAATTGACAAAAACAGCAGACTCATACTCTTTCTTTTGCATAATTTAAATCTTTATACAATAAATCTCGCATGTCACAAAGAACTTGTTTTTCCACCTCCACGAATGAGACGAGTGTTCATTATGTTGCCTTGTTGAAATTTGTATTTTCCCTTGATTTACCTCGGTCTTAACGTCTCAGCATTGCGATTCTCTTTGTACACATATACACTCTTTAATAGACGTATGCACGTTTAAACACAATTTAAACAACGTAGGCCTATTATTCAATGCATTACTTCTACCTATATTAAGTTCCTAAAGCAAGTGGTCAAATATTTAACCATGTAGGCTACTTATATAAAAAACAGCCGACTCTCATGCCTTTTCTTTTATATTTAAATTAATACAATAAATCTCGCATGTCACAAGGAACATGTTTTTCCACCTCCACGAATGAGAGTGTCGTTCATTATGTCGCCTTGTTGAGGTAAATTGTAGTTTTCCTTGCTTTCCCTGGTCTTAAAGTGAAAATAGTATTTAATTAAATACACTTATGGTGAGATTACTACATTTTATTTAATTAATCGCATTTATGGTGAAATTACTACATTTTTAGGTCAATCTGTGTTCATTTTGACCACGAAACATGCGCTGTCACTTTAATTCAGCGTTTGCAGCACAGCAGAAATAGACTTGGTGCGGAAACGATCGCGGCACTGCTGTATACGCACCGTACCTGGAACGGATCGACGGACTTCAACCGCGTGCAGTGTGAAAGCTCTAACCTGTTAACATGGGTACGGAAAAAAAATACGCACCGCTGGCGCATACGCACTGCAAACGGAGTAGCCTATGTGTGAATCGGGCGTTAGATGCTGTCGAATCAAAACAACGTGGGACTACTGATTGGATGTCGTGCAGGCAGCGCGCGCTCTCTGCATGCATACAGGTGGTGCACATTTTTTTCACAGATGCAGATAAACTGAGAGCGGCGCGGCCATGTAAACATTTTTTTCCCCAGTTTTCATGGGAAGTAGCAAGTCTTCTCGAGTCAAAAGGCGCAAGTCCAAGTGAAGTCACGAGTCATTGATGTTAAAGTCCAAGTCGAGTTGCAAGTCTTTGTACATTTTGTCGAGTCGAGTCTGAAGTCATCAAATTCATGACTCGAGTCTGACTCGAGTCCAAGTCACATGACTCGAGTCCACACCTCTGCTAGTTAATACAATCTTGTTCATGTCACACGTAAAGTTGTCCGTGTCTCAAGCTCATAACTGGAGTCACTAATCATTTAGATTTTTGCTACTGCTCTTAGTAGTAGCCTACTGTAAATTAAGAAAGACATTTCCCATGCCCCGGAAATGTACATTTCTTAGAGTTAATAAACAATTAATCCTGAGTGTTCGCGGGACAAACAGGCTAATTGATTGTAATGTTAATTTACGACAGTAAGTTAATCATATTAACTGATCCAAATATTCATAATCAATTATAACCAGTTATTACTGATTATTAATATTTCATAGAGCTAATTTGCTACAATGGCGCAGGCTGATAGGTCCTTAACTCAATCTGCTTACAATCACATCGTTCTCTATAGGGCACAGCTGATTGGTTCCTGCTATATCAGTAGCCAATGAGGTTGTTGCTCATCCCTCTAATACTGGGTCATAATTTGCTGTAGCAGTTGCAACACATTTTCAGAAACTCTCCCCCTTCCCCAGCTCCACCTGTATAGATCTGCTATGGGTAATTCATGTACGCTATATTGTACAGTAACAGCATGTCTTTCATGTTCACAGCAGCCTGTCGTGTATGTATGGGCAGTAGCAAGTCCCGAACGTACTTGCTCTGCAGCTGCAGCAATAACCAACAACAGCAACACTATTCCACCAAGACCAAACATATCAACATTGTCACTGTAAAAACCTTTTAACTATAAGTTACCTTAATAATAATAATAATAATAATAATAATAATTTGTTACATTTATATAGCGCTTTTTCTGAGACCTCAAAGTGCTTTCCATAGATGGGGGAATCTCCTCCACCATCACCAATGTGCAGCATCCACTTGGATGATGCGACGGCAGCCATATTGCGCCAGAACGCCCACCATATATGGGGATGATTAGGAGGCCATGATGGACAGGGGCCAAGGTGCAAATTTGGCCAGGATGCCGGGGTTACACCCCTACTCTTTTTCGAAGGACATCCTGGGATTTTTAATGACCACAGAGAGTCAGGACCTCGGTTTAACGTCTCATCCGAAGGACGGAATCCTTATCAGCTTAATTTTGAAAGTAATGTAGAGTATTTCCATAAAAAGGCACGACAACGTTTGGGTCTCCTTAGGAAATTGAGAAGTTTTAACATTAGCACGCACACTTTAACCATGCTATATCAATCAATGATTGAGAGTATTCTTTTTTTTTCGAGAATTTTTTTTTTTTTTTTTTTTTTTTTTTTTTTCACATTTCAATGTCACGTTAGCTACATTAGGCTACACACGTTCCGCATTCTCACAGCGCAGCCTCTGCATGGGTTGTACCATGTGAGGGAGTTCTCCCCTCCCATCCTATAGAGTTGGTTGGGTCCATAGCCCGTCTTTTCCAAAACGTTTTCTCAGGTAGGCTACCACGGCACCGCCGGCGCCTACCGATAGCTGGGCCGGCCCTACAGTAACGGTACGCGTCAGGGAGGATGGATGGGAGGAAGAGGCCAGGAGGTATGGAAGCTTTGTTTCCGCCACAGAATAAAACATTTTAAAAGATAATTGCGACTTTTTATCTCACAATTGCGAGTTTACATCTCGCAATTCTGACTTTATTTCTCATAATTGCGAGATGTAATGTCAGAATTGCGTGAAATAAAGTCGCAATTGCATGTTATTAAGTCAGAATTGCAAGATATAAAGTCAGAATTGCGTGAAATAAAGTCGCAGTTGCGTGTTATAAAGTCAGAATTGCGATATATAGAGTCAGAATTGGGTGATATAAAGTCGCAATTGTGTGTTATAAAGTCAGAATTGCGAGATATAAAGTCAGAATTGCGTGAAATAAAGTCGCAGTTGCGTGTTATAAAGTCAGAATTGCGATATATAGAGTCAGAATTGGGTGATATAAAGTCACAATTGTGTGTTATAAAGTCAGAATTGCGAGATATAAAGTCAGAATTGTGTGAAATAAAGTCGCAATTGCTTCTTATAAAGTCAGAATTGCAAGATATAAATTCAGAACTGTGTGAAATAATGTCGCAATTGCTTATAAAGTCAGAACTGCAAGATATAGAGTCAGAATTGTGTGATATAAAGTCGCAATTGCGTGTTATAAAGTCAGAATTGCGAAATATAAAGTCAGAATTGTGTGAAATAAAGTCGCAATTGCTTAAAGTCTAAGTGAATTATTATTTAACCTTTAGGCTACATTATTTGTTAACCCATGGTATTAATACAAACTACACAATAGTACGAGCTGAACTGTTGCTTCATTTATCCAATTTAGAAAAAGTGCTAATTTGGAATTCCACCATGGAAAAAGTGGGCCGGTCTTGGGCCTGAAACTCCCAGGCTGAAAAGTGGCCCCACTCCGGCCCTGGTAAAATTTGTATCTGTGTTGTTAATGTGTGATGTTTTTAAGTAGTAATGTGAATGTATCTATGTCACCAGTGTCAAAGATAAATTTCCGCTCTGTTACAAACAGACTGGACAATAAAGTTCAACTCAACTCAACTCAAGAAATATGGGTGGAAAACCTGTAAATGGCTTAAAATCATATGAAATGTAATTCTACTGTAGAATATAGTAAAATTAAAGGTTTCTGGAAGCAAAACCTATTAATTAATTTGTGGTGAAAACAATAAAAGAACATTCCCAGAAGTCCCTGCATGACACCACATATGACTTTATATAAATAATTTTGTTTCTTGTTTTTCTTAAACTGCATCTTAAAAATGTTTGCTGCATTATTTTAGTGTCCCGTGTGTTACGTTAATGGTGTTTTGTCTTTGTGTGTATATGTGATGGATTTTTTAATTAATCATAACTAACATTTATTTTTCTTGCAGGAACAACATTCATATGCTTTGGAATTATGAATTGGGATTATGAAGTAATCATTAAAACAGAGTTTGCTTCTACCTAGGAACAGAAGGGTTTGTCTATGAAGAACCAATCAAATTGTAGGGAAATTATGTAATGTATCATGTAATTTTCACCATGCTCCTATTCTATAAGAACTGTTGTATTCCTGTTTGCTGGTGGGATTCTCTCTGAAATTTGTCTGAGATCCTCCGGCCATGATTAAAGCTTCTTTTTGGGGGAGATTCTCTGAGAACTGCTCGAGAACTCTCCCGGCCATGATTAAAGCATTTAAAGGACATTTGCTGAAGTCTGTCTGTTATTATTGCTGCGCAGCAAGTTAGTTAGGGGAACAAGTTAGAGATTACTAACTCGGACGACGTCGACTGTAGACGCGCTAGAGTATAAATATCATTGAACGGGGATGTCGACTGTAGACGAGACCCATAGAAACTAACTGTCGACTGTAGACATTAGGGGACGTGGATTGTAGACGAGACCCAGATAGACTAAAGGTCGGGACATTGATTGTAGACGAGACCCAGGTCAGGTGCGAAATAGAGAAAAATCTACCACAATAACCCTGTGCAGCATCTATTGGCATGTAACTTATTATGAACTCTGATTCATCATGAGGCTTTCTGTTGTGCCTTCTAAATTATTAAGGTGGTTCTTATAACCGTATATTTCATTAAGTGATATAATATTAATATACCAATTAAAATTAGTGCCAAAACTACCAAAATCTGAATTTTTTAATTAAATGCACTGATTGACGATATTTTTATGGCTGTTTTATTTATTTATTAATTTATTTACCATCAATTCAGTGGGATATGTTTACAGAGCACCTGTGAAAGAGTAAAGACTAAACTACCACTAACAAAAAGTACTATGTTACTGTAATACCAAAGCATTCATTGAAGTCCCTTAGCATTTAAGTAGTATCTTTTATAGCCTTAGTTATACCCTATGGGCCATATTTTAACAATCTGAAACGCAAGTATCAAGCGCGAAATGCAAGTAACTTTGTGGGCGGATCTTGGGCGCTGTTGCTATTATACTGGCGGGATAAATGACTCTTGTGCCTGACGCAAATCTAAAATGGGTTGGTCTGAAGTAGCTTCATTATTCATAGGTTGTGGCTTGGGCGTAACGTGAAAAAAAACAATCAGAGCGACATCTCACATTCCCTTTAAGAGCAGGTGCGCTTGTTCCATGGCGGATTGCTATTATGACGGCGGATTTGCCAGGCGCACGCCAGGAGCAGTTCACAGCCGAGGAGACCGACGTTCTCGTCAGGGCCGTAAAACACAGAGAAGTGACATTGGGGATGGGAGAAACCCACCCAAATTAGATTCGGTTAAACAGGCGTATAATAATTTGGGTAAATGTGTAAGTTAGATTTATGCCTATTTTTTCACATCTTCATGGACACCACAATGATTTCCCTCGTGTGTTAATATTTTTCCTTGTAATAATGTATGATTTGCAAAAATGAAAACTGCTGCGTCTGTGTGTAGATGAGAGAATCAAAGTTTATGCACGTTGTGCACACGCTTCATTGATTATGGCCAAGCATGCGCCCTTAAAATAGCATATGAATAACATGCGCAACGCACCACTGACTTTAGACTAGGTTTTTCCTGGTCAGTGGCGGAATTGTTTTCTAAACCTGCAAAATAGCATCAGGGAACGTTTGCGCCGGAACACGCCTCCTCTTTTCGCTGCACCGCCCCCGGGAGCGCAAGTTCACTCCTTAGTTTACCGGCGTGCGTCTGTGGAGGGAAAAGTCCACTGTGCGTCGGGTGCAAAATAGGAATGATACATGCGTCGGTGTACAATGTCAATTGCGCTGGGTGCAAGATAGGGCCCAATATCTTAAACAGCTTCACTTTTACTGATCCATGATTTTGCCAGACCGCTATTTTGTTTGTATTTCACATGCTTTAATTTAGGTTCTACTTTAATTATGAACCTATGAGTTGACTGTGAAGAGAGGGAACAGAAACACTTTTGCCAAACACGCAATGTTAACACAATAAGTTTATTTATTGTTACGAGTTAATTAATCAGTCGATTACGTCAATGTTGCTGCTTTTTGTCAATTATACCAATCTGTGTACCACAGTTTGAGATCCGGTGGAGCTGTATAATCAAGCTTCCAGTTTAGTACTTATTTTTATTATTACTTATTAATTATTCTTGTGCATTGTTTTGCTGTATTTTATGTTACTAAGTTCATGTTTGTTGTATTATTCTAATGTAATATGTATTTTACTTATGTGGTATTTTGTATTGTGGGTAATTCTGTGCACCATCTGTGTCTATCCGTAATTGATTAATGGCCACAGCCGCTGACAAAAACAAACATTTAATGATTATTTATGCTAATTATCATGCTGGATATCAATACATTTAAAGGTATCAAGCAGATAATTGTGGTTCAATTAGGCTGGTATACCAACATTATACAAGTTATATAGAATATACTGTCTGAAATGGCACATGTATTTATTTATTTTAAAATTAAGACAAACACACACACAAAATAATTTAACAAAAAAGTTTTTTTATAAAGTAGGGAGTGTGAGAGTGATGTAATCTGACGCCTTAAAAGAAGTGTGCATCTGTGCATAGATCAGTTCTACTGTGTTTCACCATCCTGTTTTTTTCTCCCTTCCGTTGGCACAGGTTTAGGACACTCTCACCGGGTCGCCCACTAGTCTGCAGCTGTCTGTGAAGAGGCTGCCAGCATGTTTTCCTCCCTCCCTCCTTCTCTCTCTCTCTCCTTTTCTCTCTCTCTCCATATTTTCCAGCCCACCCCAGCACTGAGGCGGATTCCAAAACCTCTGTGACACCACACAGGCTCTGTGAGCGCAAACACAGACACATCCACCCACATCTCGCCGTCAAAGTGATCCCCTGCTCACGATGCTGAGGGGAAAACAGATTGAAAAGTGAGTGAGTGTGGAGGGAGGAGCAAAAAGAGTGAAAAATACCTGACTCATTTCCTCCTCTGCCTTTTTTCCTTTCAATTAAATATGCCTTGCAGCTAGAGATGGAGCAGATAATGGACTCCTCTGATGATACGAACTCGGCTACTTTTTAAAGTCAAGGCAGGATGTTGGCCTCTCCGTGTCTGACTGGTGGGATGTTTTAAAACATCTTGCGTAACTTCACTGTTTAGTTTGCATTGAGTAGCCTATAAGATTTTTCTAAGCTACATCTCTTGTAATGCTTCAATGACACAACTATATTTGGACACCGAAATCATTGAATAGTTCACCCCTTCACTCACCTTCATGTTGTTGAAACATTGTACGATTTTCTTTCTTCTGTAACACAAAATGAGATGTTAAGTAGGATGTTCTTTTCAGTACAACAAAAAAATTACAACAGCAAAAAAAAAAACAAAAAAAAAAACTTAAAAGTCTCCTGAAGTCACTAGCTTTGTGTGAGGAATGGATTGAAAACCTCACCTCCATATATGCATATTCTAATTTCTCACAAATTATGTTTTGCATTATTGATCTCAAAACTAGTGAGATGTTCAGAGTTGCTTCATAGTATGGAAAATATTAGCATGAACATGCATAAATATCTAATTTCTTGTTCCACGGGAGAAGCAACATCACACAGGGGCGCTTTTCCTGTAATCATTGTTAGCCAATGGTTGCATGTTCCGCCGTTACCAACACAGTTCAACGATTTGGTGTCTCTCGAACCAGAAGTTCCAATGAACATTTGCAAATTAGATTTGTAAACTTATGTGATTGGAGCTACAGCTCTCGACCAGTGGTTAGAAGCATAGTTTCTTGTTAAATGGCATGTGGACTTAAATAGATCTGCTTTTAATTTACATATTTTAGCATGTCAACCATCAGTGCCGTTTTTGCGCATGTGCATAAAATGTGCAAGGGAACTCCGGAGTATGACGAATGAGGGAACCCGTGATGTATCACACATCAAATAAAGCAAAATGACATTGACAAAACAGTGAAGTATAGGTGCCATGTTCGATACAGCTGCATCTCGGAGATCTTGAATAGATTAATCAGCAGAAGTTATTACTCCTCCACCAGCGTGTGTCTTCATTAACGACAGTCCTATATTGTTGAACCAATGTGGTTCAAACGACAGACGTGCGACCATGCGGTTTCGGGAAATAGTAGTGACTAGTTAGTTAGTTTAACCAATGACGCATCGTACTATGGTAGTTAATCAGCGAGTTACATTGTTGTACAGGAAACACATTTGGAACAACATGAGGATGAGAATTTTAAATTGTTCTTTTAATTTTCAGCCTCAGAACTGAGCTATTATATTGAAGCAACTTTAACAAATCCCTGAAGGTTAAAATGATCGCTTTAAGGTCATAAACCAGGTACCCACTAAGCAGACAACTAATTCTAAGGTGTGATCATCAGTTCCTCTTGACTACACCTACGGAGGCAATTGCCTGACCACTAGCACTATAATTATACTGTATGTTCCCCTCTGTGCACACTGCACTACCTCCGTTTCCTCAGCGCAGCCATTAAGCAAGCTGTACATACACCTACGCACACATAGACCAGCGTGAAGACTCATAGAATGCTCTTGAAACACACTGAATAAAGCACAATTCTTTTGCTTTAGACCATTAATTATTTGAGAGAGCTACTACCAGCTGTGGAGAAAGATTAATCAAAATGGAACCCGTGTCCATAAATTTCAGCCGGTGAGTTCCTCGAATAGCCTGATGATGTGCTAACCACTTAAATCTTCAATAAAACACATATTGATTCACAATGTCTTTGTGTGTGGTATGTTTAATAATTGTTTTGGGGAAAATGTGAAGAAATCAAAGCCATTAAAATCTCTCTTTCAAAAGCTGAAGTGAAGCTGAAGTGTGTTAGTTTTGGTTGTTGTTGTTTTTTATCTTTTACTTTTTATCATTTCGAAATGTGTCATGTGTCACTTAATATGCACAATAATATGCTATTTGTAGGTTTATTTGTCCAAAAAGTGTGAAGACATTGCAACCAGTCCGACAACAGCAATGGTGCCGTGCAGCAAAGTCTTTTCCAAATGAAAAACAGCATGTGAAGTTAAAATAGCTTGCAAAATCATTCATTATAATTAACTGCAGACTTGCTTTCCTCTCACTGATATCTATAGGTTATTTAGGCCTATATTGTGTGGTATCAATAATATAGATCAGTCTTTCCGCAATGTTTCAAATCGGCATGCCCCTACCAACATCAGCTCGACAGCTCGTGTATAATCTAATTCCTGGTTTCCCACCTCGGATCATTTATATAGAAAAGTGTTTCCAACTCATAAACAAAACTTAGTTATTCATGTGCTTGGAAATCATAATTGCGATATTTCCGACTCAAGGGCACATAAGATAAAGTAGGTTATTCAATTGCCAATATTGGCCACGTTCACACAGCAAAACAATACGGTTGTCAGTCCTGTATTTGAGTTCTTAAAGGCCCACTGAAGTGCCTTGAAATGTACAGAATTATTCAATGTGTTGAGATAATTTCCACTGAAACGGGAAGACAGGGCGGGACACATCGAGCAGCTCCTCCCCAAGTCAATAGCGTTTAGTTTATTTCACAGCTCGGCCAGTGCCGTTGAGTTCGGCAAAGCTGCAGTTTCCTCCTAATCTCCTCCATTTCGCTTTAAAATATAGCATTTTGTATAGAATTCAAATGGGTCCTATACGTTTTCTGGTGTGTGGCGACTCACGCATATGATCCACGACTCTGTCGTGACTCTGGACCAGAGCAGACTGTGAGCGCACAGCGGCGGTTTGACAGAAGTGAGAGACTGCAAGTTTTGAATGCTTTCATCTTCTAAATGCGAATTTTGTCATTGCTTCAGATCTGGATTGCCAGAGAATCAGCTCATGTCTTCACCACCCACCCACCCACCCATCCTCCTACCCACCCACCCACCCATCCTCCTCTATATCTCTCTATCTCAGTCTCTGCTGCAATCTTTCTCAAGACTCAATGAAAGGCCACTCCCTTGGCTGGAACCACATCAGTTTAGAAGCTTACTTATGGACAAGGTACTTGGCACGTCTTTCACAGCCACACAGGCAGAGTACCAGCAAATTTGCTTCTTTCGAATCTCTGAGTCCTTTCAGAGGGAATTGAGCCCCTGCTTGACGTCTTTGAGAGATGTGAAGTCACATAAATGCTTCAGTAGTCACAGCCAAGTGCTCTCAAGAATTCATGAGTTATTTGCAGCCCAGTCAGTCTCGCACATCTTAATGCATTTACTGACCTTATACATGCATATACTTCATTTAAGGAGGAGGCTGAATTTCCTTAGATTCTCTTCCACTGCAGTCATACCATTTATGTTGCTCACGGCCGGATCTCATGATCACAAGGCATGCAGGGCAATGGGACTGTTATAACCCCATGATATACTCTGATGTCTCTTTGACAAGAGGCCTCTTTTGGTACATGGAGGCTTACATTGTATACAGATTAGCTTGGCTTCACATTTCCTCTCCGTATCTGCATCGCTTGACATTTTAATGTTTACCCACCTGGAATTTAAGCCATCGGTGGTATGAAATTATTTGTGGACACTGTGTTGAATAGAAGAGACAAGACCTGTCAAGAGGGTGGAGATGTTTCATGATAAGCCTTTTGATGTCAAAAGACTGGTATTGCTGAACAAATTTCTGAATCTAAAGTATAAGCGTACAGTATATATATTGCCCGTACTGTACGTGAGCTAATACTAGCATCCTTGTGTTGCGAACCACAGTTTTAAGGTACTGTAAATACAGAACAATATGGATGTCAACATAATATATTTTAGTCTGATTAAAGAGGCATTTCTTAATTCAGTTTTTCACCTCACATTTCCCTTCATCTTGACCCAGATAAAAAATGTTTGCTGTACTTAACATATTACTTGGATTGAAATGCAATATTTACAACGTGGCTTTTAAAGAGCTGTGTGACTGGATTGCAGCAGTTTTGTGAAAACTAAAGCGGCCTGTAGCAAAACAAGAAAACAATGATAAGAAATCTCAGCAAAGTTGGTGGTTGGCAATGTATCCTGGTGCATTTGTACATTTCTGTGATGTACTGGTTATGCTAACAGTTGGCACAGATTTCATGTGGTGCATTAATACAGTATGATGCATAAATCAAAGGTAAAGTAGTTTATTTGTCTCCTGCATGGATGAGAAAGAATGACAGACAAAAAATATAAGTAAGTAACGACTCACAAAACTCCAAGTATGTGCTGTGTACAGATAATGAGGTATCTTTCAGTGAAAATTAGTTAGAAGGGTCCTTCTCTGTATGTATGTGGTGCTTTTTTCATCCCTACATACAATCTACTGTAGAATACTACATTTAAAATATGGACTGAAAAATGCTCCCAAAAGAAATGTTTTCTATGGTGTTTTTTTTTTTTTTTTTTTGTTGTTGTTGTTTTTGTTTTTGTTTTACTTTACATTTATTCAAATTACACATTTACTTTAGATCACTCATCAGAGCAGACATGTTATTTTCCCATTTTGCAGAGTACTATTTGCTACCTTAGTTAGTAAAGTTCTAAAAGTAAATATCTGTTAAATACATCTATTATCAGGTCAGCTTTAATTGTTTCAAAGCAGCTTTACATGGATAAACAAGAAAATAATGATACAATGATGCAAGCAGAATTAAATTAAATTCTGCTGTAAAAACATTTTAATAACATAATACAATTTTTAATTATTTTGAATTGTGAAAAATGTAATCAATTATGGAATGAGTTGAATTAATCTATAAAGCATCTCTCGGAAAAACAGTGATTTTTTTCAGTGATATCATCAACCCCATTATTGAAAGCCATTTGACTGTTTTTAATTTCTTTTTTTACGTGGAACAAAATATCAAAGCTGCTTTTTTCCGTTGTCACGGACTCAACCAACACACCATCAACGCCAGGTCCTTCAGCTCCACCCACTCTTCAAGCACCCAGTTCACACACACTCATTGTCAGGTCTCGTCAGTCTCTACACGAGAGTTACTTACCTGACTACGCACCTTCCTTTATCGTTCTCTTCCAGACACTCGTTTTCTCGGACCTGTTATCTTTATCGTGCTTGTCTTCAACTTCAAAGTATAGAAAGACTCGTCAGTTAAGTGTGACTGTCATTTGAATGCTCATCACTCACCTAACTGAAGATCTTCCCGATCACCAGCACCAACCCTTTAATAAAGAACTGTTACGTTTACCTCTGTGTCTCCTTCTCTCTTTCATGACATCCATTCAATGAAAATGCATTATTGCCAATTTCAGCAGCTTTTTCTTTTTTTTTTTACTTTAGTCTGCAAAAGGATTTGATAACCTGTAGCCTATAGGTTATTAAGTTTGCTTACAGTAAGTTTATAAGGAGAGCTATGAAATAAAGTAGGCCACACTGCCACTTGTGCTGGCTGTATTAGATGATACAATCCAGAACTCAGTGAGTTCCCAACCGGTTTTGTTTTCTGAACAATAAACGCATCCTTCACATGATGCAATGAAAAAAAAAAAAAATCCAAACAAGATTTTCTTCAACATCATGTCATGAAGTTTAAAAGGCACAGCATAGAAATTGACCCAGGTGATATTCTAGCCTCAAACAGCATTAGACGTTGCTGTTTTTTTATTTATTTATTTTTTAGCAGTTTTAAGCATCTGCTCAAAGATATGCCAACCGTTTTAAGGCCACACGCCATTGTTTCTAGCACAAAAGCAAAGCAGAAATTATTCCGTGATTCCGTCACAAGTGCAGTTACTCTTCATAGCTCAAGCTTTTATGTTTTCTGCCTGGAAAGTGTTACCTCAATGACACAGTGAGTCACTTTAGTGAGATCGGCTTGTCAATCAATTGGAGTGTAAAACTTCAATACTAGCGAGTAATGGCTGCTGAAAACTTAGCTTTGCCCTCACAGGAATAAATTACATTTTAAAACATATCATTATATTTTGAGTCATTCTACGAAACGGGTGCCATTTCCACTTTGCAATTTTCCAAATTTTCATTAAGAATAAACTTATTTTTGAAAAACTTACACCTTTAAAGATATGTTAATCCTCCAAAAAATAATATTTTCCCACCTCAGGCACAAAATAATATTAATAATATTATCCTTTTTATTCAGGCATGGGAGTCGTTCTTGTACCACCCCGTCACGGACAGTATGCCATTAGAGTAGTAAAACATATTTTTAAAATCTAATGTTTTCCTAATAGTAAATTGTCCCTTTTTTGTAAACCATCAATCGAAAGTCTGTAATTTAATCCATTATTTTTTTTCTTAGTTTTTAATCTTGAAATATGAATTCGACATTTCAATGGCCTCATTGTTTGTACTGAAAAAACAAATTCACTTAGAAAATACAAATAAAGTTACATTTATTTGATTAGTCCACACAACAAGAACATCATTAAACATTAATTTATGCAAAACTTTGGTCATGCTCTGAAAAACTGAAAAGAGCATCATATTAGTATTAGTAGACTGTATGCTTAATATTTGCTAACACTTTATTTGTCTTTTACTTTTACAACTACTTGTCACTTTTACTAACCCGTACCCTGATCTAACAGTCTACTAACACTGTACTACAGTCTACTAATACTCAACTGAGAGTTAGTTGACATGTAGTTGAAAAATTACTTTTTACCTTGTAAGTGTACGTGTACAGTAGTGAAGTATTTTTACTTTCAGTGTTTTTCTTTGGAAAACTTTTACTTCAAAACATCCCAAAGCATAATGTCATAATTTTTACTGCACTACATTTCATAAATAAAAGTCTATGGTCCAATTTTTTTTTTAACCTTTGATACTTAAGTACATTTAGAAATATTCTAAATGATAAAATCTTCTAAATATTCTAAATCTTGTACTTGAGTAAAACTTTGAATTAGGCTACTATTACTCCAATGTAATTAAGTATTAAATGAAATTCAATATAAAACGTAGTGCAGTAAAAAGTACGACATTATGCTTTGGAATGTTGTGAAGTAAAAGTTTCCCAAAGAAAAACACTCTGATAAAGTACAGACACTCGAAAAATAGTGAGTGATTGAGTGAGTGAAAGCGATATAGTGAGTGAGTGAGTGACATGTTGAGAGAGTGCAAGCAATATAGTGAGTGAGTGAGTGAGTGAGTGAGTGAGTGAGTGAGTGAGTGAGTGAGTGAGTGATTGTGATAGTGAGTGAGTGACATGGTGAGTGAGTGAGTGAGTTAAAGCGATATAGTGAGTGAGTGAGTGAGTGAGTGAGTGAGTGAGTGAGTGAGTGAGTGAGTGAGTGACATGTTGAGTGAGTGAGTGAGTGAGTGAGTGAGTGAGTGAGTGAGTGAGTGAGTGAGTGAGTGAGTGAGTGAGTGAAAGTGATCTAGTGAGTGAGTGAGTGAGTGAGTGAGTGAGTGAGTGAGTGAAAGTGATCTAGTGAGTGAGTGAGTGAGTGAGTGAGTGAGTGAGTGAGTGAGTGAGTGAGTGAGTGAGTGAGTGAGTGAAAGTGATCTAGTGAGTGAGTGAGTGAGTGAGTGAGTGAAAGTGATCTAGTGAGTGAGTGAGTGAGTGAAAGTGATCTAGTGAGTGAGTGAGTGAGTGAGTGAGTGAGTGAGTGAGTGAGTGCGATATAGTGAGTGAGTGACATGTTGAGTGAGTGAGTGAGTGAGTGAGTGAGTGAGTGAGTGAGTGAGTGAGTGAGTGAAAGTGATCGTGAGTGAGTGAGTGAGTGAGTGAGTAATAGGTGTGTGAGTGATATAGTGAGTGAGTGAATGGAAAAAAAAACAGGATTAAGTTAACAGTAAAACAAAATTTTGATTAGCCTATCTTAGAATCCTTGATTTCACATATCCTCACATTCAAATTGGAAGCAGAACCACCACGTCACATCCCTTACCACCATGTCACAATAAAACATGTTACGGGGTGGTATGTGACGGGGTGGTAAATTTTATCCCAAAATGGCCACAGATCTTCCATGTGGTCAAGTTCCTCACTTAGCATACATGCATTCAATCTGAAATACAATTTTCTTTGCATTAATAATGTAAAAAAAAAAAAAAAAATCAGTTTTCCCTCTTTATTTTGCGTGACGGGGTGGTTGATTTGAGCTTGACGGAACCTGCCTAATATGAAAAAGGAACAAATAACTAATGTAAAAGAATGTCAGTACTTGCCTGCTTTTGTTCTTGGTGGCTACAAGGCTCAAATGATGTCACTTCTGCTTTGTGATGTCATTTAAATCAACAGTCCATGATTTATAGATAAAACAAGTTAGTGTGACGGGGTGGTAAGTCAAACTGAGGGACGCACACATATCATTAAATATTTACAAAAAAATAAGGTTTACTTTGAATAAATACATCTTATGTAAAAAGGGACACATATAATCCTGAAAATAATAAATGTTTTATAAAAAACAACAACTTATTTGGTGATATTTTAGATGCAAATGTCATGTTGGTCAACACGGACATGTGAAATTGGCTATGTACTAAAGAAAAATTATTAAAAATAGTATGTTAATCTTTAAGAATAGTATTTTATCATATATCATGTTAACAAGAACACTTGTATTAATAACTTTAAGCTTTTGAAACACATTTTGGGACATTTTTGTGCCTTATGCATCTCATCAAATGTTGCGGACCCAAATGGCACCCGTTTCGTAGAATGACTCTTTTGCAATATTACTGTTTTTACTGCATTTTTGATAAATGCAGACTTGGTGATCATAAGACACTTGCATAATACATACATACAGATAAAATCATAGCACACAGGTTTCGGACAACATAATGGCAAAAAAGCACTAATTTACTTTTTGGGTCAACTATTCCTTTAAGGATGGCAGGAAGATTCAATGAATTTAATGAATTAGCACATCAATCCAAACAGTTTGACCCATAGAGGACATGGATGAAGTAATATCCACTAGATGCTAGAGTTTATGTTGTATTTGACTAGCCAAGTGAGTAGTCATGAAGCCAGGCTTCTTGTTCAGCAAGATCGGGAGTAATTACACATACGTATACTGCAGAACTTTCCATTTACTGTAAACAATATAGTCTACATAATGACAAATTAATGGCCTGGTCGTTCTTATCGATCTTCTCTTGGATGAGATTCAAAAGGCTAGAACCTCCTGGGTAAAGCAGGCCAAGCTGTGGGGGAAATCTGGAAAGGTATAAATATAGTTTGATCTAATGCCAAATAAACAGCGCAGATCGTTTCATCTTCAGCAGGTAGTGAGAATAAGAATAAGAGAAAAACGTTTGTTAAGTCATCTGAACGGTCATCTAACTCAGCAGACCTTTAGTACCCTTAAACACTTGAGCCTTCATCTGACGCAAGCGCTTTGAAAATTAAAAGCAGACCTTGAATGGATAATTCATTGGGCTAGCTGGCAAAAGTGTCATCTTCAATGAATACAAAAGTGAAAGAACTTAACTGTGCATAGCAGCGCTTTTCATGCGAACAATTCAGCAGCTAAACGTAACTACAGTCAATTAAAGCTCCTCGAGAACATGATGTTTTTATTCTTCACTTCGCCTGATCAGATGTGATATAGGTAGTGGAGTGTCTGTTTGTCAAACTATGTGACCTTTAGGGAGAGTAACTGAGGCGTCTTGGATGAAAGCCACTTCAAATCAGATTGATGAGCTACATGGACTGATATTTTATGATCTATAGAATCAATAGATTAATGGCATGGTATCCGTGACAAGAGCTCTCATTATCAAGGGCTGTCGACACTGTTTGTCGAATGTTGGAACGCTATTGAAAAACAAATGCATATGAAACTTGTTTAAGTCAAGGAATCAAGCTTTAGCCGATTAGCATGGCCCTGTTAGCCAGATCCTAGATGTGATAACTAAATCATCTAAAGTCCCTTACAAAAAAAGAAGTATACTTAGTTAATTTTGTCAAGTAAATTTCAAGCATATTTTTAAGTATAGTGTACTTAATGTAGTAAGAATACTGAAATCAATGTACTAGTAGTGTAAGTGTAATGTTTTAATACTTCTTGAGAATAAATTGTCTTTTATATTGGAACTACACTGTGAACTACAAGTGATTGTATAGGTATGCTGTTAGTTTAGCCTACTTTTCAGTTTATGAAAGTACACTTTGACATAATATGCTCTTTATTTCCAGAAGTATATAGGCTATCTGTCAAAAGAGTAGTGTATAATAAAGTGTTACCTATATTAGGTAACACTTTAGTTTAAGATCCAATTCTCACTATTAAATGGGTCCTATTATGCCCTTTTAAGAAGTTTTGATTTTGTTTTTGGGGTGTACTAGAATATGTTTTCATGCTTGATTGTTCAAAAAACACATTGTTTTCCCCATATTTTACATGATTACAACTCCTCTCTACCCAGTCTGTCCAGACTCCAGAATGCGTTGTTTAGTTCCGGTTTCAATGAAGCCCCTCCTTCCGAAATACGAAATGTGCTGTGATTGGTTAGCTGACCCACTGTGTTGTGATTGGCAGCGCTTAGCGTGTGTTCGGGAAATGTCCCAGCCCTTCCAAAGAGTATAGAAGTACCAAGAGGTGAAACTCAATAGAACGTTACATTGCAACAAACGCACCCATGCGCAGAGCTGCAGCTCCGCCATCTTGGACTGAACGCAACACAGCTGTCATAGAATTGAACGACACCGGTTCCAATTCAAAAGCGGTTAAGGGAACTAAATAGTAGTTTCTAGTTTTTAATACCTCTATAGCAGACATCCCAAGTCTCCCGGAAGTTCCGGAAGTCTCCCGGAAGTTCCGGGAGTCTCCCGCATATTGATAGCGGCTCCCTGATGCCCGCAAATTAGCTAAAATCTCCCGGAATCTAGAGCGAGCGAGCAAGAGTGCGCAGCTCCAAACCGTGTAGAGCACACGGCAGAAAGGGTGAGGGAGCGAGAGACCTTGCGTGTGTGTGCTAGTGAAAGTTTGGTACTACGCCCAAATAAAATCTTACTGAAAGCTAATTTTTTGAGATATCAACCTAAAATGTGGAACACAACTTGTTCAGATTTTTTGCTTTCAATTTCTTGCAGTTATAGAGTAAAATCTATTTTGTAATATATATATTTTATATAAAATATAAATAATTATATTTTTAAATTTGTACATTTTAATAAACTCAAACTTATACAACTTTTTTTCTGTATCACTTTCATAATTTATTTCACTTCAATAATAATCTGGCAGATGTCTTCTTTAAAACAAGACCAACCATATGTCTAACGTTATATTCCAAAGCATTCTTGAATTACAACCATTTAAGTTTGGATAGTGATTCTCATGTTTAATGCGAAAAAAAAAGGGGGGGGGGGGGGGTGACAGTTAAAGGGTTAATTTAGTGATAACAATGAATTAATAAAGCGGTCATTCGCCAGGTTAGGTGTTCATATATCTCTGAAAATATGCGATTTAAAAAGCCCATTTCGAGTCTTGACTCAATTTCGACCAAACACATAACGTTAGCAAACTGTTACTGCGGTTATGGGATAGCTTACATTAACGTTACAGCACCTGTTATCGTTGACGTTAGCTCACTTTAACGTTAATAAAAACCTTTTCTACTTTACCTCTCTGAATCTTTGGTGAATCTATGAAATGCTTGTTGATTGGTTGTACACTGGTAGTTGTTGCAGTTGATGGCAGAACACTGTTTTCTTTGTTTCCAATTATTTCCAGACATAATGTTAATGCAGTATACGGTAGTTGTGCTAACGGTAAAGCCGTTGGATCAGTCCAAAATGGCGACAGCAGCGCCATCTAGCGATTGTTGTCAAAACTGCAACGGAGTTTCGCCTCTTGGTACTTCTATACTCTTTGCCCCTTCATAACATCGAGTTCTGCTCTAGTTAGGATGGCGGTAATTTCAAACCACAAACAAGAGGCTTATTCAGAACGGATTTCATGCATGGACTTTGCAAACACGGATTTCACAGGACGTTTCCGAGTGGTATGTTTTTCATTTACATTACACAAGTTGTCATCCACAAACAACAGATTGTCCAGAAAAAGTGGAAACTGCTCCATTACAGGAGAAGCTTTTATGCGTAGCCTTCATTGTGGTTCTGGAAGCTGTTCTTCATAAAATATGCAGCACACAGACAAACGTTGGGGTTCTAATGTTCAAGAACAGCGTTTAAAATAAATTAACCACTTTAAGTTTATCAGCCTTAGGAAGGTCAAACAAATGAGTTGTGGAAAAAACAGCATAAATGGTAAGCTTGTAATAATGTATTTAATTCCAGTGGTACTGGTGGATTTCCGCGGGAAATTCGAGCATGTCTTTGCGTCATTACGTCACATCTGTACACACAAAGAAGGTGTCTCGGCTAGTAGGCTATGTTGCGTGTGAGGATGTTGGAGGTGGAGATTTATAGCCTTTTCTCGCAGCCATTGATATGATTAAACTTGTCAATTTGATGGCGGATCCAGAAAGGTTCAAACGACAATCACCAGTGACAACTGGAGATTCACCCATTGTAAAACGCGAAAGACTTTGGAGAAAAAAAGAGACTGCAACCGGCCCATGCGAAAACAAGGATAAATATCGGGAGGGCATTAAATGTAGTCACGCAACGCTGATGTTGTTAACATTAACAATTTGAGAACAAAGTATAATTTGCACGGTTTGACATGATATGATAAGCGAGCGTTAGATTGAAACAGTGCGATTTACTGCAGTGCTTTTTTCCCCTTAACATTAGTTGGTCAGAACAAAAGTGGATGTTACTTACTTGTTCAGACGACATTTTCCGGTGAAAATTCTTATGTTGGTCATACTTCCAAAAAGTAGAATCTGTGATTGCGAATGACAGTTTCCACACCACCAGTGCGGTGATTGACAGCCGCACATTCTCCTCAAAACATTGGATTCATCTGCGCTGTGCCATGCCGAGGCACAACGTACGTAAAGTTGATAATTCCGCGAATAACTGCAATTGCAGATTTCGAACAGAGATGGCGACAAAGAGGAAAAACTGCGACTGCAGCTTTAAAAAGCACAAAATAATGACTTATTCTGCATGACCATATTCTACATTCCTTAATCCTACCCAATACCTAAACCTAACTATTAATAAGCAGTAATTAGGAGTTTGAGGCAAAAGTCGTTGTTAATAGTGATAATTTGACCTGAATATTAATTTTTTTATTTTTTGTAAAGTCTGCAATTGAAATGAATGGCTAACTGATAGTTTTCTCCAGGTGTTAGACCTCCTTTCCTATTTGATTTAAATGAAAGCAAAAAGTGTGAGATCCAAGCTAAAATGTTAATAACCTAGTTAAAGGGGGGGTACAATGGTGTTTCATGTATTCAGAGTTGTTTACAGTGTTAAAGAGATGGATTCTCATGCATAACATGGGCAAAGTTTTTAAAAAATATTTTGGACGAATAACGGAGAATTTCTGTGCCGAAAATCTTACTTCCGGGTTGGTACAAGTTTCGGCTGGTTTTTTTTCGACCGTGGATCTAATGACGTAGGCCAAAGTGGAACTCCTTATATGAGCATTTCTCCCGGAAAAGCGCGGCCGTGCACACGTCGACCAGAGGAGAGCGAGACCGCGCACATCAACGCGCTTCAACAGGAAATCATCGCCAGCGCTGCATAGTGTCTCCAAAGTGTGTTTTTGGATGTGAGGGAAAGCTTCCCAAAGAACCCAGCGTTAGGAACAGTGGATGCAGATTGTTGTGTAGTTGTGTAGACTGTT
This sequence comes from Squalius cephalus, assembly GCF_949319135.1. Lineage (NCBI taxonomy): Eukaryota > Metazoa > Chordata > Actinopteri > Cypriniformes > Leuciscidae > Squalius > Squalius cephalus. Next base: position 32,350,325 of record NC_137122.1, on the reverse strand, counting down.
TGTTCCCTGCATTTCGACGATGAATGTTTTATAAACAAAGCCCAGATCGGATTCTCTCTATGGCTCTGGCTTCGCCCACACGGCCCGCCTCCAGACGCTCGGGTTTTTTCGGAAAGACTTGGTACAGCCTATCTTTCTTTAATAGATATAATAAAACTAAAGACTTTTTGGAGATATGAAGGATGCAATACTACTCTATAGGTACTCAAGATTAACAGGAGATTGAGTGAAAATGAGCATTTCCCCCCCCCTTTAAGTAAACATCATATATTAAAGCCATGGTTGTCATTTAGCTCTCTGTTGTATTTACCTACAGTATTTAGCTTGAGAAGTTTAATGAATGATTACTTGTCCAAACTAAAGGATACAAATGTCCATAGGCTGCCAATGAATGAGCAAAACTGTAGACATGCACTAATTAAAAGTGTATCAGTTGGACCCAATGTCACTTGGCAAACTGATCCGACCTTTAGAAGAGCACTTCAGATCGGCATTCCTGCTCTGAGATGCATACATTTTAATTGATAGGGACAAACTCCACTGCTGGGCATGGCTGTATAATGTCATGCTGCGAAGGCTTTCTTCTCTCCCGTTGGCATGATTGTATCTTTGATTTCTCTGTGTATGAGTTGCACTGCAATATGTCGTCGCGCTGTGACACGGATCACCTCCTGTGTGCTATTGGGGAGGTGCTCTTTCACTCTGGCCTTCAGCAAACATTTGCATTATCATACAAGGCAAGTGATTAACATAAAACAGAGAATATGGGTTGAATGAACTGGTGTTAAGTTATATTTCCATATAACCACAATGTTTGGAACATCAGGGACCTGCTGCACGAACTTTGCATGTATTCAATATGCAAAAAAAAAAAAAAAATTGGATTAAATTATCATGTTCTTTCTCATCTTGTTTTAGTGATTTTATTTTAATGAGATTTTTACTGGAAAACATACCAGTACCAATAAAATAAAGTTATATGTCTGTGTGTGTGTGTAAATAAGTATATTTAACATGGAGATGAGGTTATGAGCGAGTAAGCACAGTCTTCCGCTAACTAGGATTTATAAAATGAACTTTTGCACAGGTTATGGTCTCTCTCTCTCTCTCTCTCTCTCTCTCTCTCTCTCTCTCTCTCTCTCTCTCTCTCTCTCTCTCTCTCTCTTTCTTACACAGAACAACCTCCTGGACAACAACCAGTCTGGTTTCAAAAGTGGACACTAACTGAATGGAGACTAAACTAAACCTTGCGAAAACAGAGTTGCTTGTGGTCCCGGCCAACCCAACACTACACCACAACTTCTCCATTCAGCTAGGTTCGTCATCCATAACTCCATCAAGGTCAACCAGGAACCTTGTAGTTGTGATTGATGATCAATTGAACTTCACAGACCACATTTCTGGAACTTCCCGGTCCTGCAGATTTGCCTTGTTCAGCATTAGGAGGATCAGGCCCTTCCTATCAGATCATGCTACACAACTCCTTGTCCAAGCACTTGTTCTATCCAGACTGGACTACTGTAATGCTCTCCTGGCTGGTCTTCCAGCTTGCACTGTCAAACCTCTGCAACTGATCCAAAATTCTGCAGCTAGAGTGGTCTTTAACGAGCCGAAGAGAGCACACGTCACTCCTCTCCTCGCTCGCGTCAAATTTAAGTCACTGACTTTTGCCTACAGAACATCCACTGGTTCTGCTCCCTTTTACCTAAACTCATTACTTCAGACTTATGTGCCATCCAGAAACTTGCGCTCTGCAAGTGAAACCCACCTTGTGGTGCCATCTCAAAGAGGTACAAAATATCTTTCTCTGACCTTTTTCTGGTCTGTTCCATGCTGGTGGAATGACCTGCCCAACTCAACCAGAGCTGCTGAGTCTGTGACCATTTTCAAGAAACGGCGGATTCTGCAATACTTGATCCATTAAAGGTTGTATCAGCGATTTCAGGCCCAAACATAAATGATCACATTCATCTAATCTTTCCTAACGATCTGCTATAGCTGCCCGCCCCATAAGCATCCCGTCAAAAAAACGTGTCTCTGTAGGCAGCCTATGTAGGCGGGGGGGGGGATTAGGCACACACACACACACACACACACACACACACACACACCCCGCCCCACTCACTGTTCCTTATTTCCATTTCAGAAAGTTGGCAACCCTACAGAGACTGTTATGCGGAGGAGACAGAGTGGAGCAATGTGGCATGTGCTTTGTTGAGAAGGACATCAAGTTTTGGATATTTAAAATGCTCAAATTAAAACTGAGTTTTCATATTTTAGAATGGTTAATAATGTATTAGAATTTTTAACTATTTGGGCTGTGGGAAGAGTTTTGTGTAAAGTTGGAGATGATGAAGTACTAATTTTTAAAGTAGAGTTTTTTTTTTTTTAAATGTTTTAATTTGTTTATTTTTTGTTAATTGTGGGTTCTGTATTTGTGTGTAATATTGATGAAATATTTAACGTTTAGGTAAACTTATTTTTAAGTTACATTTATTTAAGTTACATTTAAATATTCTACCTCTAAATACATTTTTCTTTTTTAAAACTCTCTCTCACACACACGCTTTTAGCATGAAACCAATACAAAGTATTATATATGAGGATCTTAGCCTTCTTTTGTTGTTTGGACCGTTTTTTTCCTGCAGAGACCACACAAATGGGCTGATTGTACAGTATTTTCAGGATAGACTGGTGAAGGCACAGGTTCAGACACTGACTGCACTCTAATGATTCACCACACACCTTAATACAGCTCTAGAGTGAAGAACAAAGTCCATTTACTGAAAAGTAAGGAGTGAGTGAGGCTATGCATGTGTTCCCAACACACAACTAGGATTTAACCTGATTATATGCATCATATTCAGTGTTGCTTCTAAGGACGAGTCAGATGGTTGACTAAGCCATTAGTAAAATCTAGTTTTAATTTTATTGTTCATATATGCTATTATATTACAGTGCTGCTGAATGCTTTAATCTGATTGGTTGACGAACGTTCTAAAGTGTACAATTATTTTCAGGGAAATGCATGGTTAAAGTAGTTCCAAGCAGGTATTGACCGCATTACATTTCCATATGACTTCGCCAAATTATTTAAGTTATTTCAAAGGTCCTTACAGCCTACAACAGCACAAGAACCAAAACCAAATACGACACTGGCCAAGAAAATAAATAGCTATAGTAAACAATAGGATAAAAACGACAAATTATTTCCATGTTTTTTGGGCACAAAATTACGTTTTATTATGTAGCCTATAAGCCCCTTTTTCTTTCTCCCTCCCTCTCCCACTCAAACGCACACACATACAGTACGGACACACACTTGCACAGAAAAGTGTTGTCAGCGTTGCTCTGGCGATTTTATTAGTAAAATAGTTTAGCAGTTATTAGAAAATAATGCACACCCACTTAGTGGCCGCATTACCACCTCTGGTGTGCATTATTTTCAAATATTTAAATGGCCCGACATCAATTATTCCTGACTTAAAATTCAGAGAGTATAATTTTTATTAAAGTCCAACTGAAATCAAAATTGACCCTATTTACTTTGTTAGCGCATATTAGTGGTGAAAAATTAATCCGTGCAAATTAATACACAGAAAAAAATTGTTTGCCGTCGTAATCTTTAATCAAAGTCTGAAAAGTTACTTCCGGTCTGGAATGGCGTTCCTTCTCTGATGATGTAGGTTTGACGGCTTGGGTTGGGAAATGCTTAACCACTCCCCTCAAACCGTTAGTCTGCTGAGTGAGAGATGGAGAGGAGGAGCGCTAGAGTAAAACCCTGCCCTCTGTTCAATATTCCTTTTCACTGGGAAATACGTCACAACACTGGAGAAAAGTCATTTGCAACTTCCGGTTCACGCAGACTTTAACTTATTTTATGACGCTTTGCGTGAATTATGGGTGTAGGCTAACTTCCGTTAAGCTGTAAACAATCAGTGAAACGCTCGCTCTATGAATGCAATACGTTAAAAAAAGTGTCACAATGAGATGACATAAATCAGAGATGATGAGATAATGAGATGACATAATTCACCCTTCAACCATCGAACATTAAAAGGAAATTTAAATGTGTAAAAACATCAACAAGGTACTTTCAACAGACCAAATAACCCCAAAAGCGCGAGTATTTGGTTAATCACTGTAGTAATATATATCTGTATTATGTAACGTATGTTGCCTTAATCAAAAATGTTCATTAAGTTAAGCATTACGTGATACTATTTCAAAGTGATTTCCGTCATTTTGACTCTTAATAAATTGCATTTATCTGTGAAAACAAACCTGGAAAGAGACGTGAGGATTTGAGGAGAATATAACGAGAGATTATTCGTGCGTTCCAGTGAATTATTAATGGAATATATCGTAAATTAAATTCGGGAGAACAGACCACAAATGTGCAGTATATGTTGTCCTTTTTCATACTTTTGTTGTCAATATTATATGAATGCCTGGTCATCTTTTCGGCCAGGCATTCATATAATATTTTTAATCTTACAGTTCAAACTACAATCCGGCCTCTAGTTCATAAATGCCAGAGGAGAACTGGCCCCCGAGAACTGAGCCTGGGTTCTCCCAAGTTTTTTTTTTCTCCATTAGGTCACCTGATGGAGTTTTAGGACACCATTAGGTCACTTGATGGAGTTTTTCGGTTCCTTGCCACTGTTGCCTTTGGCTTGCTCGGTTGGGGATATTTTGGGGATATTTAATTTTATTTTATCAATCAATAAATTCCACTTGAAACAAACCTTGTTGTATTATTTTAACTTAATACAGTGAAGCTGCTTTGATACAATCTGTATTGTGAAAAGCGCTATACAAATATACTTGACTTGACTTGACTTGACTTTTACAGCGGATTGCAAAGGGAAAAAATAAAATAATCATGAGGAAAAGAAAGCAGCGACTGAAAAGAGCTCTTGCCATAGATATTCTTGTTATAACATGTCACGTTAAAATACCAAGTATAACGTTATTCTCATGATGTCTGAAAATAAATCATGAAGGAAAATTGACAGCTCATCCAGTCAAACTGACGGATCAGCTTTATTTGTAGGGCAGCCTTATGATTTGAAATGATTCGTTTCAGCCTTTTTGAATGGAAGTTCCCCAAACCGGAAGTGCCACCCATAATTCAAAACGCAGCAAGGTCGTCAGGAATAAGGTGGATAGTCTGATTTTGAAAATATATAGTTTTGTGCATTACTAGTTGCTTCAATTTTACTGTCACCTTGTATACTTGATGTAATGTAAAATCATATTGTCTGTCATGAATGACTCATGCAGCCGCAGCAGAATATATGACAAATAAAATTGCGCATAAAACTTCTCGCACAACACTTGTCATCCACAATCTGTTCTATGCGTTTTCCAGGTGCGTGTCATTCTTGAGACGGATTACAGCCCATTTGTAGAAGAAAGGTTCAGTGCTCCATGTGGATGAAGTGTCGCACATGTACCCGCCGGAAGCCCTGGAGACAGAGTGAGTGTGGGGACATGTCCATTGAGAGCGGCTCCTGTCCTGTCTCAGGCCCCCGTGGCTCTCATGTGTGAAGAATGCAGCATATGGGAGCAGTGGACTGAAAAGCCTACCGGGCACCTGAGCAAAGATGACACATTGAGTACAACTCTGTTTGCACCATGGTAACATGGGAGTGGATCAGCGCTCATCATTCTTTTATAGCCACATCAGCCCACCCTGTTCTAACAGACGTCATTCTGTTTCGTGCGTAAGAGCATGTTCAGAATGTGAAAACAGCTGTGCTATTTATGACAGTTAGGCATATTTTCCAATCAAAACAAGGCAAGTAGGTGCGAAGAACTCTTTTAGGGCAGTTCAAAAAGCCTCTGTCCTTCATGCCAAGAAAAGTTCAAGGCTACCCATTTCGACAGTTCAGGGTGACTCACGGTGATGTGTTGGTTTGTTGTTGCTCCTGAGGAGATTGTTTCTTAAGCCTTATCTAGTCAGTGAATTGCTGCTCAACCTACAAGAGAAGAGAAATGCAGAGGCTGAGAAACACACAATCAGTGGAGATCACAGACCAAATGGGAGGAGGCAGTCAGTTAAAGGAATAGATCATCTAAAAATGTATTTCATCATTTGCTATACTTCATTTCTTTCTAAACCTGTTGGACCTTGTACGCTTCTGTGGAACACAAAAGGGAACAATTCTGAAGATGCAATTACAATGAAGGTAGCTGGAGTGTTCAAGTTTTTAAAAAAAGAATGCAAAAGGACCTCATACTGCATATAGCTTTGTGTGAAAAAATTGAAAGATGATGTTAGCTGCTATTCACTGAAAAGCTGTCGTTATCATTAGCGCACTCGTGAATTTATGAGAGAATTAGCAAAAGTTTGGATTTGGTAAGAATCTCTTATGCTCACCAAGACTGCATTTATTTGATCAGAAAAGCAGTAAAAACAGTAATATTGTGATATAATAATATCATTTTAAATAACTGTTTCTATCGCCTAAATACAATTTATTCCTGTTACGTCAAAGCTGATTTTTCAGCATCAGTCTTCAGTGTCACATGATCCTTCAGAAATCATTCTAATATGATGATTTGCTGCTCAAGAAACATTTATCATTAATATCAATATTGAAAAAAGTTGAGTTGCTATATATAAACAGTGATTATTTTATGTTCTTCGATGAAAAGAAAGTTGACCAGTATGTTTCCCACATGAGAAGATTTATAATATATTGAATAGTGAATATGTTTTGCCTTTTTGACGGCTTGACTGTGTCAGCCCCGTTTAATGCATGGACATGAAAATACAGGTTTAAAACGACATAAATATTGTTTTCTTTATAGTTGTTGTATTAGCTTGCACTGCCCTTGTCCTAATTGGCTGGAGTTCAGTAAAAAGGTAAATACCAACAGATCATTAATAGCACAAGTGCTAATTAAAATATGCTGTGGATTTATTTACCCAGTGGCCCTTTGGCTTGTAATGGAAACAGCACAGGTTTTCTCTTTTCTGAGAAAAAAACAAAAAAAACAATAAGAGGTGGCAGTTCACTTGACAGACATATTTCTCAGTGTCAGGGGATATTTGGATCAAGCCTTCTGGTGTCTGATGAATAGAAAGAGGCCAAGAGGTGGTCAATCCTGTTCAGATATGCCCATCAGTTCAGAACAATACGGACCCCGTGGCCCGCTGGTGCAAGATAGGTTTGATCACAGAAAGCCTGAAGCCTGTTGCACCTTCCCTCGACACTGCCAGTAGCTGGAGGTGAGTTTTTCTCTTCCTGAATATTTCACAGTTCATACATGTGCTGGAATGTGTTTGTTGTTTGATCACCAACTGAAAGAGTATTTGTGGAGGCCAAAGAGTTTTATAATAGATGGAGAAAGCTACTGTAAGCGTTCCCATTCATCTCTACACACTCATTCATCTTCTGAGTGTACACAATTTAAAATATGCCATCTTTCCTCATGGACACTAATCGTTTTGAGTCAGTCATCTGGGTATTGTTGCACCAGCTGTTTGTTAAAGAAAAATTTTAACTTTAAAAATAATTATTTTTGTTTAAGTTGCTTTGAAACGGATTGTGAAAAGTGCAACACAAATAAATGAATGCTTGAATTGAATTAAAATGACATGAAATAATAATAATAATAATAAACAGAAAAATCAAACAGTAGTGTGTATATATATATATATATATATATATATATATATATATATATATATATATATATATATATATATATATATATATAAAAGAAGTTTGCATATTGGTTTTATGTTCTGTATCATAATTGATCAGACTTTTATGTCTCATATAGTATGAGAATATGGAGCTCGGACTCAAGGACAAAACATCATTAAAAATCGTTTTATTAAAAGAGGCAGAACATTGTTGGTGCACTTGCTGATATGTATATGCCAAAAAGCAAAATGAAATTCTGATAGCTTGTAATATAAATCAATTAGATTTTTTTTTTTTTTTTTTTTTTTTTCAGTAAAGCAAACTATTTTATATGCATAAAATGCATAATAATGTCTTAGTAAGATGATATTTAAATGCTTAGTTTTATGATCAAAGCTCTGTATTATTATTTTTTATTTAAGATAACACAATGCAATACAATGACAAATAAACGTTCCTCAAATGCTTGATGTATCATATTTGATACTCACATTTGAACAATTATGAATGGATAATAAGTAAGTTGCTTCAGTCCAGAAAGTTCATCTTGAAATATTACTTACAATATAAATATACTTATGTTAATTTCACATGTACTAAGAATGGACATTTTGAATCATACTAAAATACTTTTTACTTTCTAAAAAAAAGTATAAACTATCAATCAAAGAACAGAAATCATGCAGTAGATTGTCAACATGTTTTTTCAGCAAAGGTCTGACCATGTTGATCATTTAGAGGCCTTAGAAATTCGTATGTATCAAATATAATGCATTACGCTTTAACAGTGTTGGGTGTAAAGCATTACTAAGTAATTAACGATTTACTCTTATTTTTTCTGTAATTTAATTAGTTATTTCTGATGTAATTGCATTAAATAAATAATTATATAAAACAATTGTGGATTTAACATAAAAATTTAACATCTAATGTTAAAGTATGTTTTTATTTTAACCCTCTCCCTTTAAATAGGGAGAAGAAGAATTTCCAGAAACATTTATGCAATTTTATATTAATTATTAGAAAGAATGTGCCTACCCTTGTATTGTTCAACTGGTCGAGGTTGATTTGGGATTTAGAAAGTATTTAACAATATAATGCAATACTTTTTAGAAAGAGGAATAAGTTCAGTAATCAAATTACACTGTTGAAGATGTAATTAGTAGTAGTAATTCATTTTGTATCTTATTTTTATAGTACCTTACCCACTGGCTTTATAATGTATAATGTAAACTAGCATAAATTTAAACAGGTAAAGTCAGGTAAAACTTACTGATGTTATTTGATCAGTCTTATTTTATTATAGTCTAAGTAACTGCTGGTATAAACTAAATATTGTATATGCAGAGTTAAGTTTCAACTAGGTTTGATGGTGCAACTTCCTCTGAGCCTTAAATGCCATGTGATTAATACTCGAAAATGACTTCATGACAGTGTTGATTGTTTAACACCAACTAAAAAAATGTTCTAAAGAATGTTTTGTTAAGGTTCCCATTAAGTTGTGAACAAAGATATTTCTAAAACTTCACTGAACTTTCAAAAAGTCAATCTTTTAAACACTTTTTTGCAAACACATTTAGGGCTGTCAAAAGATTAATCGCGATTAATCGCATCCAAAATAAAAGTTTGTGTTTACATAATATATGTGTGTGTACTGTGTATAATTATTTTGTATATATAAATACACACACATGCATGTATATATTTAAGAAATATTTGCATACATATACTGTATATATATTTAGTTTATATTATATATAAATATATTTTTTTATATATATAAATAACAAATTTTTCTTAAATATATACATGCATGTGTGTGTATTTATATATACAAATTTAATTATACACAGTACACACACATATATTATTAAAAACAAACTTTTATTTTGGATGCGATTAATCGCGATTAATCTTTTGACAGCCCTAATTACATTTGATGATTTTGCAAACATTATGAGAATGTTACTTTTGAATGTTCTGTGAACACTCCAAAACAAGTGGTAACATCTAATAAAACATGAGAAGAACGTGCAACTAAAATGTTTCAGAAAAAAATATTCCATAAATGATAATGTTTTTGTGTGAACATTTTGAGAACATTATTAAAGACTATATATAAACGTGCGTACGCACAGATTTGTTCTTAGAGTTTGTGTACGCAAAAAGCCACGCCAACATATTTATAAAAAAAAAAAAACGCCAGGTTCTGAGAAAACGTATACGCACTTTTCCTTGTGGCAGAAGGTCGGAGTACGGCAGGCATTTGGAAATCTAAGCCATTCTTGCCACTCACCGTTCTCTAGTAAAGGATGTGAATGTTGACTGCTGCTCTTTTATATGTTAATGCCATTAATTTGGTGGTGTTTACAAGGCAGAGATCTGAAACCATTCAGCTTTTTGTTGTCAGATGGTAAAGTCATCTACCAACGGACACTAATGGGGCAATGCATCAGCCAAATCTTGACCTTTTGATGAAGGTAGTGTTAGGCGGCGTTCACATATCGCGCCTAAAAACGCATAGAAAACGCTAGGCGCGCCGCGTTCTCCTTTTTCCAAAGCGCTCGGCTCGGGTGGTTGCGCTCCGGAGGCGTCTGTCGTTGCTAAGCAACCATCAGCTGCGCTCTCCGTTACAGCAAGGAAATTTCAGCAATGGATTTCCACCACAGAAAAACCCTTGCTGTAACTCTGTTACAAAATTTATTTACTAAGAAAAGTAAAAAACGCCGCAGTGTTTGGGTGCACCCGATACAGAAACGCAAAAACCATGGGGAATTTCACCAGCTGATTCAGGAGCTCCGCCTGGACAATGGGAGGTTCAAAGCCTATTTCAGAGTGGACAAGGACCAGTTTGATTATATTTTAAGAAAAGTTGGACCAAACATTAGTAAACAGAGCTTCTGCCGTGAAACTATCTCTCCTGCGCAAGGGCTCTGCATTTGTCTTGAGGTTAGACTATAACTGAAGTGGTCATAAAACGCCAGAAATAGCAAACACATACACATTTATGTATAGAATATAGAACAATTCTGTATGATGGATTTAACAAGGAATCAGTTGTGAGCATTAATATTTTTAGTAAAAATATTTTTTACTAGTAACTAGTGCAGCAGTTTACAGTGTTGAAGATGTAATTAACTGATAGAAATTACTTATATTTTAGAGTAACTTACTCAACACTGCTTGTACTGAAATTAAAGACAATACTTCTTCCACCACTGTGATGTCATGCTTTGACATAGGCATTAGGTCTACAAGTATTTGTAAATTACTTTATATATGAATAACTTAATTGTGGTCTTTTATAGGCTACATACGTTACACACACTAAATATATAAATGTACATTTGTTACAGATATCTTGCAACTGGGGATTCGTTTAAGACCATCGCCTTCAGTTATCGCGTGGGTCACTCTACAGTTGTAGGCATCATAAAAGATGTGTGTGAAGCCATATGGGACAACCTTGTGGAAGAATACATGCCACCACCTAACAGGGAACGCTGGCGAGAAATCGCAGCTGATTTCCAGCAGATGTGGAATTTCCCTAACTGTGTTGGGGCAGTAGATGGCAAGCACATATTGATCCAGGCCCCTGCCTCCAGCGGTTCCCTTTACTTTAACTACAAAGGCTCCTTCTCAATTATTCTCCTTGCTGTTGTTGATGCTCGGTATCGCTTCCAGGTGGTGGATGTTGGGGCTTATGGCGGAAGTAGTGATGGTGGTACGTTGGCTGTTTCAGCATTTGGAAGAGCTCTCTGTCAGGGCAGCCTTGGCATACCAGAGGACAAACCTCTCCCTGGTGCAGAACATCTGGGGCCTATGCCACATGTGTTCGTTGCGGATGAAGCCTTTCCCCTCAGACGCCACATGATGCGTCCACATCCTGGCCAGAACATTGGGAGAGAGAAAAGGCTGTACAACTACAGGCTTTCCCGGGCCAGGCGAATGGTGGAGTGCTCATTTGGAATACTAGCGGCACAATGGCGGCTGTACAGAAGAGTGCTAGGAGTGACCCCAGAAATGGCAGAGAAAGATGTTAAGGCTACCTGCATCCTCCACAACCTTCTGAGGGTAGATCAGGCAGAGGATCATCCACAAGCACCGTCATCAGAACCTGACTCCACTGCCAGGGCAATGGGAGATCTCCACAGGATGAGCAGCAACAACTCCTCTCGCGAAGCTATAACCATCAGAGAGAAATTTACCCAGTATTTCTCATCTACCGAGGGTGCAGTCCCATGGCAGGAGAACATTATTTGATGTTACATTATATGAATAACCAAAGAATAAACTAATCTGTAATATACTACTTAATAAACTATTTATATTTTAATACAACTTGCCTCATTGCCTTATTTTCGAATTATAATTTATTGATCAGTTCAATTGTTTTAGAAACATTCACATTTATTAATCAACATTGTAAAAATACACTTTTTAATTAAAAAATTAACAAAAAAAGTAAATAAAAAATAACAATAACACAATAATGATTAGACTAAGGAAATGAGTTAGACAATCACCTCTGTCTCCACTGACTTGCATATTTCAATTATCCAAATACTGACAGCTACCCGTACTTTCTATATAGTATCCAAACTTCTGACTTCAAACTTCTATAGAAAGCTACCTCATTACATTCAGAGCCTAGCTGATCTGAGGCCTGTGGGATGTTGGATGACGTTGGCCTCTCCTTCACAAATCGCTCCAGAAAGCTGAGAGCATTCGTGAACTTCCATTTCCTCTGACTTCCTCCCTCAGAGCCACTTCTCTTCTCCCTTTCTGCTTTCCTCTCCTTTATATACTTATCCCTCAAATATTTCCACTTCTTTCTGCCCTCATCCTCTGAATAAACATAATGATTAGCAACAATTGTCATTGACTGACAGAGCATTATTCTCTACCATTTTATATATAATACTTATAGGAAATACTATTGATGAGAAAAAAGTGCATTTTGCATGACACTGGAAAATGTTATCTTAGCAAAGAAAAAGTAACGGCTAGCATGACTGACATACCAGTTAATAGCCTAAACATTAATGTAAAACAGTATCATGCTTACCAGTTATTCCAAGCTCCAAGCCTATGCGTCTCCATGCATTATTCCTCATATTCCTCGAGCGCCGAGGTCGTGATCAGCCATTGTCTCGTTCACTCCGACTCCAACATGCCACCACGAAGCCTGGATGATTCCGCAGCGGAAGAAGCGAGTCAGGTCTAGACCAAGACTCTCTCCGACCCTCCCGGTTTTCGAGATATCCACCCAAAATCGTTTCTCCCCTCTTCGCGAAACAGAACGCGATGCTGTCATCATCGGCGATTCCATCGTTCGGCACGTACACGCTACATCAGGTAAAAGTAAGGTGCACAGTCACTGCTTTCCTGGTGCTCGTGTTTCTGAAATCGCTGCTCGCGTTCCCGAGATTCTGAACGGTGACGAGCGCGTCGGAACTGTGGTCTTGCACGCGGGAGTGAACGACATCAGGCTGCGCCAGACGGAGGTTCTGAAGAAAGACTTCAGGACTCTGATCGATACGGTACGCAGCACATCGCCTGAAACAACGATCATTGTGTCAGGACCGCTTCCCACGTACCGACTAGGACATGAAAAGTTTAGTAGATTATTCGCGCTAAATGAATGGTTAATGTCATGGTGCAATGAACAGAAACTGCTCTTTGTAAATAATTGGAATCTGTTTTGGGAGCGTCCTAGGCTTTTCCGTGCTGATGGCTTACACCCAAGCAGATTCGGAGCGGATCTTCTGTCGGATAACATCTCCAAAATGTTAAATACCTTTTGACTAGTAACCAAAAGTCCAAATCACAGTCTCTGCTGCACCAATTTAACTGATATAAATACTAGTGTAGAACATTGCATAGAAACTGTGTCTATTCCTCGTTTAGTGAGATCAAATAATAAATCTACTGCAGGATCTAGGAAAAATCTAATTGTTATTAAAACAGAAAATGTTGCTATTAGTAAACAAAAACAATTTCTAAAGCTAGGTCTTCTAAACATTAGATCACTCACACCTAAGGCAGTTATTGTAAATGAAATAGTCACAGATAATAGCTTCGATGTACTTTGCCTTACTGAAACCTGGCTTAAACCAAATGATTATTTCGGTCTAAATGAGTCTACTCCATCAGGATACTCCTATAAGCATGAGCCCCGTCTGATTGGTCGTGGCGGCAGTGTTGCAACAATCTATAGAGATATTCTCAATGTTACTCAGAAAACGGGTTATAAGTTTATTTCGTTTAAAGTACTTGTACTAAATGTTACGCTCTTAGATGTTAGACAAACATCCCTATTATCTCTAGCCTTGGCTACCGTATATAGACCGCCTGGGCCTTACGCTGATTTCCTAAAAGAGTTTGCAGATTTTCTCTCAGACCTATTAGTCAATGTCGATAAAGCATTAATTGTTGGAGATTTTAACATACACGTAGATAATCCAAATGATGCGTTAGGGGCTGCGTTTACAGATTTATTAAACGACTTTGGGGTCAAGCAAAACGTAACCGGACCAACTCATCGTTTTAATCATACACTCGATTTAATTATATCACATGGAACCGATCCAACCGATATAGACATCATTCCACAAAGTGATGATGTCACTGACCATTACATGGTAACTTGCATATTACGTACTCCTGTAATATGTCATGCTGCGCCACGTTATCGATCAGGCAGAACAATCCTTCCATCCACCATAGATAATTTTTCAAATAGCTTATTTGATCTGTCTCAGCTGCTCAGTGAACCCAAACAAATAGATGAACTAGAGGAATTAACTAGCACTATGAGCACCATTCTCTCTGGAAAATTGGATATTGTTGCACCCATTAGATTAAAAAAGGTCAGAGAGAAAAGTAAAGCACCCTGGTACAACAATACTATGCATGTTCTAAAGAGAGAAACCCGTAATTTAGAGCGTAAATGGAAACAAACTAATTTAGAGGTCTTTAGAATCGCATGGAAAGACAGTATGTCACGTTATAAAAAGGCCCTAAAATCGGCCAGGGCTGAGCACCTCCGCAAACTAATAGAAAACAACCAAAACAATCCTAGGTTTTTATTTAACACCGTGGCTAGACTAACAAATAAACAGATGTCACCTGAACAAAATATTCCGTTACAGTTTAGTAGCAATGATTTCATGAAGTTCTTCACTGAGAAAATAGAAAACATCAGAACCACAATTGTAAACGTTCAGTCCTCAATCGCGCCTTATAATTCAGCCTCAACTATCACCCCACAAGAACAATTGCAGTGCTTTACAACTACAGAACAAAAAGAGTTAAATAAACTTATCACTTCATCTAAAACAACAACATGTTTATTAGATCCTATACCCACTAAACTACTGAAAGAAGTGTTACCTGTAGTGGAAGAGCCTCTCCTCAATATTATTAGCTCATCTTTATCTTTAGGTCATGTTCCAAGAACATTTAAATTGGCAGTTATAAAACCACTCATTAAGAAACCACAATTAGATCATAATAACCTAGCAAATTATAGACCCATTTCAAATCTTCCTTTTATGTCTAAAATACTAGAAAAAGTTGTATCCGCCCAACTGGGCTCTTTCTTGCAAGAAAATGACATCTATGAAAAGTTTCAGTCTGGATTCAGACCGCATCATAGCACTGAAACTGCGCTCGTTAAAATCACAAATGATTTACTTTTAGCTTCTGACCAAGGCTGTATCTCAATATTAGTTTTACTTGATCTTAGTGCTGCGTTCGATACTATAGATCACACAATACTCTTAGATCAACTACAAAATTATACTGGTGTTCAAGGACAAGCATTAAAGGGACACTTCACCCATTTGCATTAAGCTTTGCATTGTTAGAAACCCAGTCATACTATTGAATGGTCAATCAACATCAATATTTACCTCTTTACACTTCCTCCTACAATGACGCAAAAATCGTCATTTTGCGTCATTGTAGGAGGAAGTGTAAGAGGGGGGGATTTCTGTTAAGACTACAAGCACTAGATCCACCCTTTCAAACCCGCCCATAGGGGGTTGGACCTAATGCGCTAACAGACCTATCACAGATCAGTGCGAGTGCGTTTGATTTCAACGGCAGAAACCTGCAGAAAACAGGGACGAAGAAAGCTGAGTAGTTGGGGTTACCATACTCTATTTCCCGGACATGTCCGGCCGTCGAGATCGACAAAAATGTCCGGGATTCAGCTTTTGCTTTCTGCGGTCGCCATCCATTGTTTACATGCTCACCTTTTGTTTCAATCTAACTGAATTCACCCCGATTGGTGAATCTGAATGTAACATGAATGCTAAACAAGTGATCGGTTGATTTGCGTTTTAACATTGCTAAGAAAATACCCGCACCTCCGTGAGAGATAGCCCATGAGACCGGTGCATCTCACAGGCGCGCTCATCAGTAATCACAGTAATACAGGGAGCAGGACGAGGCTAGCGCCGCGGGAGAAAGACGCGAGGCCGGTGGCGTGATCGGTTGAAAGACGCGAGGCCGGTGGCGTGATCGGTTGATGTGTGTTTTACCATTGCTAAGAAAATACCTGCTCCTCCGTGCGAGATACGAAAACAGTGCCTCACAGGTGTCGGTCGTCAGTAATCACGCCACCGGCCTCGCGCCGTTCTCCCGCGCCCCTCAGCCTCGTCCTGCTCGCCACAGTAAACATGATGAATGGCGACTGTAGAACGCAAAAGCCGAATCCCGGACATTTTGGGCAAACTCGTCACGGAGACTCACTCGTAGCCTAGCCTTGCCTTGATGTTTTTGATGTCTTACCGGTAGGCGTGGCTTGGGAGTGGCCTTGTAGGGCAGCGAAGCAAGTGCATTCTGGGAGTTGTTGTCTTTCATCCACATAAGCCAAAAATAAATTTTCTGGCTTTTCTCAGTCTAGAAAGCTCCAAATTCAAAAATAATTACACATTTCTTCTACATAAATGACCCACTTTCAATACACATTCATGTCTCCACGGGTGAAATGACCCTTTAAGCTGGTTCAGATCATACTTATGACCGCTACCATTTTGTCTATTTAAATGGAGAAAAATCTATCATAACTCCAGTAAACTATGGAGTGCCGCAGGGATCTGTGTTAGGCCCTCTGTTATTCTCAATATATATGCTGCCACTTGGAAATATTATAAGGAAACATGGAATTAGTTTCCATTGTTATGCTGATGACACTCAAATCTATATTTCATCACGGCCAGATGAAAACGCTAAATTATCCAAATTGACAGAGTGTGTTAAAGATTTAAAAGATTGGATGACGCACAATTTTCTTTTATTAAATCCAGACAAGACAGAGGTACTAATCATCGGTTCAAAAAACCGCCCACAAAACCTCTCACACTACAACTTTAACATAGTAGGATGTCCTGTTACTTTATCCTCTACAGTAAAAAACCTGGGTGTTATACTAGACTGCAACCTGTCTTTTGAAAATCATATTTCATATGTTACAAGAACAGCCTTTTTCCACCTTAGAAACATTGCTAAGCTACGTAACATGCTATCAGTTTCTGATGCAGAAAAGTTAGTTCATGCATTCATGACATCGAGACTAGATTACTGTAATGCTTTATTAGCCGGTTGTCCTGCATCCTTAATAAACAAGCTACAGTTAGTCCAAAATGCCGCCGCTAGAGTTCTTACTAGATCAAGAAAATATGATCATATAACACCAATTTTATCATCACTACATTGGTTACCTATAAAGTTCCGTATTAATTACAAGGTATTGCTACTGACCTATAAAGCCCTAAACGGCTTAGCTCCAGTCTATTTAACGGACCTTCTATCGCCCTATAATCCATCGCGCTCTTTAAGATCACTAAATTCGAGGCTTTTGGTCATACCTAGGATATCTAGGTCCACCAAAGGAGGGAGAGCATTTTCACATTTAGCTCCAAAACTCTGGAATAGTCTTCCAGATACTGTTCGTTGCTCAGACTCGCTCTCCCAGTTTAAAACTAGATTAAAGACGCATCTCTTCAGCCAGGCATTCATATAATACTTTTAATCTTACAGTTAAATCCGACCTCTAGTTCATAGACGCCAGAGGAGAACTGGCCCCCGACTGAGCCTGGGTTCTCCCAAGGTTTTTTTTCTTTGCCACTGTTGCCTTTGGCTTGCTCAGTTGGGGATATTTAATTTAATTAATCAATCAACAATACTATTGATCAGCATTACCAAATGTGGACGTTTTCCACTAGAAACAAACATTGATGTATTATTTTAATTTAATACTGTGAAGCTGCTTTGATACAATCTGTATTGTGAAAAGCGCTATATAAATAAACTTGACTTGACTTGACTTGACTACTATGAAGTGCTCACGGGAAGTGCACAGGATTTTGGCATCCCGTCTTATACTTTATTCATTCTCTGAATGTGAGAATGACCTTCACTTTCTTATCCACTCCACATGCAAATGCTTTAAGTGTGCATATTCAAATTAATACAATAGCGTAGTCATTATTCTGTGTTGTTTTTCTTACTATTAAAATGTAATGCATTAACTATGAGTCTTCATGTTTAGTTTGTTACAAGCTGCTACACCGCACACCACAGCTACAATCCTTAATGACAATGTGAAGTAGCTTGTTCAAATGAATTAAAACAGGGTCATGCACAGGAAAGCTGGCTTTCATTATGTCCCTGACATCCTGGTCACTACAAAGTCATTCTCTGTGATTAAAACTCATATGGTGGAGATAAAGAACAAGTGCTATTCATTTCAAATATGCATTAATCTTAAAATATTCTGCACAAGTCCATGAAACATTAGCTTTCATTAATATGCAAATATAACACATGTGCTGTCTGTGCACATATAATGACAGTAATTTAGTATCTCCATCCACCCCAAATGCCAAATAATAGTTCAAACTCTTTATCATTGTTTCAACATGCCTCTGTCAGTATTTGTTGGTACTTTGACGGTGGCATTGTCGTTCTGCAGTCGGCATCGGTGCAGTTACACCCAAGGATTTGCAGATACTGTGATTTGCATAAACAGCCTTGTTTAAATTCAATAATCAAAATAAATGTGAGGTAAAATTCCTTCCAAAGAAACGAGAGTAATTTTGAAGCTGCAACAGAAATATACAAATATATTATTTTCTCTCGTTTGCATTTGCAGGACAGGTAAGGGATTTTAATAAACTCAGTAAAGGAAGGTGTAATTCTTTTACTCACTTTTTTGGAGCGAATTCACTAAATAACTATAGTTATTCAATACAGAGGACCGTCATCAGGCCTCATTCAACAGGTGTGTATGCGCATAAATTTGTTCGTTATTCTAAATAACGAAGTGCATGCCTGCAGCTAATTTGCAGAGTTCTGCAGTGATTACATATTTTTGTAGACCAACCCGGAGGTATCCTCGACAAAAACCCAACAGAACTCTTCCATTGGCTTTTGGATTATTGTGGAAAATAAGCTCTGTGACCTACAAAAGTTTATGAATCTTACATGTTTTGTTCCTCATGATAATCTTATGAATTTTGAAGCCTAAATACAATTGCTAAATAAAAAGCTAAATGTAGGCTATAAACAACTGACATTATGGTCACATGACTTCAAGGTTGCCATAGCTTCCGACATTCTTTCAGTCTTTATTTTAAAAAAATATAATAAAATCCTGAAAGTTTGAGCTAGAATAGTTTGCAAGAGTGTTTATTAACTTGATGAGGCTGTAAACGTATAGGCTAGTGAGTAGATGAGTTTACCTGTTCGTTGTGATGACGTTTAATGTCACTTGTTTCTGAGTTTTGATCTACAAAAATATGTCATCCCTGCTGCACATAATACCATTGTGCCCAAAATGTGTCAATGTGGGCTTTCTGTACATCACCCCAAGTTTTGATATGTGCATACATTAAATTGCCAGCTGTGCATAAGCTAATTTTTGAAAAGACCACCAGGAGTATGTGATTTTCGCATATGTACAGTACATGTGGTGGTTTCAGTTTGGAAATTTAGGGAAAAAAAAGTGCAAGCTTGATGGATCATGATCTGTTTGAAAATGTTTCTATGCAGATTTGAAAAAAAAAAGTGTTAGTGAATAAAGCCCTTTCTTTTCAGCTCAAACGCCTCCTGTCTACATTTGTTTACATTTTCTATTGATCGTGGCAGCAGTTATTCATCAAATGATGATCCAATTATGAAGAACAGCATTGGGCGGCTATATATCCAGACTTGCGGTGTAGACAAGTGCTCTCTCTGCATGTTAAAGAGGAGCCGATTTAGGTGCTTGGATCGCAGTGGTGAAGTGATGCTCTACAGTCCCATTGAAGCATGTCAGATCGGTAGTTTGCGTCCTGCACAACCTGCTCCAAAACAAGATTGTGCAAATTGCACCCAGCACAGATTGTTGTGGATGTGTTTGCATTGTTACCATACTTGCATAATTCCTTCAGTGACTCAGGAGCTACAACAACCCAGACAGTAAGTGTGCATAAACGGCGCCATCAGTGGGCACAACTCACTCTATATTAAATTCCCTCCTTCGTCTTGCACTTTGTTAAATAAGCACTGCCTTCACACAGATCATTAATACGTGGGACTCAAGCGGCAAAGGGCCAGCAGTTATGCATAAGCCCATAATGACTTCATCAGGTTCCTTCATCTGCATACAATCATACGGTGCAGCCAGCCATTAAGAGGTGCAGGGATTAGGACAACCTGCAAGACTGATGAGGAGTCAGCACCCACCGGAACATCCAGGCGGGAAATTATCAGTCAATCAGCGGCGCTGAGAATGTGACACCACTGTCTACTTATCAAAGACAACCCCTCAAAGCAGATGAAATCAACTCCCTGCATAATGGCACTGTGATTTATTACAGCCAATATTTTGGCTTTTTTTGCATAACTTGAGCACACTCTGCTGGGATTGAATGAATGAATATATATCAGCCCCCGAACGTCTTGCACGGAAACGCAAACACAATAGTTCTCATTATTCTAATCAGGAAACAGATGGTGTGGGGCCAATTAGTTAGTGAATTTACATTATTAGTATTTGGGACTTTGCTGCTGGCTTCAGTGCAATTTCTAGTTATGCTTCTTGTGTTTTGCTACTTGTCCGTACATGCATCATAAGCCCTCATCTGGGGGAGGATGATATTCTCCCTGCAGCTTGTTTTTCCAAAGCCTTCATTCCTTATTTTTCAAAACGTAGAGTTGTTTTATGTAAATGACTTTGAAAACAGAAATGTTGGCTGCTTTTTTAGGTGAATCCTGTGAAATCCTTGTTATTTGGAACTCTTGCTTTTGTTCATTTGTGGACGGGGTCTAAAAACGTTTTCCACTTTTGACCACTTGAGGTAGTCAAAAAAGGGATCTGACCGGATTGCTTTCATGGTGTAAACACTCACAACCATAAAAGGTTGCCTACTCTCCGCCTACTGACCTAATGCATAAACATTATGGGAAGCGCGCTAGCCAGACGGGATTTAAACTTTGTCAGTTGAAGACCCAAGATTGGTTTGAAGATGGAAAATGTACCAAGCATAATGTGCTCTCGCCATTCCTGATTTCTAACACGCACTCACTGCATTCGGCATGATCTTGCGGCTGTCAGAGCAGAAACGAAAGCTGCTGCTCTCCGTATGTTTTCTGTCGTCTTTTCCTGTCATCTCCGGTCTCGTTCATATGTAAATTGGGCGAGCTTATTTCATCCATTAGAATGAAAGATCTGAAAAATATACATTTACCTCCCCATAGACACCCCCCTTGAAGAAATCAGGACGGAAGTGGTTGAAAGTGGACAAAAGAGATGAATTAAAACATCAGGTGTAAACAGGAATGTGTCTCCCTCGTCTACTTGTGATCTGATCGAACAAAACACATCGTAATACCAGGTGTAAACAGAGCCTGAGAAATGTAATGACACTTCTCAGCAAGCCACTTGATTTGCTGTATCATTCATGTCTGCAGCAGAAATGATGCAGGATAAGTAACACAGCAGTTTAACTCTAAATGTTAGAAGATGTTCAAATCCCTGCCTTTTGAGCAATTGTGATTACAGTCATTCATGCTTTAGTCACTAGGTCCAAACACCTATTAGAGATCACTGGGTCACAATTTACAATCATATGTGGATTGATGTCCGTGTTTGTCACATTCTAATCCAGTGACTGTGGAACAAGAGGTAAAACCCTCTTACATCTTGCCCATTAACACAAATAAGTAGCAGTAGACTGGACAGAAAACTGATTTAATGAAAAATGACACACCCAGCAACCTGGAACATGCTCTTCCTCTGCTGCCGCACATTTGTTACGCGACAGACAATATCCCTTCAAGAACAGCTAAATAATTAGATAGTCATTCTGAGTCCCCAGCTCTCTTGCTATAATTGCAAAATTAAAATGCTCTGCATGTCGGCACCTGACCTGTAGAATTAACGTTGGCTGCTGTTTGTCAGTTCGCCTCTGCCTGAATAAAGCCACATGAAGTTGTGAAAGAAAGTTGGTGATTTAAGATTAAATTGGTTTATTTTTGTTACCGTGATTCCCAGGGTATGTACTTCAGGGAATACTTAGAAAGATGTTGCTTTTGTTTTATAGGTCTAACAAAGCAACCATTACAACTGCCAAAAGATAAAAGTGGCCACATATTTACATATTGATCTAAATGTGTCTCTCAGGACGGCGTTGTTATGTTCGTTAACAGTATATCACGGCAAAGGTATTTCCAACATCTTTTTACTTCTAAGCGAAGAAGAATAAAAAAAGAACTTCGGCGTGAGTATATCGGGGCATTGAATCATTTTCTCTTGTACGTTACGAGCACAAGTAATAAGTCGCTGGCTGAAGTTCACTTAACGCTAATAACAAGATTTTCTGAATTCTACATATAAACCCTTTAAACAAATGCTTCTACATTTTTGCAAAACTCCAAAAATGTGCCTATACATACAAATCAGTGCAGTTTCCAGCTGAAATGACCAGTAAAACACTTTTATTCCTTTCACACAAATGATCATTACAGAGGCAGATCATCAATAAATAAAGGCTTATTTTCATGCAGTTCCTTGCACAATAGTATGTTATGACCTCAAAACGTTTTTACATAGTGCTAAAATGGCATGATTGCTTCAGCAAATGTGTTGTTATCTCATGTTTGCTTTGGTTAACCGTTTAGGTTAGGTTTAGGTTAAGATTAATGTATTGTAATCAAACAGCTAATAATGTATTACTATATTACACAAACCATGTTTGCGTTCGCCATCTCAGAGTCTGACAGCTGCCTTCTAACAATCAGTATCCTTAGAAACGCTTTGAACAACTCAGTGGAGAAAGTTAATAGTTCATCATAACATGGTAATATACATTATATACCTAATTCATCCGTTATATTGCTAAATGTAAGACCTTCGTTCATCTTCTGAACACAAATGAAGATATTTTTGATGAAATCTGAGAGCTTTCTGTCCCTCCATTGACAGTAACGTCACTGCAACTTTCAAGGCCCAGAAAGGTGGTAAAACAATAGTAGTTCGACCTTAATGTTATGAAGCGATGAGAATACTTTTTGTGGGCAAAAAAAACAAAAAAACACAAAAATAACGACTTTATTCAACAATCTCTTCTCTTCCATGTCATTCTCAGATGCTGTTGACGTAGTGTAAACAGTGCAGCGCTTCTGGGTTCTACGTCAGAACGTAGGCTTTTTTTGCGTATAAAAAGTATTCTCGTCGCTTCATAATATTAAGGTCGAACTAGTAGTCACATGGACTATTTTAACAATGTTTTTACCACCTTTCTTGGCCTTGAGAGTTGCAATGACATTGCTGTCAATGGAGGGACAGAAAGCTCTCAGATTTCATCAAAAATATCTTTCATTTTCATTTTTAGGTGAACTAAACCCTTTAAGGAGAAAATACTCAGCAATGGTGTTGACTTATGCTTTAAGACAAACAATGTTCAAATTCATATTAAAAACTGGATTTTTACCACAGGGGGCCTTTAAAAGTTGAATCTTAAAAGACAATGATTTCTTGAGACAAAAGAAAATGATTTGTTGTTGTTCAGAGGTTACAAAACAATTTCTAAAGATGACAGGTTCATTACCCTTGCAATCAAATTCGCCATTCTACCATTAAGTTTAAAAAGGACAATGTCAGGGTGACTCAATATAAGATTTAAGTTTACCAAATGTGAGTCATGCATCAAAACAATGTTACAAAAGAACTCAAGCAATGTTCATGATTTTGAAAAATTGCTAGGCAAGTTAAAAGCTAGCATAAATTATTTTTTTTTAAATCAATGAAGCCATTGTTGTTTACCAGTCAGTTCATCAAAAGTTCAAAACGTTTTCCTATAAAGATAGTAAACTGAAGATCAATTTGATATACAAGTCTCATTCTTGTGTCATTTCAGCTGAATCATCTCTGTTATCAATGACTTTGGGGGCTAATAAAGTTTCATATCTGTGGGAGAACACGTCTAGATTCTTCATCTAAGATTCATACTCAAGAGCTGCAATGAATTCAACTCTGTATTCATCTAGCAACTGACATCAGCACAGACGCAGACTTATGAAATCTCTGAAAGTAAATAAATTGCGCCTGTCATTATGACATTGGCTATTTTTAAGGCTGTGTTATTTGAGATTCTAAAACGTGTTATGCAACTGAACTACAAAAAAAGAAGAAGAAAAATACATTTATCAAAGAAAGCACAGTAGGTTGTTTCTTCCTCCTGTTGAGGATGAGAAATATGATCCAGGTACAGTCAGTCATTCTCAAACAATGAACAAGCTTTCCTGGAAATACAAAAGATGAGAATTGATTCTAAATTCATTCACAAATGCTCTTGTGCCGCAAGGTATTTCTCGTATGCTTTCATCAATATTATATAAAAATCATCAGAATAAATTTTTAACGTATTTCCAAGATTAATGATTCAGAGGCCATGAAAAAGGATCATATATCTTTCATTACTAATTAATTTTATACCTAAATAATAGCTCATGGCACAAAACCTTGTCAATCTTAGAAGCTGACTCATGGATTTGGTCACATTTCTCATATAAATCCCATTTGTACTTTGATTATATGTCACCATAAAGTGAGATTGCTATATCATGACAGACCAGCAATTGATTGCTGCCATAATGGTTAAATTAAGAAAAGGACCTTCTAACCTCGCCACAAAAAGATCTTATTACTGGCACTTTAAAATTCCATGGAAATTTATGCTCTTTTGAGAGGGTCATAAGGTGAATATGTCTGTGAATATGAAGCATTCTGAATGGTAATTTCAAGAGCAAAATATGGACTTGAATAAATGAAGACGATAAGCTTGTGTGCTTTTTGCACAACCAGTAAAAGTACTTTGAGTAAGTACATTTTCCCTCCAGAAATCATTCAAATTAACCTCAAAGAGCATATCATGAATCACCAAACAGCATGCTGCAGATATATAGTCATATTAACACAGTATGTCCCACAAGTCAATTCCTTGACCGCACTGTGGCACGGCCACAATGAACTCGTAAACAGTTTAGACCAATATACTTCTGAACAGGTAATGCATTTGACAAGCTCTTTTTAATATTCCTGTCTGAAGCGAATATAAAAGGGACGAACTTAAATGAAATGCACAAAGTCTTCGTTGTTTCCCCCCTCTATACTTACTCTCACACACATGAAACGCATCACAGACATAATAGTGAACATTTGAAAATTAAAGACATACTAGAGAAGACATTTTGGGCTTTGATTCGGGCTTGTTCATTTAATTTCATCCGGTAAACATTAAATCCCCTCTTTGAACCATATGCTTCTTTGAGATTAGCCATGCTTTCACACTTCGTGAGCAAGAGGCTGCCATAAAATATGCTTTGAACTTTCACCTCCAATTATGTTCAATGACCATCCATTGAAGAGTTCAGTTAGTATAGTGACTAGCCATTCTGAAAATTGGATTTGTGACAACATTGGTTCACAAACAGCCAATGAGGACAAGCACTGCAGTCCCCTGAAAAAAATATAAAGTTACCCTATAAACCTTTAAATGCTTGGTTGTCCAAATAAAAACTTCCAATGCTGTTACTTTGGCTGTTATTCCTTTCTGTTGCACGATTCGCTCATCTGTGTATAAGAAATCTACTGAGGAAAGGCTAGATTGCCTCTCAGTAAATCTTGTCATCTCTAGTTCTTTGGCAGATCTATAATGTTCCCCTTGATTTGGTGCAGCATCAATCCCAATTAAGGGGAGACTGAGGAACACAGCATGCCGTGTAAACCGTATACATCTACGGCTACGGGATCCTTCAACGTTCCTAAGATGCATTAAGCTTTCACTTCTTCAGAGTGTCCCACATAATGGATTCAATGGATTCAAACTGCCAATATTTACTCGGTCGTAATGAATGAAATGTTTGTTTGAGATGTAATGTATTTTCTTACAGATGCTAATTGGTGGCAATGCACAATCCTCTAGTCTGCTGTAAACTGAGAGGGTTGTTTTACTGTTTTAACTGTTTTGAGTGTTTGAGAATTGGATGTGAAGCTTTCAATGGAGTTACAATCAGGCCAATCTGTGTCCTTTAAATAATTAATCGACAATAAGAGCACAAAACATCTTGTAGATCATAATTTCAAAACTCGCTCATGGCACAATAGTCTGTGCTGTAATCGAGAAGTTAGACACAGACAAAACTGTTAATTTCTGATGTTTTCAGATGCATTTTTAGATTTGTGTTCATTTTCTTGTAAAGGCAATGGCTTTAGGGCTCTCATGAACTAAAGTGAGCAGATGAGAAGGGCAGTGAAATGGTGGAATGATGCTGTGTACAATTAGATTCTGCTCCAGCACAGAGAAAACAAAATGTCATCATTGCCCAGATCGGTAATTATTTGCTTACAGGCCCGTGATTAAGATCTGACTGCAAGCAATGATTATGGAATTTACAGAAAATATAAGTGGATGTCCAAGTTATAAACCCTATAAGTTCCGGTCCTTGAATTAACTTGGTTGAGCAACGTTCTAAAAAGTACATATGAAGTATAACAGCACTGCGATGGTGTGTTTATTGTCTTCCAAGCCAGAATACAGTGTGTGAGCTACAAATGTTTCTGCTTGAATCTCATCAGGAATATAATGAACAGTGTTCACTTTTGGGAACGATAAAAACATTTTTTTTATTATTATTATTCAATAGAATCTGTTGTTTGTTTTAAACCGACTTTTTGTGTCTTTCCAAATAATTTAACTTTAGGCGCATTCCTAGAGAATTTGCTTGTTTTACACCACTGAAGAAAAAAAAAAGAAAAAAAGATAAAAAGTAATTGTGACTTTTTATCCTCAATTCTGACATTATTCTCGCAATTGACTTTTTTTTTATCAGAATTGCAAGATAGAAAGTTGCATTATAAAGTCAGAATTGTGAGATATAAACTCGAAATTCTTAAAGGGATAGTTCACTTTGAAATTAAATTTTGGTATGTTTTAGCTTACCTCAAGGGCATCCAAGATGTAGGTGTCTTTTTTTCCGCAGTAGTTTTAATTTTGATATTTTTAGGTCAAACCGTTCTTGTCTGTCAGTCATATCATGCAGGTCTGTGGTCACTGTCTCAAAGAGCATGCACAGAGAAGTCCAAATTAAACAATTCCCCATCGTAAGTACACATTGATGGCCTAAGACACGAAACGAGCGGTTTGTGTGAGAAAACTAACAGTATTTATATCGTTTTTACCTCTTGTACACAACCACATCCAAGTGATCTGAGGGCGCGCGTGCTTCCTGGTGTGTGAGTGACGTGCGCGCGTTCTGGCTTAGTCTGCGCAAGCGCCGGAAAGCGCCGGAAGTGATCTCTCGTGCGTGTACGTCACTCATTGTTTACACAGAACAGAGATTGTAGGTAAGACGGCTAATAGAAATGGTACTAATTTGCGCTTATCCGGGATGTTTAAACCGACGTAAAAGAAAACAAGTACATATGCTCGCGCAAACTCATCCAGCGCTTTCTGGCGCTTGCGCAGACTAAGCCAGAATGCGCGAACACGTATAAATACCTAAAAATATCAAAATTGAAACTACTGCGGAAACAAAGACACCTACATCTTGGATGCCCTTGAGGTAAGCTAAAACATACCAAAATTTAATTTCAAAGTGAACTATCCCTTTAAATTTGTTATCGTAATTGTGACTTGAACTGAAAGCAACTTGCACTGACATATCTTAAAATATATCAGTGCCATTGTTTGTCTCAAGATTCACACCAGTAATGTTTTTTCTAAGGCATGTTTATAAAAGCTACTTAATTGTCCTAATTGAACTAAGGCTTAATCCTGACTTAATCTAAGATCTGTCTGTGAAACCTGGCTTAAATCTCACAGTTCTGACTTTATAACTCACAGTTTATAACTAAAACAAAAGGTAATTGCAACTTTTTTATCTTACAATTCTGACTTTTTTCTCAGAATTGCAAAATATTATGTCGCAATTGCGAGTTGTAAAGTCAGAATTGCGACATATAAACCCGAAATTGCGAGAAAATGTCAGAATTGTGAGCTGACTTTTGTCCCTCAGAATTGGACTTCATAACTCGCAATTGAGAGTTTACATGTCACAAGCCTAACTTTATAACTTGCACTTTTTTTATTCCACGACGGAAACAAGCTTCCATATTAAAGTGAATGGGACAAAGTGCAGAGGCAAATGCCCTTAAGGCCTAGTGAAAATGAAAAGTATCACAATTTACTAATTAACCAGTCTTTCTTTTTTTTCTGTGGAACGCAACATATATTTCAAAGAATATTTTTGGAAGGTAAAAAAAACCCACAAAGGTATTTTTCAAAATATCTCATTTTATGTTCCACACAAAAAAACAAAGTCATACCAGTCCGAAACAACACGAGGGTGAAAAAATTGGCACATTTTCATTTCTGACTTTCAGTGTTCCATGTACAGATTCTTGAGCAGGATTTTTGAGTCGTCAACACTGACCTTACCGATAGCATATAGAGTAGCGGAGAACATGGAGGATCAGTTGTTTGGTTGGTACTTCACTGAAGATGTCCAGCTCTGACATGTCCAGTACCTCTGAGGGTGCTTTCATGTTTTTTAAGTAGCCATTCTACCCGGGGTTCTCCCTCATGAGTAGCGCCGGCTCATCTAATTCTCTCAGCTAAACCAAAGAGCTGCACTTTGTGACACTTTGAGTTTAGATCAGATCGTCCTACAAGGACAATTTTCTGTAGCGTCCCTCACTACCAGCGGCTGGATCACCAGGGGAACTGCTTGCTAGTCACTTCAAAGGCAGAGATGCCTCAATCCGACACTGATTTGTTGAAAAGAATGTGCCATGCATTTGCATAGATGCTGCGTTACTAGCAGGTGCGTGGGAGAAAATAATAATCATGAGGGGAGTTTGGGGGGAGGGGGGTTCTATTAAAGGAAACCTCCACCACATTCCTTCTTTCGACTTTTCAGCCCAGCATTTTGATAGAGAAAAACTTTGGGCAAGCCTGGATCGTGAACGAGTAATAAGCAAAAAAGTCCCTCCAGATATTCTCAGGTGGTAAGCAAGTTATTGTCAATGATTTAATATATTTCATGGTGTTCACAAAAAGCAATAACATATATTGAAAAGGATGAAATGTAAACCAAACACAGAAATGTGGTCTGCAGGCTTCAAGGCACAAGGTCACTGATATGGTGGTGAAACACAGGCATACTACCATACAAGAACTATTTTTGCAGTATATACACACTCTGTGCAGTATGAAAAAAATAAAATAAAATGGTAAGACTTTACGGTCACATTCAAATCCGAGAAGATGAGGTAAAACGTAACGGATTAAATATCAGCAACACTTTATTAAACAAAACAAAACAAAACAAAACAGAGTAATCCAATAAGAGAAAAACAGTGCAAAAGCAATTATACAAAGCTAATAAATGAACTAAACAAGGAACAGGTGGTTGAAATCAATGAAAATCAATGTCACCATGACAACCCAAGGGAAACACAGGAAATAATGAAAAAAGTCCCTGAAAAAGAAACTAAAACAATAACAGAATGTGATATTTACAATAATTGTTCAGCATTAGTTAATGCGTTATTTTAAATGTTTCTTACGGAGATAGTTTTTTTTTTTTTTTTTTTTTTTTTTTTTTTTAAAGTGTAATATACAACAGAGAATACTGCATTGCACAATACTACTGACTCAAATAGACTTAATGTTTATGTCAGCTGACATTTTTTTACATCATCTTAACTTATTACTTGATCAGACCACCAAAATGTTAGCCATTTGTACATAAAACAGTTTTATCTCCGAGACAGTAACTTGCTGAACTTTACATGAAAATGTAATGAGGTCATGTGACATTGCAACATACTATTGTTTGAAATGTGTATTGATTTATGTATTCATTTTTAAAGTTATTATACAGCATTGGATCTCAACTGGTTTTGCAGCAGATCCCACATTTTACATTAAACATTACAGTGCCAAAATTGTTGTATGTACAAAAGTAAACAATGTCTTTAAAATCAAACATTGAAAAGTATTAAAATTTGTAAAGCCTGATATATGAAATAATATAAATAATTTTAAAAAATGATATAACTATAACTATATACTAATAAATAGTATTAGTGTGTATATATAATTAAAATGCTTATTATTATTTGCATTTAGCATTGTTTTTTCCCACTATGACACTGTCAGAACAAGCATACTTTATTATTACAAAAGATAATCTAACGCCATAAATGTTTTATCATATATTTTCAAAGCATGCACGTATTTCACTCCTTTGGCACTGATATTTGGTATGTGCGGTCATGTCTAAATGCATTTCGTGTCGCTCAGTACCCCGAGTACAGGAATGGGATCATTACCAAGATGCAACAGAATGATGCTGTGAATGTTAATTTGGAATCTGTTTTTATTGTTATTAGCCATGAGGGTCAATACAGCCATTCCTAGAGCATTTCGTCAAGTTAGCTGGTCTCACAACCTGTGTGTTATCAATACAATGAATCTTCAAGTCACCAACATTTCTAAATGGTGAGATCTCCTCAAGCTTGCATAAGGAAATGGACACCAACAGAAAAGGTAATGACAGTTCTTTTGTGTCTTACCTCTTCATACTGCGCCCAGGTGAGGCGCTGATTTTCTGCTTGTTTTAATAACACGTTACTTCAGCTTTTCACGGAGTGAATGGTGATGTTGACAACTTAATGTGCTTCCCATAATTCTTCTAAATTGTTCTTTTGGATTGAAGCCCAAGAAACCCTCCGAGGCTCATTAATGTACGTGTTACATTAAAACTGGGCTTTAACCCTTTGGCACTGTTAAAGGTTATGCAACAGCTAATCATTCTAAGTGCTGGGGGGGGTGGAGGTTATGTTCGATGTTTTCTTACCTGAAATAACCAAAGAATGTCCACTAAGGATTGTGAGACAATGTAGGAGGTCTAAGATGTTTCTTCTAGTGCTTTTAATAGACTCACTGCGTGTGAACGTATGTCACTCCTCGGCGGGCCTTGTTGTACTGAAATACAAATGCCACCGAGCAAGACTGCAAAAAAATCTTAACAACCACAGACAATAACAATCCCATTCAATCTGTCAAACCAGGCACCCAGAAATTGACACTTCCTGTCAAAACGAACATTGATTAATGTTGCACACAGATTATAGCCCTGAATAATGCATGTAGTCGTGATCATTTAGATATGTTACAGGTGCCATAGTGTTAAAACAGCAGGCCTAGCTCCGTTTGTGTGGGTTGATGAATCTTTGTACATATCAGAAATCTCTCTCTCTCCCTGTGTCGCCAAAATCCTCTGTTTTCGAATCCATCCACATGGTTTGTGAATAAATATGCGGCTAAAATGAAAGTCACCATGAAATCAAAATTGACATTTCAGCAGCATTTATTATGTGATTTATCCGTGCACAGCATTATCTTTTTAAATGAATGTGGCCTTGTAATCTTTAGTCAGAATAAAGCAGAAATCTCTTCTCTGATGATGTGTTTACTGGCGTGAGGGCGGGGCAACCTGTCACTCACATGAGATCAACCAATAGCAAACCACAAACATCCAATCAATTCCCAATGGACAAAATCAAGTCCTGCCCTACATTTGTTCTTGCCATTTCATGCCGACTTTCTACAAACTAGAAGTAACTTTGCAACAACATGTCAACTAACTCTCATTAGGTTAGTAGAATAAGTTGACATGTAGTTGCAAAGTTAGTCAGAATGTCTGTTGTGGAGCATCAAAATAAAGAGTTAGCAAATATTAAGCAGACAGTCTACTAATACTCTAATGAGAGGTAGTTGACATGTAGTTGCAAAGGTACTTTTAGTTAGTTGAATGTCTAGTGGAGCGTATTTGAAGTGGTACATCAAAATAAAGTTACCAAAATAATAAAGCACAGAATAAATCATAAAGAGATGCTTTAACAGATGTCTGGAACAAAAACTTTCCCTGTACGGTTCCTGTTTTCCCATGAGTCAGATGTTAAGCAAAACTCCATGTTCAGTTTCATGAGCTTTTTCAACAATTGAACTGTATGAATTGTATTCATTAAAAAAGTCAACATGTGGTCATAATTATTGTCTTCTCGACACACAAATTAATCAAGTAATTAATAAAGCATTAACGTAGGTTCAACCTGATGCTTAATTCCCACACTGATTAGAAAATAATACAATACAAATTTTCAAATGTTTGATAACAGTTGCGGCTGAGCTGTGACTTAAGTCTTTTCAAATAAAGCTTCAGCTGATTATTGCATAACCATGATTATCTGAGGAATTATTCATTCATATGCTAGTTGAAGGTGAAATGTCTAGTACACTGCTGACAGCCCTACTCATATTTTTTAGGCGTTTTGGTCGTTCATTTACATGACAGCAGTGTTTTGGGGGTCTGAAAATGCAAAATTTTGAAAATGGTTTCAAAGTGCAACCGTTATCGTCTCCATGTAAACTACAAAAACATGCATGTGTATTACATGTTCAGTATATAGGTGCGTAGTGTTTCTTTACAAAGTGACATCGCCAACCACTGGCCTGGCAGCAGAATACAGCGTTTTTAGTCATTTTCGCGAATCCGTGTACAGGGATTGCTTTGACAGTGTTGCCGTCTGTATGTGAAAAACACAATAGAAAAACCTTTTCGTTTTTAGTGCATCGTTGTGGTGTAAACGTATCCTAAGACAGGTATCCATCTTTCTTTGACTAGTATATGGAACGTGAGGTGCCTCCATACAGCAAAATGATCATATCATGAGGGGAATTTCAATCCCTGAAAGATGTTTACATGCCTATAGGCTTTTAGTGCTTTAGCACCAAGCAATTGGCTAATGGAAATGTGTTAAGTCAATCCTGACAATGTTTTCGAGGGAAGTTATAAATGCAACCATTAATTTGCCTTGTCCCTTTCAACCTGGCATTACATTATGCATCTCATCTGTTTTTGTATTTACAGGAGTTTGACTGTAACATGAAATCCTTTCCTCAAACGAGCCAAAACATTGATTTATATAATCCATGTGGATTTTTACCCTCATGTCCCGACATTTAGAATTTGGCATTCAGAATACAAGCAGAAAAACTGAAAGATTATGGCATGTTATGATTTCTTAAAATCATAGAGATAGAGAGAGAGAGAGAGAGAGAGAGAGAGAGAGAGAGAGAGAGAGAGAGAGAGAGAGAGAGAGAGAGAGAGAGAGAGAGAGAGAGAGAGATGCTTCATTACACAGGCTCCAACTTGTCTCCCTTATTTGTAGTGACAAGTTACCTCATGCTAACACATCAGTCTCCTGAGCCCTCAGAAAGAAGGAAAGAAAGAAAAAAAATCATCCATTACTAGTGGGCAAGTTTTATTAGAAGGTGGAGAGCAGTAGGTGATGTGCAGACATTGCGAAATATAATAAACATTACTGATGGATTCCTCTTGGCTATGTTGTGTTTTCAGTTACAGATGAGGACTGCAGCTGAAGAATTCATGACAATAGCATGCTTTTTCACTTCTAGTGTTAAAAGTTACTATGGAAAGTTCAGGCAGTGATATCAAACATTCTATAATGAATAAAGAGGTGAGAGAATAATAATATCATTAAAAGAAATACAAATTCTGTCATCATTTACTCACACTCACAAAAATTCTGTTGAATTGAGTTTTTTCCTTTGTAGAATGTTTACACTGCCATTTCTTCCATGTCTAGTAAGACAATTGCACTTTCTGATTTTGCAGAGTTGGACGCGTTCCTGAGTCAACATATTTTTGTTGATCTCGGAACAACATTCCTGTCCAATCCCTACCCCTAAATCTAACCCTACTCATAACTTAAATCCCAATCCCTAAAAACAGAGGGAAATGATAGGTGAATAACACTGATGTAGAAGCACGTAACTCAGATTTGAGGGATTAGTTTACAGTCAAGTTTAGGCTTATAACCAGATTGGTTGATTGGAATGTTGTTCCGGAATCAACAAGGATGCTGATCCAGGAACATGTTGTACTTAGTGAAATCAGGTTTTGAACTGAAGAGTGCTTTAACTGTTTTTATCCATATAAGTCAGTAGCGTCCACAATGGACATGATGGGTCATTGTATGGGCAACACAGAAGAAAGAAATTAAGACAATTTACAGTTTTGGTTGAACTAACTACCCTTAAGCAAACTAACATTATTTCAAGCTAACCACAGAGAAGATGTTATATTTGACCACATATCTTTTTTACAGTTACTGGAATACACTACAAAATTAATAAATACTGTAAATTGAATCTGAAACCATTTGCTCTGGGCAGTGGTGGATCTTGGCATAGGCTTCATGTGCGCTGCCTCCACACACACACACACACACACACATCAGAAACAAGCTCCATATTCAGGACAATTTCAGAATTGCGCCCGCTCAATGTTTGGCTCGACCCGCTCATGAAAATGAATTGTGACCTATCAAGCTACTTTCTCTTAGTAGCTTCCTGAGCTTTACTTTTCCGCCCCCTCTCAGTTCGGCTGTTATCTATCTGCACCATAGAACTAGGATGAACAGTCTACTCTTGAAAAACAGTCCCTTTACCTGCTACTAGAAGCCAAAAATGTGGGAGGGAGGGTATTAGTACTTTACAGGTCAGATCAAATGTATCAAATCCCAAAATAAAATATGCCTCCGTGTCTAATATGCATTCACTAACATAATGTGCTACTGTATTTTGCTCGACCACAAAAGTTTCTAGAGACTTTCAGAACCTTTACTATGCTCACATCATTATGAAATCTACATTTATGTTAATAACCTTTTGATTTATTCCATTTTAGGGCAATATAAAAAAAGGTATACATTTTTACCAAACAAGGAAGTGTCTCACAATTTTCAGGTTTCATTATGATTGAGATGGATAGACAAATAAGACTATACACAAACACACGGTTTTATGGTGGAGACTTTCAAGTGACTTTGTATGCTTTTATACTGAGCTTATATATTATATATATATATATATATATAGTGATGGTCAGAATTAATGGCACCCCTGGTAAATATGATCAAAAATGGCTGTAAAAAAATTAATCTGCATTGTTTATCCTTTTGATCTTTCATTAAAATAATTCGTAAAAATCTAACCTTTCATTGAAGAAAAATAATTGAAAGTGGGGAGGAAATCACATTATGAAATAAATGTTTTTCTCCAAAACACAATAATTGTGACGGACACAATTATTGGCACCCCTAGAATTTTTTACAAGTAAAATATCTCTGAAGTATATTCCCATTAATATTTACCTTTATTTAGCACACCAGGGTGACTAGGAACATGAAATTGTCCGGCTATGACTTCTTGTTTCACAGGAGATTAAATATGAGGAAACACAAAGGCCAAATTCCCTTAATCATCCATCACAATGAGTAAAACCAAAGAATATTGTTCTGATGTTCATCAAAAGATTGTTGAGCATCACAAAATAGAAAGTGGCTGTAAGAAAATAGCTAAAGAATTGAAAATCCCCATTTTGACCATTAGGGCAATAATTAAGAAGTTCCAATCAACTAAAGATGTTACGAATCTGCCAGGAAGAGGACGTGTGTCTATATTGTATTAATGGACGGTGAGGAGGAAAGTTTGAGTGGCCAAAGACTCTCCAAGGATGACAGATGGAGAATTGCAGAGATTAGTTGAGTCTTTGGGGTCAGAAAGACTAAAACAATTGATCAAACAACCCTTACACAACCACATGTTGTTTGGGAGGGTTTCAAGAAAAATCCTCCTCGCTCCTCCAAAAACAAACTCCAGCATATTCAGTTGTCAGACACGGCTGGAACTTCAAAAGGGACCGGATTCTGTGGTCAGATGAAACAAAAAAAGGGCTTTTTGGCAGCAAACCCACCAGATGTGTTTGGTGCAAACAGGGATAAAGAGTACCCCATGCCTACGGTTAAATATACTGATGAATCTTATATGTTGTGGGCCTATTTATTTGCTGGAGGTCCTGGACATCTTGTTCAGATACATGGTATTATGGATTCTAGCAAATACCAACAGATAAAAAATCAAAACCTGTCTGCTTCTGCTAGAAATCTTATAATGGGCTGTGGTTGGATCTTCCATCAGGACAACGGTCCAAAACAAACATCAAAATCAACACAAAAATGGGTCACTGAGCACAAAATGAAGCATCTGCCATGACCGTCCCAGTTCCCTGACCTGATGAGTGGAGTGAACTGAACAGAAGAAGCACCAACATGAACTTGTGAATCTGAAGGATCTGGAGAGATTCTGTATGGAGGAATGATCTCTGATCTCTTGTCAGGTGTTCTCCAAACTCATCAGGCATTATAGGAGAAAACTCAGATCTGTTATTTTGGCAAAAGGAGGTTGCAAAAAGTATTTAATAACAGGGAGCCAATAATTATGGCCAGCGTGTTTTGGAGAAAAGCATTTATTTCATGTGATTTCCCCCCACTCTCAATTATTTTACTTCAATGAAAGATTAGATTTTTGCGAATTTTTTGAGTGAAAGATCAAAAGGATAAACAAAGCAGATTTATTTTTTATAGCCATTTTTGATCATATTTACCAGGGGTGCCATTAATTCTGACCACCACTGTATATTAATGGGTCAAACACAAAACGCCATATGAGTGAAATGGAATTCTATGATTATGACAAAAGAGTTTTTGGCTCTGAGTTTGTGGGCTCATAAGAACAGTGATGAACGACACATGAGAGATGCAAGTCTGCACTCTGTCATCCCATAATTTATCACGCATACAAAAAAAAAAAAAAAAAGAACATCAGGGATTTGCATTTGAGTTTTACTAGATAAATGCAGCATTAGTCACACAACATGTGGGTGTTTCTTCAACTGCAGGCACTTTAATGTCCCAGGGGTTGATTTTTATTCAAACTAACAGTTTTCTTTCTGTTATATGAATGTCACATTAAATAATCTTGGAAACTTTAAAATAACTTTTATTTTTGCTACTACTCATGAAAATATTTGTATATATATATAGTTTTAAGTATTCCCTTATTCCAAACTCAGACTTGAAAATACATGAAAAAATGATTACATTATATACAAAACTATGATAATCTAAGCGAAGAATAAAATTAACAACTTCAATACACATTTAATAAATGATTTATAAAAATCTTTACAGAAATTACGACCTCTCTGCAGTGTGACATTTCCACTAATAGTCATCAATTTTTACACAACGTTTTATCAAAAGTTTATGTGCTAAAAATCCAAAAATAAATTGGCAACTACTTGTAACTTTGCAAAATAAATGTCTACTAACTTCTCATTAGAGTATTAGTAGACTGTTTAGGTTAGGAGAATAAGTTGACATGTAGTTGCAAAGTTACTTAGTCAGTGGAAAATGTTGAGTGACGTCACTTCTTGTTGACGCTCGAAGTATTGTCAAACAAAACGGAGGCTAGCTCGACCCTCTCTCCTCCTCATCCCGTCCCCTCCCCCTCCCTCCCGTGCTTCTGAAACAGTCATGAACCATTTAGAAAACCAAACAGCAAAACAGAGCCACCTGAATGTCGGATTGGAAGCCCTTCTGCCGGCAGACTTCTCGCCACCTTTTGAACGCTTTTCCAATGTAAATTCAGGACTTCGCGTTCCTTCTCCTTTTCCCTATTCTTTGTTATTGTGTTCATCGGAACGTCGTCTCTTTGGTCGTGTGTCAGGGTCATGTGTCAGCCATATCAAAATTCTCAAGAATGTAAAATTTTAAATTTAGTCGTTTTCGTTGTCTAGGACATCTCTCCTCTAGCTAACTTCCCACTTCATGCTTCTCTCTCTCCTCCACCCCCCACACCCCCCTTCATGTGCACGCGAACTAACCCCCACCCCCAAATCATTCTTGTCGGTTATTGGCTGGAACACTGTTTGTTATGTTTCGTGGTCCAGGCTGGGCCAGTTTGTTTTTCTTGCCGTTTGTGGAGGCTGGGCTGTTTACAGAGACTATGTTTTTTAACAGTGGGGACAGGCAGCTAGCGCATAGTAAGGAGATGTTTGCTGTATGTGACAAAAAAATGCTTCGGCCTAAAAAACGTGAGACATCGCTTAGAGCACCTTTAAGCAGACAGTCTACTAATACTCTAATGAGAGATAGCTGACATGTAGTTGCAAAGTAACTTGTAGTTAGTAGAATGTAAAATGGCCCATCGAAATAAATTGTAACTGTGTAATTAAGTTTTAAAGTGTGTATTTAAGACACATAAAATGCTAGCAGTGAAATTAGCCTTAGCGAGACAAAAGTGTAATTTACAGCACAGTAATTTTTATCACTGGATGCCAT
This sequence comes from Squalius cephalus, assembly GCF_949319135.1. NCBI lineage: Eukaryota > Metazoa > Chordata > Actinopteri > Cypriniformes > Leuciscidae > Squalius > Squalius cephalus. The sequence continues at coordinate 32,311,832 of NC_137122.1, read as the reverse complement.
TGAAGACAATACATCATTTGAGATATGGCGGAAATGTTCTTGACTTTAAGAAAAATAATGAGAAAACAAAACAGTTCTTCAGTGATGCATATATGTCCAGTGTTGGACTTTATTTGATGTAGGCTAAAATTGTAGTTTGAGAAATATCCATGTGCATATTCTTCATCTCTGAGAAGAGAAAAGATGAATACTGTTAATTCTTGATAAAGATAAGGGCATAATTGTCTGCGTTTAAAAAAAAAAGAAAAAAGAAGACAGATTGAGACAGCAAGTCATATAACAGCAACGCACTGACTGAATTTCAAGCTGGAAAACAACAGCTTTGCCTTTCTGTGGGTGTTGTCTGAAGCCAAACTTGATTCTTTAGCCAGAGGCCACAAGGGTTCCCAGCAGGGAGAGAATGCAGTAAACAGAAATAATTGAAGACTGATAGTGGAGGTGGAACATTTATAGTGAAACCTCTGTGTCCTGCTGAAAGGATATATATATATATATATATATATATATATATATATATATATATATATTAGGGCTGTCAAAAGATTAATCACGATTAATCGCATCCAAAATAAAAGTTTGTTTTTAATAATATATGTGTGTGTACTGTGTATAATTACATTTGTATATATAAATACACACACATGCATGTATATATTTAAGAAAAATGTGTTATTTATATATAAAAAAATTATATTTATATATAATATAAACTATATAAATATATATAAAGTACATGTATGCAAATATTTCTTAAATATATACATGCATGTGTGTGTATTTATATATACAAAATAATTATACACAGTACACACACATATATTATGTAAACACAAACTTTTATTTTGGATGCGATTAATCGCGATTAATCTTTTGACAGCCCTAATATATATATATATATATATATATATATATATATATATATATATATATATATATATATATATATATATATGTATGTATGTATGTATATATATATATATATATATATATATATATATATATATATATATATATATATATATATATATATATATATATATATATATATGTATATATATATATATATATATATATATATATATATATATATATATATATATACAAAATTTCTTTATTTTTTAAATGGCATAAAGGACACACTCAAAATGTTATTCTCTTTTTGACATGTTTGTCTAAAGTGGCGAGTTACGATAAACTGCCATTTGTGGTTTTGTTTGTTTGAGCAACGTGACTGCATTCAACCCACCTTTGAAAGGAAGTAAATCAGAGCCTAAAAAATCATGATGTGGGCCAGATAAGAACAGGTGAAGTCAAACATAATGTTCCTGCTCAGTGGGCACATTAAATGTACATATTTATCCTCCTTCTGTCAGACAGGCATTGGACACTAAGTACACTTGAGAAAAACCACAGCTCGCTGTGTTCAGCTTAGCAGAGAATCTTTCCAAAACAGACCCTTAACTAAAGCAAACACGGCACAGGTCTACTGCATGCACCCCGGCGCCCCATCAAACACGCTCACGTACAGATGTCCCGATCCTTTTGTGGTTGACGACAAGTCTTTTCACTCATGTTCTGAAGTGATGTTATGTTGTTCATTTCCTCAAGCTACCGGATGGAGAGGGGCTGATTTGCTGAGTTACACAAATTTACACCGTCCCTATGGAGAGATTGTGCTCATTCATATATGGAATTGATGCACGGCTACATCTGGAATATGGGATTTCAGGGCACTGGGCTGTAAATAATTTACCGTTAGATAAACACGGAGCCAAGCAAATCCGAAACACTGTTCAACATCCAAAAACCCGTCTGCAACATCTTCATAGATGTCGTCTGAACATGTGTGATTAGCCGGTGGAGCCAAAAAGCGGGCTTTTGGTTGAGCATGACATCTGTGAAATGTCTTTATGGAGGATGATAAACAGCAAGCCTTTAATTCGACTTCCGCTCATAAAATTTCACGGATATATACAGTATTTATGGAAGTTACTGAATCAGCAGTTGACCGAGTCAATTTGGACAAAGGAATAAATGAGAATGGAGTTGAGGCGTTCCATTAGCAGGTTCATCAACGGCGTGCAGCGTGGTATGCTAAATTTATTCCTTTCAAGTCATAAGGGCTCCCACAGAGTCGGATTTAAAGTTAGTCACAGTCTTTTGTCAGACGGTGCCTGAGGTGAAATCCCAGTTTCTGACGTCTCCGATGCTTCCGAACGTTTCTGTGTAATGGCCACATAAGAACTTAGATGCACTACGGATCTCGATCTCTGGGAGCAAATGAGGACGGGGTCATTCATCTCTGAAATTACATGTCCTGGGAAAACATTCCCTGCACTTTATTTCAATCAGGACCCAAGGATTGTAAACAATGGACATAAAAGTCAGCGGTGATAAATCGCTCTGTTCGGTTACATATGATTCCAGGCCCTTTTAGGGACTTACTTGATCAAATTTTCAATTGATCCTGTCATCTCTCTCCATTCTGTTGTATGTGAGTACTTCGAGTGATGTAATTTCAGAATGGATCCAGATGGGATTTAATTGGGGCTGTCAATTGATAGAAAATGAAAATCAAATTAATATGCAGATTCATTAACAGAATATACATATACAGTATGTATGTATGTATGTATGTATGTATGTATGTATGTATGTATGTATATATATATATATATATATATATATATATATACTCACCTAAAGGATTATTAGGAACACCTGTTCAATTTCTCATTAATGCAATTATCTAATCAACCAATCACATGGCAGTTGCTTCAATGCATTTAGGGGTGTGGTCCTGGTCAAGACAATCTCCTGAACTCCAGACTGAATGTCAGAATGGGAAAGAAAGGTGATTTAAGCAATTTTGAGCGTGGCATGGTTGTTGGTGCCAGACGGGCCGGACTGAGTATTTCACAATCTGCTCAGTTACTGGGATTTTCACGCACAACCATTTCTAGGGTTTACAAAGAATGGTGTGAAAAGGGAAAAACATCCAGTATGCGGCAGTCCTGTGGGCGAAAATGCCTTGTTGATGCTAGAGGTCAGAGGAGAATGGGCCGACTGATTCAAGCTGATAGAAGAGCAACTTTAACTGAAATAACCACTCGTTACAACCGAGGTATGCAGCAAAGCATTTGTGAAGCCACAACACGCACAACCTTGAGGCGGATGGGCTACAACAGCAGAAGACCCCACCGGGTACCACTCATCTCCACTACAAATAGGAAAAAGAGGCTACAATTTGCACGAGCTCACCAAAATTGGACAGTTGAAGACTGGAAAAATGTTGCCTGGTCTGATGAGTCTCGATTTCTGTTGAGACATTCAGATGGTAGAGTCAGAATTTGGCGTAAACAGAATGAGAACATGGATCCATCATGCCTTGTTACCACTGTGCAGGCTGGTGGTGGTGTAATGGTGTGGTGGATGTTTTCTTGGCACACTTTAGGCCCCTTACTGCCAATTGGGCATCGTTTAAATGCCACGGCCTACCTGAGCATTGTTTCTGACCATGTCCATCCCTTTATGACCACCATGTACCCATCCTCTGATGGCTACTTCCAGCAGGATAATGCACCATGTCACAAAGCTCGAATCATTTCAAATTGGTTTCTTGAACATGACAATGAGTTCACTGTACTAAAATGGTCCCCACAGTCACCAGATCTCAACCCAATAGAGCATCTTTGGGATGTGGTGGAACGGGAGCTCCGTGCCCTGGATGTGCATCCCACAAATCTCCATCAACTGCAAGATGCTATCCTATCAATATGGGCCAACATTTCTAAAGAATGCTTTCAGCACCTTGTTGAATCAATGCCACGTAAAATTAAGGCAGTTCTGAAGGCGAAAGGGGGTCAAACACAGTATTAGTATGGTGTTCCTAATAATCCTTTAGGTGAGTGTATATATATATATATATATATATATATATATATATATATATATATATATATATATATATATATATATATATATATATATATATACATATATACATACATACATAGCCTACATACATACATACATATAAGCCACCAAATTAGAAGTATATAAAGACAATAAAGGACAGTATGAAGGACATGATAGATAAAATAATGCTGACTTTTAAAGAAAGTCTTTTATTTTAATTGATTTATAGAATTCCATATATTTGTTAAGGAAAGCAACTAAAAAAAAGATATTATATTATTGTGGCAGATAAAAGCATTAAAAAGACCTTAATTAATGACTAGACATTTATATATAGACATTGTCTATAAACAGACAAATGTTGATCAATCTGATTAATTATCTTAATTCGAATCAAAAGGTTGAGTTAGAAGTCTTTTATTCATTAATAGTTTAATGAAACAAGCCCTATAGTTTTAAAATGCAAAACCAACATTCATTCAATCCAGATTTGTTTCACAGAAAAGGAAAACAGATACTAGTGTGAATAATCTCAGACAAATCGGCCCCCATAAAGTCTCATCTCTAGCTATTAGGCTTTCAGATTTCACTTATCAAACATCCAGGCTGATGTTACTAGTGTGCAGAATAACCAGTCAGGTCAGGGCCCTTCGTGTGCCAGCATGACTGACTTGGCAATATGAAAGCCCAATAATGTGATGGAGAGGCAATTTACCGCAGCTCTCCATCTTTCTCTATGACCTTTCCTCAGATGTCTGTAATGTATGTGTGTGTCTCCCACCACAGTAAATAATGCCGTGCTGGAATCTGGGACCTTTCAACTAACCTGTGCTCAGCATCCGCCTTGCACCTCCCATCATCAGCAGGGAGAGGGAAAGATTGATGCCCAAATTCAGCTCAGTCCGCCCACAAAAACATCACTGTTGCTGCAAAATGCTGAACCCATTATTTCCCCCCCAAAAAATAAACAGATATTGCGACGAATTCATCAGGCTGAATGATGAGTGACAGGAGCGTTAATGCGAATGCGTTACACCACAAACATACGGATGAACGCCCAGAGGACAATTTGGGAAAGAAACTTTACAAGCAAATGAGCCACATTTCAGGAGACGCATAAATCAATTATCATTGTAAAGGGTTTGACCCGTGTCACACTTCGAGGAGATGAATTTGCTTATAGAACAAATCCATCTTTTGAATCATCCTTCAGTAAAGACCAAAGAAAGCTGATGAATATTTGATGCGACCTCTGCGTGGGAACTCAAAACTCTGGAATCATCAGATGTGCTCTCAGGTGTTGAAATGATCAATAAGAATCTGCTATATTTCGGCGTTTGGATGTTTCCTCGAATTCGCCTCAAATTTCTTTGCCCTTGTTCGGTCTCCAGTCACCCATTTCCGCACGACATGCAAAAAAATAATCACAGAATCACGCCACTTAACGGGCGGAAAGGTCCATTATCCGAGGACATTTCGAAACCGTTAATTTTATCGGCTCGTTCGGCAAGTGGCCATCCGGCCTGCTCTTTATCTTCTAAGAATAGCCGGCACAGGAGATGAGGAGCTGCAGCTGTTCTTCCTGAATCTCATTTACCTGCTGTCATGTCCCTGCTCTGAGACCACATCAGTAATTAATAGGGGCTTTTTTTCCACTGGCATCATCAGGAGAAGCCCCTCCAGCCACTTTCCCGAACTGGCGGCGGGACGAGCAAGACAACAGCAGTGGTTCTCTGGAGACACGTTGGCGAAGCGGCAACTTTGAGAGATCGCTGAAAAATTGAAAAGGTCGCTTTTGAAAAGGAGGCTCGTTTGGGCTCGAAATTAAAAGCAGCCAGGCCATCCACCCGAGAAGCCAGCAGTGTTGTTTTAATCACTGATTGATTTACAGCTTCACTTTCGTTGGCTGATCTTATCCTGCCATTAAACTCTCTGTGCGCACTGTAGCTTCCATAATGGGATTCTGAAGAAATGCATTCTTCATGGGATGCGATCCAAAAGCCTATCTCCTCTTAATAGCAGCACAAGATTCTGCAAGGATACGCCCTATGAAGTATGCATGACGCGGTCCATGCGCGTTTTGATCTCTGGTCTCGCATGAATTGGCTGATGCGTCGCTCTCGATATTGCTAGCTACATTTGCATTAGAGAGGAAGCCACTGCAAGTCAGCAACAACTTCTGTGGAATTAGGGAACACATTCTAATTATCGTGAGAGGGGGAATGAATCCATTTGCATAGCACTACGCATTCATGCACACCTCGACCACGGATTCTCCTGGGCCTTGTGAATGTCTCTGCGTGTTCAATTAAAAATCAGAAGTCATTCAAAGTGTAGTCACCTTGAGACTGCCGAACACCGAGATGCATTGGATTCCTCCTCCTTTTCGGGTAGCCCTAGAAGACAAAGATAAAGCTTTAATGGTCTCCCGATTAAATTTCCAGTCAACAGTCAACACAGGCTCAATGGAAAACCGTGCTGGTGGTGACATTTAAGCAAAATGATATTATGTTGCGTGTTGTCTTTCACACCACTTTCAAAGTGAAATGAGCAGCCTAAAGGTGCATTGTTATTTCAGATACAGATGAAGGTGAATCCAGCACATTTATTATGTTGGTTGTTGTACGTATCGCAGCATTTCGGAAATAAAATGTCCAGTGAGTGGTGCTAAAAGGTTATTGATCGCATATAACAATAGCGTAGCACATACACTCGTACTCGTTCACAAGGATCCGCAACAACGATTAAAAACGCTGTATTCTGCTGCCAGGCCAGTAGTTGGCGATGTCACTTTGTAGAGAAACACTATGCGTAATACAAGGAACACGCAATAGGCTACGTATGCGCATGACATCACCGTTTGGCGTTTTCACAAATTCGTGTTTTTGTAGTTTTAAACTGAGACAATAACAGGGCCGTTTACACAATACACCGTTTCAAAAAAAACAAACAAACGAAAAAAAACCGGAAAACCTTTTATGTATTTTAGATGTTCATTTACACAACAACAACGTTTTGGGGCCTGAAAATGCTAACTTTTGAAAACGGGATTCCACTGCCTCGTTTCCACTGAGCAGTACGGTATGGTACGGGACAGTACGGTACGGTTCGGGTCTGTTAACCATGATCTGGCTAGCGTTTCCACTGCCAACAGTACCCTTACTTGATAGGCGTGGTGTTTCGATCGACGTCATTTTCGCGCGAAGAAGAACATAGTAAACTACAATGGATGACATACAGCAGATCTTGTTCTTGCTTCTCGACATGTTTGTCACAAGAAGACAAGCGCCGACATTAGGCTTTTCTCAATATCAAGTACGTCGCAAAGTTTGTACTTGCCATGTGCGACTCCTACAGCGCGTTCTTAAAAGCGTCACTCAGCTCGCTACTCCGGTTATCTCTGTTAACTTACTCTGTATGTACATTTTAAGCAACAATAAAACGAAATATGTTATAAAACACCACTCTGCCTCTTTTCGTTTTCATTTAAATAAATTAAACATTATAGGGACACAAATGTGGTTCATGCGCAACGCATATTGATTATTCACTGCACGTTATACGTTATTCTATTTATAACAAAACGAAATTTAAAACACAACCCTAACGTTAGGGTAGAGTGGGGGAAAATGCCCCCCTTAAGGAAAATGTGGCATTACAGTGAAACAAAACATAAATGTGACTAGAATTGCCATCCCGGTTTTGAGTGACTATGGCAGGAGTTATTCACCAAATATTAAAATTGCTCAGCCTTCTTAATTAATTAGCATTTTGACTGAAAATATTTTTGTACAAAGGGGGCGTTTTGCCCCTGTGGTGGGGTAAAATGCCCCCCAAGGTGGGGTAAAATGCCCCCTTTCTTACAAACCAGTTTGCTTCATAGATCAACAGCAAAATTAAAAAACAAAACAAACCGCCCCATAATTTACTTCATCCCGTTGACATTGTCACATCGAATAGCTCCACACTGTATAGCCTTATCTGTGCTGTAGTAGTTCACATGAAGTTCTCATATTCCCCAAATTTCATCAGCACCACTCGTTTCATTTATAGCTGCTCATTTATATCTGGCTAACACATAGTCAGATGACAACAGGGGTTTGATGGAGATATGTTAGACTGCATATGAGGGTTTTGTTTGAAAGAGGGGTTCACCCCATGGATCCTGATATTTTCTCTTACACTTGATCAATTTTAATAATGTCATTTTCTGAATGAATACACCGCATGACACCCCGGCAGCTTATAGTGTGTGAATGTCGTCATGCTTTAGTTCCCTCGCTGCAAATATGCTCATAATGGTAAAGTCCCCAAATGGTGCAGGTAATAATAATGAAATTAAATTTTAAAGTCTCATGTCTTTATTTTAAATTAGAGCAAAGCACTGGCCATAATGGATATGAAATGGTTCCATTAAAGGCACTTTCTCAGTGTCTTACAAAGCACCCAGATAAATCTTCCCATTATACACATAGATAAATAAATGCTCTGATTAAATTACTGTCTAATTGGTCAATAATAGAACAGACCCATGGCAGGTTATTTCAGGGTCCATGTGAATCATATCAAATGTTTAATGATATTTCAATTCAACACTGAAAAACAAAAGCATTGAAGAGATCATTTTGAATTTCATAAGATGGACAAACTGAAAGCGGTGGTCACAGGTTAACTAAACTATGCCTAATCTCAATGATGCTGGAAAAATGATCTGACCAAGTTGAAAGATTATTATAAAATCTGTCAAAACCTTATGTAACAGCTTCATCTCTGAAGTTAACTCATTATTCATAATGGAGAGTGCAAATCACTGGCTCTATAAATCAGTAATTTTGAAAAACGCAGCAGTCCAGAAGGCTGTAGAATTATATTGATTCTGATTCTGAATTTCATTACACTTCTGAGCAATGATAGTTTCTCAAAGTTATTATCAGTCTTTTTTTAGTGATTGTACAAATGTGCCTGGTTGTACTCATCTGGACACAGGCTACGGTACATAAAACACACACACACGCACGCACACACACACACACAAAGACAGCCATAAGTAAACAAAGAGGATGCCTAATAATAGTGTTACCATGTAATTAGTGCCACGAGAGAAAGAGAACAGGAAAGAACATTGCAGGACAGAATATGCCAGCAAACTCATATGTGAAAGGGATGGAAGAAACAAGCTGTTGTTGTTATACAAAGCATGTCTCTCTATCGTACAAGTGCTTTGCAATGCCTATGATGGAGTAGGAAATAGTGTCACCATTGCTGTAGCTGGTTGTCAACATCCCAGTAATGAGGGGGTCTATTGGCAGACAGCACACAGGGACGCAGGCTTTGATTATTCAGACTTCCACTGGTTTCCTCTCGTACTCTGACCAACAAACTAATCAGCCAAGTTGTTGTGTCTGTTGTTACCATCCACACTAATACACCCCTGTGCACAAATCAATATATCTATTTATATTCACCCTGAACATTCATGCTATGAGGATAGACTTTCCAAAAAGTTATTCTGAAGAAGAAGAAGAAAAAAAAACTGTGTTGCCTGAAAGGCATAATCAAACATTTAAATTCTGGCACAGATTACAGTGAGATGAACTTGGGAACTGGATCCATCTGATTCATAAACAAAATGTTCAGTCTGAATTGCAAACACACACACACACACATACATATTACAATAAGGTTTAATCATAAGGTTTCTTTTGTTAACATTATGAACTAACAAACTGACACGAGACTTTTGCCTCAATAAAGTCGTAATTACTGCTTATTATTAGTTAATAAGGTAGTATTTAAGGGCGTTTTCACACCTATAGATTGTTTGTTTTGTTCCGAAACAGGGACTTAATTTGTTACAATTAAGTACATTTGCGAGTACATTTGTCCTCTTATTGGGCAGAGTTTCCTCTGCATCATCCATCAAGATGATTGACAAGTTCGCTCCATAAGCTTATTGTGGCTTTATTTGTAACTGTCGAGACAAACACAAACGCTATACAAATGTAGACGTCATTCTCGCTGTTAAATTATATACTACAGAAGACCTATATAATTTTACAGCGAGAAAGAATTCCTAAACGAACCGAACCAAGGGAGAAAACGCACCAGGTTCCGAAACAAACACTCAGGTGTGAAAGCACCTCAGATATTGGATTAGGAATGTAGAATATGTCATGCAGAACAAGGCATTAATATGTGCTTTTTAAGTACTAATAAACAGCCAATATCCTAGTAATATGCTAATAAGAAACTAATTAATAGTGAGAATTGGACCCAAAACTAAAGTGTTACTGTATATTTATAAATTAACATTATTATTATGGATTAATAAATGCTGTAAAAGTGTTCCGTGGTTCATGGTGTTAAATGACTTGAATCTAAGGTAACACTTTAAAACAAATTCCCATTTGTTAACTATAGTTAGCTAGCAAAAACTAACAATGAGCAATTTCTTAGAGCAATTATTAATCTTTGTCATTGTTACTGTAGGTAATAAAAATGCCATTGTTCATTGCTTATTCATGTTAGTTCAAAGTACATTAAGCTAAATTTGTTTTAAAAATGTATTAATAACTAACTTGAACTAACAATGAACAATACTTCTACATCATTTATTAATCTTATGTCATGTTAACTACTGTAGTTAATTCATATTAATAAATGGATCCTATTAAAAAGGGGATTCATATTAAAAAGTGTTACCTAAAGTTAACAAAAGGGTTTTGCACACAAATTCAAATTGATCCGGAGTTCTGGAGTTGACAGCTCACTGGAGAGGACGATTATCTGTGAATAATTACTTAAACTTAGGACTGTTCCTCACACATTTTTGAATTCACGCAGATTTCACGCAGATTTCACGTGAAGTTCTTCTGAAAAGATAACAGTGTATGGGTTTGGAAAACGCTATCTCACAACCAATTCGTACAAATTTGTACGAGTGAGGTCGTACGAATTTGTACGAATTAGTCACCTCGTAAAATTCATACGAACTGCCATGACATCGGGTTGATTCGGAACAACATGAAGGTGAGTACGTCATGGCAAATTTTTCATTTTCCTTGAGGCTATAGTTTAGAAAACAAACAATAATCCGGTAATAATGATGTCAGATTCTACAAAATGTTCTCCCTATGGCTCAGAGCATGTTATGGGCTGCTGGTACATTAAATGCTATGTGTGCATTTTTGTAGGTGGGGGGCAGTTTGTGTGACAGGAAGGGAAACAGTGTTTTTAGGCATGACCCATATGGTCAGCAAGCTTTTCTTGCAGAGGGATGACTGTGACTTGGCTTCATGGAGCTGAATTGTGCAAGGTCAGCCGGTAGCATGGGAGTAGGCTGATGCCCTGCTCTCTCACTGCGGAGGTTCTTAATCAGTGTGTCTAAATCCACCTCCACTAGTCCTGCCCTGCCCTGCCCTGCCCGCCAGAACCAGAGATACAGTCACCTCACACCACTGAACACAGTCACTGAAATAGATGAGAGGGTTAAAGATCAGTGATGCAGTTTCACCTACACTGCATTGACTGCCAAGGCAAAGAAGAAATACAAAATATAAAATAAAACATAAAAAAAAAATGATCGAACGAACAGACACAAACATTTCAAGGTTGAAATAATTAAGATTTCTTTATGAAAGGAGTATCTTTTGCTCAACAAGGCTGCATTTTAGATTTAAAAAAAAAAAAAAAAGTAATTGTCACAGTTTGTTGCAGCAAAAGAGTAGTTGAAGCAGGATCTGTTCGCAGCAGTTACATTTATTCACAGCAAACACAGGAGCAAACAACCGACTATACAATGGACCAAGAATGTCTAAAACTATAAGAGCTATACATACACAGAAACCAAATAGCTAAACAAGGAGCAGGTGAATCAAATCAATTAAGCAATTGAGTCGCCATGACAACAAATTAAAACATAAGGAACAATGGAAACAAAAAGGAAACGCAGATATACAAACTAAGGGGCCATTTACACAACACCATTTTCAACTAAAAAACGAAAACTTTTTTTTATGCGTTTTGTCCATTTATTCACATTTTGGGGGCCTGGAAATGCAAACTTTTGAAAACAGGATTCAAAGTTTTTGTGAACGATACCGTTATCGTCTCCGTGTAAACTACAAAAACGCGCATTTGTAAAAACGGTGACGTCATGCGCATGCATATTATGTGTTCAGGCTATAGGCGCTTAGTGTTTCTTTACAAAGTGGCATTGCCCACTACTGGCCTGGCATGAATCATACTAATAATTTTTAGTCGTTTTCGCCGATCTGTGTGAACTGGGATCTTTTTGACTATGGAAATAAGAAAAAAAAACGTTTAGATTTTTAGTACATTGTTGTCGTGTAAACGTACCGTTCATGAAAGCGAAAAATCATTACAAGTATTTTCTATTTTAATATATTTTAAAATGTAATTTATTCCTGTTTTCATATTCATGTATACATGTACTATCTTTTTACTTTCTTTTTTCTTTTAAATATGTTCGTTCCATACCCTAGGCTTTGCTATGACTTGCATTTTAAGATGGTCTGGCAACAGTTCATTTGAACTGGATCTTTCCAACTGTCTTTAATTATAAATTGGCCATGTAGCTTATATAACAAAATTGTTCTGCTTTTGTGTTTATATGAATCTCAATTAGGTTTTTTTATTTTTTTATTTTTTTATGTTTCAAGGACTATTAGTTTGCCCATGGAATTATTTCTATAAAGAGACTATGGGTACTTTAAATGTTTCCAAAACAATGGCAATAAAACAATAAAAACAACAAAAAGCATTCCTGTAACAATTATTCAAAGCATGTTCATGTTTATACAGTAGTTAAATATCACAGAAAATCTGATGTGCATGGTCACAAAAAAAAACCCTCCTTTAAATGTCAGGCATTAATTTAAGAGTGATTCCATACTCAAGACTCCCATATGAGCATTATGGGAAATCCATAATGTGAAGCCTGCTTTTAAAAGGCCACAATTCTAATACAGTCAGTGTGTTTAACTCTCCAAACATTGTGGGAATGCTATCTGTAATGTTGCACAGCACTCTAGTGGTCACTTGGGGAACATATGCATTTCTTTCTCTCTCTCTGTGTGTGTGTGTGTGTGTGTGTGTGTGTGTGTGTGTGTGTGTGTGTGTGTGTGTGTGTGTGTGTGTGTGTGTGTGTGTGTGTGTGTGTGTGTGTGTGTGTGTGTGTGTGTGTGTGTGTGTGTGTGTGGGCGTGTGTGTGTACGCGCGCGTGTGTGTGTGTGTGTGTGTGTGTGTGTGTGTGTACGTGGGTATGTGTCTGTGTGTCTTCGTTGGTACACTTATTTCATGAATGAGCCCCTGACATAAGGCTCCAGATGGTAGAAGAGCAATTTTCATTACATGTATTGTTGACTTCCACTCACATCATGAATCTAGCCTTACAGATCAACATGAATCAGACTCTAAGCGACTGAGACGCCGATGCCGTGGATGAACTGGTGCATTCAACCTCTCTCAAAGAGTGCTGATGATGTATTCCATGTGACGTAGATGCCCATGAATATGCATAAGGCTATTTGCGATAACACTGAAAGGAGGAGGAAGGAAGTAACTCTGATGATTGTTGGATATTTAAAGTCAACAGGAAATCAAAATCAACTCCATTTACTTTTTTTAATGCACATTCCTGGTCTTATTGTGAATGATTCTGTGCATGATTCTGTGCATGTTATTACAGAGAGAGAAAAAAATCATTATAATTTGTCTTCATAATCAAAATAAAATTACCGAAATTAATCGATTTTTGCTAAAAACTCTAAAACTATATTTGGTTCAACTCTCCATACCAGAAGGTGGCAGTAGTCTGTACTTGATATTTTGCCAGAGAAACCGGAAGAGCTAGGACTGACTTCCGTCACTTCCACTCTTCTTACCGCGTGCTGGTTGACAGAATGATCTCTCTTATCAACGAGCTCAATCGCAAATTCAACATACTCAATCGGCCGAAAACGGACAGCAGTGTTACGATTTGTGCCAACAGTGCAAAAAAAACTCACTTTGTATTTTATAGCATTCCATCCACACTGGCGAAAGAAATGAAGATGTACATGAAATATCACGGAAATCATTTAGTGCCAGTATTTAGTAAAAAAATAAAAAAAATAAGTGGCTCTACACGAAGATAGGCTTCTACATTAACCACTAGTCCAAAACTTTCTCTCAATTCTTAGTCCAACCCTATATTTTTTTTCCCCCTTATCATGTTTAACTCAAAATAAATAAAACAATTAATCACAAAGTAAATTTGATTGTGAATGTGTTGGCTCTTCCCCATCCCGCAACTGTTCTATGCGTGTCTGTGGGTGTGCAGGACAGACACAGATGACTGTTGCCAGGGGTGGGTTGTCATATCAATGGAGCAGAAAGTATTCTGTGAGGTAACCGACCCATGGCAGCTCTCATTAACCCCTGGTGAGTGCACTCTTTCAGGGATATGTGGGTCTGCGCTGCGCCCCGAGCCTTAACTCAGACTCTTTGAATCTGACAACACACATTCTGACAGGAAGCTGCACTCCACACATATGAAAGACATATCAAGATGTCCAAGACATACATCCAGATGTATCTTCTTTATCTACATCAGTTTACTTTGATTAAATTAAAGGGACAGTTCAATCAAAAATAAAAAAAAAATCAGTCATTATTTTACTCACCCAAAGGTTGTATCCAGCAACAACATGACATTTTAATTTCCGGCTGAACTATTCCTTTAAATTCTGTAACTGTAGGGAGTACAGACAACATTTGGAGCTTAATGTTTCCCATGTCTCGATTCTGACAAATCAATGTGAATAATTACTCACGGCATGCATGAAACAAAAATCTTAATTATCACTTTTTAAGTCACGTCTCCCAACCTGAAAAACGGATGTCCATCACGTCTGTATATAATCTTGTTCTCATTCAGAACTTCAATGAAAGGGAGTCTGAACAAAAGAGTGCAGGTATGTGGCAAAATGTGAGGCTTACACAAGGATAAAATGTACCTCTAATTAAATCCCACCAGCCAATCAGACTTATCTTCCTGCTGCGGGAACAGAAAGAACCCAAACGACATGCATATTTCCAGCAGAACATAAAAGAGATATTAAAATGATAGTCCTCTTCTGTGGGAGGTGTTCATGAACAATGAATGTGCTTGTTCCTTCCTTTTATCGACCATGATAGGCATTTCGCTTGCTTCTTCCTCAGCCTCCGGAGCACAAAACCCATAAAGCTTCTGATTGAGCAGCAAATCACTTCTCAGCATGTTTATAACATGCATGCATGCCCATTTTACCTAATGCTAATAGCAGAGAGTGATTAAGCTGCTTTAGAGGAAAAATGCCACATTTGAGATTTGTTTTGGCAAACAAGTTTCCCTTTACATGATGGCAAAAGATCATGGAACCATCATCATCTCTGTGCTGCTGCACATGTAACATACATGAATTAACCCCCGTAGCAGATCTATACAGGTGGTGCTGGGGAGGTGGAGGGTTTCTGAAAGTGCGCTGCAGACAGTAACAGAAAACAATGCCAAGTATTTGAATGTTTGAGCAGGAAGCTCATTCACTGTAAAAAGTGAACAGTTGGATCAACTTAAAAAAATTAAAGAATTTAAGTTTTCTCAACTTAAATTATCACGTTTTACGTGATTTCTTTAGGTGTTACCAATTGAAGTAATTTTTTTAAGTTGATCCAGCTGTTCACTTTTTACAGTGTTGGTCGCTGATTAAACGGTAACCAATCAGCTTGTGCTATGTAAATAACGACATGATTGCTACCAATAAGTTAAAGACCTATCAGCCTGCACCATTCAGAGTTTCATGCCAGAACTATGTAATAATTTAAGTTTACATTACAATACTACCATTATTGTCTCAAATTCTTCACTTCACCAAGCTTTTATTCTGGCAGATAATGGTGGAATGCTGTAAACTTAGAAGTTTGTGTGATGTTGGAAATGATGCGATATATGTAATATATGTAAATAAAGTAAACCCCAGCGCATGTTGCGTTCCCTAATGCATGCTAGCCCTACCCTACAAGGGTAGATGGGGATAAGAAATCTCAGTAAAACCCGCAGAAGTGGGAGAGGTGACTCGATTTACAAACCGCCGTCACCTTCCTGTTGTCATGTGCGAATTACGTTGCTTCCTGATATCATGTGCGCAAACACATATAACCTACATTTATATAAAACAGTTAGGTCCGGTCGAACAATGTATTAATTAAATTCAGATTGGATTATGTTGGTAATGGTAATAGGAATTTACCTAACGCTAAAAAAAGTGCTTTCGACCTTCTTTTTGATCTGAATGGTGTGGAAAACACTTGAGTTTTGCCACAAACTTGTCCCACCGCCTAGAACGCAACTGAATGCTTTTTCAAGTGCCTCCATACTTGAAAAACTGCAGAACACTACTTTTAAACAGGAAATGACGGAATAATTACATACATATTTACAGTGGGTCTATTCGCACGGGATTAGTATTACCTGAGGTAATTTTTCCGGACCTTTTTACAGAAGCTAAATGTCGCAGGAATCTTTACTGACATCGTCCGTAATGATTACTGAGATGGCACATTCGGACGGGACTAAAATCACTGAGAAGCTCTGGTAATAATGACTTTACCCCACCTCTCCAGACTAAAACTAATCCCGTCCGAATCTGTCCGAGATTATCAGTCAGATCTCACTGGGATCATTTTGTACAGTCTGACAAGCAACAATCACAAAGGACCGTAAAAATCATACAGTGTACACCTGGCTTTAATCTAGGTTCTGGCTTCAATAAACGACAGGATGAAAAACAAACTGAAAACAACCTACAATTACAGTCATGACAGGCTGACACTGCATTGTAAATTTCATTCTAAAACAAGCAAGTATGTTAATGTGAATTAGTGACATTTTAAATGACATTTCACAGAACTAATCCTCCATTCACCTGCTCTATCCAGATGGTCTGCGGAGAGAGAGAGAAACAGAAAGAGAGCGAGCACACTGGCACTTCTAGTCAACCTTGTGACGAAAGTGCAAAGATGGCAACTTCTTTCAGGCAGATGTAAAGCTCAAAGGCTTCAGGATAAGTCTGGCAGAGTAGCTACAGTCTGGAACACAAAGAGCAGCCTCAGTGAACATGGCACACACTGTCAAATGGACTAGACTCAGCAAAAGTATGACACATCCACACTAGATCCACTGACAGGGGCGAGGCAGCCAGAGGATAAAGTTATCCAGACAAACCACACACAATCAGGCTGTTCCAGGTGGATAGAGAGGATAATGCAGAACATTTTGAAATAGATTTACGCGTTTGTCTGTTTGTCTATTAAAAAAAAAAAAAAAACTGAGCAAAGCTTCGTGATCAAAATATTTAGACTTGAATCAAGCACGACTCATTTGAATTGCCATGTTTGAAATAGACAAAATGAGCAGTGCTGTAACGTTTACGAAGCACCCAAGCGACATATGAAATGTAGCCATTACACAAACTGAAGTACAAATTACTCTGAATTTAACTATAAAACTACTAAAGTACTAAAGAAAATGTCCCATTTCTCAGGAATCACTGATTTGAAAAATGTGACTCCGTTAAAAATTATGTGTAAAGTAAATATGTCACTGCCTTTAATACACATTTAGTTGACTACATTTTGTTTTCTTGTCACTCATCTATCTTGTTTCTTTTCATTTTAGCTAGGTCAAGTCAAGTCAAGTCAAGTATAGGCTATTTGTATAGCGCTTTTCACAATACAGACTGTATCAAAGCAGCTTCACAGTATTAAATCAAAATAACACAACAAGGTTTGTTTCTAGTGGAAAAAACGTTTACATACATAGGCATATGTTTGAAAGAAGTCTCTAATGCTCACCATGACTGCATTTGTTTGATCAAAAATACAATAAAAACAGTATTATTGTTAAATATTAAAAATATTAAAATTAATAAATTAGTATTCATGGCAAAGCTGAATTTTCAGCATCAGTTCAGTGTCACATGATCCTTTAGAAATCATTCTAATATGCTGATTTGCTGCTCAAGAATTTTTTTAAATATAATTATCAATGTTGAAAACAGTTGTGCCATTTAATTCTGTGTAGGCTACTGAAAGCTCAAAAGAACAGCATTGGAATATAAATATTTTGTAACATTAATGTCTTTATACGCTTTTGATCAATTTATTGCGTTGCTAAATCATTCATTCATTCAAAAAAAAAGGCTAACGTTACTTACGGTATAGCTTACATATTTTTTATGATGTTTGATGTCATAACAATAATACAAGTAAAAAAGTAGTAATATACCTACTATTTGATGTTAACAAATCGTAATTATATACAATGCTATACAAAAGTGACAAAACTGTCACGGAAAATAAATTCAACAGACCATCTCCTCCACAGACTATGGAAGCCCGTTTCCGCCACATTGTAAAAAAATAAAGATTCTTTAAGTCATAATAATGAGAAACTTTCTCATAATTATGACTTAACATCTCGTAATAATGAGAAACTTTCTCGTAATAATGAGAAACTTTCTCGTAATAATGACTTAACATCTCGTAATAATGAGAAACTTTCTCATAATAATGAGAAACTTTCTCGTAATAATGACTTAACATCTCGTAATAATGAGAAACTTTCTCGTAATAATGAGAAACTTTCTCGTAATAATGACTTAACATCTCGTAATAATGAGAAACTTTCTCATTTATGACTTAACATCTCGTAATAATGAGAAACTTTCTCGTAATAATGACTTAACATCTCGTAATAATGAGAAACTTTCTCATAATAATGACTTAACATCTCGTAATAATGAGAAACTTTCTCGTAATAATGAGAAACTTTCTCATAATAATGACTTATTTTCTCGCACTTCTACGCATGCGCAAAGCAGCGGAGCAGAAGGGAGTGCCACACTAGCGACATCCGCTGGTCAAAGCCGTGTAAATGCATCACAGCAAACTTGGCACGCTCTGCAGTGAATAACATTAAAGATAAATGATCAGTATATGAGACAGGCTTCCATACTAGATAGTCTTTTATTCATTTGTAATATTCATTTGTATTTTTGTGTATGAACAAGCAGCAATACAAGGGTGATCCATGGATTTCAAATAGACGGAGGGATGACAGCACACCTTTCCAAATCTGTTTAAGAACACTTCATCTGGAAATCTGTGTAAGGGTCCGTTCATACAGAACGCGCTTTTTCATTGCTTTTCTAGGCAAACGCGCACTAGACGGACGTTGCGCTCGCTCTTCTGCAGCGTCTTGCGCATGACACGGCGTTCTAAATTGAAAAGAAGTTCAGCTTTTAAAAACACGTCTCGACCTTGCGTTTTCCCCCATTCCACTGCCCACTTATGTTTAAATGTCCCCAAAGTCATAAACATCTTAAAGGTGATTTCTGTATTGATATCTTCCAGATGAACCTGCACATCAAATATCCTAGAAGCATCTGCAAAATACGTGTTATATTAACACACATATGTGTTACACTTAAACTTGACGAATAAATGTAATATTCCAACTTTAATCTGATAGTTTTGTAAATTCATGTTTACAATTTCCATCGGTGTGCACAAGCAGGCGTCCTTCGTTACCATGGTAACCGTCCTGCTTCTGCATTCCACTTTTACACCTTATCGTGCGCATGGAAAAGTATGGAAGATAGGCCTACTGATGATGTTATTTAATGATACTACAGATTGCACTTAGTAGATCAAACTGACTTTAATGAAAACAACTGTTTTGCAGAGCGTGCCAAGTTTGCTGTGATGCATTTACACGGCTTTGACCAGCGGATGTCGCTAGTGTGGCACGCCCTTCTGCTCCGCTGCTTTGCGCATGCGTAGAAGTGCGAGAAAATAAGTCATTATTACGAGAAAGTTTCTCATTATTATGAGATGTTAAGTCATTATTACGAGAAAGTTTCTCATTATTACGAGATGTTAAGTCATTATTACGAGAAAGTTTCTCATTATTACGAGATGTTAAGTCATTATTTCGAGAAAGTTTCTCATTATTACGAGATGTTAAGTCATTATTATGAGAAAGTTTCTCATTATTACGAGATGTTAAGTCATTATTTCGAGAAAGTTTCTCATTATTACGAGATGTTAAGTCATTATTATGAGAAAGTTTCTCATTATTACGAGATGTTAAGTCATTATTATGAGAAAGTTTCTCATTATTACGAGATGTTTAAGTCATAATTACGAGAAAGTTTCTCATTATTATGAGATGTTAAGTCATTATTACGAGAAAGTTTCTCATTATTATGATAAAGTTTCTCATTATTACGAGATGTTAAGTCATTATTATGATAAAGTTTCTCATTATTATGAGATGTTAAGTCATTATTATGAGAAAGTTTCTCATTATTACGAGATGTTAAGTCATTATTATGAGAAAGTTTCTCATTATTACGAGATGTTTAAGTCATAATTACGAGAAAGTTTCTCATTATTATGAGATGTTAAGTCATTATTACGAGAAAGTTTCTCATTATTATGAGAAAGTTTCTCATTATTATGAGATGTTAAGTCATTATTATGAGAAAGTTTCTCATTATTACGAGATGTTAAGTCATTATTACGAGAAAGTTTCTCATTATTATGAGATGTTAAGTCATTATTACGAGAAAGTTTCTCATTATTATGAGATGTTAAGTCATTATTATGAGAAAGTTTCTCATTATTACGAGATGTTAAGTCATAATTACGAGAAAGTTTCTCATTATTATGAGATGTTAAGTCATTATTACGAGAAAGTTTCTCATTATTATGAGAAAGTTTCTCATTATTATGAGATGTTAAGTCATTATTATGAGAAAGTTTCTCATTATTACGAGATGTTAAGTCATTATTATGAGAAAGTTTCTCATTATTACGAGATGTTTAAGTCATAATTACGAGAAAGTTTCTCATTATTATGAGATGTTAAGTCATTATTATGAGAAAGTTTCTCATTATTATGACTTAAAGAATCTTTTTTTTTTACTCAACGTGGCGGAAACGGGCTTCCATAACAGACAGCTTATCTCAACTTCTCTCATCTTTCCCTTGTCATGCGTAGATGAGGCGCATCCACTTTTCCGTCTTCGCTGAGGGATGTTAGCAAACGGATTCACATTCGACCTAAGAGGATAATTAACGACTTTAAACTAGCGGTGAGAAAGCTTTGTTACTTCTGCGCTATTTGTTTAACAGTTTGCATTGTGTTTTTGAATACCATTCGGCTACTGCAGATATCACGGTTGTAATATCTAGTTCTCCGCTTGAGACTCTGAAGCCTCGGTGTTTCCTGTGTCGTCTGACCGCTTTTGTCAAGCTAGACAGCAGCGATATCATGCGGCCTACTATCGCTGTAGCTTCGTGCTTCTCCTATACAGAGATGAATGAATAAGCGAAGCATGCTTCTTCTTTTCTATTTGCTTATTACTTAAATAACCAATCCTATGTCTTTCTCGTTTTTAACTTTTTCAGTTGTGAGAGTTTTGTCACTATTTGGTCGGATGTTTCTAACTAACTTAAACTTATTTATTTTCAGGTGTAACTAAGTAAATAATGGCTCCTCAACCCGTCATCCGATCAAGACAAATGGAAAAAGCAATAAACGGAATACCAACTCAAGTTGTCTGCACGGAATTCAGCAACTATATTTTTATAGTTCTGACACAGTATGGTAAAATTGGGACACTTGTGTCGATAACACCTGACACAAGGTCTGGTGACATCAGTGTACCCATGTTCACAACTAGAGTATTGCTGGGAAAGGATGAGGTACGGTTTTTGTATGTTTTTGTTGGATTATCAATATGGCAAATAAAATCATCTGTGTATTTCACCATGAGCTTTTTATCTCTTTTGCAGCCTCTTACACACGTCTACGCCAAGAATGTCACAACGTTTGTCTCACAGGAATCCGGCAACCGACCGGTTCTGTTGGGCCTTTCACTTAAAGACAACAGTGCTGCAACTATGAAAACTGTTAAAGATATGATCAAAGGCTGTCAAGTTTGGTGAAAAGGATGCTAAACTGCAAACGCACTAGATAAGGACAAATTACGTATCTGGAATTTAAAAAAACAAAAACAAAAAAAACACATGGCTTGTCTTCTGTGAATTTAGACGTACCCAAGATACCTGTGCAGACAATCTTAGTTGCAATCTGTACAAAGCTTGAAATGCTTGATTTTCTTTTTTTAAATTAAAACAGAGTACTGTTCAAGATCATTACTTTTTGCTTCTGTATAATGGATGTCTTTCAGCTGTCAAAGATTAAAAGTTATATTTTCTTACCTTGAATATTTTAGTGGTGTTTAAATGTCTCGCACCAATCCCATGGCCTTTGAAAAGGGACCTGGCTAAACACATGCACCATTAGCATCACATGAACTGTCTGCCAAACCATTATAGACTGCAACAGTGTCCGCCCACTTTTTTACCAGCCTTGGTTGTGGAAGTATTTATTTTTTATGTCTTTGTTCAAAAGCTATAGGCCATGAACCAAACCAACCAGCTATGATGTGAATCACAACATTAACAACTTTGATTTGAATCAAACAAGAAGTATTTGAAAATCGGACAAAAAGACAGGTACAAGACTGTTTACTTAGCTTCTTCAATGAGAGAAAGAACTACAATCCCATGAAGCTTTATGAACGACATAATCAATATAACAACAATGAATAAATATAAACTATTTAAAGATTTAGAAACAATATACTTCAAGTTTATTGCTAAATGCAAAGAGAGACTTGACTCAATTATGTCATTCGCAGTACTTCATGGGGGTTAATATAATAGTAATATAATATTTTACAAAATGTTCATTGTTAAACATGATTATTTGTAAAAAAATAAAAATAAGGTGAAATAATGCAAGCTGATGGCTTTATACACCATCGATTAACAACCTCTTTCCTCACAGAAGGTCTGCCTTTAAAGGTTTTTAAGTTATTGTTAAACAATTCCTCTAAGGACAAAGTGAAAGGGATTTTTACCTCCTGAATGCTACTCTTACACTCTATTCCTGTTGGAGAATAAATTATTGTTTATTACTAATCACTATTGTATCCAGTGTCAAGCCTCTTATTATGTCTGGTGTCTAATTTACCCCAAAGCAACTGTGACGTCTCTGAAAAACGTAAATTATATTTATTAGAATAATCCATAAACATGCACATCTTGCGTTACAGGGTTTTCAAAATGCCTGCACACATTTTTACCCAATCAGTGATGTATGGGAGCATTTTGACCCCACACACAAAAAAACCATTGCTGACATTTACACTCAATTGGATCTGAGGCTCCTTTTAAATATCACAGTGCCCAAGTTTACCTGAATTAATCCTATATTATTTATATCAGTAATTCACATTTATGTTCTCTTCTCAGGTACTTGTTATTTTATTGAGCTCTATAATAAATTTCAGTTTGTTAATTGAGATTGCACGTGTGCAGTAGGAATAGTCTACCTTTGATCAACAGGTGCTCGTCTCTGCCTGTCATGTCACGTGACCAAAGACTGAAGTCGCAAGGCAAGGTCACATGACCTGGGTGTGCTGTTGTGTCGCGAAGTACGTACACCTGCTGAGACGGAACAAGCTTGTTGGCGTGGAATTGGGAAAAGGCTTTAGGAAAATAGCCGTGTATACTTTTCTTTGCTTCGGGATTTGTATCACAATCAATTAGTTTCCCGTCGCGGCTGTTTTCACCGAGTTGAATGAGTTCCATCAGACCTGTCAATAGTTAAACGAGGAAGTGCGCGCTTGACTCATCGGTGTCGTCGCGCGGGCCGTGTGTCCAGTGTCTACCTATGGCTACATGTCGCATATTGATCTTTCTGTAAGCACTTATGTATGGAATGCATTTATTGTTTTAGTCCCCCTACGATGTTCAGAGTTAAGTGACGTTTATGATAAACTGATTTGAGTTTGATCGCACTGAACTTCTCACAGGTGTTGACGGTATCAAGGTAGGTGTTTCATAAATATCTATAACTCTCGTCTTGCTTTGTGTTACAATAATAGGTTTGATTTAAATGATTGATAGACAGCTTTTCTATCTCGTATGTCTTAGTTTAAAAAATGCAACCCAACATATGTTGTAAATTATGAACTCTGACGCTCCATTTACTTAATGAAAAATCAACATGTAAACCATAGTTTCCGACAGAATATCATGGTAAATGTTGTTGGTAATCATGAAACCATAATACATTGATAGGCTATGAGGCCTTCTTTAAAAAACACTTTCTTTTTTTGGTGACGCTAGTCTGTAGTTACAAAGGTAACACCCGTTTAATTTAGTAAGAAAATAGTAATCATGGTTTCCCTGGTAAATGTTTGTTAAATAAACTATATAACTTACCCTACATACGACGTCTTTGTCATTGGAATAGAAATAGTACAATCTATAGATGGGTTATATATAGATTAGAGAATAAGCATAGTTTATACGGAGTCAGTATAATTTCTATTTTAAAAAAATAAATTAATACTTTTATTTAGCAAGGATGCAGTAAATTAATTAAAAGTGAGAGTAAAAACATTTATATTGTTAAAAAAAATATTTTTGTTACAAGAAACCTGAAATGGTTTTCCTGAAAAACGGTTTTCAACATTGATTATAAGAAATGTTTCTTTAGCAGCAAATCATCATATTAGAGTGATTTCAGCTTTGACAGCGCAGGAATAAATTACATTTAAAATTATACTGAAGAGTATTTTACTGTATTTGTAATTCAAATAAATGCAGCCTTGTTGAGCAAGCTGGAGACTTCATTCAAAAACAGTAAAAAAACAAACAATCGTACTGACCTCAAACTTTTGAACGGTATTTTATGAGTAAGTTGTAAATGAAAGAGAAAATAAATATTTATAACTAATGTAATATCAGTTAGTTTTAATTAAATCTTTAAAAAAATGTTTTTTTTTTCTTTTCTTTTTTCCCCCACAGATGAATGAGTCCAGAACTACTACAGCTGCTTTCACCACTCTGTCAGTGGGTTCAGATAAAAACATGGATAACTCAGTTCCTTTGTCGTCATACTCAATCCTGTCAAATATAACTGGCATGTCTAACATGACCGTAATCAGGACAAATAATGGAACTGAAGTAGTGGGGGACGACAAGATCTTCCTCAACACCCCCACTGCTCAAGCCTTGTCCGGCATTTTCGTTTGGTCCGCACTCATCATCACCTGTCATCAGGTAGGCTAATTTACAGGAACTAAATGTCTCTAATGCGTTTGAAGACAAGAAATTCATAGAAATCCTTTTACAGCCAACCACTCACACATCTAGCACAATTTCTGAGGCCATGGAGCTGCTTATTTAGCAACAGAAAGGCATTGCTGCTGCCGAGGTATAGCCAGTATGGGCCATGATGTGAGGAGCAAATCTCAGCATTAAATGGACTGGCCCAGGGAAAGCTGGAGACACTAATAGCAGTGGTTCATTCAGAGCACACGCAAATAACCTAGGCGGGGAAAACAAAAGCTGTTCCACACCGTCTCCTCCTTCATACCTGACCTCAGGCTCATCATCATCTGCAGATCTTGATAATACTGTCACTTTAGAAGGTTAATCTCTGTTACACAGTCATTAAAAACCACAGCAATAACTAACCCTCCACTCCCTGCCTCCACTGTTTATCGATCATCGGAGATCAATAAATACCTAGCTGTTTGTTCTGAACAGTCATCCATGTTTTCTTTGCTCTAATGTTCCGTTTAGAGCACTGTTAGCCGTCCTTGACCAATCACATTTAACTACAGAGCGGAGTGGTCCCTGTTCCCAGAGCTGATAAGAGTGCTGTGTAAACACAGAAATATGGCTATAGTGTACTCTGGTGATCTAATGCGAGGATACCGTAACCAGTAGTACATGTGCCATCTGCAATGTGCACTTTAGAAACAGGAACTTTTTTAAGGGAAATTACTGTCTCTATGACAAGATATTTCTCAGGCTTGTGTGTGTGTGTGTGTGTGTGTGTGTGTGTGTTAGTGCCTGGCAGTATTTCAAGTGGTCGTTTGTGTTTTTTATAGCCATAGTAGTTTAGATATAAATCTGTTGGCTCGGTCTTATACACTAACAGTAAAACATTTGGATACACTCGAGTCAACTGACTCGTTTGATCATGATTAAGAAATATATATTTTGCTTGAAATAAGTGTTAAATAAATTGAATATTTTCAAATTTATTCCTATGATGGCAAAGCTGAATTTTCAGCTGCCATTTTCTTCAGAAATCATTCTTATATGCTGATTTTGTGCTCAATCTTATTATTATTATCAGTGATTAAAACAGTTGTGCTACTTGATAGTTTTGTGAAAACGGATGCTTTAAGGATTTTTGATGAACAGGAAGTTGGAATGAGCAATAACTTTATAAGTGTCTTTACAGACACTTAGATCAATTTAATGCATCTTTGCTGTATAAAAGTATTAATTTCTTTAAAGAAAACATACCGACCACAAACGTGTGTGTGTGTGTATGTATGTATATATATATATATATATATATATATATATATATATATATATATATATATATATATATATATATATATATATATATATATATATATATATATATATATATATAAAAAATACACACACAACTGTATATCATATATAATTACTGTTTTGTTTTTTTACACAAATGTAAATTAGCTGTTTAAAAAGCATCCAAGTTGGATACCATGAAGTTGGTTGAGAAAGTGTGTGCAAAAGATAGCTATTTCCGTGTTATTTGTTTTATTTTCGTAGTTTTATTTCTAAAAGAGCTTTTTTTTTCTAAAATGTGGAAAACAGTACGATTAAAGTGAGTAGGTGCGTCCGTCCAAACATTTGACTGGTAGTATATGTTCACTAGTTTAAAGCAGAAACTATAGCGAGAGCTATATTTGTGTGCCCAGCCTTTGTTTATAGAGGAAGTTCTTTTGTGTTTGATGAAAGACCATCATTCACTAACCTTTACACCAGCTGTATCAGTAAAAGAGTGATAAGGGCCGTTTTTTAAGATACCAGACTGCTCAATAAGTCTTCTTGCTGAGGCTTGGTCATTTCTTTATAGATATAAACATGCTGAGCAGTTCTAATTTGCTTTGGTATTTCCATGTCCTTTATATTTTCCCGTTCATTACAGCTGAAAGCGCATCATACCTGAATATCCATTTCCGTCACATATGAATGAGTTCACTATGCTGCTTATGGCAAGGTGAAATCAGTTGGAGGTGGATGAGTTTTGTGTAAAAGTAATTGTCAGGTGAAGTGCCGGCACAGTATGAATATACCCATCTTGTGTGTCGAATTACCAATTATATTTGCAGACATTGTTGGGTTTCGGGAAAGGTTGAAATCTAATTCCCTTGCTCTTGCTGGTATGTTTTGAATCCTTTTTCATTGCAGCCTATATGACCCATGAAGAAATTTAATATAGAATATGTTTCTCAAGCATCCGTTATGTAATTGAACTACTGGGATCGTACTGATGGAGAGCAGAGGTCAGGAAAGGTATTTCTTCAGCTCTGAATTGCAGTGTCCCCGATGGACTTTGATTTGATTGCCTCCAAAGCATCTTGTGTGCCATACGAAAGCCAACACTTCTGAGAAGCTGACAGTTCTGAAGCGGCCAAGCAACGCCGGGATGCTATATAGAGACTGAAAAGGAGTCCCTGTGTCATGGTTTTCCTCTTCAAGTCATAATCAATTCCAAACAGTCTGGTTTTTGTCCCTCAGCCTAGCAGCTGAACGACGACTCCTCCGCGGCTTTGCAAACTGCAACATTTGTAAATCCTGAGGAGATTAAAGGAACCCTCAGGATTGTTTTAGTATTTCACAGCCTTTCTCGACTTCTCTGCAAAAGATTCTCCCGGCGGAGCTTTCCTTGCGCTCTGCATACTAAAGGCAGAAATTGAGATTGCGTTCCTAAAACACACTGTTCTGAAGTTACTGATTTGCCTGCAAAACTTTCCCATCAGTGCCAGGGATATCAAAGGAGTCTTTGAAAACCAGCTATTTAGACCATAAGCACCTTCTGGGCCAGCCCCTCTTAAGTGAATTGTTATATATGGCACTGACAAGGCGCCAACAGCACTCTTGGGTCTGCCTTTTCTCAGCTCTCTAGTTTTTACAAGCTTTATGGTCTTAACGTTGGTGGTACACCTTGTGATTCACCGGCTCTCAGAACAGTGTGTTTGGGGGCCTCGCAGTTCCACCAGCAGTTCCTCTCTGCTTCAGACAGGTTGTAATTAGCTTTGGCTCCAATTCTGCGTCAGACAGTCAATGGCCAGAGCCATTACTGTGAGCGCGGCTCTCTCTCACTGTCAGCTCCGCGTTATGGAGTCTGGGAGACTGTGAACTTATTTCCCCTGCAGGCTAGGTGAAATGGAGGACATCAGTTCAGAGAGCAACTCCCCTAGCTTTTCCGAGAGCCCACAAATGCATCAAGCCTCCACCCGTGGAATGAAGGACTCAAATAATCTGATTTCAAATGATTGAGTATCCAAGAGTTTAAAGAGCCCAGCGAATATTGAGCCCCCTTAGTAATATTGTGAAGTTCAAAAGGGACTTTAAGGACATGCACAGGCATCTCAAATGTAGATTATAAACTTTGAAACTATATTACCGATATATGCACACATGTGACTCTACAGTAGTGGCCAAAAGTGATGTCCAGAGGGGATATTTGTGTTTTTGACCCGACAAGTTTGATTAAACCATATAAAATATATATATAATATACACACACACATACACAGTATCTCACGAAAGTGAGTACACCCCTCACATTTCAGCAAACATTTTAGTATATCTTCTCAAGGGACAATACTATAGAAATTAAACTTGGATAGATTTTAGCGTAGTCATTGTGCTGCTTGTGTAGCAGTATATATTTACTGGCCTCTGAAAATAACTCAACATACAGCCATTATTGTCAAAATAGCTGGCAACAAAAGTGAGTACACCCTAAGTGAACATGTCAAAACTGTATCCAAAGTGTCAATATTTTGTGTGAGCACCATTGTTATCTAGCACTGCCTTAATCCTCCTGGCCATGGAGTTCACCAGAGCTGCACAGGTTGTTGCTGAGACCCTCTTCTACTCCTCCATAATGACATCTCGGAGCTGATGAATGTTAGATGCATGGCACTTCTCCACCTTCCGCTTGAAGATGCCCCACAGGTGCTCAATAGGGTTCAGGTCTGGAGACATACTTGGCCACTCCATCACCTTCAGCTTCCTCAGCAAGGCAGTTGTCATCTTGGTGGTGTGTTTAGGGTCGTTATCAATGCCGTTCGGCCCAGTTTCTGAAGGGAGGGCATCATGTTCTGCTTCAGAATGTCACAGTACATGTTGGAATCCATGTTTCCCTAAATGCAGCGCAGCTCCCCAGTACCAGTCTCCAGACCATGATGCTACCACCACCATGCTTGACTGTAGGCAAGACACAGTTTTCTTGGTACTCCTCACCAGTGCGTCACCACACATGCTGGACACCATCTGAGCCAAACAAGTTTATCTTAGTCTCATCAGACCACAGGACATGGTTCCAGTAATTCATGCTCTTGGACAGGTTGCTTTCAGCAAACTGTTAGCGGGCTTTCTTGTGAGCCAGCTTCAGAAGAGGCTTCCTTCTGGGACGACGACCATGCAAACCGACTTGTTGCAGTGTGCGGCGTATGGTCTGAGCCCTGACAAGCTGACTTTCCACTTTGCAACCTCTAAAGCAATGCTGGCAGGACTCATGTGTCTGTTTTTTGAAGCCAGCTTCTGCACCTGACGCACAGCATGAGGACTCAACTTCTTTGATTGACCCTTGCGAGGCCTGTTCTGTGTGGACCCCATCTTGGAAAACCTCTGTATGACCCTGGCCTGTACTGTAACTCAGTTTCAGGGTGTTACCAATCTTCTTATAGCCTAGGCCATCTTTGTGGAGGGCAACAATTCTAATTCTCAAATCCTTAAGAGAGTTCTTTGCCATGAGGTGCCATGTTGAACATCCAGTGCTCAGTATGAGAGAATTGTACTCAAAGCACAAATTTTAACTGCTCTAATACAAGATACACAAATTTGATCCTGTCAAGCAGACAAAAACATGAAAATGATGAATAGGACATGTGGTTTTGCATGGTTAAACGACGTACGGCTTTTGTCACTTAGGGTGTACTCACTTTTGTTGCCAGCTATTTTGACAATAATGGCTGTCTGTTACATAGTAGCACCTTAAGATAATAATATACACCTAATAAAATAATAATAAACTTAATGTGTTGTATGGTAACTGCAATATTTAGAAATGAAAAAATATATATATATTATGCCTGGTTGCCACCTGTCATAAAGCTAAAAATAAAAAAGATGACGACAGTTTGTAGCCAAACATCATTAAAAAAATGCATGTATTGTGTCAGTGGTGTTCAACGTTTTCATTTTGAAGTGTGTAGTTAATATCCGGTCAGCATTAGTGTGGTAAACATTGCTTTTGCTCTGTTAACCATCCATAAACTGTTATAGACATATCAGTTTACTGTTATTGAACAACACTGGTATTACCGCGTCCTGTTTGTCCAGCTCACTTTCCCCATACATGTTACTATAGCAGTGTCTGATGAAACGAAACCTCACTTGTTTTCTTGCCACTTTTTCATCTGCTCTGCAGCGTGTTGCTCCAGTGCACATTTTAATCATTTGCATTTCACTGTTTTTGCTATTTAAGTCAGACTTGTTATTTATTTTTGTAGTCGAGCATGAGCACTTTGTCTTTCTTAACACACTTTTTGTCTTTATAGATATACTTGCACCTGAGGTCGTACACGGTGCCAAACGAGCAGCGCTACATCATCCGCATCCTCTTCATTGTCCCCATCTATTCTTTCGACTCCTGGCTCAGCCTGCTGTTCATCAGCAATGACCAGTATTATGTGTATTTCGACTCTGTTCGTGACTGCTATGAAGGTACAGTAAATCTGAGCTGCTCTCTGCCCTTACATCCTCTTCTGTCTCACGGGCGTAATATTATTCAGCACAAATATAGTGCTGGTGGAATGACGTGTGCTGTTGTTTTTAAGTCTGGCCTGCAGTGAGGGAGGAGAGCCTGCTTTACAGACATAGGGTTGCAGGTTTCATAGAGGGGAAATGGATACATGTTCATTGTAACTGAACAAACCTGTTGGTCATGGCACAGTCAGAAAGGAGGCAGGCCAAATGTCTCTGTTATCATCTTTTCAGACCTATCCCACTGCTGCTAGACAATGACTATTTATAACAGTTTTTTTTTTTTTCTGTTTGTTACATGGGAAAATTCCAGGGTGGGGATTTATTTTACCTTAACCATTTTATTCCATATACTTATAAAGTTAAAAGTATTTGTTGTATTCTTTATTGGGGTAGGTACGATTTTTAAAGAAGTCCTTTTTGCTCATCAGGGCTGTATTTATTTGATCAAAAATAAACTATTGCTCCAGTCTTTAGTTTCACATGATCTTCAGAAATCATTCTAATATGCTGATTTGGTGAAACATTTCTCATCAGTGTTGTAAACAGGTGCTTAATAATTTTGTGGAAGCCATGATACATTTTTCTTCCCTTTTTTTTTTTTTTTTTTTTTGATTAATAGAGTTTAAAAGAACAGCATTTATTTGAAATAGAAATCTTCTTGTGACAATGTAAATATCTTTACTGCCACTTTGTTTAATGCATCCTTTCGGAATAAAGTATTAAATTATTTGAATATAATATAGGCACTATAATATAAATATAATTGTAATTTAAAAGATGTTAAGTCTTAGTCATAGACCATCAGTAAAATCTTACCACAAGTAATAGTTGTACACACTGAGAGACAATGAGATCTGACCATCTAATCTGTCTTTAAATAGACCTCTTAGGTTAAGATGGATTTCCTGGACACAAACAACTCCTCAATCTTGATGTGTGATGAGATGTTCTGTCATGTCAAACATGTTCTTTATGCTTCTCATTTAAAGCTCTTACTGCAAATTGCTTAAGTTAGGCTCTCATGTATGATTTTTTTTTATTTTTTTTTATTATTCAAGCATTTGTGATATACAACTTCCTGAGTCTGTCTTTTGAGTACCTCGGTGGAGAGAGTGCCATCATGTCGGAAATAAGAGGAAAACCCATTCAGTGAGTGTCTATATATCTATATAAAAAAAAATTGCTAGGTGAATAAACATAGTGAGCAGCATTTAAGGCATGGTAGGTGTGCTCCCTTTGCAAAGGCTTAAAGCGATAGTTCACCCAAAAATGAAAATTCATCATCTACTCACCCTCAAGTACTCCCGGTCATCTTCGAGAAACAAATGAAGATATTTATATGGATTATTTTTACGATCTCTTTATGAACTTTTTGAAGGTCAAAGTGGTAGTTGCGTAGCTTTCAATGGAGGGACAGAAAGAGCTCAGATTTAATAAAAAAATCTTAATTTGTCTTTCGAAAATGAACTAATGTCTTACAGGTTTGGAACGACATGAGGGTGAGTAAATGATGACAGAATTTTTGGGTTAACTAACCCTTTAATTATGCTGCCTCCTAAAATACCTAATTTTGGCCAAATTCAAAGGTCTGCAAAATTCTAGTCCCACAATGCAGTGTAAAGTGCTTGGAGAAAACAAAAAATCAAACATGGTGGACAATGTGGGCAGAATTTGATTAAAATGCACTGGATATAATTAAACACCTCATGAAGCTCCTCTGGAAGTATGGTGACCGCCATTTTAAATTTGGTTGTCATCGCCCACATGGCCACCATGACTCAGTGTGTCAGAGCGTGTGTGTTAACCTCTACTGTAGGTTAAAGCTCTGACAGCATTTTCTATTTTTTGTGCAACATCATTTTTCGCCTGCCTGTGTCTTAAGAGAGCAATTCATCAAACTACTCTCAAGAATAGCATTACCTTTTACATGTTCCTCTTCATTTGCCTTTAACAGGTCCAGTTGCCTATACGGGACATGCTGTTTAGGAGGAATTAGTTACTCCATTGGCTTCCTGAGATTCTGCAAGCAGGTTTGTTCCTGTTTTTCTATAAAATCCAACTTTTCCTTCAACATTTTTCACAGCATTTTTTGTACTTTTAAAAAAATCTGAAATGTTTAGCTTATTTCACTTATAAAAGTGTGGTCTCATACTTTTAGACCTCACTTATGTATCATATCCCATTCTGTTTTGACCTGCAGTTGTATAAAGAAAATGGTGATGTGTAAATAGTGTAAATGTTAATAAGAGGGTCAGAATTTCTGTGACTTCTGTCTCCACAACCTTTATGTACATTTTCTACCTGAATTATCCTGAAGTAGCAGCTGTTATCTTTGTAACATTGTCTTTCCTGAGCAGCTCCAGTGGTTAATGTAGGGTTGCAAACGGTAGGAAGCAGGTGCAAGTAGCTTGATAATAAGCACAAAAAAAAGCTATTGCCGCCAGACTGATGCTGTCTGCGCGGCAGCTGAGGAACTCGCTCGTACTTTGAGAATAATACTGATGGAAATTGGACTTGAGAGCCCCATCCCCCATTCTGAAAAGAATGTGAATTGAACTTTTTTTTTAATAGGAAGTGAAATTTCAAAACACATAAATCTGTCTGACCGGATGCCTACATGTGGGATTTTCAAAGCATCACCTCGCGATATGCCAGACTGTAGCGGAGACAGAGCGTGCTTTGATTATTTTGAGACGGCTTTTCACACAGACAGCTTCGATTTAAAACTTGAATTCCACGTTGATGTTTCAAGCAGCCGATTCCGACTTGCATGTAGTGAGATTGGGGGGAAATTCTCCTTTGCGTCATTCTCAATGAGTGGATTTGTCAGTCATGTCAAACTTTGTGTTGATTATGTAAGAAATAAGCACTGCCTGTCAAAAATAAGCATGTAACATTACCATGCCTTTGAAAAGAATGAGGACTGGAAGTTCTCTATCACTCAAACTATTTTAAAGGGCCATGTTGACTAAATAGAACAGGTGTAAAAACCAAACCATCACCATTACTCATTGGCTTATGTTACTAATGTCATCTAGGCCACACTTCAGTTCTGTGTCATCAAGCCCATCATGGCTGTCATCACCATCCTTCTGCAGGCTTTTGGCAAATACCACGATGGAGATTTTAAGTGAGCCACCCTGTCATTCATTTGTATCCGCATCCTTTAATAACACAACATCTGCCTTTTTAAATGAGCTGTGCTTCACTCCTTGTGTTGTTTCTCTTCATATAGTGTAACGGGAGGTTACCTTTACATCACCATCATCTACAACATCTCTGTCAGTTTGGCTCTCTATGCCCTCTTCCTCTTCTACTTCGCCACCAGTGACCTTCTAAGACCTTTTGAGCCTGTGCTCAAATTCCTCACCATCAAATCCGTCATCTTCCTCTCATTCTGGCAAGGTTGGTTACTCTGCATTCTTATTTTATATGTTCAGTATTCATCTCAAGCTGTTCATTGACACTTTTGGTAGACAAGTACACTACGAACAAAAATTGTCACTAATAGTCAAAGTGGTTGGTCATGCGATCTCAACATGGAATCAAACATGTTTTTTTTGTTGTTGTTTTTTGCATAAAACATGTAATGTGGCAGAAGTTACTTGCTCTACCTTTAACAAATACGTTTTAGATTTAGTTAGGCATTTTTAGATTTCTACTTGCTCAATGCCAGCTGTTCTCAACCAGGGGGCCTCAAGATTACTTTAATTAAATGAGCATTAAAATAAGATATTTCTTATTTTAACTCACCCTCTCAACAACTTATTTTTTCTTATTTTTTTAAAGAAATTATTAAATTGTAATTTCTGGTCCTGGAAAAAGTCTTATTAATTGAAATCTTATAAATCCTATAAATAAAGCATGTTTATACATTTTATGAATATATGTTTTTCTATTGATAACTTTTTGCCGGGTAAATTGTGTGTAAAAAAAAAATACTTTTTACAACCCTTATCCTTTATCCTTATCTAGTAAATAATGAACAACTAGAAAAGTCATGGGGCTAACAAGCGGACCAATTTCTTTGCAAAGCTTCTCAAATGTTGGTTTGGTCATTCTGAAATGCCTTAGCTAAAGTCTGTCATCAGAATGATTTGGTTTAATTCCCTCACAGAAGCGTCTCACATGATTGTGTTTCCAAACACCAGCATCCGAATGTAAGATAACATGACAGGGTTGTATGACGTAGGAAAAAAGAGCCACTGTGGCTTCCCCAATTATAGCAAATTCCAGTTTCATTACAGATATTTTGCGGCAATTTCCCAGGAATTTTGTTCTCTTGAACATGTGGGATGATACGCTGCAAATTCTTTTTCGTTTTTACGATATACCAATTTTGTGCACAAGTTAAATATGCAACTTTGGATGGAAACGTAGCTAGTGGGGGGCCATTGGAGTCAAAAAGGTTGAGAACCACTGCCCTATGCAAATGTTTTTCTTTGGTTGTCTTTTTCTCAGGTATGGTATTGGCCATTCTGGAGCGTTGTGGTGTGATCCCAGAAGCTCTGGTCATTGATGGTCATGAGGTTGGTGCTGGTACAGTGGCAGCTGGTTGGCAGAACTTCATCATCTGCATCGAAATGTTCTTCGGCGCCATCGCCCTCCGCTACGCCTTCACCTCCAGTGTGTACCGCGAGAAGAAGAGTGAAACACCAGGTTAGAAGCTTGAAAATGTGACACTTTGGAAAAACAAAGCAGAACTAGGGAAGTCTAGATGATCTTAGAAACATGTCTCAGCAAGCCTTTATGAGGCAACTTGAAGTTTTCTTCCTCAGGAGCGTTATGACTCACAGTTCAGAAGACTGTTGGAAAGCTCCCTTCATACCAGCAAGACACAGATCATCATAAAAACTCAGACCTGTGGCATGTCGAATGATGCCATTTCAACAATCTTCAGCGGGTGTTTTTCTTGCTGTAAAACTTTCTGTTGTGAATTTAACTTGCAGCATAATGAGGTCGGATGACAAGGAATCGTTTAGCCAAAAATTACAATTCTGTTATTCACAGTCAAGTTCGCAGTAGGGATGTCACGATGTCAGATTTTGGCTACATGATTATCATGGGAAAAAGAATTCATGGTAACGATATTATCGCAAGAACTAGCAATTTTGAAGAAAATAGTGCTATTGATCAAATTCACCGTTAAATATATTGTTCTCTTTTTTTTGCTCAATGAATCGCACTCAAAATGCAAGTTTAGTTATTCAAACTAAAGTCAAGTCACATTTATTTATATAGCGCTTTTTACAATACAGATTGTTTCAAAGCAGCTTTACAGTGATAACAGGAAAATAATGCAACAAAGTTTGTTTCCAGAAGAAAATGGCATCACAGTCCAGCTTAAGTTCAGTGATGTTTCATTTTTGTTGTAAAAAAGTTATTAATTTAGTTCTTATATATATATTTAGTTATTATATATAGCCGTTTTGGAGAAAACCATGGTGTCATCGTCCAGCTCAGTTCAGTTCTCATATAATGGTGTCAATGCAGGCAGATCAATATTATTGTTGAAAATTAAATTAAATGTTAAATTTAATGTTCCCAACCAAGCAAGCCAAAAGCCAATGGCAACAAAGGTGAAAAAAGGCGAAAAAGGCAACAGTGGCAAGGAACCAAAACTCCATCAGGTGGCAGAATGGAGAAAAAAAAACCTTGGGAGAAACCAGGCTCAGTCGGGGGCCAGTTCTTCTCTGGCTAACGAATGAACAGTGTAAGATTATGATCCAGGCATCATTACAGGTCAGAAGTCGGATTGGATTGGAACAATCAGAACATCCTCCAGTTCCATCTGGTTGAAAATCAGAGTCATCACGGTGGTAAACACCTACTCAAGAGTATGTGATTTCAGACGCAGTCCCTGTCTTTTTTTCGAAATACAAAAAACTCCCACACTGGAGAACCTAATATTTCAAGTGTGGGTAGAGTGGCTCAATTTCGTCTGTCATCTCTTCTGACATGATTTCGTGCATCAGAGGAAGCTACATTGCTTCGTTGTCATTCTGGGGTTTTTTTTCTTCTTTTTTTATGATAGCAATTAGTGTTAAGGTGCAATACTGCCTTCTACTATATTGGAGTGTCAATCAGATGACGCTGAATTTACTATTACCTAATAGCAGGCAGTATGCACTGCAGAAAACAGTATGTTCGTAGTCTATCATTCTGATCATATCCTTAGAGCTACAAAAGCCTCTCCACGCTTAACGGGTTAGTCATATTCTGTCGCTTGTGCTTTTCAAGGTGGTGAAGAATAGTTCGGTTTCAATTTCCACCAATTTAAGCTGTAATGTCAGTTCAGCTGCTGAATGTTAAAAGCTGCATTAGATTTGTGTTCTGACTTCAAGAGGCCTCCATGAAATATAACTCGACTCAGTCAGATATGCATGTTTCAAGCCTTGTCAGTTTGAATGTTAATATTCTAAGCGCACAGTGGACGTATTGCAGAATTCTACTTAACCGTTGTAGGAGAAAACGTACAAATGTGTTCAGAACTCCCTTGTGTTTTTAACCATAGATTAACACCTGAGCTCAAAGGGTGAAGTCACTGCTGGATTCATAACCTTTCACTGTTAATAAAAAGGTCACGACTGTCATGAAGCCTGTTAGGTAGAGCAACCTTCCGGGATGGCCTTTACTCCCTAGCGGACCACCTGTGAAGAAGCTTAGGACAGTTTGCTGATCCAGAGTTTTCACCCTCCATGGGGCCAGGTCCCAAAACATCCATCCGTTCACTGTACAGTTTTCAGGCTGGCCGCTGGAGAGCAACAAGCACAGTTCAAGTGTTTCTTATACAGGAGGTCAGAAACTTTCACCCCTCTAGTGGCAGCCTGCCGTCACCTATGTGCAAGCTCTCATCCATCATCCACAAGGCAAGATACAGTTAGCTGGAACTCATCATATTGCAGTGTATCAGGGTGTACTCTGTAACCTCGTTTAATACATCCACAGCCGAGATAAATCTGGGAATTGTGGGATTGTGAATTTCTTTCCTGGCTTCTCCAGCCTTTTGTAGATAAAGGAAGCAGAACAGTGATTTGGCAAACACATCAGTGGAGGGGAGCAGGGCATTGCTAGTGGTCACATCCCGGTTTCTATTTTGTGAACAGCTGGGTTGGACCTTGGCGGTGCCTGTGGCGATGTGCTCACAAGAGTGAGGATAATAGC
Organism: Squalius cephalus; assembly: GCF_949319135.1. Classification (NCBI taxonomy): domain Eukaryota; kingdom Metazoa; phylum Chordata; class Actinopteri; order Cypriniformes; family Leuciscidae; genus Squalius; species Squalius cephalus. The sequence continues at coordinate 32,273,711 of NC_137122.1, read as the reverse complement.
AAGATTGCATTGTGTCTCAAAGTCACTGGCTGTTAACGGATTGTGTAATCCAGACAAACAAAATACCTCAGAAATATGGCCATTTTGCTTTAAGTTAACTTGGGAATGTTTTTTACTCTTCATTAGACATTGTCATTCTGTTGAAAGTGGATGGGATGGACTAGTGGATTTTAGTTGGATTTTCCGCAAGATTCTGTCCCGCTCCCGCCAAAAAAAAGAAAGAAAAAAAGTGTATGTATGTGTGTGTGTGTATGTTGTCCTGCACCCACAAAAGGCTGCAGGTAGAGGTCAATGCAAACTTTCACTCCCTCTCTATTTTAAGCCATTTTTTTTTCCAGTTCCTCCCCACGGATAACACTTCAGACCTCAGCTTGTTGCATTTGTGTTATCAGACAAAAGGATGCCTTCCTTCGCTGTTGCCTACAGTTGAAAAACAGTGAGAATATCAAACCCTGTGCCATTTGTTTTTATTGTTGAATAAATGAATAACATGAATAACACCCTCATATAAGTACATTCTGTACCTTAAAATCAAAATACATTTAAGTAGATATTTATGCTTCACGGGAGTCCCACAAGTAATTTCTTTCCCCTGCTTTCTGTGTGCACATAAATATCTTCCCTCCTACACTGAGCAATTCAACTTGTCCCAGGCCACACTCCCTGTCCTGTGGATAATGTGTTAGTCCTATGGGAGTGAAGACCTCTAGATTAGAAAAAGGCCTATATGTTGACCTCAATATATAGTTGTGATGTAATGGGTTTTAATGACGAGACCGTGTGCCAAACTGCCTCTTATTTCCTTTGTAGAGTGTTTTAGTTACATCTTCCTCGAGTTTCATGTCCTAATTTTTAAAAGAACGAAAACTTTCAGATTTGCTCATTTTAAGTCTCGGATGTCATCAAAAATATCTCGTGATATTTGACGCTTTCATCTTTTGTTTTGTTTTGTAGAGAATGTAGCACCTATGCACAGCATATCCAGTGGCCTGAAGGAGACCATGAACCCTGGAGACATGGTTCAGGATGCAATCCACAACTTCTCCCCGGCCTACCAACAGTACACCCAGCAGTCCACCCAGGAAGTGGTGCAACCCAACATGAATGGCAATCCAGGGACCAGCACCTCCAAGAGTGTTAAGAAATCTGACAAAGTGATGCTGATCGACACGGATGATGAGTTTTAGTGCCCCATCTGTCCTGATCTTTCTATTTATTTAATCCGGAACTAATTTGACTCTTTCTAACTTTAATGAGGAGACTAATCATGTAAATCAGCTCGTGATTTTTAAAAAAGAGAGCTCATAAAAGGGATCTGGACTGTTTCCTGACAAGGAATGAAGGTAGACCGGGTCATGTAAGGGTTGTTTTGTTTTCCTTACTGTTGTCCCGAGCTCATCCTGTAGTCGTGGGTAATCCTGCCCTATAAAGAAGATTCCCTTCTCTCCTCCAAACCTTTCTGAGGCATGGCTGATCAACATGAGGCACGTGGAGCCGTTCAGATGGAATGAATCAGGGACTGACACTTTAGGGAGCCATTCTTGCATCTGGTTGAAGTATTTGCTCAGCGGCTCTCTGCTGGGTCTCAGGACGAATTGAACCGGCTCTCAAAGATGCCCTGGCTTTGGAGATCGCACTTCAAACTGTTGTCTGCGGATCTTTGAAACCTTTGTATCAGTCATGCCGCAAGGACAGAGCACTGTCCGTGCTTTGATTTGGAGGTTCATTCATTTTCACACCAGGCCTTCAAAAACAGTGAGATCTGATGCAAGAAGGCGAGTCTCAGCTATCATCACGTAATTTAATTGCAAATAATGTGTATTCAGCCATTGTTTGGTTGGTTAAAGCTTTAACCTGTGGCATCTTAAGTGTAAAGTGGCACGAGTGTTACTGTTAATTTGTTAAGTTATCCACTGTTTAACCTTTCAAGGGTGTTTTGTTCACCTCTTTAATGATTTGCCTAAATCGTTTTTAACAGTCCAAGGTGAGATGTATTTAGTATCATGCAAAGCTATTAATGTCTTCAAAGTCCTGTCTTGAAGTTTCTGAGTGCATCCCTTGTTTTGACTGGATACAGAATTTTCTTCAATATGTTCCTTTAATGTATTTGCTAATCTACCTTTTGTTAACTTGGTAGTTCAATTGATTGTGTTTTGAAAATAATATAATCAAGCTTATGGACTTCAAAATGTTAAACCATGTTATGTGAAACCATGTTATGTGATTCAGAGTTGTTCTATTCACTTTGTAGACAAAATAAATTGACCTGTTTTGTCTGTAAATTAGCCATATAAGTCATTTGTTAAACAATGGTTTGGAGGCAGCATTATAAGAGTATGACTTGTGCCAATGATTGCTGCCTTTTAACTGTGGATGAAGAAAGTGTATATAGTATATTGCATGATATCTAGACCTAGTCATCTCTCTGATATTTTAGCTTCCTGTACAGTTGGTTATGTTGACACAATCTTTTCTCTTAGGAAATAAATGAAAGGGAGTGAGATTGGTTTTTATGAGTTTCTTTTTTGATGTAACACCAAACAAGACTTCAGATTCAAAGAAGGTTACATGAGAAAAGCTTTATTTAAAAGTACAAAACAAACACTGCAGACTTTGTACAGGAATAATTTACCACCTCAAATTTAGCCAGAATGAAAAAAGAAAAAAACAGAATGATTTCATTTGTACATGAGGGTAGTTAATTGAAAAGAAAACAAATGAGTGTAAATAAAATAATTTAGATGATGAGAATAAAAAAAACAAACAAAATAAATATCAGAGATCAATGTGATACAAGCAGATTAATGAGAATCATGAATAGGATTAATCTAAGCCTAGTTTTTGCTGCCTTTCATGGTGTCCGTATTTACAATTGCTATTTTATATATAGCACGACAGTTACGCCCACGAGATCTATCAAAACTGTTCAACGTGGTTGCATATGTGGAAATATGATTTTACAAAACAACCACACCCATTCATACAGTACTTAAATGATGACAAGCTCAATATTAAAGGCACTATTTAACAGGACTACTCCTAATACCTTACAGTTTCATCTTAACATTGACAAATATAAAGTAATAATTTGGAGCAGCATACTTTATATGTCATGGAGTTACTATAAGATTCTTATAGGCAAGTGTGTTTGAAAGAGCACTGGTTAAAATTCCTATGTGCGTTCATGGTAAATAGCTTTAAGGACTGACTGAGCACATATTATATACTTTGAAAAATAGATATATTCATATGTAAAATATAGAATAATTTATCCTATTCAGCCCAAAAGGCCACATACAGCATACATAGAATAAAAAAAAAACAAGTACCCACTTAGTTTAAAGACCATCTTCACCATCAAACTGTGTTAGGAGGAACGTTTACTGCGCTGAACTGCTTCAAAACAGGGAAATGTCTACAGGCCTCAGTCACCGGTAATGCCTCTGTCACTACTGATTTTGCTAACTGGCCAAAAAAACACTGGCGACCCTGTAAAATTACAGAATAATTTTGTGACAGCGTGTTCTGTTCTTAGGGCGTTACGATCTGGTTACTGGAGGGTGTCGTTTTGTTTAACTCGCAATACAAATTCAAAGAATATGAAGTTTATTTTAAAGAAAGCACATGGGTGGGTTATGGCTTTGGTGGCAGCTGAAATGAACACAAAGCAAAACAGCAATGCCTCAATAGTCCAAGAAATCAAAGAGCAGATCTTGGTGTCATCAGCATTCAATCACAGCATTTTGAAGAAGAAGGAGAAAAAAAAAAAAAAAAAAAAAAGGAAAATGCAGATCACCACCAGATGTCAGTGTAAAGCACAGAAAATCTGTTTTGTCAAGTTCTCTTTTTCTCAAAAAAAAAAAAAAAGTATAATCTGTCACTGTATAGTCTAATTCAATAAAGAAGAAGAAGTGACATGTAGCATTTCCTATCAAGGGAACTGAATTCTGATAAGTTCTAATATTACGTAACGCATTAGGTATCTTAGAGGGAACAAAAGTTGGCCGCAACATGACAAATGGAAAATTTCTGGGCTTTTTTTCACCCTAAACGGATTTGTGGCCTGAAGGGAAAGCGGATCAGCAATTTAAAAACCATACGACCAGAAAAGAGGACCTGCCAACCGGAACTGTGGTCACATTTAAAAACAACTGCACAGGACACAAATCACCAAACAAAGGCAAATAAAATGATGAATACTGAAATGAAATGTTCCTAAAATATGCACTCTCAAAATGAAAATAGCATCTGAATGCTACCATTCACCATGAAAACTAATAGTGTGTTGCGTTTATAAACTGACATTATGTACATAAAAAGGAACTGAGGAGTTTAAGGCTAACGCATGGCTTTCTGCAAGGCAAATTTTGGACGTCTGAACTAAGTCAGTTAAATAGGCCACTGAAATGAAAGACAGTTACGACAATCACACCACTCTGAAGGGATTTCGTGTCCTGGAAACGTTTTAGAGACGATGGGAAACATTACAAGTACAGTAGCCCAGAGAGCTGGGGATATTAGTGCAGCACAACATCCCTCTAATGCTTCTTGCAGTGGTGGAAGAGCTCACAAGAACGGTCATAGCCACTTAGGTAAGAGACAATCCTGATTCAGCCATCTTACATTTACGACAGATCAGTTTTACTGAATATGAATGCTAAGTTCATTTGTTTTGGACACCAGGATTCTCCTTACCCAAGAGTCTGCGTCGAAAGAACAAATATTTGCATTTTGTATACATTTTATCAGGGTTACCAACACCGGCAGTGGCACCTTTCGTGAGGAATGCTTTCTGAGCGGACGGAATTGTATATACACCGTTTGATTTTGATGTTAACTCAGTTCTGTAATATACAGGTTATTGTTAAACTTTTTTGTTTGTTTGTTTGCTAGACAGCTCCTGTTATCACTATATCCAATATGGATTACCTACCATTTTATGGTGTCGTATAGAGACAGGTCAGGGAAAACGGTGTATCTTTGAGATAACGGACAACACAGATGTGCCGGATAATCAACATTATGCTAACTAACCTCTCATAAAACAAATATAATCATTTTTTAAAAACCCACCATGAAGTGCCCTTTTCTAGAAACTCAGTTAATCTGTAATTTCAGTCTTGAATATTTACATGTGTTGGTCTGCTCTGCAAGTGCTTCATAGTATTAGACTGTAATTCAACAGTAACGATAAGTGCAGTTTTCCCATTTGGGATTTGTACGTTTAAACTGCCGACTAAGAGGGGATTGGCTGATTTCCAATTGGATAATTTTCTCTGTTTATCAGTAATGTAACGCTTCAGGATAAGGATTTGCCCTTGATGTCAACTTTGGACTTTGATGGTCACACCTGACTTTTGTCCAGGATCAGAAACACTGCTCTTTCACAATGACTGATATCATTTCATAGTGACGTATTATGCTAATGTATTTCATGATGCAAGATGACCACATAATCTTTCTCAAAAAATGTTTTTAAAAGTTTGTGGTCAGTAAGATTTTTTGAATGTTAGTCTCTTCTGCTAAAGTAAAACTTTAATATTGTGAAATGTTCTTAACATTTAAAATAACTGTTTTCTACTGTAATATATTGTAAAATTTAATTTATTTCTGTGATTTCAAAGCTGAATTTTCAGCATCATTACTCCAGTCTTCAGTGTCACTGATCCTTCAGAAATTATTATATATATATATATATATATATATAATTTTTTTTTTTTTTTTTTTTTGGAAATTCTGATACTTTTTTTTTTCAGGATCCAGAATATAAAGTTCAAAAGAATTTGAAATATTTTGTAACATTATCTTTACTGTTACTTCCCATCAATTGAATGCATCCTTGCTGAATAAAAGTATTAATTTCTTCAAAAGAAAAAATATATATATCTTATAATGATACTAAACATTTATTTTAGTTTCTGATGCATAATATGTCACGGGGCATCAGTGCTGCCATGGCAGGTTAAGTCAAGTACTTTCTCACACTTTAACAAGTGCTCATCTCTGCTAAATCTCAGCCTGTGTTGAAGTGGAAAGAGCGGTCAGTGCGCCCTGCCGGTGCCGGAGTTTATAGCACAGTGCACAGACAAAAAAGAAATGTTTTTGTAAGTATGTGTGTTCAGTGAGTGTGTAAAAGAGAGATATGAAAATAGATGCAGCCTGTTGTAGTCACGCAGATTAAGGCCTCCACCCTCCCCTCAGTCTTACCACTGAGCTTCCTCTCAGTGTGGGTCGAGCGGTGGCCGGCGGGTCAGTCAAGGTTCAGAGCCGGATTGGACCAAAAGGAGCTGGGCAGGCGCTGTCGATCAGCACTGCGAGGGTGCCGAAAAGCTGGGGTTGTGATTGGCTGACTTGACAATTGTGATGACGCTGGTGGCGGCCACCTTACCGTGAGGCCCGCGGGTGACAGTCCGGGCGAAGCACTGCAGGGCCTCGTACTTAGCACGAAGCGCGTCCAGCTCCAGTCGCATACTGGCGTTTTCACGGGCCAGCTTGTCCACTTCTTTTTGCAGCTCTGTTTTTTGCCGTTCAAGCTCCTCCTTCTGTGTGACGCGCTTGATGCGGCAGCTGGCAGCATAGCCGCGGTTCTTTAGCGTGCGCCGCCGCTGCTTCAGCCGGACCATGTCTTCCTTGGACAGCCCGCGCAGGTGCTGGTTGAGCTCCCGCACCGACATGCCCACCAGCTCGTCATCACTGAGCGCCGGGGCATTCTCACCCGCTTCCTTCTTTACCTGGACCACAGAACGGAGAGACAACAGAACGTTTAAGCAAAATCAATATTTTTTTGATGTCAGTTTTCATCTTGCAGTTTAATAGAGAAAAAATGTATCAGTAAATATACTACCGTTCGAAATGTTGGGCAATGTAAAATTTGTTTTTCTTTTAAATTAAGAAATGAATACTTTTATTCATCAAGGATGCATTAAATTGAACAAAAGTATTATGGTACAAAAGATTTCAAATAGCCTAAATGTTGTTCTTTTGAACTCTCTTCATAAAATAATCCTGAAAACAAAACGCATCACAGTTTCCAAATGTGTGTGTGTGTGTGTCATGACAAATCATCATATTAGAATGATTTCTGAAGGATCATGTGACACTGAAGACTGGAGTAATGATGCTGAAAATTCAGCTTTGATCACAGGAATAAATTACATTTTACAATATATTCAAATAGAAAACGGTCATTTTAAATTGTGATAATATTTCACAATATTACAGTTTTTACTGCATCTGTATCTTTTCTGAAATCTCCCACACAGAACCAATAAACAATATAGCACTGTTAAAAATATAACAATATATAATTATTGTTTTTTGTTTGCGCTATAATTATTTATTTTGTTAAAGCAATTTAAATCACCATGCAAATATTCTACATCATTCAACATTTATTCAAGTAATTCGGTTAATGATATCCTCCTGAGACCCAGAAAAAAAAAGTTTTGTGAATTTAGTTTTTTTCCATGTCATCACACTGTTTATAGCACAATAAGCAAATGGTAAAAAAAAAAAAACATTTTTGAAAAATAACATTTTATTCATACGTTATGCTATGTCCTCTGTAGTGGACGCCAGGACTAAGTTGTTTAAAAAATAAAATGACATGAAATTATATGTATAGGCAAAAACAATGGGATTTTTTTTTCAATCACCAATAAATTTGGGGGTTTTCAGGATTTTTTCAACCAAAATTTGTATAAAGATTATTCTCAACTTATCTATTATCTTATCTATTCATCTGTCTGTTTGTCTATCCATCTATCTATCTATATTGAAGTGACTACTGAAAAATATGGTGTGACAGATGTGCAATACATGGGGGCATCCATAAAGGTGATGAGAAGAAATATTTCTTACATCTTAAATGTTTAGATAACAACCATCCAGATAATAATAGTTGAAATAATGTCCTATAGAGATATAGATCTCATTAACCACAGGGAAATGATCTTACCTTTAAAGCTTTGCCCTCTGTAAAATGAGTCGTCATGCCCTGCATACAAGCAGCTAATCAGAACTCCTCAAAAATCTAAAAGAAAAGAAATGAACAAATATAATGCATGAAAGGTTGAATATTATTTTTCAGTCACAGCACAGGGCACCTGTCATCATGTAGCCGAGTTAAGTGAAGTTACCAAGAGCGAGCAGCAGAGGCCAGTAGAGCTGTGTACTGTAATATCATTCAGACAAGGGTTACCCTGTTTACTTGCTGATCTCGCGTTCTCACGATGTAGCTCACTAGAGCGTTGCAAGAGTGCAATAATAGAAGCAGGTCAGCTCTCTTTGTCTGATCTCTCTGCTTAGCCGTTCATGCAAGACTATTTTGGCCACTGAGCTATTTTTAAAAAGGCCACTTCTGTGAGTCGAGCTTCACGGCCTCGAGACACCCACCACAGACAAATTAGAAACGAAACGAAAAAAAAAAAAAAACACCCGTTGAGGGTTCCATTTCAGGAGCGTCAGAATGCGTGAACTCTGTTCAAGACCGATGCCATGGAGACACCCGGCAAATGGGAGTGGGAGTGCGTCACGTGACCAGAAAAATGGTAAACAAGCTTCATTCATAAGCTCGACGCACAGGAGGACCACTCTTAAAAAAAAAAAAAAATACTCAAGTGGCCCCTTTACAAAATTAGATAACTTTAAAAAAAACTGAGAAAATAAATAAACCAAAATAATAAGTATGACTTTATAAAAAATAAAATTGCTAAAGCGTTAAAGTGACACCCACACTGACGCTACATTGACCTAATTATCTATCAGCTTGGATGTTTAAGCCATTTCAACTTAAATTACATTAAACTGACTTGTAAAAAAGTTGAAAATTGCTTAACTTATTTTGATTAGTTAAGACAATGTATAAACATACGTTGTCATAACTTATTGGCCATTTAATTATTTAACAGTGTATGTAGGCTATCTATATTTATCAATATATCTGTCGGTCTATCTATTCATCTCTCTATCTATCTATTCATCTCTCTATCTATCTCTCTATCTATCTCTCTATCTATCTCTCTATCAATCTCTCTATCTATCTGTCTATCTATCTATCTATCTCTCTATCTATCTATCTATCTGTCTATCTATCTATCTATCTATCTATCTATCTGTCTGTCTATCTATCTATCTATCTATCTATCTATCTATCTATCTATCTATCTATCTGTCTATCTGTCTATCTATCTATCTATCTGTCTGTCTGTCTGTCTGTCTATCTGTCTATCTATCTATCTATCTGTCTGTCTGTCTGTCTGTCTGTCTGTCTGTCTGTCTATCTATCTGTCTGTCTGTCTGTCTGTCTGTCTGTCTATCTATCTATCTGTCTGTCTGTCTACCATCTGTCTGTCTGTCTGTCTATCTGTCTATCTACCAACCATCTGTCTGTCTGTCTGTCTGTCTGTCTGTCTGTCTGTCTGTCTATCTATCTATCTATCTATCTATCTATCTATCTATCTATCTATCTATCTATCTATCTATCTATCTATCTATCTATCTATCTATCTGTCTGTCTGTCTGTCTGTCTGTCTGTCTGTCTGTCTATCTATCTATCTGTCTGTCTGTCTGTCTGTCTACCATCTGTCTGTCTGTCTGTCTATCTGTCTATCTACCAACCATCTGTCTGTCTGTCTGTATGTCTGTCTATCTATCTGTCGGTCTATCTATCATCTGTCTGTCTGTCTGTCTGTCTGTCAAATTACTGTGATTCCTTTTAAATATAAAAGTGGTATAGACCACGGATGGAAACCTTTTTGAATGTAATGTTGAGTTTTAATCAAGTTAAGTCGGTCCTTTGCTCTTCAGTAAATGGAACATTCCAGGAGGCCGTCAGTCACATGGGAATAGTTTCCCTTATACAGCCACTGTTATATTTGTGCTTTTAGACAATGTTCTTTATCAGGTTTAGAACTGTGGCTGAAAGACCGGATCCTGTTACACTAGGCTTTCCTGGCCTGTTTCATGTCCTTATTTAACTGTGCTTGTTATATTTAGCCCAGCATGCTGACACAAAACTCCAGTTGCCAGTGACACAATTCTAAGTGGAAATATTATAAGCAAATCATTAAGAAGTGAAATACGTGTGGAATCCTAAAGCTACATTTTCAACAGCAACACTCTCAATGAGAATGATTATTCCTTTGGGCTATTCCTCTTTTATTCCAGGATGAAACGTGCATTCCATTCAGAATGGATTTCTTTGGGGCACAGATAGCCCATGTTCCAACTTCCGCACTTTATTTCTCCGGTCCAGTCATCTGGCCTTCAACCCTCTGCATACCTCAACCATTTTAAGTGATCATTTTCTCTTACTAAGAATTCTTTAGTAATTGTTACAATAAGTATCTTTGACCAGTGAGCAGATTCACTGCCTTTGGCATGTTTGGTAAATTCTGAGTCATTCTTTTGATTTGGTCTTAGTAAACCACACCAGACGTGCATTAGTTGCAGGTTTAAATGTTTCGTTATGACAGAACAAAAGTGTATAGATTGGGTATGAACTGAGCAGTTGAAACCAAATACCAAGAAAAAAAAAAAAAAGAAAAAAAATCACTCAAGGCTTGATTCATACCATCTGGCCCTTGATGTGAGGGCTACATTTAGGGCCCCTCAAGTCATTTTGCTCCAGTCAAACTGACAACAAGAAAACTATGCAATATTTATATTTTGAAAAATTTAAGTGAAAATGCAATTGCAATCTTTAAAATATGAATTGAATCAGAATTAACACTGGATATCAAATCCACACTGTCCCGTGCGTACACATCTAAAACTGTGACAAACAAGGTCAGCTCTGACAAGAAGAGCTATCCTAGACAGCAAGTTGGCTCAGCATGGGTGATTTTAAAATGTCTCTGACAGGGGAGGACCTGCCTTTCTTTCCAACGAGGACCATGGAATCTTTAAATGCTTCCCTCTCTATTCATGGGGCCTCCAGCCTTTCAGGTCTTTCTCACACACACACATTTCCCTGAAATTCCTTCAGCACATGGTCCCCCTTTCCATTTGTGCTGAGAACTGGGGTGAACTGACAGGGGGCCCCTCTTTCCTGCTCAGCCCTCACAGAGAGGAAAAGCCCTAATGTCCCAAGGCCAGAGCCGGGTTTTCATAGTTTCCTGGACATAAATTATAGGACTGAACACCGCCTTTGATGCTGAACACTTGATAGTCCATCTGAACACTAGTCTTCTTATCATAGATTCTGAAGCCAGTGGGGAAAAAATGAATCCATGTTAGAGCACAAAGCCCTGTGAAGGAAGCCACAAAGAGAGTGTGACGTGCAGATAACAGAATAACTTTTCTCACACACTGACATTGAGAAAAGCAAAGGGGCCCCACTTTCCATTCAGAGAGCCGCATACTTAATACTATGCATAATGATCTTACAACATGATTACAATCATCTAAATATAACCAGATTTACTCCACGTTATATTTAGTTTTACTTGCTAATGTACTCACAGCAACAACACTGAAATAATAAATTGAAATGTTATATAAAGGCATGCGATTCATTTTGAAACTTGTACAATCGTTGAGTACGGTCAACTCAGAATATATGTTTTTTTTTGGTGTGCAATATTTCAATATTTAGTACTCACTGCCAAAAAAAAAATAGCATTCATAATAGTGGTACTGTACAAAATAATGTAAAACAAATCTAAATAAATCAATGAGTAAGTGTTAAACACACTACCAGGAAAACACAAGTTGCACCTTTATATGTAACCTTGAGGTATTACGAACTTTTTAGGGGTAAATAAGATCTCCTATTGGAAAGCCCTCAGTTTTTTCAATTTACATATTTTTGTTCTGACAGTGCACTAAAATTGTGTAAAACAAGTCTATTCATGTCACGTTTGACTAAATTGACTACTGAATAATACTTGAGCAAGTTCACTATATTTCTGCAAGCATGGCATTTATATAGTAGCTTGTTGCAGTTGTGGTAAAGCTACGATTAGATGGACGTAAGGGACAGAACTGGAAGCCCCAACATCCACTTCCTTTAGTGAGTCAAACTAAGAATCAACAATAACAATACTGTGCAAAAACCTGCAGACATCTCTGACAGAGGCCGGTTAACGTGGTAGAGTTGCCTTATTATTTCACATCAACCATATAACGTTTTATCAAATGAATATGTCTTGCCTTGCATAATGGCGTGCCTGATATGCATTGCTAGATGTAATATACAAGCACAAACAGAACTGAAACTATTCAGTAATCACAAGTTGAAGCTGTTCAGACATGTCACAGGCATCATGTGGATGCTGGTCACGGCATTAAGCCCGTCAACAACCTTTCTGTTGAACTTCAAGGGTCAGCCTCCTCCACTATACATAATGTTAACTCAACTCTCAGTTACAATGGAAAGGATTGCCTGCGTCAAGAAGCTCCGCCAAACAGCGCAATCATTTTCCATGAATTACAAACCATGATGTGAACTACAACGGGCCTCTGCGTCACATAACCTGCGTTTCAATTAATTGCTTACATGACATCTGATCCCAATAAACCAAACGAGGCGGATTATAACTGACTAAACCTCTGGCCCGCACGGACAATATCTGCTAGAGCATTGCATGCTTTGGCTCTTACAGCGATGACGTTCTTTCTAGGCTTCCTGAGTAATGTGGCTGGGTAACTGCATATTTGAGTCTTGAGATTGTGAACTTTCTCAGAAACAACCCACAAAGGACCTCCCCTCTTATGGAATTTGACGCCAGCGTTGCCATGTTAACGCATGTGAGAATCTGAGATTCTCTTGTTTTGACCACTTATGAAAGGTAGAGAATTGAGACAAGGCCTTAGGCTAAGCCAAACACCACTTCAAAGCCATGTGTGCTTGTGTTCCCATGATAAATGGAGGCCTGGCTTGTCCTTGCTGTTTGTTTTTCCTTTTTTTTTTGTTATTGCTCCACTAGTTAAGCAGCGAATGGCCAGCTGCTACGTTCCTGCGCGAGTGAGCCGGAGAAGGCTTTGCTCCGAGTCTCTGTTTTGGTGGAGAGCTCTGTCTCCTTTGGTCCCGGCCCACTCGTTTCCACGGCGCAGCGGCCCGTTCGCAGGGATATTATGTAAAGGAAATGGAGAGCATAGCAGAGCCGTTAGTCATGCTGTTTACTGGTAAGAGCGAGGACGATCGGCAGGGAATCACACCCTCCTGAACTGACGTTTCCTGGAAAATCCTGTTGTTTCGCAGGGGTGGAAGGAAAAGTACGTGGAACCTTGGAAATGGTTGGCGGGACCGCCGGAACATTCTGCGGATTGGGAGGAGAGGTAGCGAGCGCAAAGCTCCTTTCCAACTGGGGACACAGGAATTCCAAGGAATGTCAAGTATGTGCTAACCAAAGACAAACCCGCCCCAGTATGTACAACAGAGAAGCCAGTGCAACGTGGTTAATAAGTAATGAACAACAAGCACAATTCTTTGCAGGAAAATCATGACATAACCAAATTTGTTATAACCGTCAACAGTCATCCGAACACGTATATGACGTAACATCAGTTCTCCAGCCTACGCTTACTATGCTTAACTAATGGTCTTCAGCAATTAGGACAGGCTTGAGGATTGCACAACTTGGCATTAAACTTCATAGACATATGAACATCCAGTTACTCAAGCTCTTGAGAAATAAGTCCCAGAAAGCTCTTCCACAGACCTGACCACAGTGTGGTGGTGAGGTCAGTCCTGTCCGAACCAGAAACTGGTAAAGGGCACCACGAAAAGGGCAGGGTGTTTCTTTGTGGTCCAGACATCCCATAGGCCAATAAAGTCTGATTCTGTAATACATGGATCAATAACATGACCCTATTTATTTATTTTTTTGTCCGGGTTTGTTCATTTATTCAACAATAAATTAAAAAATGTGGGCAGCCATTGTTTCCTCTAGTGCACAGTGCATTAAAGGTGAAAAAAAAATACAGCTTAAAAAAGTAATACAAACATTAAAAATGCAATTCATGTATATTTACTTTCTGAAATAATATGTATTTAGATAATTGTGGCAAAAAAAAAAAAAAAAACACTGATATAATGGGGAAAAAAGCCTTATGAAAGAAAAAATTACTGAAAAGAATTACTTTTTTATTTCTGACAAAACATATAATAAAACATTTATATAAATGTAAGATATTTACATATACATGTATATATATGAAAATCTTGAAATCTTGGTCCGTCATATAAAAGTCATGTGGTGGGACCAATATGCAGAAACATGAAGTGGAAACAAAATAGGAAATTTCATCACAGAAAAGACCCATCATGACTCTGTGTTAAGGTCAACAAGTCTGTTAAAATGTCAGTCAATAATTTATCTTTTTATGACATGGCAATAATAATAAAAACATATTTGTATGTATAAAAAACTTTTTAACTGTTTTTAAAATAATGATTAAGATGGGTACACTAATCTGTATTCTAGGTGTAAGCGATATACTACTTTTAACCTTTTAAAATGGCATTTTTAGAGTCATTAAACTTCTGTTAAACATGGTATTAAAGTGAAAACCACTACACTGTAAATTTAAAATAAAAATAAAGTAAATTACTGCATTACATTTTTTAAGTACAATCAACTTGGATGTTTAAGTCATTTCAACTTAAAGGAACAGTTCACTTAAAAATGAAAATTCTGTCATCATTTACTCGCCCTCAACTTGTTTCAAACCTGTATGAATTTCTTTCGACTGCTGAACGCAAAAGAAGATATTCTGAAGAATGTCGGTAACCAGACAGTTGATGGACCCCATTGACTTCCATGGTATTTTTTTTTTTCTACTATGGAAGTCAATGGGGGTACATTAACTGTTTGGCTACCAACATTCTTCAGAATATCTTCTTTTGCGTTCAGCAGTCGAAAGAAATTCATACAGGTTTGAAACAACTTCATTCACATAATTTTCATTTTTAAGCAAACTATTCCTTTAAATTACATTAAACTAACTTAAAAAAAATTAGTTGAATCATGTATAACACAAAAAAGTTGAAAATTGCTTAACATATTTTGATAAGTTAAAGCAATGTAAAAACAAATGTTGTTTTTACTTATTCATCATATCTTTTTTTACAGTGTACAAAGAGTACATTTCTAATGTATTTAATCATTGGCCCACATCACACAATTTCCAAATTCTGGAAACGGCCAGATCAAACACAGGCTTTTTATTTAACTGCAATATTTCGAGTGGCAGTGCAGTGACCTTGCATTTCTTGTAGAGACTCAATAAGACTTTGATTCACTATGACTGTTGATAATGTTGCAACCTAGGTCGAGACGTGGCGCTCAAAGAGAAAGCAACGGGTGCGCTTGACGTGAGAATTGGGTTTGGAGTTCCCCCGTGTTTCATTTTGAGTCATTAACTCACCAACTACCGCTGTCTCATTCACTTTCAAAACCCACTGTCCTAACCACAAAGAGTACTGTAAGAGTTCCTGTTCTCCAAACGCGCAGTCTAAACCACAGGATTCTTTTTGTTGTTGCTATTTGCGTACGCTGGTTTTAGATGTGTGAGATAATCAATACTACAACTAATCCTAAACCATATATAACTCAAAATTGGCATCATGTGATTACTATAATACTTGTAAACTGTTTACTCATGGAGCATTGCTTAGTGACAGGCCACGAGTGCCTGTGATCCCACGTGTGTGTCTCATGACAGTGCAGTGTGCGCAGTGCACTTCCCCTGGGTTTCTAAATGCAGCGAGCAGACAACGCACAACATGTGGGAGGCCATCGCCACAGATACTTCAGCAACTCTGAGTCAGACGAGGTCACACAACCCCACATACAGTGAATAAGGAGACATGACAAGGTTGCCCTCCTCCATGATTTTCCACATTGATCAAGATGGGACAAAATAACTCAATATGTGCTCTATTATCAGTGCCATCTCCTGCAATACGCTCTTAAACCGATGGAACATATGAGAACACAAACGTAATCTGACCTCAGCAACTGTTTCAGTGTAATGACAGGCACTCAATGCTCTCAAGACTCTTTCTGGGCAATGACCAGTGCTGAATTAGCAGCCTCAACAACTGATCTTCTGCTGACTCTGGAAAAACAAAGCCAAATTATCAGATTGGACCACAGCGGCCCCTCAAACTTGGATGGTGGCCTTGTTATATTCTCCAGGGTATGAAATGAAACACCCACCACCAGCCAAATGCAGATACTTTTTTACACACTGGTGGATATTTTTGCTCATCTACCAGTCGCCGTGGCACATGCCATGTAAAATGTCATGCCATGTAAAAAAAAACAAGAGGCACACATTCGATTTTATCTTGAGACATAGATGAAAGACATGCTGTCAACCTGCATGCCTGATTTTCTGTTTGTCATGCATGCTGCACGAGTGCTTTTCATATAGCCTACCACATGAATTTTCTCCTTACAACCACAAGATTTGTCCTTATATGTAAACCTCTAAATTAACAATCTCAACAGGTGCTCCAAATACAATACAATTTAAATCTATGGTGTGGTTGTTATAAAAAAAAATAAAAAAAAAACTCTCATAATCCTCCATTTTGCCATATAACAAATTCAAACAAACTCTAATTCATAGCTCCTATAAGTATATCCAATTGTACAACATAGTACATAAAGCAAATCTCAACTGCGTGATTGTTTATATCGTCATCGAAAGTAATCTATACTGTCATCCAGCTCTAAACTGCTAAATGTGGACAATTAGTTATTAACTTTATAAAGCTCTGCTTTAAAACAATGTGTATTATGAAAAGCGCTTTAAGTAAACTGACTTGACTTGCTTCACTTATATCAATGTAAACGCAAAGCTCTCCAAACTAACACTGTGTAATTTTAAGTACTATACAAAGCTAATATACAGCACCATTACCCCAATGGTGCTGTATTAGGTGAATTGCAAAAACAGTGTGATTGTAAAGTTTACTTAGATCCTAACTAATGTGGAACAGTGTGAATACATTTCTGGTCCACTTAAAGGAGTTTAATATCTGATTTGTAAGCTGAAAAAAGTTCATTTCCCACCATGGGTGCCCTTAAATGGTAACGTTACATACCAAAAGAAATCCAACTTCATACTCTGTTTGACAAGCATTCCTCTAATTACAATGGATGGACTTCACTTTAATATTGTTTTATCACATTAAATTGGTTCAGGACAGCTATTGTATCACCCAATGTGGAAATGAATCACATTATCCAGTTATGACTCATTTTTCCTGTGAGGGCGTTGCTTTAGAGCTAACCTGCCAGAATAGAGTGGACACAATCATAAAACAATGTGTTAATAAATATTTCCAATCACCTACACACACACATAGGCAATTTCATTTCATAAGTGAGCTTCATAAAGATCACTAACTTGTTAATATGTCTTATTAAATGTCCTAGGGTTTGATAGACATCAAGGTGGCTCATGCTGCTTCATGATGATGTTATTTCATACAGTAGGCTATTCATCTATCACGGGTTTTTGCACTGCGCAACGATAAAAACCCTCCAAATATAGTGAGCCTTTTACTGAAGGTACAATGCATTACTTTGCTTTAAAGTAATATCCACCACATTGTGCGCGTTCACGCCGCCGTGCACTGAGAA
Source organism: Squalius cephalus (assembly GCF_949319135.1). Lineage (NCBI taxonomy): Eukaryota > Metazoa > Chordata > Actinopteri > Cypriniformes > Leuciscidae > Squalius > Squalius cephalus. Next base: position 32,256,111 of record NC_137122.1, on the reverse strand, counting down.
TCTGACATAACGTCACCCTATTCTTGAATCCTCGTGTTGATTAAAGAGCGCGAGAGAACGGAATCTTTCCGCGCGGCTCAGCTGACTCGGGATCATCATAACACTCTTTTGGTCGCTTGTCGTTACTTCAAAAAGTGCTCGCCGCACAAATATGCCCTTTGTCCCAGAATTCCTAAATGCCAACCACGTGTTATTTCCTTATGGCGTAATATTAATTCTTTTGAAACATGCCCGCTGTTAAAAGCGACAAAAAAGTTGGAATAGTATCGCCAAACTGCTTTAAAAGTTACAGACGTCGTTATTTAGTTTGTCAAAAATGCACCGTCTATAAGCAGCTACTTATTCCCTTTAAAATGTACGAAGCAAGTAAAACAAACTTCCAATTTACACAACATTAAGGATAGTCAGTGATATAAGTATGTCTATAAATGCGATTGTTTATATAAAAGTAAAAAATAATAATAATAATAAACCGAAAAAGCATTAGTAGGCTAAATTCCGAGCTGCAACCTTTAACACGTGTCCAAACCAGACCGCTATTTGTTTTTATAATCAAATATTTCACCATTACATAACTTATGTTCCACCTTCATAGTAAATGAATCCTAATTCTTTATACAACTTTAGAATTTTAAGAGAAGAATTTATTACGCTATGCATTGAAATACTACGGATAGGCTGAATTCTTGTCCGTCATCGTGAGAACATCAGCAATTTCGAGAGGAATTTCAAAACATCTCCCAGAAAAGCTCGCACACTTTACCTTGTGAGCGCGGAATCTCTGTCGGGAATGCGCAAAATCTCTGAGAAGTGTCCTGGAATCAACAGGCTGAGCCTTGTCTCGCGTCCTGCAACCGAAGCGAAATGTTTCTCTGAACTAAATTAACTACAAAACAACAACAATGTATCAACATTCCACTCTGTGCTTCCGCAAGCACTGACGTCACCGATTCCTCGTGACCGCCCCCTCCATTCATGAAAATAACTTTATGCTGACGTCAGTCAGGCGGGAAACTAGTGGAGGCCAGAAATAGACGCAACTGAAAACTTTTGCAAAGTCTATTGTATTCATTGTTAGAAATGAGCGTTTAAGGGTCAGATTGTGTATACATACAACGACGAGTTATTTCAATAATCTTTAGCTAGATACTGACAAAAGGTCGAATTGAATATCCCAGAATACATCTGTGTGGTATGACATGATTGTTATCAGAGCTCAGCTCATACACACATTTACTTCATTTTCGGTCTTTCTGTAACGTCTATGTTTATCACACATTTCTGAGTTGCACATATTATCAGTGAAGGGACTCGAAAGCGCCCTCTGTCTGTCACAAAACTCTGTTCAAAGCTTAAAGCAGTAGCAAACACCGTCTGTGTGGTCACACCTCATTTACTGTACTTCCACATGGAAGGCAACTGCTGTGTCAAGTGACACTATGAGCTATAGACACTTTAATTAATTATATGTATGTAGATTTCACAACATTGTTTTCAGTGGAGTAAAGTCAAAGTAGGCTATATAACATAACATAACATAACATAACATAACATAACATAACATAACATAACATAATATAATATAATATAACATAATATAATATAATATAACATAATATAATATAATATAATATAATATAACAATATAATATAATATAATATAACATAACATAATATAATATAACATAGTATAATATAATATAACATAATATAATATAATATAACATAATATAACATAACATAATATAACATAACATAACATAACATAACATAGTTTAATATAATATAATATAATATAATATAACATAACATAACATAATATAATATAACATAACATAGTATAATATAATATAATATAACATAACATAACATAACATAACATAACATAACATAACATAATATAAAATAATATAATATAACGTAATATAACATAGCATAACATAATATAATATAATATAACATAACATAACATAACATAACATAATATAATATAACATAACATAGTATAATATAATATAATATAATATAATATAATATAATATAATATAACATAACATAACATAACCTAATATAAAATAATATAATATAACGTAATATAACATAGCATAATATAACATAATATAATATAATATAATATAATATAATATAATATAACATAACATAACATAACATAACATAACATAACATAACATAACATAATATAACATAACATAACATAATATAAAATAATATAATATAACGTAATATAACATAGCATAACATAACATAATATAATATAATATAATATAACATAACATAACATATAACATAACATAACATAACATAACAGAATATAATATAATATAATATAATATAATATAATATAATATAATATAATATAATATAATATAATATAATATAATATAATATATGTAATGTAATATTGAAGTAAATGTTTTTGACTATGTTGTATATATTTTAGGATGTTATGGTTTTTTTGATTCGTTTTTTATTTAATGTTTTAATATTGTGCACCTGCCCGGGGACTGCAGATGGAAAATAGCTTTTGCTAACTCTGGTGCAAAACATCTTTTCGAAAGATTAATGTATTTTGTACATTGTCCCTGACAAATAAACTAATAAAATAAAATAAATAAATAAATAATATAACATAACATAATATAATATAATATAACATAATATCATATAATATAATATAATATAATATAACAATATAATATAATATAATATAATATAATATAATATAATATAATATAATATAATATAATATAATATAGTATAATATAATATAACATAATATAATATAACATAGTATAATATAATATAACATAATATAATATAATATAACATAATATAACATAACATAACATAATATAACATAACATAACATAACATAACATAATATAACATAACATAACATAACATAACATAATATAATATAACGTAATATAACATAGCATAACATAACATAATATAATATAATATAATATAATATAATATAATATAATATAACATAACATAACATAACATAACATAACATAACATAACATAATATAATATAACATAACATAACATAACATAGTATAATATAATATAATATAATATAATATAATATAATATAATATAATATAATATAATATAATATAATATAATATAACATAGCATAATATAATATAACATAGTATAATATAACATAATATAATATAATATAACATAATATAACATAACATAACATAATATAACATAACATAACATAACATAACATAATATAATATAACGTAATATAACATAGCATAACATAACATAATATAATATAATATAATATAATATAACGTAACGTAACGTAACGTAACGTAACGTAACGTAACGTAACGTAACGTAACATAACATAACATAACATAACATAACATAACATAACATAATATAATATAACATAACATATAACATAACATAACATAACATAACATAACAGAATATAATATAATATAATATAATATAATATAATATAATATAATATAATATAATATAATATATGTAATGTAATATTGAAGTAAATGTTTTTGACTATGTTGTATATATTTTAGGATGTTATGGTTTTTTTGATTCGTTTTTTATTTAATGTTTTAATATTGTGCACCTGCCCGGGGACTGCAGATGGAAAATAGCTTTTGCTAACTCTGGTGCAAAACATCTTTTCGAAAGATTAATGTATTTTGTACATTGTCCCTGACAAATAAACTAATAAAATAAAATAAATAAATAAATAATATAACATAACATAATATAATATAATATAACATAATATCATATAATATAATATAATATAATATAACAATATAATATAATATAATATAATATAATATAATATAATATAATATAATATAATATAATATAGTATAATATAATATAACATAATATAATATAACATAGTATAATATAATATAACATAATATAATATAATATAACATAATATAACATAACATAACATAATATAACATAACATAACATAACATAATATAACATAACATAACATAACATAACATAACATAACATAACATAACATAACATAACATAACATAACATAATATAATATAACATAACATAACATAACATAACATAGTATAATATAATATAATATAATATAATATAATATAATATAATATAATATAATATAATATAACATAGCATAATATAATATAACATAGTATAATATAACATAATATAATATAATATAATATAACATAATATAACATAACATAACATAATATAACATAACATAACATAACATAACATAATATAATATAACGTAATATAACATAGCATAACATAACATAATATAATATAATATAATATAATATAATATAACGTAACGTAACGTAACGTAACGTAACGTAACGTAACGTAACGTAACATAACATAACATAACATAACATAACATAACATAACATAACATAACATAATATAACATAACATATAACATAACATAACATAACATAACATAACAGAATATAATATAATATAATATAATATAATATAATATAATATAATATAATATAATATAATATAATATAATATAATATATGTAATGTAATATTGAAGTAAATGTTTTTGACTATGTTGTATATATTTTAGGATGTTATGGTTTTTTTGATTCGTTTTTTATTTAATGTTTTAATATTGTGCACCTGCCCGGGGACTGCAGATGGAAAATAGCTTTTGCTAACTCTGGTGCAAAACATCTTTTCGAAAGATTAATGTATTTTGTACATTGTCCCTGACAAATAAACTAATAAAATAAAATAAATAAATAAATAATATAACATAACATAATATAATATAATATAACATAATATCATATAATATAATATAATATAATATAACAATATAATATAATATAATATAATATAATATAATATAATATAATATAATATAATATAATATAATATAATATAATATAATATAATATAATATAGTATAATATAATATAACATAATATAATATAACATAGTATAATATAATATAACATAATATAATATAATATAACATAATATAACATAACATAACATAATATAACATAACATAACATAACATAACATAATATAACATAACATAACATAACATAACATAATATAATATAACGTAATATAACATAGCATAACATAACATAATATAATATAATATAATATAATATAATATAATATAACATAACATAACATAACATAACATAACATAACATAACATAATATAATATAACATAACATAACATAACATAGTATAATATAATATAATATAATATAATATAATATAATATAATATAATATAATATAATATAATATAATATAACATAGCATAATATAATATAACATAGTATAATATAACATAATATAATATAATATAACATAATATAACATAACATAACATAATATAACATAACATAACATAACATAACATAATATAATATAACGTAATATAACATAGCATAACATAACATAATATAATATAATATAATATAACGTAACGTAACGTAACGTAACGTAACGTAACGTAACGTAACATAACATAACATAACATAACATAACATAACATAACATAACATAATATAATATAATATAATATAACGTAATATAACATAACATAACATAACATAACATAACATAACATAACATAACATAACATAATATAATATAATATAATATAATATATATTATATATAATATATGTGTACAGTGTGTGTGTGTGTGTGTGTGTGTGTGTGTGTGTGTGTGTGTGTGTGTGTGTGTGTGTGTGTGTGTGTGTGTGTGTGTGTGTGTGTGTGTGTGTGTGTTTTCTACATAATTATGTGGACTTTTGGTTATAGTTTAGTCCTCCTTATAGCTCAGTCATTCTCTCAGTCTCTAGTGACTCAACACAAATACATCCACTCTCTGAGAAAGCATATGGGTTTGATATCAATGTTTGGGCTTCTGGCTTCTTGATTCTTTCATGCCCAGAATTCTGGGTGGTGTTTAATAACTTCTCTCTCTGTCAATCTGTTTCACCAAGTTTTACTGAACGGCAACTGAAAACATGCTTTTTGTTTGCATTAAATCTTTAATTATGCTGAGTTACTCACTGAGTGTGTGTCTGCGTGCCGTGTACTAAAATCACTTTTTTCAAAAAATCTTTAAGAAATCTTTCAAATAAAGTAAATTATCTTAAATATTTACAATTAAAGTTTGATGAAAAAAGTTCTCTGTCCACAGGTGAAAAATATCACTTTACAAAAAAACCCCACACCTGATCTTTGGACCATTCTTACCTCAAAAGAGAAAAAGACAAATGTAGCTCAAATAACATAAAAGAAGTGATGAACTGTCATTCTGCTTTCCTGTGGGACTTGTGGGAAACCACCATGTGGAAGTGGAGAAAAAAAAGGAGATTTTAAGTGGAAACATGCATCCTCGTGTTCTTAAGATCATGCCGGCTTAAGCCAAACATTAGACAGACCTGCTCGAATCTTCCAAAACTAAAAATATGTCTAAACGATGTTGTTTTTATATAAGAATGGCAGTTTATTCATATTATTACGAGCCCTGATCATTTATTTAATTATAAACAGCCTACCTAAAAATACAGCAAACAAAAAGTTATTATTTTTCCAGATTTCCCCTGTGACATTAGATTTTTATTTGGAATAGTGAGTGTGCCATTGACTTCATAAACGTATGGTTAATATGAAAAACACTTTATATAACAAGTGGGCAGTTTTGCGTGGCTAATGGTTTTGTATATTGACTTGGCCAAAACATTAATTAGGGCAGATGCAGAGAAGATTCTTTTGAAAGTCCATTACAACTGAAATGCTCAGCAAATCTTCTTTGAGTTGTCTGGGTTTATGGAAACACATGGAATATTTTGTTCCACTCGCTACATTTTAGAAGTGGCATGCATATTTCATATCTGGAAGGCTTTCAGAATTAAGCGGCCATTCATTGTTCCTGTCGGAGAAGTATGTTTTCAACAATACTTACAGCGACTGTAACCAGGCACATATGTGTATTTTCTCCGTAGAGGTCTGATTACAAGCACATGTTGTTTTTGCTGAGTACCTTACAGTGTGCGTTCTCTGTGGTGTTTTTTTTTTCTGGGTGAAAGTTCTGTTTTCTTTTGTCTGGCAGGCACAGTAATGTCTGTTTCCATGCCTGACATCATTTTCAAAGTGAAGATTCTTGGAAACATTATTCCTTGTATAGTCCCTAAATGCTCCATAGCAACAGTGCCACCCAGAGACATCTAATCACCCTGAGTATATGTGGTTTAAGAGAAAGGCTATAGTGTTTCAGAAAATACGATTCTGCGGTTGTTTACAAAAAGTCTCATAGATCAATAATATTGCAATGAAATAAGTGAAATACATTAATAATATATTCAGGTTTACTGACTTAAACCCTGTTTAAGTTTTTTTTTGTTTTTGTTTATTTGTTTATTTATCTATTTGTTTGTTTGTTTGTTTGTTTATTATGACTTTGTTTTGTTTTTGGAAAAGTCTCAAAACAAAATGTCTTTTCAATTTCTTCAAAGCTCATAAAAGCTTAAGCCTATTGTGTTTTTATTTGTTTTGTTTTGTTTTGTTTTGTTTTGTTTTGTTTTGTTTTGTTTTGTTTTGTTTTGTTTTGTTTTGTTTTGTTTTGTTTTGTTTTGTTTTTGGAAAAGTCCCAAAATCTCTTTTCAATTTCTTCAAAGCTCATAAAAGCTTAAAGCCTATTATGTTTTATATTATTATTATTATTATTATTATTATTATTATTATTTATTTATTTATTTATTTTTTAAGTCATAAAATGTCTTTTTAATTTCTTCAGAGCTCATAAAAGCTTAAGCCTATTGTGTTTTTATTTTATTTTATTTTATTTTATTTTATTTTATTTTATTTTATTTTATTTTATTTTATTTTATTTTATTTTATTTTATTTTATTTTATTTTTGGAAAAAAATGGAAAACTTTTCAATTTCTTCAAAGCTCATAAAAGCTTAAAGCCTATTATGTTTTATATTATTATTATTATTATTATTATTATTATTAGCTCATAAAAGCTTAAGCTTATTATGTTTATTTAATTTAATTTAATTTAATTTAATTTAATTTAATTTAATTTTATTTTATTTTATTTTATTTTATTTAATTTTATTTTATTTTATTTTATTTTATTCTTTTTTTTTTTTTTTTTTTGGAAAAAACTGGAAAACTTTTCAATTTCTTCAAAGCTCATAAAAGCTTAAAGCCTATTATGTTTTATATTATTATTATTATTATTATTATTATTAGCTCATAAAAGCTTAAGCTTATTATGTTTATTTTATTTTATTTTATTTTATTTTATTTATTATTATTTATTTTTTTTAAAGCTTAAAGCCTATTAAGTTTTATTTATTATTATTATTATTTTTTTTAGTATTTTTTTTTAAAAGTCACAAAATGTCTTTTTAATTTCTTCAAAGCTCATAAAAGCTTAAGTTTATCATGTTTCATTGTGTTTATTGTACAAAATATCCCTAACATAACTCATGAAAGTTTACTATTATTATCAGTACCTACAGTACTATTATTTTGCTTACTAATTTTTGTTTCGGATACCCCGAATGGCCACTGAGTCAGACTCCAGTGCTGTAGGAGGCGCTGTCGCTCTTTCAGGAAACTCTCCCACTGCAGCAAGAAGAAGTAGGAACATTTGTACACGGCAAGTCATGTAGCAGCGCATTTGAAAGAATGAGGTTGTTTATAAATATTATTTTCATATTCTGCTCTTACTATGTCATTATATGAAATACATTTTACTGTTAGCACAGAATTGTATTTCTAAAAAGTACATTGCGGCTAAAGTATGATGTTTTTTTGCTAAGACATTACCTGCCAAATGTTGAAAGACTCACATACCAGATGCAGCTTGTAAACAAACACAGAAGACAAGTCGAATTGAATTAAGAGCTCTTAAAGGTAATAAAAAGGCGTTTTACATTCATTTTCAGTGTTACAATATCAATGTTAACGTTACCTGCTCCGAATATGCCATATCAACAACATATCAGCTCGTATAGTTTACCTGAATGCAGCTTTTGTATATATGACAATATCATTGCAATTCCTCTAATGTTTTTCAAAGTTTGTTGTGTTTAAGTCTCTTACAGTTACTGTAAGTTGGAACTTGTGGAAATTGTGTAACAATGAATCGACCAAAGCCAACAAGCATTAGGCGTCCTAGTAACACCAAACCATCAGGTAAGAGTGTTTAGCTGTGATTATGACAAATACATTTTATGTCAATTTTCGGACATTTCATGACAATTTTCGGACATGTCTTTATCATCCTGTGACAGGTCACCCACCTCCAGGGGATTTCATTGCCCTTGGAGCAAAGAGTCAAGGCAGTGAGCCCAAAGCAAACCCAGTTCTCTTGAAGCCACCGTCCGCCGTTTTGCCCCCAGACCGCAAGAGAGAGGCATCTTCATCCCTGCCCTCTTCCTCCAGCCTGTCCAAGCGGCCCAAGCTCTCTAGTACTCCACCCAGTGCCCTCTCACGCCTCGCTGAGGTGGCTGCTGTTGACAAAAGATCAATATCCCCTTCAATCAAAGAGCCATCTGTAGTTCCTATTGAAGGTGAGATTCAGAAACACTTTCTTCTAATTTAGGGTTTCACAATGTCAGTATTTTCAAGTTGATACCATTGGCAGTCAAATCCATTAATTATTAATACCAACTTTGACACCAAAGCCGAAGAGAAACAGAATGATCAAACTCTTTTAATTAAAGGTGTCCTTTTATGCTTTTTACTTTTTTTAACTTTAGTTAGTGTGTAATGTTGCAGTTTGAGCATAAAAAAAGATCTGCAAGTTTACAAAGCTCAAAGTCCATTTCAAAGGGAGATATTTTATTTAGCAGAATCCACTTTTTAAGAACTACAACGAACGGCTCGTTTGGACTACAACGCTATTTTTCCTGGCTTTATGAAGTCATAATGTTACTCATTTAAATAATCTCTGCCCACTGAATATGCAGAAAAGTGGAGGCCTGGATGAGCTGATGCTGTGTCAAAGACACGCAGTTTTTTCCACAACTCATTTGTTTGTTCTTCCTAAGGCTGACGAACTTAGAGTGGTTCATTTATTTTAAACGCTGTTCCTGAACATTAGAACCCCAACGTTTATCTGTGTGCTGCATATTTTACGAAGAACAGCTTCCAGAACTACTCATAAAAGCTTATCCTGAAATGGTGCAGTTCAGGACAGACTGGGAAGAGAGGAGCTGTAATAATGTAAAATGTTTGAAAAAAAAACCCCTTTGAAACAAACTAAAGTGTAATTATTAACACAAACTTTAAAACGAAAATTAAAACAAACAAGTAAACTAAAATAAAGAACATTTATTTATTTTATTTAATAAAAGAACAATAAAATATTTCAAATATTATTATACAATAGAACAAGTGCTTATGTAACAGGAGGAACCAGTATTCCCGTTTGAAAAAGAATTGCACTTAATTATATTTGAAGTCGACATGAAATGAAAATTCACCTTATTTTCTGTATGCGTCTTTTAGATCTTATTATGAACAGTTAATCTGTGCATATATTACGTTTAAAACATTTTTTTTTTTTTACCTTGTAATGTTAATTCAAACTGGACATTACGGACATTTCTAATCATTTAGTCCACTTTGTGTTGATTAACAAAGTAAAGTACGTGATTATAATTTTAACTGTAGTGTGTTATTTGATATTACATTTAAACTTCATCATTACAAATGTGTAATTAGACATATATTTAAAAACGTGCAAGTTTAAATAGAAAAAATATTAAAGTAGGTTTTAGTTTACCATAAATGCGTATACTTTTGACATTATTGCACTTAAATCATATTTCAAAGACAATAGAAGTAATAATGAAACTACATATAAAGATGCACTTCAGTCCTACTTAAGTGGGTCAAAAACACAACTAATTGCATTATAAATGAGACTGCCATTTTTACCTGTTTGAAGTGCTTTTGACCATTTTACAGTAAGTATCGTAGTATTTATGCGCTACTTTAGACATCCGTATTCCGAATCCAGTGTTCATATTTCCATAGACCTTGATTTTACACGCAATGTGAATTCACACAACATGTTATTGCTTGTTTTTCAGTGTCGCCTGCCGTTCTTCTGGATGAGATCGAGGCAGCGGAGGCAGAGGGTAATGATGACCGCATTGAGGGTGTGCTCTGCGGGGCTGTCAAACAGCTGAAGATGAACAGAGCCAAGCCGGACATGACACTGTACCTCAGCCTCATGTTTCTGGCCAAAATCAAGCCCAATGTCTTTGCCACAGAGGGTGTGATAGAGGTAGATCTCATCTCCTGTGCTATAGTACTGGAATTTCACAGTTGCTGCTGGCGACGTAGCTAATTGTGTTGAACGTCTTTGATCAGGCTCTCTGCAGTTTGCTCCGCCGTGATGCCTCAATTAACTTTAAGGCCAAGGGGAACAACCTGGTGTCCGTGCTGGCCTGTAACCTGTTGATGGCCGCCTATGAGGAGGATGAAAACTGGCCTGAGATATTTGTCAAAGTAAGCAGTCAATCTGGCCAGCTTTCCTGTCTCACAGTAATCATAGTACTGATACGCTGTCATTGTGGTGTTCCCCAGGTCTACATTGAGGACTCTCTCGGTGAAAGGATCTGGGTGGACAGCTCGCACTGTAAAACATTTGTGGATAACATCCAAACTGCCTTCACAACAAAGATGCCTCCTAAGAGTATGCTGCTCCAGACGGAAACAGGACGGTCAGGAGGCGACCTCAGTGCAGGTTGGTGGTCCAAGACTATATTCAGTCATGTGTAGGCTAGTAACAAATAGTGTAATTGACTCAAAATACTGTTTTAGGGAACAGCCCTCATCCTTCCACTCCAGATGAAGATGAAGGTCAGACTGAGCTTCTTATCGCTGAAGAGAAACTCAGTCCAGAGGATGATGGACAGGTCATGCCCAGGTATGGAACTACAGATGCTCAAGACAATGTAGTAGTCTTTAATTACATTGAATAATTATGTTGAGAACTTGAAGTAATGTTTACTAAATTGAGAATGCTACATTGCATTGTTTTGACTTCAAAAGTTTGGGATTGGTAAGAATCCATTTATTCAGCAATGATTCATTAAATTGATAAATTAACAGTAAACACTTTTACATCGATAAACGCTGTTCTTTTAAACTTTTATATTCATCAAAGAGTCCTGAAAAAATATACATTTCCACAGAAACATTTTCATCATTGATAATAATTAGAAATGTTTCTTGAGCATCAAATCGTCATATTATAATTATTTCTGAAGGATCATGTGACACATGAAGACTGTAGAAAATTCAGGAATAAATTACATTTTAAAATATGTATGAAAAGTTATTTGAAATTTAAATAATATTTCACAACATTACTGTTTACTGTATTTTTCTTATAATAAATGCAGGATTGGATAAGATTTAATTTTCCAAAACTTTTAAACAGTAGTGTATATGTAACTAATATGTTGTATAAATATTTTGTTAAATATTTAGCAGAAGATATATCATTTTACATATAAATGAGTGTCTTTAAGTAGCCTATTAATTTTTTTCTGTGATATTGGAAATTGGTTTTATGAATTTTCACTGGTACTGAAATTTTGGAATTACGACCGCAATATGCACAGGTATTTACATGTGTAAAAAAAAATAAAAATTGGGATGTGTGTAACCATTATCTGCTTTGCCTCCAGGTACGAAGAGCTGGCTGAAAGTGTGGAGGAGTATGTGTTGGATGTTTTGAGGGACCAGCTGAACCGTCGCCAGCCCATGGACAATGTGTCCAGGAACCTTTTGCGTCTTCTCACAGCCACCTGTGGTTATAAAGAGGTCCGACTGATGGCCGTGCAGAGACTCGAGATGTGGTTACAGAATCCCAAGGTACAACAAGGTGGACAAAAGAGAGGAAGTGTCTTTGTCTGAGAGTGTGAAACCACATATCTAAAGGTTTGTTCTTGTTTGATGCTTTTCCAGCTGACTCGGCCAGCACAGGATCTTCTCATGTCTCTGTGCATGAACTGTAATACACACGGCTCAGACGACATGGAGGTCATCTCGAACCTTATCAAGATCCGCCTCAAACCTAAAGTTCTCCTCAACCACTACATGCTGTGTGTCAGGTCTGCATTACACCTTCAAACCTGAACTCTTGGGTTATTCTCCACAAAATTATAAGTTAGTAATTTAAATTCTAGGGGTGTAACGGTACACACTAATGATGGTTCGGTACGTATGTTTGAAATTACTTTCCGCACGCAGAGAAGTTCCTCACATGCAGTGGTTAAAACAACACTGTATTCATTCGGTACACATGCGTACTGAACCAAAAATATTCAGTATGAGTACATGTACCGTTACACCCCAAGTAAAGTCTAAATGCTTTTTTGATTTTATGTACCTTTTTGTATTTTTCATGCTCTGCAGGGAACTTCTAAATGCTCACAGAGATAATCTGGGCACCATGGTGAAGTTTGTGATCTTTAACGAGCTGTCAAATGCCAGAAATCCCAACAATATGCAAGTCCTCCATACTGTTCTGCAACATAGCCCAGAGCAGGCACCCAAGGTGACTTTTCAAACAACATTGTTGGCTTCATACACAATAACTGTATTCAGTGTTGCTTTCTAAGGCGATTGCAACTGTTAGTATTGCTCATACTTGAATATCTATTCAAGATCCCTAACTCTCAGTATCAAACTTTGACGTGTTCCAGTCGTTAACATGAAGTATGGACCCGAGAAGTTTAATAACATTTATTTTGAGCCCTGTTGTTTTGTCTTGTCCCTAGTTTCTGGCAATGGTGTTCCAGGACTTGCTGACCAATAAGGATGACTATCTGCGGGCATCAAGGGCTTTGCTTAGGGAAATCATTAAACAGACCAAACATGAGATCAACTTCCAGTCCTTCTGTTTAGGCCTCATGCAAGAGAGGAAAGAGGCCACTTATGTGGACATGGAGTTTAAAGTGAGGACTTTATAGATGTATTTATTATGTGTAGTTTCTTTAAAGAAAATATGTTTTGATGTATTGCCTGTGCATAATTTGTTTTTTATCCATCTCAGGAGCGTTTTGTCATCCAAGTGACGGATCTCTTGACGGTGTCCATGATGTTGGGGATCACGGCTCAGGTCAAAGAGGCCGGCATTGCGTGGGACAAAGGAGAGAAGAAGAGTAAGATGTTTTATACTCTTAGTGCCTTATATCCAAGGGCCTGTTTACACCTGATCACTTCATGGGTTTTTACTGATCGGATAGCTATCTGATTTGTTAAAATGGTTCCATTTACACTTAGCCAGATAAGTGTGTCTCCGCAAAACGAATATATTTATCCGATCTTCAATTCCCGCGCTATATGCAAATTTAACGGAGTTCACGTCAATGAAAGCAACGAATATGAGCTGCATTTTATTTATCATCAGCTAATTTCAAGACCAAAGGCCGCAATAGGAGAGAGAGCGGCACCAGCACCGGTAAGATAATTTTGTCTCACTACTTTTAATGAAGATGATTGTGTGCTAAGACTTACTTTCAGTTTTATTTGCTACAGTTTGCGCGTTGGCTTGCTGAAGAGATACTCAGCTACTCATCTGCGGCAATGCGTGCTGCAGTAGCGCTGTCATATCTGGCTATAACATGTCATATATCCTATAACACGCTCTCACACGTTTATTTATTTTTTTACATTTTGGGAGGAGTAAAGTTTACATATGTGGTTTCAACAACCAGATGCATTTACACTTGTCCAGTTTGGTTTGGAATTGGCCTCAAGACCCCCTCCTGAAGTGGTTTGAGTGATCGTGTTTAAATCCGTCTCGGAAGAGTTTCGGAGGGCATTTACACCTGGTCTTTTCATGATCGGAAGTGACCAGGTGTAAACAGACCCCAACGTTCAAAACTGTTTTATTTTATGATAATGAGGTTGCGAATGTGTCTGTATTTCAGATTTGGAAGCACTGAGGTCCTTTCAGAACCAGATCGCTGCCATCCAGAGAGATGCTGTGTGGTGGCTACACTCCGTGGTTCCCACCATCAGTAAAGTGGGAGCTAAAGACTATGTGCACTGGTATGGATAAGAGGGATTTAGGACTAGTTTTGTTATTGTTATAGGCACAATATGTAAGTAATAAATAAATAAAAAGTTTTTGGATCTTGATTAAATAAATGATTTGTTTATAATGAGAAGGACATTTTAAGCTATGAAACTTGCAGGATGTTTTAATGGTGCAAAGACCTTTTGTATGTCAAATTTGTCTTATATTCTCATGGCATGACCCCTTAAAAATGTGAGTCAAGTTTTTTGCACCTAGAACATAATTTATTTAATATTTCATGACCATTTAACACCCTCATTGTAACCTTTAAGTTAAACTTGTAGCGCTGCTTGTAAGACTTTGCAAACACCTTTGCCTACAGTAGATTGTTATTTTGCTGATTGTTTCGTTGTGTTTCAACAGTCTTCACAAGGTGCTTTTCACAGAGCAGCCTGAGACCTATTACAAATGGGACAACTGGCCACCTGAGAGTGACAGAAAGTGAGATATCATCTCTGATTGAACATCGTACAGAAAGAGTGTTTTTTTTTTAATAGATGATAAAGCATTTCTCCTGTTTGTTAGTTTCTTTCTCCGGCTGTGCTCTGAGGTTCCTCTGCTGGAGGACACACTGATGCGCATCTTGGTGATCGGCCTCTCTCGTGATTTGCCCCTGGGCCCTGCTGACGCGATGGAGTTGGCCGATCACCTGGTGAAGAGAGCTGCAGGAGTTCAGTCTGATGGTAAGACAATGCTCCTGGTTAGAGGAATGTTGGTACAGTACACACATAGCTCAGACCTTTTTAGTAGTGATCTGGTCTGTTTTTAAAGCTGGCGAGATTGTTTGTCTTCCTACATCATCGTCTGTAGACTTGGATGTGTTGCGAGTCGAGAGGATCCAGCTCATTGATGCTGTGCTGAACCTTTGCACCTACCATCACCCAGAGAACATCCAACTTCCTGCAGGGTACGACCTTTACCCTTCACCGAGTTTATTCCCTGCTGTTATTTCACTTCTGTTTTATTAGGCAGTGATTCATCAGCTTTATATTGCCAGATAATTATTGGGTGTCATGGATTAGTTGCATTGAGGTTTAAGCTACACTGTGGTCTGTCCGCTCCTGGAATCTGTTACTCTATTTGTGGGCTGTTTTTCATCTGAGAGGTGAAATACTTTATTAAATGATCCGTTTTAGGTATCAACCTCCTAATCTGGCCATATCAACTCTTTACTGGAAGGCCTGGCTCCTGCTGCTTGTGGTCGCAGCATTCAACCCACAGAAAATCGGTGAGGCCAGATATGATGCAATACTTGCATTTCATAATAACATCTCATTAGAACGCCATTACATCGCTGTCACTGACGGTTTCAGGTTTGGCAGCGTGGGATGGTTACCCCAGTCTGAAAATGCTCATGGAGATGGTTATGACAAAGTAAGTGTTCTGCATATTGTGTGGAAATGTGGTTTTATGGATATTTCAGCACTTGACTCTTTCTTTTGCTCCCTTCTCAGTAACTACTCCTACCCTCCGTGCACGGTGGCCGACGAGGAGACCAAAACAGAAATGATCAATCGAGAGCTGCAGATCTCTCAGAAGGAGCGGCAGGAGATCCTGGCCTTTGAGAGCCACCTGGCAGCCGCCTCCACCAAGCAGACCATAACAGAGAACAACAGCCTTCTGCTGTCCCAGCTCACCAGCCTGGACCCCAAGTATGACTTCCCGTTTGTCACTGCATTAATAATCCAGTGTGTTTTTAAAGAAACTGACCCTGTCTTTGGTTCACTTAGGGGACCCCCACGTAGGCCACCTCCTCTTGTCCTGGATCAAGTGAAGACTCTGAACCAGTCTTTGCGCCTGGGCCATTTGCTCTGCCGCAGCCGCAACCCTGACTTCCTGCTCAATATCATCCAGAGACAAGTAAACACTTTCCTATGCTGTTCTTAAGAGCCATGTTGAAGGGACTCGCTAAATTTCATATTTCCCCCTTTCAGGCCTCCTCTCAGTCTATGCCATGGCTGGCTGATCTCGTCCAGTCTAGTGAAGGGTCGTTGGATGTGCTGCCCGTTCAGTGCCTGTGCGAATTCCTCCTCCACGATGCCGCTGATGACACATCTTCCATTGATGATGAGGAAGAAGGAGAGAGCAAAGAGCAGAGAGTGAAGAAAAGACAGGTAAAGCTCAGTCTCGATCTCACATGTCTGGTGTCTCCTCAAAGGGCCATATTTTATTTTCCTATACTTTTTCATATGTAATTCTTTTTTTCCCCTTGAAGTCATCTTGTAATGTTGTCTTAAACCAAAGTTTAGTTTTACATGACCGTTATTCCAATCCCTACTGTAGGAAAATTGTTAGGGTGGGCAAAGATGCTGAATATATACACTACCATAAAAAAAAAATTTAAGATTTTTTTTTTTTTATCAGCAAGAATATGTTATATTGATCAAAAGCTACAGTAAAGTCATTTACAAAAGATTTCAATTTCAAATAAATGCTGTTCTTTGTATCAAAGAATCCTGAAAAAAAAGGCATCTCGGATTCCACAAAAATATTAAGCAGCTGTTTTTAACATTGTTAATAATAAGAAATGCTTATTTAGCAACAAATCATCATATAAGAATGATATCTGAAGGATCATGTGACACTGAAGACTGGAGTAATCATGCTGAAAATTCAGCTTTGATCACATGAGTAAATAACATTTTGAAATACAAATAGAAAACGTTATTTATTTATTTATTTTTTTCACAATATTATCGTTTTCACTGTATTTTTCCCTCCTCGTCTTTCCCATCAGAGGCAGCAGAAACAGAGGCAGCTTCTTGGGCGGCTGCAGGACCTTCTGCTGGGTCCTAAGGCTGATGAACAGACCACATGCGAGGTCTTGGACTACTTCCTGCGCCGTCTCAGTTCTTCTCAAGTGGCCTCTAGAGTGCTGGCCATGAAGGTGCGGACTTAATTAAACATCCACCAGTGCTTGGTTCATTTAGATGCTATAATAAGATTGTTGATTGTGATGTGTGTCAGGGTTTGTCTCTGGTGCTGACGGAGGGAGGATTAAGAGATGGAGAGGAGAGGGATCAGCTCATGGAGGAGGACTCCGGAGATGCAGAGTTATTGCCAGGCTACCAGTGGCTCCTTCAAGACCTCCCCAAACTGCCTCTGTTTGACAGCGTGAGAGGCTTGACGGCCAGCGCCTTACAGCAGGTCAGTCTAGCTACAAAGTTACAAGAATATCAATATCGGTAACTTTGATCAGCTTATGTTTGTGTGGTTTTCCTTTTTTTGTCAGGCCATTCACATGGAGACCGATCCTCAAACCATCAGTGCATACCTGATTTACCTATCCCAGCATGCACCAGTGGAGGAGCAGTCCCTCCACAATGACCTGGCCTTGGTTAGTCTAAACCTACAGCATTTTATCTGTCTGAGGAAAGCTCTAGTCTAACCTGTTTCGTCTCTCCTCTTCTCAGGATGTAGCTCGCCTGATAGTGGAACGCTCCACTATAATGAACTGCCTGTTCTCCAAGCACTCCTGCAGACCTGAGTCTGACGCCGTTCTCTCCGCTCTGATCACCATCTTCTCTGCCTACATCCGTCGTATGAGGAAGACAAAAGAGGGAGAGGACCTCTACAGCTGGGTAAGGAACTATTAACTGAACTGGAAATT
The DNA here is from genome assembly GCF_949319135.1 of Squalius cephalus. Taxonomy (NCBI): domain Eukaryota; kingdom Metazoa; phylum Chordata; class Actinopteri; order Cypriniformes; family Leuciscidae; genus Squalius; species Squalius cephalus. Next base: position 32,237,334 of record NC_137122.1, on the reverse strand, counting down.
CATATTACTGCTTGCTTGTTCACATGATTAAAGACCAAATTTTAAACATCACAGTCAGAGTCTCAGGATCAAGTGTTCCTGCGATGGACCACAGGAGAAACAGCCACCATGCACATTCTGGTAGTCCATGCTATGGTCATCCTGCTCACACTGGGACCTCCCAAAGGTGAGTGTCTCCTCTGTTGCCGTGTGTGGAGATTGATTCTGCCTGTACTTGGAGGAACAGCTACTGTGATTGTGTTTTTTAGGGGAAAGTGAGTTCTATATACTGCTGGATATCTGGTTTCCTGATAAAAAGCCCCTTCCCACTGCATTCCTGGTTGACACGTCTGAGGAGGCCCTTCTTTTGCCAGATTGGCTGAAATTACGAATGATCCGATCTGAGGTCGCCCGATTGGTTGATGCAGGTATAGATATCTTGTATTCTTCAATAAAGATTATTTGATGAATGGAAAGTAAAAAAATAAAATAAAAATTTAAATAGAAATTTTTTGCAACATTACAAATGTCTTTACTGTCACTTTTGATCAAATTAACGAATCTTTGCTGAATAAAAGTATTAATTTCTGTCGAAAAGAAAATCTTATTGACCCCAAACTTTTGAACAGTCGTATAGCTTTATTTCTATAGCACTTTATACAAATACAGATTTTCAAAGGAGCTTCACATTAATAATCAGTAAAATAACAGAATCAGTGATGCAAACTTCATCAAATTTGAGACAAATTAAATTTGAGCTATGAGCAGCTCTATTCAGTTTAGTCTTGGGTTCATATAAGTGTCATTATTCAGCTCAGTTCAGTTCCAGTTTTCTTCTCATCCAACAGTGTCAGTGCAGTCAAATCAATAATATTACTGCATTTTAAGTATCTTTTAAACCCCGACGTCACACCCCGAAGGTTTGTTTACAAGTCCGAATGGGTTTCTCTGTCATTTGCAGCCCTACAGGATCTGGAGCCCACGCAGCTGCTGTTGTTCGTCCAGTCCTTCGGGATCCCCGTCTCCAGCATGAGCAAACTGCTGCAGTATCTGGACCAGGCCGTGTCCCACGATCCCCAGACACTGGAGCAGAACATCATGGACAAGAGTGAGGATCTTTCATTTGCTGTTCTCCCGGCATTCAGTGTGTGTGAAATGATGCTAACATCATGGATGTCTCTTATCTGTTAGACTACATGGCTCATTTAGTAGAAGTCCAGCATGAGAGAGGAGCCACGGGAGGACACACGTTTCACAGTTTGCTCAGTGCTTCACTTCCTTCACGCAGAGGTCAGGATCGAATGCCTTACACCAAGGGTTAAGACAGCAGGGAATTATGGTGCTGTTTTTCTCATTTGACTCCTTTGCTAATCTGATGTGTTACAGACAGCTCAGAGGTGAACAGGGCTAAGGTTACCGTTGAAACGCCCCATGGCTCTGTAAAGATGAGAGCAGTTAGTCAGGTGCCAGCGATCGGCCCAGAGGATGATCTCACTGGGATCCTACTACAGGTATGACACCTCACTTTGAACTACTTATGCTGCTTTTTAGAGGGTTTTTTTTCTCCTGCCAAGATTTAATTCTACCATGTTATTAATAATAATATGATAATCTGACATGGTCAGTCTTAGTCCAGCACGCAGTCTGTCCTGTTCACATTTTCCCTTTCTTTCGCCAATTTCCGGGTCACTCTCTTCTAAGGATAAGTATTGCCAACTACCTCATAACATGATGTAGATTTCTTGAGATGAATCTAGATTTTGTTGATGGTTTAATGCTGCCTTCCCATGCGATTGGAATTATCGTAAATATGAGTTTCCTAGTAGAGAATTGGACATATAGGCCCTCTCAAGTCGTATTTACTACTGGGAAACTCAGAGATAATTTTGATAACCGAGTTTCCGAGTTGGGCGTGCCATAAACTTTGAACATGGTGATGGGGAGAACGATTGCTGCTGTGAATGGTATTCTTTATTAGTTTTTTTCCACAACAGCTACATCACCTTGTCTTGTCGTTTAAGTAGTGCATATTTACATATATGCAAAATCATTTGAAGCATATTGTATGGTTTATACGCAACGAAAATAGCCTGTATTTGACTAGATAGCAGGGTGAATTTTTATATTGTTATATAGTCAATGAATGGGATGCTAAAAATCATTTCTGCTTTAATACGAGTTCCCCAATAAGGCAAGTATAAGCCTGGTGTCCTCCATGATTCACGTTTTTTTTTTTTTTTTCTGACATCAAAACACTTGAATGCAACAAGCTCGTAATTACAACTTCAGAAGTGGGAAGTATTAGGAAATTTCCAGTAGTATGTGAAGGTGTTATAATACATCACAATATCATTATTGGATTGTGATTAAAACTGTCAAAATGTTTAAGAAATACTGAATCAGTTTTAAAAAGATAGTAAAAAATAAATAATAATAATTCTGTAATTTACTCACCCTCATGTTGTTCCAAAACCAAAAGACTTTCGTTGATCTTCAGAACACAAATAATATTTGAGTGAAACCTGAGAGATTTCTGTCCCTCCATTTAAAGTCCATTCCACTAAAAATGTTATGCTTTAAAAAGTACATAAAGACATTCTAAAAGTAATCCATATGAATTGAGCTGTTTAATCCAAGTCTTCTGAAGAGACACACGGTTGCTTTATATGATGAAGAGATTTAATTTAGACTTTTATTCATATATAAACATTGATCAGTGCACATACATAGAGCACTCAAAAATGATAACCGGAAGCTCAACCGCACATACAAGAACAAACTTCATTGGTTTGTGAAGTTTTCTGGAAGCCAAGCTGTTTGAATCACCTAAACTAACTCTAAAATGCCTTTGTTTTGGACAGATTTTGTTCAAAGTGATGTCACACCCATTCAGTCTTTGATTTGACTTGAAGTATATTGGGCCCTTTAGACTCTGCATGGCACGACCCCTCACTGACAGTGTCACTGACAAATCCCAGATTGAGACATTTGAATCACATAGTTCATTGTTGTGATTAAAATGTTGTTCTGTTGTTCATTAATTCAACTCCAGTGATGAATATCAGTTTAGATCTTTATTACTTGACTTGACTGTGATGGTGACGATTCTCTTTCCCCGTCTAGCTCTTCCCTCTGAAGGTGGATCCTCGCTGGCCTCCGACTCCGGTTCGACCATTGTCATTATCTCTGCAGCAGACCCTGGCCCAGGAGGTTCTGCGGGCACGGCAGGGTCACATCCAGCAGAGTGGCGCTGCCGGACGACTCCTACAAGCCTTAGCAGCCCTTCTAAACTCCACCCACGCTGGAGCCCTGGTCATGGCAATGCACCACAGCCATACGATCTCCTGTCCCCTACTGCGCCAACTCCATCTTTACCAGGCACCTGACTTACTCATACCTGCATATTCACTATCCTCACTGGTGCTTCCTTTTGCTTGCTCACTCTGTCTACTTCTCTTTTTCTCCTCTAGCGGTTGGTGTCTCAAGACGTTGGCTTCTCATCGCTGTTCTTCAACGCCGTTGTGCAGATGTTGACGTGGTTGGAGAACTCTGCGGTAGAGACGGGGCCACTCCACAGCCTGCTGAAATCTCTGGCAGCTCAGTACTCTCACAAACATCGCATCACAGATGGTGAGTCACTCCTGTTCCTGAATTTTAGGCTGTTGCAGGTCACATTTGCAAGCACATATTCAAACTGACAACTGAACTAGCTGAATCAGGTCAGAAAATACAGTCATTTGATAGTGGTGTTGACTGTGTCCTGTGTTATCAGTTCGTACAGGATTTCTGCACTTGGCTGAATCACTGGCGTACAGACGAGACTCTGAAGTGGCAGCGAGGGGCATTATTGCCTCTCTGAGAGCTGGAGAAAAATGCAACGCTGAACCTGAACTCATACGAAAAGGTATTTAAGCTGTCCAGGGTCCTCCGGTACTCACTTAAAGGGTCATATCACAAGTAATCAAATTTTCTGTGATCTTTTAAAATTAGAGAGTTCATTGTACTGAGAAAACATACTAAAATGTTTAGAAATCACAGCTTTCTCCCAAATCCAAGAAGTGCGTTTATTGAAACTAAGCTGCCAAAACTACTCTTTCCAAACTGAATACATGAACATATGACTGTCCACATTTACAAAGAGTTTTTGGTGTTCAGAGGAAGTAGATTAGATGTTATTATTTCTAAATATCTGAAGAACTGAAGGCTAAATGAGGGAGAGTTCAGATTCTGACCTCAGTGGACTGAACAGAAGAAATGAACCAGAGAAGATTCCACGTTGAGCAAGGCAAAGCCTCAGAGCCACACCTATCTATTATATCATCGCCACAGACCAATGGTGGTTCGAAGGTGTTTACCACCAACCTAGAATTTTCCCGAAACGAGCATCAAACTAACTTTGTTTTAGCCTGTTTTTGTTCCAAATGACATTGCACCAGTTTGTTTTTCAATTTCACTTGAAGCCTTTAAGCATTTACACAACGTTTATTATAAATAAGTTCTTAAACATATGCGTCAACTGCCTAGTTTCATTGCAGCGTGACTTACTGCCTCATGCGAGAGGTGTGAAACAGGCCTAAGAGTTAGAGAGGGTGTGTAAAATGGTCTTAAGAAACTAAATCATGACTGTTTGTGGCCCAGAAAAACTTTAGGAACATAAGTGGACATCAGAGGGGAAAAAAATATGATATAATCCCTTGAATGTTTTGTGCGGCCTACATTACACAGCACTTATCTCTGTATGATGTTATTAACTTTCATTATAGCTCCTCTGGGAACTACGTAGTGTACTCTTATAGCAATGCTTTGGAAAATATTTTTGAACTGGTTTGTGGCAAACGTAAGGCTAACAGGCGAGGACCGAAGGGTAAGTCAGCTCTACAGAGGCAGTGAAGTTTCTGTGTGTTGGTGTTGGAGTGGTTGCCAGCATTAGTCAGTCTCTCCGGAGGGCAGCGTTTGACTCATGCACCAGCATCATCACTCACGCTGTCCTTAATGTTTCTTTTATGATTTTAACATTCTGCTCTGAAACCTCACCAAAACAAAAACAACCTCACACGGGGCCACACATCCACTCCAGGGCTTGTTTACGTCCCGACGGCTCCAAAGGCCAGGGTGTACTTTTGAAATACTTCCTCATGAAAGTTAGTGTGGTGGGGCTGGAGTTCTAGAGACGCAGGGTTACTTAGAAGCAAAGCGTGTGGTAGTTCTCATTTTTGCGATGTGGGATTGGCTGCGATGGGTTGTTTTTCATGTGTGTTTCACAAGAGTGCCGATATTATAAAACAAAAACCTTGTGTGCCTTAGTGTTGCAGGGCCTCATGGAGGTGAAGTCTCCATATCTAGAGGAGCTGTTATCCCTGCTCATGACCATCGGTACGGAGAATGGGACCCCAGGAAACACAGCGGGTCCCGTTGCCATGGTGATCTCACTGCTGTTACAGGAAACAGAGGAACGAGGGGTGAAAATAGAGGTGGATTCCAAAATGTAAGCGCACCATGAGTCACTCTACGCTGCCTCATCACAGATTTCCTTCCTTGTATGCTGGGGATACTGTTTCTAGGTGGGGAAGGAACACACAGTAAAATTGGGTTAACGATTTATTCATTTTTTTTTTATATATCCCTGTCGAACAGCCAAAGTTACCATAGTAAGTCACAGTGAGACCAAATCTGCATCATACGCAGTGTGACTCTATGATGTTAACTAGTGTTTCACAACTTTTTTGGCTTTTGTAAAGACTCAAGTACCCCTTCATCAACAGCAAACCAGAAATGTGTTCCTTTTGATCATAATAATGGTGATTTTTTTTCCCCCCCCAGTATAATATGGGTAATATTATACTGGAAAAATCTCCATTATTATGATCACCTTTTTTGAAAAAAGCCTTTTATGCTCAGCAAGGCTGAATTTATTGTATCAACAAAACTGTAAACACAGTAATATTGTGAAATAGTATTGCAATTTAAAAGAGCTATTGCTATTTTCTATTTAAAAATATTTTAAAATCTCTGTTCTATTCTAATAGGCTGATTTGGTGCTCAATAATTATCAATTATTATCGATGTTCAAATATTAATTTAATTGTTATTATCAATTTTGAAAACTGTTTTTGCTACTTAATATTTTTGTGGAAACTGACACATTCTTAAAGTTCAAAAGAACTGCATTTATGTGAAATTGAAATATATAAAGCATAAATGTCCTTACTGGCACTTGATCAGTTTAGTGCATCCTTGCTGAATAAAAGTATGATTTTTTTAAAAAAAATTGTACATCTTACTTAACCCAAACTTTTGAACAGTAGTGTATCAGGGTTGCCACAAAAATATAAAGCAGCAAAACTGTTTTTAGCATTGATAATAATAAGAAATGTTTCTTGAGCATCAAATCAGCCTATTAGAATGATTTCTGAAGGATCATGTGACTCTTAAAACTGGAGTAATGATGCTGACAATTCAGCTTTGACATCACATGAATAAATTAAATTTTAAAATATATTCAAATAGAAAAGTTATTTTAAATTGTAATAATATTTTACCAATATTACTGGGTTTTATTTCTGTATTTTTATCAAATAAATGCATTCTTGGTGAGCATAAGAGACTTCTTTACAAAACATAAAGAAAAGATCTTACCAGCCTCAAACTTTTAAGTGGTAGTACACATGCCAGTGGTTAGGAATCACTAACTTAATTAGTGTATTATTTATTTGCCGGAAACACTGTGTATTTTCTGGGTTGATGACGGTTGTGTGTGTCCTCCCTGGCAGGACTGAGTCAAAGAAGCCTGGCTCGTGTTTAGGGCTGTTGGTGGACTGGCTGGAGTTGCTCGACCCAGAGGTGACCTCTGTGTGCTCGGATCTTCAGCAGAAGCTGCTTTTTGCTCAAAACAAGGTAAAATTGTTTCTCTCTCTTAAACTGATCACGTGGGTGTGGCTACAGATTTAAATATGTACATGTGAGGGTGCAAATGACACGTCTTCCTCCTTGTTAGAGAGATAAAAAAAAAAAAAAAAAAGCAGTGTACAGCTAATATTCCTCTTTTTTTCGTAAATATGAAATACAGGCTAGTTCAATTACATAAATGGTTTCAATGTTTTATGGCACAAGTAGTTTATTCATTCACTCATAAGCATTGTTTGGGTAATGCATTACAAGTAATGTACTTTATGTAATCAGATTACTTTTGATTAAAATAATGCATATACTTTATAAATTTACATATTAACCTGTTAAGCCTCACTAGTGCGTCGGCGCACTGAAGCGTTTTTTTTTTTATATATATAGCTCAAAGTTACTATCAGATTTAATGTTATACTTCGACAAACTATACATCATTAAAAAGATATAAGACTCAAGTTTCAGTATTTGACCACTATTGTATTCTGAGAAACTTATAGCGACAGTTATTTCTTAATTTGTGTCAGGAGTTATGAAATGAAAAAAATGAGTCGATACCTTTGATATGAATTATGCGCGTCAGCCGCTTTCATTCATAAAAAACTCCCGTGCTGTCGTCATGACAGCGATACACAAAACAACGTCCCTCAGGGCTTTAGCTAAAAAATGTGCAGATTTGGAGAAATATTGATATATTCTCATAGATTCACATCATATTTCTATAGACAGGAATAATATTTATTGAATTTATACCCAAATGCGTCGATGTAATCATTATGAGCGATTGGATACTCTGATACTGTGTTTTCAATCCATACCAACAGGCTGAGGGCGCTATATGCACAATAATTGTCCATATATTGAACATGAAGAAGAGCCATGATCATGTGACATTCCAGGACGTCACTGATACACACAAAGCTACAGAGTTCGCGCTGTAAAATGCAGATACAGATGTTTTGAAGATAATAAACATGATTGCAATGATATTTGAGTTACCTGTGTTTTTCAAGACATGCCAGGTATTTTCATAATAATAGATTATATTTATAATGTAATGCTAATCTATATAGACTATCATTGTGCAGAACAGTATACAATAGTATATTTTCTGTCTGATTTTTTTATCTGAAGCCAAATTAGATCACAGAAGATTATTTAAAATACTCCACTTGCGTTATAAAAGTAAGTTTGGAGCACAAACATGGTTTTAATCTCATAAATGGTCGTGTATTGATGGTGTGCTAAGCTAACATGCTAGCTAGCCCTAGGTGCACCTGCAACCTAGAAGTTATACTTATGTTTTTTTGAATGCTTACTAAGAGTTTCTTTATTCAAGAATGTTCTTTATTCTTTTTTTAAAATGTGAGGTGAACTTTGAGAAAATAAATTAGGGACTGAAACCCTGTGAATAGCATGTGAATAGCCAGTCGTTAGTAACTATAATGCAGACAAAAGAAATGCATATTTAGAGCCATAACCAGGCTGGAGAGGTGTGAATGTGTGCAGGGGGAGACTGAGACTGAATGGGGCTCGTTTGCACCACAAAACAATAGAGACAATATACTGGATAGATGGTTAGAAGATGGCAATAAACATCAGAAGCATCTTAGAGTCAAATCAAAATAAAGTCACATGACATGGTCTTGAAAAACATTTAACTAAATACAGAGTTTTGGACTTATTATCTTCAGATTTTAAACATAAAATGTTTAGACATGTGGCTTTAGCTGTAGTGCATTTCTAGATTGCTCCAGTGCCAACTTCAATTTTATTTTCATGAGGATGTTTCATAAAAATTAATTTCTAATAACTTTACAAAACTTTGAAGCTATTTATAACAATTTTTGTCATTATGATAATAATTAATTCTACATTTACAATAAACTGCCAGGTGTCAGCTTTCAAATGAGATCATACTTGTGCTTTTAGTACAAAGGGTTCATGAACTGTATCTGTTTCAGTTTGGGTATGTCATTTCTGGGGATTTTTCAAAAGTGGGGTTGCAGCTTAACAGGTTAATATAAGTTTGAGTACAATTGCACAGTACTTTTCAGTTTATTTAATTTGCTTAAACATGTTTAAAACTACTAAATTAAAATTCTCTCTTCTCCATAATGTAGTCATGTGCACTCATTTGTGCGCAGGAATAGACAAAAAGTACAAAAGTAACAACACTTTCAACTTTAATAATCTATTAAATTATCATAATATATATTCTAATTATATATAATACTATTTTAAATGTGTTTTGAGTAAAAGAAATGTGTAAAAGAAAATGAAGGTGTATGTTATATTGTCTAAATTGTTGAATGCATTACTCCATTTAAAAGAAGGCCTGGAAGAGAGCGAGCCTTAGCCAGGTGAGAAAAAGTAAACCAAAAGTAACACAACACATTACTTTCATTGAAACGTAACCAAGTAACATAGTTATTCACATTTTTAGGGAGTAACGCAATATTGTAATGCATTGCTTTTCAAAGTAAATTACCCCAGCACTGCTCATAAGTACATAATATAAGTCTTGTCCTTTTTTCAAATATTGCGATATTTCGCTTTAAAACAAATGTTTTGTTTTGCTCATGGCTTAATGGAATGTGAAATGCATACAGAGAAAATGAATGGGAGTAATACTGGATCCAAGCAAACTGAAACAGTGGGAGGTTGCTGTTGCGATCTATTGCTTCTTTTATATGAGATGAGTGTGACTTTCTCATTGTCTGTCTCAGGTTAAAAGCAGCGGTGTGAGTGTGGCCCCCTCCTACAGGCCGTATCTGTTGGCCCTCCTTACACACCAGTCCAACTGGAGCACCTTACATCAGTGCATCAGCTCTCTGCTCAACAAACAGAGAGAGCAGAGGTGAGCGGCTTTGTCAAACACGCTCCGCTCTTTTTGTTCTCGCACCTTCTGCGTGTGTAACTGTGTTTCATCTGATCTCCAGACTGGACCCAACCTCAGCTCTGGACTTCCTGTGGGCCTGCAGTCACATTCCCCGCATCTGGCAGGGGCGAGATCAGAAAACTCCTCAGGTTTGATCACAGTTAATATTACATTGCAATTGTGAATATATTTACATATCAACACCTATTCAGCAGCTTGGCAAGATTGCTGGTAGTTAGTTTAGACAACCATAACAGGGATAGGTTTCCCACAGTCTTGAAACAGCTGGGAATGTAATTTACATGGTGATGCTCGACTTTAAATTATTTTAACTGCTAGAAGTTTCTTTTGGGAATGCAATCTCTAGAAATAAGCTTAAACGCCTCATGTCATTGAAAACAAAAATTAAAGAAATGAATTAGTCAAAAGGTGTCGGAAACCTGCAGATGAAATTTTTACATTGTTACATCTTTACATTCTTAAATGTACAGTAGCATCAACGGTTTTATTTTAAGGACCAGCAGGAGAGTATTCAATGTCGAACTAAATTGTTGGTGCAAGAATATAGAATATGCTCCCTTTAAGACTATTTATATTGTTAACCAGTCCAAAGCTTAATTTGTAGTGGTCCAAAAGTCTAAACTGTAATGTTTGGCTACAGATTGTATATTTTGATCAGTTTATATTGGCTCTGAGTGTGTAAGATGGTGTTTTGTTTCTCTGCAGAAGCGCACAGAGCAGTTTGTGTTAAAGCTGTGTTCTGAGGAGCTCATAAGTCTGGTGGACCTCATCCTTTCTGAGTCAGAGCTGAGCTGTCGTGACTCAGCCACCTCTAAGAGCGCTCTGGACCAGGTCTCCTGCTCTCTTCTCCAGTCCCGCTTGCCCCTCCTGCACAGCTGTCTCCACTCAGACCTGGACAATGTAAAGAAAGTCTCCGAGTACCTCATCAGCTGTGTTAAGAAGTGGGGAGACAGGTACATCCTTCGAGTCTGTATTAGGAGTTGCACAGGCTGTTTGTGCTATATCCTGCATGGCCTGTAGAGGGCGCAACAGGATAATAAATATTTAAAGTACACTTTTTGGCAAATAAATGCGTACTTCAAGAGCTCCACAAGATATGTTTGATTATATCATCTGGATGCTCAAAATTGATCGGGTGAATACACGTTTTAAACAGCTAATTGTACACGTAAGTTAAAGGGATAGTCCACCCTTACTCACCGTCAAGTTGTTCCAAACCTGTACGAGTTTCTCTCTACTGTTGAACACAAAAGAAGAGTTTTTGAAGAATGTTGGGAACCAGACAGTTGACGGTAGCCATTGACTTCCATAGTAGGAAAAAAATAATAGTATGGAGGTCAATGGGGGTCCATCAACTGTCTGGTTACCAACATTCTTCAAAATATCTTCTTTTGAGTTCAACAGGAGAAAAAAACTACAAGAACAACTTGAGGGTGAGTAAATGATGACAAAATAAAACATTTTGGGTGAACTATGCCTTTGATCGCTATCCTAAACTAATGCGCTGCTGCATTGTGGCGCTCACACATAAAACATACACAGCTTTGGAAAAAATAAGAGACCACTGCAAAATCAGCAGTTTCTCTGGATTTACTATTTATGTGTTTGAGTAAAATCATCATTTCTTCCCAATTTCAAGTTAAAAAACATTCTCATTTAGAGCATTTATTTGCAGAACTGGTGAAAAACACATGTTTTCAGACCTCAAATAATGCAAAGAAAACAAGTTTATACATTTTTAAATAACACAGTACTAAAGTTTTATCTTCAGAAGAGTTCAAAATATCGATATTTGGTGGAATAACCCTGATTTCCAATTACAGCTTTCATGCGTCTTGGCATGCTCCATATCAGTCAGTCACATGAAGCATTGTCCTTTGAGAAAAAACAATCCTTCGAATTGGGGAACATTGTCTGAACAGAAGGAAGCAGCTTTTCTTCCCAGGTTAACCATGCATACTTCAGAAGGAGGTGTTGGGCAAAGCTGAAAACTAGACTCATCAGAGAAGATCAGAATCAAGCAGATCCATCTTTGTGAAGGACGCATGACTCAAGCCACGTACAAGTTTATCCTGTAAGAAAACTTGCTGCCTTCTGCTCTGACAATGTTCCCAATTATCTATGAAAAAGTGAATGTAAAAGCCCCCCCCCCCTCCAAAACAGCAAGGACAACAGTGCTAGACAGAGGTCAGGGTTTGTACCATGTTACCAAACACTCGGCCACACTCACCACCATCGCAAAGCACTGAACTTCTTCTTTAAAAAGCCCATTAAAGAGGCTGATAGATGTGCGTGATACCGTGCCGTTGCTTTACGTACAGCAGAAATGCACTACATCAGGCACAAAAGCGGGAAGAGCTGTAATTAGTTCTTGTGGTGTGAAATGAGAGGCAGCTGAAGTCGTTCAGCGCTGTGATCTTCGAGAGAGCTCAGTGTAGTATAATGAATGCGTGAGGATTAAGGCTCCAGCTCTTCCTTTGGCTTCTGTTGTGAGTCGCAGCTCAGACTGGGGCTGTCAGAGAGATCAGACCGGGGCTCTTTGTGGTGGCAGCCCCCCTTCCTTTCATGAATTTGCCTTTGGTTATTAAACCCCCTTAATGAGGGGGAGAAAACTTTGGACAAGGTCGGACAAAAAATTACCCCCAGAAATACGATATTTTTAAGTCTAGCTAAGCTGTCTTATGGTCGAGAATGGGCTCGAGTAATACTGGCATGTAAAGCGCGTGTTTGGTGGGATAAACGCTCATGTGTTTGTTTGGCATTCTCCGTATCTGTTGCTTGTGAGCACAACAGCGGATTAGCGGGCATAAACCACAATTAAGCAACAAAGTTGTCGGTAAGAAGGCCTTTGCTTGATTGGACAAGCAGTTATGAGTTTGTTCTTCTATTGGTAATAAAGTCTGTTATTGGTACTGGCTGCTTTTTCTAGTTAGACCATGTTAATCTCTCTCGTTGACCAAAATACTTTTGGAAAGTTGACTTAATTTTAAATTTATAATTATAATAATTGTTAAAATGGCCCAAAATATTTAATATTTTAATTCTTATTTAATACATCATTCTCAATACAATTATTATTAATATACTATAATTACTATATCATCAATATAAGTATGCATGAAGCAATTATGACTTCATGGTTTCTGTATGGTTGACATGAAATACTTTTGGAAAGCTGTCCTGCTGTGTGACATGCTTTTCTCGGTATTATAAACAGTATTTTGTGAATTTAATTAAGAAATATAATAGTTGTTAATAAGTCAAAACACTATTTAAAAAATATTTTGCTATTTTTTTATTTTATAAATAATTATAATAATTGTTAAAATGACCAAAAATGTCATATAATTAATATGTACTATACTTCTTATGTATTTAATACATAGTTGTCAATAATAATAATAATTAGTATTAATATTCAATATAAAAAATACATAAAGTTAGTATTATGTCATAATTAATTTAGAAAGTTTTCCTGCCGTGTGGCATGCTATTCTCCGTCTAAAAGTATTTTAAATAGTATTTTGCTTATTTATTAATAACTATAATAGATGTTAAAGTCAAAAATTCATATTATTATTATTATTATTATATTTATATTTTAAGAATATTTGAATAATATATCCAATCTAATTGTTATTGCTTATTTAATAGTGGTTTTTAAATTATTTAAATTATAATTAATCTCTAATAGTATAGTTTTTTTATGCATTAAAAAAGTATGTCTTCATATTGAGTTTTAAAAATCCACAGGACCATTTAAAGGGAACTTGTGAAGGCAGAAGTGAAATATAAGTCAGTCACAGGACCTTACACATTCATGTATATTTTAACCTATACTCTTGATGTTGGGGGAAAAAAAATGTTCTTGTGTTAAGTACTTATTTATTAAGTATTTATTGTTTTCAAATGTGTGATATTTCCAGTATAATGAGTAAGAGGTGTCAGACGCTGCTGCTGCAGATCTACCTGCACTTCCCAGAGGTCATCCAACACATCCGCCTACCAGAGGCCACCCTGAGTGCTGAGGGGGCAGCAGATGGCAGCACCTGCAAGGTAACCGCCTCATGCCATGAGTTTCCTGTTAACAGCAGCTGAAAGACTAATACTATATAGTTTATTTTCTGTGTTTATATGTGCACCTTCAGCTGGATGTTCTCGTGCATCGTCTCATCACTCTGCTAGCTGACACGGGAGACTCCAAATCAGCTGAGAACCGTGTGTCTGATGCCAATCTGGCCTGCAGGAAACTGGCCGTATCTCACCCGGTGCTTCTACTCAGGTTTAAACATTTTAAAAGTATTAAATAATTGATTAATATTATTTTCCCTGCTCGCACAGCCTTGGTCATGTAGAAAAGTCATTTCTGAAATGGAGAAAATTATTACATTTTGATGAAAAAATATAAAACAATTGTTTTAAAACGTGGGAAAAAAAATTCTTCACATGCTTAAAGAGAGAGCTCACCCAAAAATTAAAATTCTGTCATTAATTACTCACCCTCATGTCGTTCCAAACCTGTAAGACCTTCGTTCATCTTCGGAACACAAATTAAGATATTTTTGATGAAATCCGATGGCTCAGGGCGGGCTCCATTGATAGCTATTTAATTAACACTTTGAAGGCCCAAAAAGGTAGGAAAGACATCGTTAAAATAGTCCATGTGACTACAGTTCAACCTTAGTGACGAGAATACTTTTTGTGCGCCAAAAACCCCCAAAAATCTACTTTATTTGTTAATTTCTTCTCTTCTGTATCAGTCTCCGACGCGCGTTCACGAGAGCACCAGGACGCATGCGCGTGGTGATGACACAGGAGCTGGCGTTCTGACCTACAGGCAGAGGAAGATGCACACAAGGTCACGCATGCGTCGTGGTGCTCTCGTGAACGCGCGTCGGACAGTAAAATAAAAATAGTGACGTTTATTAAGAAAGTAAATAGGGTTTACATACTAGAGCTGTTTGTGTTTTTCAGACACCTGTCCATGATCGCTGCACTCCTGCATGGGCGCATCCATCTGAACCTGCATGAGATCAGACAGCAGACCCATCTGACCTTCTTCAGTGATGTTCTGGCTGTCCTGGAGCTGTTGCAGCCGCTGGTTTTCCTCTCTGACCACCAGAGGGCACTGCAGGACTGTCTGCTGTCCTTTATCAAAGTACTGCAGGTATAAAGGCCTCCTCTTGTAATGTACTATGCTGCACCACAGTTATCACTTCTTCTATTTAACACGCCATTAAGTTAAATACTTAGTGACATTTAATTTTTGATAATGAAAATGTTCTTATCACTATAATTGCAATCTCAAACTTGCTTATCTGCTAAATTAATATTAGTTTGCCGTAATGAAACTATACAAGCTAATTGTAAAGAATCTTGTGGGAATATTTTTTCAGCATTTTCATGTAACCTTCTTGCAGAACTTCAGAAGATCATCCCGTATGCCGATCATAAACAAATTTGTGCAGTTCATCCAAAAATACATAACCCATGATGCAGCATCCGCTGTGCCTTTCCTTCAGAAACACTCAGATGTGCTACAGTAAGAGCTTTTTTTTTTTTGGGTTCACGTCACTCTTTTCTGCATTATCAAATACTCACAGTTGGGTTTGGGCATTGTTTGCATTTTTATCTATTCCGATTATCATTCTGATGATCGATTCTGATTTTTAGGTACTAATTTGAATTATCAAACATATTTCTTCTGTCTTTTTGCAAGCTGCATCTGAATACCATGAATAAATATCAGTAGCCTACAGAACTAAAATCAGCAGCCTAAAGCAGCGGTCCTTAAAGTGGGGTCCGCAGACCTGAAACGTGCTGCAACTTCTATTCCAAAGTGATTTATATAGCCCAATGCATTTAACGTCAAATAAGCTAAAAGTAGTCTAGACACTTAAAGGTTTTTATAGTCGTATTTCCCATTTTTGTGCTACAAGTAGCTATACACTGAGTTTCAGTTCATTTTTGTGACGCACTCCTTTTCACAGAGACCGAGACGACAGAAGCTCATCCTGATTGTTGTGTTGTTATTTTGAATGAACACAAAAACAGACCCTTTAAAGTTTTACTCTTATCTGTATGACCATAAATTACAGGATATTGTAAGTTGTTTCAGCTGCTATAAGGAAAAAATCCAAGTGATCGCACTGGTGTCACACGTGCACGCAAACACACAACATATCAGTTCCAGCATTGCTGACTGGACATCTAAGCCTATTTATCATTATCGAACTAAAACTGCTGTCAACCAATCATAGACCGTTGTTCGGCTCACAAATTTTAATTGTGTGTTGTGTAATATGTAGGCTGCATAGATCACTGCATTACTGTCGCACTGGTATTATTCCAAAACTATTTTTGCGCTTGTGAAGGATGCTGATTATGTGGATATTGGGGCATGAGTGAAGTTCAAATCATTGTTTATATAACAATAAATAACAGTTTAGCATCCAAATACATGGAATCCAATATATGGAAACATTTGGATTCACGCCCAATGAGAGAGAAGCCCAACGCCTGTTTTAGTTTCGCTAGTTTAAATAAATTTGTTTAGGCTTTAAAGTAGTTTGTAATGAATGCCACCAGTAGTGACTACTGACCGTAAATTTAGGTTGGGTAGATTCTGGGTCTTAGCTCTAATTTTGTAAACATTTTGTAAGCTTTTTATTCTAATCACTGAACATTTGATACATTTTTGGCAGAGGTCTAACATCCTTGCATTATTCTGGCTGAAGGTGAAGCTCTAATGTTGATTGACGGGCACGCATAGAATGCTATTTAAGTAGTAGTTTTTATTACCTCCGAATGTTATTTTAGAATTTTACAAGTTGTTGAGGAATTTTGGTGAGGAAAAGAAAGTAATTTCTATTCTCATAACAAACATAAAACAAACACAACAAAACTATATAAAGGCTATTCACATGAGCACATTTAAACTTTTATTAATCTGATACTAACAATAGACATGCCAACTAGTTACTGACCTGATGCAGACTAATATAAACATAGCTAAAGCGGATTAATATCGTCTGGGTCTGGAGTGAGGGGAACTTAAATGTTTTTAATGTTTGTAAACATTTTGTTAGTACGGGTATTTTACATTAGTGTTGAATGTAATAGCCTTATATATTGCCTAATTTATCAAAATTTTTCTCACAACAACGATGTGACATACTCAGGTGCTACTTATTTTCCAAAAGGTCAATTATAAAATTGTGCTGTATAATAATAGTTTTTACAGGGGAACATTTGCACCCATAAAGGCCAATTCACACCACACAGACAAACACCAACAAATAAGTTGGCAGTTGAATTTTATGAAAAATATGTTGACACTGCCACAACAGACACCAACAAACACGGATTGAACATGGTCAGCCAGGTGAAAACAAACCCTGACCAACGCCATTGATCAGACAAAACCCAACAAACTTGTTTGTTGGTGTTTGTCTATGCAATGTGAATTGGCCTTATAACAAGTGTATTGTCCCCACTTTTTGGGGCCAGGGACCCCTTAAAGGTAGAACATTTTCCAGGGACCCTGGGAAAATTATAACATCATTAAACCAGTTATTTGGTTTTAATCATGGAAAATGTTCTACCCTTTAAGGGGTCCCAGGCCCCAAAAAGTTTGAGAGCCCCTGGCCTGAAGAACACTTACTTAAGGAAATTTTGCTAATGGTTTTCACAAAAATACAACAGACTGAACAAAATCAGATCAGAATCAGATCAAAATCTAGGAACAGAAATTGAAATCAGTGTAATCAAATGTAAAATAACACTGCATAGTTTTCTTTTTCATAAATAAAATATAGATGAATCATTAATAAAGCTACAAAAGTTGTTCAGTCAAGATTTATTTTGTTGTTTAATTAAGATTAAGGACACAGACGACAGCAGGGTTATTATGCTGCTGCCACTTTAAGACAAAATGCACAGATCCAATATACTGATGCACATGTGCTTTCTTTCTCAACTGTTTGCGCTCACTTTTGGGGTTCTCAGCTCTGGCCCTCTTGGTCCACTTTCCTGCAGAGTTTAGCTCAAACTCTAATCAAACACACCTGAACACACTGATCAAGTTCTTCAGGATTAATAGAAAGCTACAGGCAGTTGAGTTTGATCAGGGTTGGAGCTAATCTCTACCTGAAAGTGGATCTCGAGGGCCAGAGTTGAGAACCCCTGACTCAAGACAAAACATACTGTGTTTACAAGGATATTTTGGAATAATTTAGTGTGTATTTGTCTAAGCGCAAAAAGACATGAAAGAGAACTCAATTCAGTATTCACGCTGTATATTCTGTGCGCCCGCTTTAAATGTGTGCTCACAGTAAACCGTGCGAATTGACTTTCTTTTTGTAACTTATTTGTCTTGAGTTTCCTTGTGTTTTTTCCCTCTCTCTCAGGGGACTATCCACTGAGAATCCAGACCTGGTGCAGCTCAAATCTTTGCTCGCCGGACTGACTCTGCCTGTGAAGTCTGGTTCCTCTGAGAGCGCTGCTGAGGACAGAGACGGTAGGGGCTCCAACACCTCACATCACAGGAGACAGAGTAACATGTGAGATGATCTTCACGAAGCCTGCCTCTCACTCTTTGTATTTCAGCAGAGGATTCGTCCTCAGGCTCCCTCTCTTTGGTCAACATCTCAGCCTCCATACCTCTGACTGCAGCCGACATGACTAAATGCCTGAAGAAGATCTCCAAAGGAGAAGCAATTGAGGGTGAGAGAAATAAAACCGTTTCCAGACTGCTTCCTGATATACTGTCTTTAGCGGGCTGCCTTGAGGTAGATAGGCCCACAGTAAATCATGAATGTTCTTCATATTTTCAGAAGAATTTTGTGGAGTGTGCAGTAAAGTGTGCAGCGAGTAATACACTAATGTTGGAAGCTGAAAGACAGGGTTTAAAAAAAAAAAAAGGTAATTAAATAAATAAAAAATGATAACAAACTCGTTTAAATTTAGAAAGGTATGCAATAATTTTCTTCTTCTTGTTCCATCAATATTTATTACAACATCATTAAAATATAAATTAAACATACCAAAGAAATTACATTTAAATATTAACTTAGATAATTAAATATTTTTAATAATTTATGCATTATATATTCTTTAATATTGTCAGATTTTTTTTAAATAATAATAAAACAAAAAAGAAATTGTATATGAATATTAATATATACATATATAATACAGTGAAATTTTTGTATGCACAAGGAGTCTGACAACCTGCTATGATCCACTTGGAGATCTGATCTCACCATCATCGAGTCCGTCTGTGATTACATGAAGAAACACAAAAAAAACTGAGACAGACTAAATCCAGAAGAACTGCGGCAATGTCTCCATTGAAACCTTCCTTCAAAACTACAGTACTGTGAAAAGTTTTAGGCACTTGTGTAAAAATGCTGTAAAGTGAGGATGCTTTCAAAAATAATGTCATAAATAGATTTTATTTATCAATTAACTTCTATTAACTAATTCAAATCAATATATGGTGTAACGACCCTTTGCGTTTAAAAAAAGCTTTTGTCCAGGTACACTTGAACACAGTTTTTCAGGTAGCTTTGCAGGAAGGTTTCTTCAAGCATCATGGAGACGTTCCCGCAGTTCTTCTGGATTTAGTCTGTCTCAGTTTTTTCTGTTTCTTCATGTAATCACACAAAAATCTCACTGGATTATTGCAATCAATGGCAAACTGAATGTGACACACTACAGGGTTCGTACGTTTTGAAAAAACCTGGAAAAGTTATGGAATTTGAAAAATGCAAATTCCAGGCCTGGAAAGGTTTTGGAAAAATAAAAAGACCCAGAAAGTTTTGGAAAAGTCATGGATTTTTTTTTTTTTTTAACACAGCATAATATGTGATTAATACAAAAACTGTTTAATAAAAAAAATATTTCGCGTTGTCTTAACGTCCTTATTTCGGGCGGCATAACGTTCAGTTCACTTCCGATTCACTTGTTGCGATGTTGCTGAGGCGAAGTCGGTGCTGACAGAAATTTAATTGAAATGGCAGGAAAGTGGCACGAGCATGCTAAAGTTTTGCAAGCACCGGTGGGTCGAGAATGTAGCGGAAAGAGGATTGCTGCTCTGGCCGCATGTGAAACGATACGCAGAATATTAGCCTACGTCTGTCTCCTGCACGCGAGAGGAGAGAAGAAAATGAGTAAAAGTCAGTTCAATTGTGAGTTCATTCTATATGTTCTTAGGAGTGTGTGCGATGTTGTCTATGAACTATGATGATATTGTAATCATTGTTTTAACTATGTACGAGGCACTGCGAGTGCGAGCTGACATCGCGTTTGTCTCTCATGCTTGCTTTCACTGCGTGATGTGTCAGTGCAGTTATGCCCCCAAATGAGTTTTTGTCTTATATTTATATCATATTATGTTGTTATATTAGAATATCACATGAGCAAGAGTGCCGTTTTCCTTTGCACAATTGCAAATGTGCTATTTATTTTATACAACAGTTAAATTAACAATAAAGTTAACATTGCGAGTTACTTTTTGGACACAATATTGTCAATTTTCACTTTATATCGCCGACGAGAATTTCATAATAAAGTTGTAGTCCAACAGACATCGATTATTTATTTATTTATTTAATGAAATCCGCGTTTTGAATGAATCATTTTAACGATTCAATGAACAATCACTTGTTTTTCTGAATGAATCAGCCGTTTGAACGAATCGGTTGAATAAATGACTCCAATAACTCGCTTATTAAGACAGTGACTTGCCGCCACCTACTGGTGGTTTTAGTTTAATGTTTAAAGTATCCTTTAATTAAAAAGTTAAAATTATAAATCATTTAAATATTGAATAGCTTTATTTATGCAATTGTAAATGAAGTATAAATATAGTAGGCTAATGCCAGTTTTGATGCCACTTCTGTGTCACCTCTGCACTGCAAGGATGGATTTTAATTCAATGATTTAATTTGACATTCGTACTGTGTTATTCTAATATAATTTAATTTGAATGTTAGAATTTGGCAAAATTCTATGAATGTGGCAAATTTTGCCCCTTAATAAAAATGTTGATTTCGGTCACTGCTGTGAACTGACCACTGCATAGAATATAAAAAATATGAATATCTTCGTGAGTCTGCTGTCAACAACAGGCCTAAACCGGCCAGGATACCAGTACAAAAACACAATCAGTAAAATATCATCTAATTATTATCAAGAAAAATTTTGAAAATATCGAGACATATTTTTGTCAATATTGCGCACCCCTAATGTACGGTATTAATTTTGAGGGTAAATTTTAACACAAATTTTTATTCTTATAATGTCGACTGACATTTTCAGGAATACATAGGCGTCATGGAAATGTGCCAAAAAGTCTTGGAAAAGTCATGGAAAAGTCATGGAAAAGTATTGGTTAAAATGTGTATGAACCCTGACACTACAGTAAAATGTATAAATAACTGGCTCAAAAACTTTTTTGGGGGGTGAAAAATACTAGCGTTCCTAAGACTTTTGCACAGTACTGTGTGTGTGTGTGTGTATATATATATATATTTATATTTATATATATATATATATATATATATATATATATATATAGTTTAGATTTAATGTATTAAATGATGTGCTGTTTTTCTTTTTTTCTTTTGTTCTAGATGTGTTTGACGGGTTGACTGAAGTGGATGAGAAGTCCAAAAGAAATCCAGAAATCATTCAGTATTTTGTTGTAAGTACATTGCACAATTGTACTCAAAATTGCAAGATTTAACAAGTACAACCAACTTGTCATGTATTATCAGAATGATCTTCAGAGGTTGATGAGTTCCCCTGAGGAAGTGTGCCGCAACATGGCGTTCAGTCTGGCCCTGCGGTGCATCCAGAACATCCCCAGGTGAGATGCCTGCAGGGAAGTATGTTACATCTATTAAATCGAAATGTCATGTGCAAATACACTCACCATTATCTTTGTTAACTCTAGTATGGCTGCTGAATTCCTGCCAACTTTCATGTACTGTCTGGGCAGCGGCAACTTTGATGTAGTGCAGACGGCCCTGAGGAACCTGCCTGAATATGTGCTGCTCTGTCAAGGTACACAAATAGACGATGACCTTATTCATTAAGAAACCACTAGAATTGTTTTTGTTGTTGTAATAATTTTCAATTTTTTTGCATTTATTAAATGAATTTTGCAGGTTACAAAACGATTTAAGCTCTATTGGCAACATGCTGTTGATTACCTTGAATTCTTTTTGACTCACCTCTAAGTTTTTGACACATGTGACCCAGGACCACATTTTTTTAAAATTGAGATTTATACATAAGCTGAAAGCTGGATACATAAGATTTCCGTTGATGTATGGTTTGTTAGGACATGACAATATTTGGCCGAGATACAACTATTTGAAAATCGTGAATCTGAGGGTGCAAAAAAATCAGAATATTGAGAAAATCGCCTTTAAAGGTTTCCATTTCTATTGGCGATTGTGCTGCATTCACTCACAAAAAAATATTTTTTTTATATATTTAAGGTAGGAAATTTACTAAATATCTTCATGGATCATAATCTTTACTTAATATCCTAATGATTTTTGGCATAAAAGAAAAATTGATAATTTTGACCCATGCAGTGTTTTGTTGGCTATTGCCACAAATATACCCGTGCGACTTGTGACTGGTTTTGTGGTCCAGGGTCACAACTACGTTATTTAAAAACATTTATAGTGGAAGTCTTAAGGCACGTTCAAACCAAGAATGACAACTATAAAGTATAACTATAACTATAGTAGCGTCCACACCAGCAGATGATATTGTTCTGTTTATTATAAGCACGCGCTTCAGTTTTGTCGTCTATCGCTTTAAAAGCTCAAGCTCTTTAAAGCAGGAAGGATTCTGATTGGCTGTCAATATTTTTATCGTTCATCAGCTGAAAAAAAATCATTCTTATAGTGATTCCAACGATATCGTTACAGTTTTGATGTGGACTGCCATTCTTTTATATTTAGAAGCATTTTTAAAACTATATCTTCATCATTATCATCCTTGATGTGAACGGGCCTGTAGGGGTGTTTCGGATGGTTTTAAGCAGAAATGTGCAACCTGTGTTTTGTTAAAGTGATTATTTACATTTTTCTGTGCACAAAGTATGTTATTTAGGTATATGTGTGTAAATCTGTGATAATGGACTGCATGCCATGGATGTTGTCAGTAGTGCTCAACTTTGATTTTAATGAAATATCTCTGTCTTGTGTTTCCCAGAACATGCTGATATTCTCCTCCATAAGGCATTTTTAGTGGGCATCTACGGTCAGATTGACACCAGTTCCATGATAGCAGAATCCATGAAGGTCTTACGCATGGAGGCAACGACATAGATGTCACTTTAAACATGTTAGTACACAGAGTTTCGCTTTGAGTCAGAAGTGTCATGCACTGTTGATCCTGTTCAGACATTGCATTCCACGTTCAAATTTCTTGAAATTCCTCAAATAATGAAAAGTATTTTAGTAATATTCACGTCTGTGGGAGTAAAGCCTGTCATAATTAGTTTTGTCTTCTGCTTTGAATAATAAAACAATGAGTTGTTGAAATGCTCCAAAAATAGTTTTTAGTTTTGTTTTACTTCGTTTCCCTCTCTTTTTTTAACACTTCAAGATTGGTGTTGTTTGTAAAATAACTCTTTCCATAGCAGAATAGGGGAAGGCTGTGATCTTTCTCCTTTGCATGATTGCAAATGAGTGAGTCTGTGCTTTTTGCCCCCTCCCCCCCTTCCTTTCACATTTGATCCCTGACAGATCGCAGCTATGCTGTGAATGCTGTGATGGAAAGTCTATTTGCCATGAAAGTGCAAGTTGTTCTTGTCCAGTGTCACAGATTTCATCTGTATGGAGACGAGAAGGGAGAACAGCGCGCCGGCATGCCGGTGAGAGCCGATCTCAGCCACGGCTAAATTAACCGTGGCGGTAATTGTTCAATCACACAGAACGAAGATCCCTGTCTGAAGAGTGCATGAGGGCAGGCTCTTCAGAGCCCGGGCTGAGAGTGAGTGTGCGGTGTCTGGTTACACTGGGGTCTGTGGAAGCGGGTTATCTGTGTTTTGTAGAGGGCGATCGGTGGACATGCCCGCACTGGCGGCTGGAGGACTGACAGGCTCTCAGCGAGCGCGGCAAAGTCCGCCTGATGAAAGGTGCTTCTTCCTGTGTTCAGTTTCATGCTCTCTGCTCTGCTTTTAACATGTCATATAAGTGGAATTTGTGAATCTTCATCTCTTCTGTGTTTTTAACTTTGCCTGGTATTTTCCACAAATAAGGTACAGGAAGCCCCCCCCCCTCCCACACCCACTTAAGAGCAGTGTACATTTACAGCTAAATTAGTTATACGTGAGTTTAGCATGTACAGGAGGATTATTAGAATAAACAGACAAACATTTGTCTAACTTATACAGGCTTTCTGGGGCTTAAAATGGTCTTAAAGTCTTAATTCACTCTTACTCAAATTAAGACCTTAAAAGGGTCTTAAATTATAGCAGAAAGTCTTACATTTATAAAGTCATGGCATTAAATGTTGCATACATTGCAAATAAAAAGTGTTTTCTGATACAAATATGTAAGCATCTTTAAAACAATATGCATTTACTTGAGATGCAAATGTAAAATGAAGTCTGAAAAACTGAACAAAATTAAGTGAGTTTATGCTTAAAACAAGATCAAATATATGTGAGTTTTGAAAGCTTTCTTTTAAATTAAGTTGATTTTTCTGAGCCCATTGGTCGACATTTGTTCTTGTTTTAATCATAAACTCACTTCAGTTTGGCCAATTTCTCAGACTTCATATTTTATGTCATTTTGTATCAAGTAAATGTATGATTTAAGAATCTTTAGATAGTTGACAAAAATACTGAGGAAGAACATTTATACAAGTTATTTCCATAATCTAGTGGTTAAGAGCAGATTCAAGCTACTTTTTTGTAAACGTAATTAAAAAGTTACAGATATTTGTTGAAAGTCTTATTTTCAAGCTCTGAAATGTTGCTAATACAACTCATTGTGTTCTCTACACTACATTTAGAAGACATATCGATGTATTGTTTTCTCTTTACTTTCCTAAATTTAACCTGCAGAAACCCTGCTGTTATAGCACAAGTGAAAATTCGTAAAGTAGAGAAAATGTGACATTAATACATGCTAAAATGCTAAATAACTACATTTATGCATTTTAATAATGACAGACAAATGAAATAGAATTACAGTAAAATAGACGTCTTATACAATAGATACGTCTGAATTGGTAAGTAATATTGTGAAATATTATTGGGTTACACTTTACTTCGATAGTCCACTTTAGACATTCTACTGACTATAAGAAACTTTTCAACTACATGTCAACTAACTGTCATAAGAGTATTAGTAGACTTGGAATAGAAGTAATAGACTTGTATAGAAGTTGACTTGTAGTTGCAAAGTTAGTTTTTTTTCAGGATTATTTGATGAATAGAAAGTTCAGAAGAACAGCATTTATTGAAAATAGAAATATTTTGTTACATTATCAGTCTTTACTCTCACTTTTGACCAGTTTAATGCATACTTGATAAATAAAAGTATTCATTTCTTTTTAAAAATCTTACTGACCTTTTTTTTTATTTTTGAACAATAGTGTATAACAACCCTTAAATAATAATTACAGGAAATTTAATAAGGGTCTTACTAAGTCTTACCCTAAGGGTCTCACTTTAAATTTGCATTTGCAAAAGTTATTTAAAATGACAAGTTAAATGAAATGCATGTCCGCTAGTCAACAAAGTAGTTAACAAATTGACATTACCTTTCATTTAACAAATAAAAGCACAGATCACTTTTACCTGATGACTCTTTTTTATTTATTTTTTTATTTTTTTTTGATCAACCTTAAAACATTTTTAAGCGTAAAAGATTATCAATTACAAACCATAATTTGATCTGAAACCATCTCATTCTACCGGGTAAAAGCTTATTTTAGGCATTTTTGTTTTGACTTTAGTTTTGTTGTTTTCAAATTGCAAACCTTATTGAAAACAAATAGAAACAAGGTTGAGTCAACATTTAATAAAGGATAAAAACACCTCTTTTCATTGACTTGAAAAAAATGTTGGCCCTATTTTTTACTCTAATCATACAAACGCTTTGATTTGTTGTGCCAAAGAAAATTGCTGCCATTCATCTTAACCTTCACATTCTGTGATAAATTAGACAAGAAAAAAAAAAGAAAAAAACACCCTGCTGTCAGTTAATTGTCAGAACACTTGTTCAAATTTGTACTTTTTTGATTTGTGCGTAAAGGGTAGATGTCATAATTGTCTCTTCTGTGTTATGACTACTTAACGCTAATTTCCTTGGAGATGCTAGTCAATTTCCACCGTCATTTTTCTTGTGTTGGATGTGCTTGATCAGTCTTAATTGCACCTGTAAGGTGTCACGTAGCCCAGGTTCCTTTCAGAAGTGCTGTTAGTGGAGTTTCATCGGCTCAGACGCTATAACTGCCTGTGCTTTTGGTCAGATTCCCAGGCTGGCTCGCGCTGGGGCGGAACGGAGATGAGTGACAGCATGGGTGGGGTGTGAGTGAGGAGTGAGTGTGATGAGCCACTGACACATCGATAATCACTAACCTTTTCATCAGGCATGCCCTTGCTGCTCCGTAAAACAGCTGCAGTGTGTTGTGTTTTAACTTTGTTATAGTATTTGTCAGGTACATGATGGTTCTCTGTTCCTGTAGCGGATAACTCTTAAAAACAAAGATTCCAAAAAGGGTGTTTCCACCGCGGTTCCATAGAAGAACCATTTTTGGTTCCTCCAAAGAACCTTTCAGTGGAAAATTCTTCCTTTTTTTTTTTTCTTTCTTCTTAATAATCTAAAGAACCCTTTTCAGCTACATGGAAGGGTTCTATGGATGTTTATGGTTCTTCATGAACTATGCTAAACATTTTCTTAAAGGAGAACTCCGGTCAATTTTAACATTGAGCTCATTTTTTTGTTAATTTGGAGTGCTGTCAGTACAGAGAACAAGACAAAAATCGGTGTTGCCTACACCGTGTTATCCTCTTTTTAAAATTTGCACCCTGTTGACTTCAATGGGGCAAGTTTTAAACCTGCTTTTAGGACTTCAACCAAAAACAGGATGTAAATACAGGTATGTGCGCTGGCTGAATTAACATCACTTTTATTCATATCTTTCACATCTACTGCAGTCAGATTCACCACGTGTTCACTCTGAAGGAATCACTCAATATGGCTGGCCACTTGTAATGACACATCAAGGATGTTAAGAGGCTAAAAGCAGGTTTAAAACTTGCCCCATTGAAGTCAACAGGGTGCAAATTTTAAAAAGAGGATAACACGCTGTAGGCAACACCGATTTTTGTCGTTGTACTCTGTTCTGACAGCACTCCAAATTTACAAAAAAATGTTAAAATTGACCGGAGTTCTCCTTTAAGCGCTAACTTCACTTTTCTTACCCTAATGGTCCCAACAACACTGTTTTTTAACTAAAAACTGAACTTTGTATACGTTTTTGGCATTCATTTACACGACAATGCCGTTTAGGGGGGCCTGAAAATGCGAACTTTTGAAAACCGGTTTCAAAGTGCACGTTTTTGAAAACGGTAGCGTTATCGTCTCCATGTAAACTACAAAAACACAAATTTGTGAAAATGGTGACGTCATGCGCATGCACATCACGTGTTCAGTCCATAGGCGCGTAGTGTTTCTTTACAAAGTGACATCGCCAACTACTGGCCTGGCACGGACGGATCCGTGTGAACGGGGATTGTTTTGACAATGTTGTCCCACTCTGTAACACATTCCCAAACTTTTATTGTTTTTGCAGAAACTCTTTTTAATCATGATTAATTGCCCTGGTATAGCAAAATCTCCACAAGTACCAGCAGGTGACCACTAATAAATGTAGAGAGCCACAGTGGAGCAGAGAGGAGTGAAGCACTGCTTGTGTCTCACCTTTGGGAGGGACCGAGATGTGCCAGTACCTGTCTGTGCACACCTGTCGGCTCGGTGTTCCTCAACAGCTCCTTCGCTTAGATCATCTCCTCTTCCTCCACGCATGAGTTGTGCCTGGCTAGCGTGGAAAAAATGTGGACCGGCTCTCGCCTCCCTTTTCCCTTGCGCTTTGAAGTGTAAAGTGTGATTGCTTTTGGATCGCGGCCGCTCCCCTTGAAGGTTTTGACATGAAAAGCAGCCTGGGCTCTCAGGTTTATCCCATTGCCAGTGATCCAGGACTAAAGCAATCAGCTCACTGCCTGGGAGATACAGTTACCAAAGATGACTAAAATATTCTTGCCTATATATCACTTTTTGTTGAGAATCACATAGTGATTTTTGTTTGAATAGGTAAGATTAAATTTTTTTGGTTGCAGTTGGCTCACCATAATGACCAGACCATGTGGCCATATCATGACTAATAAAGCCTAGTATTTGTAAAGCATGCATAATGAAGGGAACGACATCCTGTTGTAACTTTAGTGACTCAAATAATGGATTAATTTTCACTTGCACTTTGGATTTGGATGAGTACAACAGCAGTTTTGTCTGTGAATGAAGGCATTTTCCCATGACTCGGGGACAGTCATCCATCATGTTTAGTGTTTCAGGTGTTGTGTGTTCTTAAGTGTCACTCCAATGAGTATTGATGTTATTATGCATTGTTCCAAGAGCCTGTGCTGGCATATCCTCAGGAGAATTTGATCGCTTCAAAGCTGATATCAGAGGCCGTGGATTGATATAAGATGGAAAGGACATTTTTATGTTCAAGACTGCATTTTTTTGGTTAAAAAAAATACAGTAAAATTGTGAAATATTATTACAATTTAAAATAACTGTTTTCTATTTGAATGTATTTTAAAATGTAATTTATTCCTGTACTTTTCATTACTCCAGTCTTCAGTGTCACATGATCCTTCAGAAAGCATTCTAAAATTATGATATAACGCTCAAGAAACTTTTCTGATGATTATGAAACCCGTTGGAAATGGCAATGAATTGTGTTTCTGCAATAGTGTTTCTTGTGAGCAGAGAGTTTCAAGAATTGTTTTTTTATTATTATTTGAAATAGAAATCTTCTTACTCCAAACTTTTGAATGGTATACAGATATTATTAGTTGATTATTGAAAAAAAAAAAAAAAAAAAAAAAACGCCACATGTTGTCCGATGTAAAATCTTGGTCCTGAAGCAAAACTAGTTGAGAAACGTTTATATTCACTTCATTTTTGGGATAGGATGCAAATAAAAGAATATGGCTATGGAATTTTCTTTAGCGAGTTACCTTTCTCTTTGAATTTTTAACAAGACGTTCAATCCTGCCACATATTAATGCAGGAATCATTTCCAGTTGCTGTAGAAGCAATTAACCCCTCTAAATTATAAACAGCATCAGAAATATATCAATCAAGAGAATTTATGCCACATTAAGAAACATTTGAAATGGGAAGCGGTGTCTTGAATTAAGCCTATCAAACAGTATATTCTGTTTATTGTTTGATGATGTTGGACGACCCATTCAGACAGTCTATTTCCCATCTAATATTTCAGTGATTTGCTTTAATTAGGATTCCGTATTAAAACCGCTGACTTTAGGGACTTCACCCTCAATGGAATTTTCACGCTCTTGTCTTGATTCCTCTGTCTGATTTAAAGAAAACTCAATCTCCTCGTATGTCTTCAGTAAAGCCCAGAAGCACTTTGAGCCATTGTTGATGCTGTGAGTTGTTGTTAAGCCCCTGTGTATTCAAATGACGGCACAGAGTCTCGGACAAGTGTGAGTCGAAAAGATCAATAAAGGCCTGCAAGATCTACTGCCATTGTTGCCCTAATGCCTCCTTCAATTAACTTGGAATGGCTCTGAAATCTCTTTGACTCCTTTTTTGGTTTCATATACAATTTTATTTAGGCCTAGTGGTTACTAGTGCTGGCAACTTGAAATTTGTAGGTTCAACGCCAGCAAGGAGTGATTTCTAAGCTTTCACCATTGCCCCGCTTAGGAATGTAACCCCAGGATGCCCCACGCTTCAGATAAAAGTGGCATTTCTATATCTCCAGATGTATTTGAACCCTGCCAGATTGTTGGTGGAAAAGGATATGCGAGCATTCTCTAATAATTACCATTCTGAAAGAATGAGAAAAGCAGGTCGGTATAGGACTTAGATCCCTCGATGTTTTGACAGCTGCATGAAGAGTTTTTGTCCTCCTGTGCTGTTGTGGCCTTAAAGTCAGTGACTCACTCAACCAAGATCGGCCCAGCTGTGTACCGTGGATGTCTGGATCTGATCAAAGTTAGCGCAGGATTAGCGGTTAGCGCCGATGCTGGTGACAGCTCTTGAATCTCTCCGCAGTTTGATCTGATTAGCGGATAGAGGGTGGATAAAGATGATTGTGAGGTGAAATGTTCCTGGGAATTAATTCACACACCTGTGTTTTGTTCTCAGAGAGATCATGACAACACTTCGCACATCCATCAGCGACAGGGATGCAGATGTCCGGAGTGTGATGCTGTCTGCTTTCAGTACGAATGTCTGAAACAGGAAGAATTTATGTTATTCTAAGTTATCAGTCATCCACTAGCCTCTTTTTTTAACGTTATTGTGTTGTGACAAGTCGTTTCTGAAGTTCACCCACATATGACACTTCTGTCAAAAAAAATATGATCAATAAGTTATGACAACATGTTTTTACATTGCTTTAACTCATCAAAATAAGTTTTATTTTATAAGTTATACAAGATTCAACTCATTTTTTAAGTCAGTTTAATGTAATTTAAGTTAAAATTACTTAAACATCCAAGTTGATTGTACTTAAAAAATTAAGGTAGCGATTACAGTGAATAGGACACTGTAGAATATTAAAATAATGTATAGATTATTATGGAGATCTGGTCTGCCTGTAGTTTTTAAGATTCAAAAAAGACTGCAGGAAATTATCATGAAGTCCGTTTGACTTGTGCACCGTGTTTTGGGTCTTCTGACGTCATAACAGATCACATTTTTAGTTGTCATGCCGATGATTTTTATTTCCAGTGAACTGTTTACTAATACAACCAGAAGAATGGACACTAGTTGCTGAAAGTCAGTCAGTTTGAAGATTTTGGGCAGGCGGAGTGTATGATAGGCACAGACTCAGATTTTTAAAGTTCAGACTATCAGCAATATGGCGCATGTTTCTGCGTGAGCTTGTCGTGTTCTGAACAACTGTGTGATCACTGGTCTTTTATTGAATGATGCCCAGTTTTTCTTTCTGAAACCATTTACAAAGTTGCCAATTAGTGTATTTAAAATCTGTTCAGATTTTGAGTTATGTAGTCCAGCATTTAAGGATCATTCATGCTAGTTTTGCAAATTGGATCACTGATTAATTTGGATGCTCTGAGCTGATTCATCACTACTTCTCTCATGAACTCCTGAGTCATAAACCACTTTCATGATGCTTTTTTTTTTTTTTTTATCAGTTTTGGATCTTGACACCCTCAATTCTCATCAAATTTCATTCTATAGAAAAGAGGATATTCTTCAGAAATTCACCTTTTGTGTTCATGGCATGCAGTCAATACATGAGGGTGAGTAAATGTTAACAGAATCAATTTTGGGTGAACTATTCATTTAACAATTCTCTATTATCTACATGAAAAGTGTATAATTCTTTGACGCGCTG
Source organism: Squalius cephalus (assembly GCF_949319135.1). Lineage (NCBI taxonomy): Eukaryota > Metazoa > Chordata > Actinopteri > Cypriniformes > Leuciscidae > Squalius > Squalius cephalus. The sequence goes on along the minus strand of NC_137122.1, from coordinate 32,205,890 downwards.
TAGTGAATAGTGTGGCATTCCTCTCTAAGTACAATTTGGTCTTAGTTGGGAAAGTGATCTGTTTTCAAAGACCGGAGATCCATGACCCAAAACCATTATTAGTGAACTCTGTCCTTAGCTCAGGACTGAACAATACACCTTGTTTAGACAGGTGATCTTATTCCTAATGTGAAGAAGGCTTTGAGTGAGATAACAGGCTTAGACGTCTTTAGAAACAAAGGCGGTGGATTTTAATCTGACAGCAGAATTCCCAGTTGATGCCACACATTCTCCATTTCATAGGGAAAAACGCTTTCGCCAAAGACGAGCATGTTGATTATAAAAACTCATCAAAGCCTTTCCTGAAGGATTTTTTCATTTAGTCATGTTGTATCGCAAATGAATGTCATACAAACACCCAAATGCTGCAAATGGGCTTGTAAATGGATGTCAATTATGTGGGCCAATTAGTGTGATGTGTTTACTGTGTAAACAGAGGCTGTTTGTTTGCTCTCTCTGCAGATTTCAACCAAAGCTCTGTTTGTATTGGGTTTTCTTACTGAACGTTCCTCAGCTGTGAACCTTTTGATTCTCCCTTAATGATTTAATATCCATCTGTTAAATCTAAACCTCGTACACGACTACACAGACAGCAAAGCTAGAGCGGCAAACGGGTCTCGTTGGCGGTTGTACGTGTCTTTGAAAGTGTTTGCAGCTCAAGAACGGTGCTTTCCCCCCATTTTCTCACCACACTCCAATTCCAAATGTCTGCTTTGTCATATTAATAAGCGAACTCAGAAGCTGAAGAGTGCCCAAACTTGTCTATGGAATACTTCAGAATGACAGGTCTTTCCATATACTCCTCCCCGAATGGAACTGGGGGATATTACTCATTTACTCCTTCAGCCGAGGTGTGGATTTGGAGGCATTAGGTGTCACTGTGGATGGCTCCTTAAGAGTGATGCTGAAGAAACCTCTTAAATGAAGCATGGAATCAATGGTCCCCTATGATTGGGTGCTTTCCTTCAAACCCGGCCCTGTTTTACTTGAATTAGTAGTCATAGGTGAGTCATGTGACTCAGGGAGAGGGTGGGACTCACACCTGAATCAGGTGAGAAAAGTAGTCTTGACTCTGGAGCCATGAAGGTCTTCTAAGAAGTTCTCTTCCAACTGGATCTCTAGTTTGTTCTTCTGTAACCCTCCAACGCCTATAAAGAAGACCGTTCATCATATACATACATTAGACCGTCTATTTCTGGAATTCTCTCTGGACCAAAAGGACCTGCTGAACCTGGGCCATGTTTGGCACTGGGCATTTGGTGTCTCCTCTGTCTCCTCTGTCTTCTGCAGTCTTCCACTCTTCGGCTGCACACTTCTTCCCAGCGTTCCCCAGAAGGTTGAGCTCTCCGCAGATCCTCATCCCCGGGCCTCTGCTCAGCTACGAGCTCCTGCGCAGTTACTTGCACCCTGAGCCCTGCAAACAGGCTCTGCTATTGGCCGCTCAGTCTGCAGGACACCATGCTGAGAATATCGGTGAGCTCAATGCAACCATATTGGTCATTTATGTTGTAACATCTAATATGACATCTTATATTTTATGTGAAGCTTTTATTTGAGTGTGTGTGTATATATATATATATATATATATATATATATATATATATATATATATATATATATATATATATATATATATATATATATATATATATATATATATAATATATATATATATATATATATATATATATATATATATATATATATATATATAATATATATATATATATATATATATATATATATACATGTATGTATATATATAAAATGTATGTATGTATGTATGTATGTTTATGTATGTATGTATGTGTGTGTATATATATATACATATATATACATATATATATGCATGTATGTATGTATATGTATATGTATGTGTGTATATATATTAGTGTATATATATATATATATATTAGTGTACATATATATATATATATGTGTGTGTACAATCTGCCTGTCATTATCACAAAATAAACCCTGTTACAAGGAGGGTTTACATTATTCCTCTTGCTACAAGATTAATAGATATGTACATGAAATATTTATTTAGCATTGAAATCACTTTATTATGTACGACGAAAGAGGCCACAGTCATATGAGAGACATTTAGGAAATTGATTGCCTACAACAGCAATCCGTTATACAGTTTAATAAATATTTGACCACAGAACCGTAACTGACTGATCAGAATCAACTATTCCAGAGAGCTGTGTAACAAAATATACAAATAATATATGTCTAATAAAATATGTAAATAAAACCTTTGAGATAAGGTGTGTTGTATGGGGGAAAGCTTGAAAGAATGGGTGTTGTATATTTATTTAGGTGATTTGCTCTTAATAATGCATATGTGTAGCTTTTATTAAGAGAGGCCATTTGTGAATCAAATTCTCTCATAATTGTCCATCCTCATTTTACAGTATTTAATAGGATTCAAAATGTTTACAAAGGATTGGCTAACAGCTCGTAACTAACAATCAATTATCCGGCTCTGCTGAAGAGGGCTTAATGAACGCTGCGCTAATTATCCAATCTAGAGCCATTAGTTCCTTGTCAGCCTCTGGCAATTGTCTAATTGGTGGCTGCGATGTGGCTTCCAGATGAACCCCGGCCAGTGAAGCAGCGGCGAGCTCGGGCCAACTACAGCAGCTGGCAGCTGGAAGAGCTGGAGAAGGCCTTCGAGAGCACTCACTATCCAGACGTCTTCATGAGAGAAGCCCTGGCCCTCAGACTGGACCTGATTGAGGCCAGAGTGCAGGTCACTTTGCAATACTCTCTTTGACTGTTGTGATGCAGGCAGTTATATGAATATTATAGCTAAATATTTCTCTGAACCACTGCTGAGAAGTGTAATTTCTTTATCGTTTTGTTTTAATTCCACAGAATTATAAGCATGCATTGTCCTCCTCAACATTTTCAGTGAGATGCAATGACATAACATTTTAGAAATTTCTAAGAATACAATAATTAATATATTATTTATATATGTATTACACAATTATATATATATATATATATATATATATATATATATATATATATATATATATATATATATATATATATATATATATATATATATATATACACATACACATATACATATATACATATATACATATATACATATATACATATACTTTGAGTCTTTTTTTTTTTATGACTCTTTATGACTTTTTACTTTGAGCCATGTACTTCAGGAAAGCAAAACGGAAAGAGCAAACAAATATTAGTGTCCACAAAAAAATTGACAAACATATAAAATAAGAAAAATCTACTTGAGGGACAAAAATGTAAGTCTTTTTTTTTTTTTTTTTACACTATGAGGTTTGATTTTACTAATTTTCCTGAGTCATTTTTTGATATTTTTTCGATTAAAATTCTTAAAATAACAAGCAAAACTGGGAATTTTTTTTTAACGAGTTATGACTTAAAATGCATTAAAATATATATATATATTTAAATGACTTAAAAACTTATCAAATTAAAAAAATCTATTTGAGAGACAAAACTGAAGAAAAAAAGGTATATATATTTTTAATTGTATCAATGTGTTTTGGTTTTCCTAATGCTTTTTTAATGAGTCATTTTTATTTATTTTCTACTAAATATTCTTAAAATAAGAAAAAAAAAAATCTTGCCTTAAGAATGTTAATTGTTTTATTTTACTGGAAAACTATGCAATATTAATATTGTGAATATTTGCTTAATTTAATCTAGCTCATATAATCTAAAAAAAAAAGAAAAAAAAAGACATTATTGTCTATATATATTTTTTCTATTGTTCCTCAAGGTGTGGTTCCAAAACCGCAGGGCTAAAATGCGTAGACAGATGAAGCTTCAAAGCCAGGCTGGGGAACAGTGCGGCCAGCACGACAGTGACGACAGACAGACCGAGTCGTCCAGCCGGAACACAGCTCCTGAACTCCACAGCAGCAACAGCCCGTGCTGGGACAGGAAACAGGACAGAGGAAGCCCCACTTGGCCCAAACCCTCCTCATCAGTTATTCACAGCCCCGCGAGCGACGTGCTTCAGCGGTCGAGGGATCAGGACGGGTCAGAGGTGTCCAGTGCGGAGGACTTCCGCTGTTGTAGCATTGCCAAACTGAGGGCGAAGGCCAGGGACTATGAAGCAGAGATCCACAGCACGGTGGTCAAGACCAGCAGAGAGAGGCAGATGAAGACACAGGTACCTGCCACAGTCCTGGACAGAGACTGAAGCAGATGTGGCCATCGTCCATTACCTCACTATCACACAGGACACATTAGGAATCCCAGTCAATTCATTATTTATTATAATGCACAATTACACACGCAATGAGGTTAAACAATGTGACTGAGAAAAGCTAATTCTAAACTCTCTATATTGTTTTGCTTCTCAGATTGTCAGGATCAGTGTTGGGGGGGGTGCAACGCGAATTACGTAATCAGATTACTTTTTCAAGTAACAAGTAAAGTAGTTAATTACTTTTAAGAGTTACTTTTTCCAAATAAGTTACTTTAAATTCACATGTATTACTGACAGCTCTCCTGTCCCCATGTTGAGAGAAGTCGTGAGTAAGTGCAGAGACGCTGCGTGCGCTGTATGAACATGATCATACTAGTTCTAGACTAAGGGGCTGTTTACACAACACCGTTTTCAACTAAACGGCGTTTTGGGTGCATGAAAACGCAAACTTTTGAAAACGTGTTTCAAAGTGCAAGTTTTTGAAAACGGTCTCCGTGTAAACAACAAAAACGCGAATCTCTGAAGACGATGTCGTCATGCACATAGTATTACGTGTTCAGTCTATAGTGTTTCATCGCCATCTAATGGCCTGGAAGCAAAATACAGGATTTTTAGTCGTTTTCGCGGATCCGTGTGAATCGGGATAGTTTTGACAATGGTGTTGTCTGTACGCCGAATAGGAAAAACGTATCCGTTCAAGCATATCGTTGCCGTGGAAACGTACCCTAAATGTGAACATGCATTTAGTCATCTCACGTGAACAAAAACAGATTTAGTATACCTCAAAAAAACGGTGAAATGCAAACTCAGAATATTACGCAAAACTGCATTAATTAAATGTTAAATTGCGGAAATATACTTTATGTATTTAATCTCACTTTATTAATCAATGTCTTTGCTGTTGACCTTCAATGATCTAATTCATCCACACTAATAAGAAAAAATGACTTTAGATAAACATCACATCTCTGTTTCTATTTTAGTTTTTATTTCTGAAGTAAGAGTGTTGAACTTTCTTCTCCTGCATCTTATTCTTCTGTAATCCATAATGGCAGCAGAAAGGTTTGTTTTAACTGTGCCCTCTTCTGTATAGGTGTGAATTTATGTTTCCTTCAGCCTGAGGCTTATTCATTTCACATTTGGTGTGAAAGAGCCTTTACATTTGTAATTTAAACATAATTGGTATTAAAAAACAACCAAGCAACAACAAGCCCAGCCCAGGAGAGAAAAGTAACGCAAAAGTAACGCATTACTTTCCATAATAAGTAACTACATAACTCAATTCGGTTTTTTTGTTGTTGTTTTTTTTTTTTATAGAAAGTAACGCAAAATGATAACGCATTTCTTTCAAAACACTGGTCACAATGTCATGTATTATCTGTGAAGCCAATAATAACTCATCATAATACTTTTTGGTCAGTAGTTTTGCTAGTATTTTGTAAAATGTGCAAATACAATGTCCATACAATTGTTTTACATACAGATAAATGTGAGGTTATATTATTCATTTTAGGTTTTTTTTTTTTTATTTCATATTTTTATTTGTAGTATTTTGAATGCTCTTTAATTGTCATGATTAGCAACAATTCTTATACAGCCTTTAAATCTTTTTATGATGAGCCTTTGACGCATTTTGTTTGCATCTCTTTATGTAACCATGTTTTCTCCAATATCAGCTAGTGAACAAGAGAAACTATAAGAGGAAACTCTTGGTGATCTCATCGATGGCCATCTCTGCTGTCAGCTATCCTGTTACCCTGGGTGGAAACACAGGATGTCTGCAAGCTGCCACAAGCCCTCCATAAACACAATGGGGATGACTGAAAAATGCCTGACTTTTCTAACAAATGCTTTTTAAAGATTGGAACACCCTCTTTTATGTGTGAAGCAACAAAATATGCCATGGCACTCACATGGTTAAGCATAAAAGGCCTTTAATAAATTGGGCTATATCATTAAAACTTAAAAAACCAATTGATCTACGCATTTCAGATTGACCCTCAGGATACACTGATTTATGTACCCCCCCCCCCCCCCCCCCCCCACCACCACCACCCCACAATATATGCTGATTGTGCTTATTTAATTATTGCATGCTTTTGGAAATCACATTTATTTCATGCTTAGCATTTACATGCTTTTTAAGAAAATCTGCTATAATCCTGGGCAGTGTTTGTTCAGAGCTTCGACCCTTGAGAACAATATAACTTCTGAACTGCAGGACCCTGGTGGTATATTTGAAAATGTGGACACAGCACCTGTTCCATGTCAAATGAATTTAAAGGTCCTCAATAAGGGAATTTCCTGTGGGATCAGCAGAATCGCAGTCAGCTTCATGCAGTGTTTGTGCAGCCAAAGCCCTTGTTGAAGAGCCAGAAAATGCATTTGTCTTTAGGTCATTGGTTCAGTGTGGAGTGAGAGTGCCCTCCTCTGGGCAACAAGGTCCTCTTGAGTTTAAGAGCATAATGTTTTGAGATTAAGCAGAACAGTCATTTCTCTCTTACACCAATACAGTAGTATAGATGTCTATAAGGAATATCATGCATGTACAATATGGGAGAGGATTTAAAAAGTAACTGGTAGCGCAATCCCATTGATTCTGCACCCATGCACAACTTGAGATGCTCACCAGTCAAACTTAAAACCATCAGAGGAGGTGGATCATCTGAAATTACACTGAAAACAATCTCTTTCTCTCTGCCTCAGGACAGCTGAATGGAGCTGGTATTTCTGTCCACACAAGGATTATATACATCCTGGACATCAATATGAAGACTTAGAAATTGTATTATGTTTATTAAATGAGGTTTAGACCTTTTTTTTTAAGCAAATATATCCGTTTTATTATTTTTTAAAGGCAAACAAGCTCTCTTCGTCACAGTGGGCTGAATGTTAAAGGGTTTCTGGTTTGTTTTTCTGGGTTTATATGCCTATGCAAATGAGATTGACAGTCTGACCTTGTTGAGAAGCCATTATAAACATTCATATTCATGCTCCAAAAAATCTGAACTGATTTATGCTGATGGTTGTAAACATCTTCTGCAGCACCCTGTGGTTTCATCCTAAACACATTATACATTGTTTACACTGCCTGTATTATAAAAAATATGGGTCATTCTTGTTAAGCAGTGTACTTCTGTAATTGTAATTGAGCTTTGTTGCAATTAAAGGAAGTATTTTTTACAAAGCATTATACTAGGCTTCCAGATATATATAGTCTGGTCGAGCTGAAGCACCGAAACTTTATTAATTATGACTTCATTTTTTACACAGAATTATCAATATATGCAAAGGCTATAACATGGATTAAATTTAAAGCAGGTTGCAGTATGTATGGCAATTCATTTAAAGAGTTTAAAGGCATTCCTTTTTTCAAAATCATTTATAAAAGCCACAAAACTTTTAAAAAAATCTACATTTAAGTAAAACCTACTTAATTATAATCAAAATATTGTTATATACAAATTTTACCTTTTTGTTCTGCATAGAAACATCAAGCTTAACAAACTTTGTAAGTCAAAATAATAGTATATATTAGGGCTGTCAAACGATTAATCGCGATTAATCGCATCCAAAATAAAAGTTTGTGTTTACATAATATATGTGTGTGTATGGAGTATAATTATTTTCTATATATAAATACACACACATGCATATATATTTAAGAAAATGTGTTATTTATATATAAAATATTTATATATAATATAAATTATATATAATATAAATATATATACACAGTATATACATGCAAATATTTCTTAAATATATACATGCATGTGTGTGTATTTATATATAGAAAATACACCGTACACACACATATATTATGTAAAAACAAACTTTTATTTTGGATGCGATTAATCGCGATTAATCGCAGCCCTAAATATTAATCATTTGGTTTGAAACATTTACATTTAAATGTTATATATATATATATATATATATATATATATATATATATATATATATATATATATATATATATAAATTGCCAGTTTTTCATGTTAGAAGTACATGAAATGATTTTAAATGTACACCTATTAAATTTTGTTTTTGTTTTTTTTAAAAAAAAATTAAAAGAACTATTTCTGACCTTACAAATTTTTGTTCAATACTTTGTCCAGTATAAACTGAACTGTAAAAGTTGAACTGACTTAAACATAAGTTTTTTTCATTGTAGGTCTTCTCTTCCATTTGATTACTGTAAGCATGCCTGGAATGGCCCATACATTTCAGACCTTAATTTCATCACATTCCTCTTGATAAATAACATGCTTGTAGTTGTCATATTAAACACATCAACGACCGAAAAAAAAAATTCGATAAAAAAAATAAAAAAATAAAGCAATTAGCGTTTAATTATTGATGGCTTGAAGCTCCTCCCCCTTGATTTCCTCTGTGTATTCCACAGGTGCCGCGCGCGCTGCTCTGCTTTAGTGAACACAGCTCTGAGGAAACGCTGCTTTCTATTCACATACGCTTCAACTCTTTTTATTCTCTTTCACTGTGACTTCCCGCACTGTCTCCTCAGTCATTTTCTCCCATGCTTCGTTATTTCGTCGAACAAACGACGTCTTTCGTTTTCTGTCATTTAAAAGACACCATCTCCCGTGTGTTTTGGCAGTAAGGGCTTCTGGAGAGGATGGCTGCTATCAAGAGGCTTCATCAGTGGTGTAAGAATCAGTGCGATGGATATAGAGATGTGTCCATCAACAACATGAGCACATCTTTCAGAGATGGACTGGCCTTCTGTGCTCTCATCCACAAGTTCAGACCGGACCTCATGTAAGAGACGTTTATTTATAAACGGTCGTTGATTAGGATGCAGAAGTTGTTCACTAACTATGAGAGTAAAGTATACCAAAATGGGCTACCAAGAGTTTTAAAAGGAGTGTGGGATGTTTCAACTTTTTAGTGTGGTCTATAGCTACTTTATGCAAAAAGTATTTGGACTTTTACATTTGAATCTATGCCTGGTCACTTAAGTATTTGGACACTTTCTGTGAACTTGAGGAGAACTGACTTCATGCATCCATTTGAGTGGCAGAAGAAAATGGCATAGAAAAGTTAGTACACTCTAGCATTGTGTTGAATGTTAATTTTTAAGTGTGTAGTTGAATTGTCCAACTTTCAGAGGCCACTGTATTGAAATTATGACAGCAGATTCATAGGTAGTTGACATGCTGTGATCTTAAAATATTTTAAAAGGCGTTAAAGGATTTTATAATCATTTTTGTTGCTTTTATGACTTAATATCATGAGATTACTATAATATTTTAATGTAGTATGTGTATTTATCACATTTAGAGAACTATTTAAAATCAACTAGTGAAGGCAAAATGTAATAAAAAAAAAAAAAATGGTGAGAACTGACTAGTCAGGGCATCTGAGATTTACACTTTCTTTTGTACATTCAAATTGTTACATTCATCTTTTGCTGCATCCATTCTGTGTTATTTTTGCCATAGCCTCAACAGACCTATTTCTTATGTTAAATATGAGTTTAATATTGTAGGTTTTGTGACCTTTAAAAGCTGTCACAATATTATGTTTAATTTACAGTTTGATGCATTTACACCTTGAAACCACCTTTATTTCTGTGTGCTTTAACTTATTTCAGTATCAACATTGTATTGTAACACTTCTCAAAGTGTCTATCTGGTGAGTCATGTCCTTGTTTTCTTTCAGAAACTTTGAGTCTCTCTCCAAAGACAATGTGTATTACAACAATCACTTGGTAAGTTATTCTGTTTGGCCTTGATCTTGGCCTGACTCATCGCTTGCATGTTTTGCTGCCAATTGTAGCCCTATCCTGTACAGATGTGTGTCTGCTGCTGTCCTGTGGTAATGCAAACGTGGTTGGATGGCTGGATGTTTGTTCTTTGTTTAGTTTGCAACATTCATGGATTTTCTCTTATTGACCTGAATTAGAGTGCTTGAGACCCTTTTCCCACTGCTTGTGAAATGCATGTGATCTAATTTTGCAGCAATCTCAAATGAGACTAGTTGCTCAGTAAAAGAGTCTATTGATCGGTCGAGTCTTGGAGCAATAGCTTTTGGCAGGATAAAGATACCCTTCAGTTTTTGCAGAAAGTATCTTTTAGTGAAACTGTCTAAAGTTTCAGACTTGTCCTGTGTGAACTTGGGACAGAGAGAAGAATTTTGTATCCTAAACCATCAAAATTTACTTAACAGGACTTAAAGTATTCTTTTTCCCCATTGACTGAGTACTACACCCTCTTGATTGATTCAAAGATGTATTTATTCATTTTAAAGATTCCACGCTTTAAGCATTTTAACTATCACAGGCAACTTGTAGGCTAATCTTCAATTTACTTAAAGAATAGTAGATATCAGATTAAAATGAGTTTATGGTATATTGAAATTTTATTTGAATGAATTTTTGATTTACCCAGAAACTGGCTTCTGTTAGAGTATGTCTTGTATGGAAAATTTAATTTGTGTTTGAGTGTAGGGACACTGTCCGACCAGGACCGATGACCTAATTATTTTTCTTCCCTATCTGGAAGTGCTTATGAGAATGAGGTGGTGAGACATGCCACACCTGGGACTTTGTTACAATGATGAGCTCTTTCTCTGGTTGCTTCCTCAGAGACTGTAAATTATAGGCCACACACTCTGAGATCTGTTACAAACCCTCACCACTTCTATAGGAAGCACTCCGCTGTAGTTTGAACCCGAGCCGTGTGGAGTCTGTCCAGTTAATGCATTATAAAGAAGGGTGACAGTCATCCACAGGGCACCTGATCCTCTCTGTCAAGATTAACTTACCTCTGTGCATTTAAACACCAAAGAATAGCTGTTTTCCCAGTGTGCTTTGGTTAAACCCAGACAGTTTTTAACTGAAATGTTTATTTCATATCAGCCTCTCAGTGCTGTCATACAAAAGATAAACAGGATGTTGCAGCTGCATCATGGAGGATGTGCCGCCCCTCCTCAGCTATCCTGTAAAATGAGTGTGTCCAGGTCAGACCTAAACAATGCCATCGTATCCTCTCTTCTGTCCCCATTCCCAGGCCGCGGCGCGCACGGGAAATGTGCTATTCATTATGCACTCCCTGCTCGGGCCATCTTGATGTGGTGCCAGATTGTGCTGGTTACTGGCCTATTCTATTTTTGACGGCTGCTTTTTTTGTGTGCCTTGTCTGTGTTTACAACTAATCGGCCAAGTTCCTTTCCCCTAGAAAACCATTGCCACAGCGTGATTTTGGCGGCCTGAAACAATCATATGAGGTCATGTTGAATGAGGATGTTCAGTGGTTGTTATAAACACAGGGAGTTGTGTGTGTGTGTGTGCTCGTCTTTTTGTAGTTGTGGTTGTCTAATTGCTGTTTTCTTTTGCGTGGATTATGTGGCGTTGTGAACTTAGCTTGGCTGATTTCTGTCGTGTGATGTGCTCCAGGCGTTCCGTGTGGCTGAAGACCATCTGGGAATCCCAGCTCTTCTAGATGCAGAGGACATGGTGGCGTTGCCTGTCCCAGACAGACTCAGCATCCTCACATATGTCTCACAGTACTATAATTACTTCCACGGCCACTCACCAAGTAAGACTTGAGTTCACCATTTTTATTAACTGTGTAAATGTCTTAGCTTGACTCATAACTTGATCCATCTGCCCATAGTTGAGAATATTGCATTGTGGGATACAGTATTCCTTTCATGCTAGGTCTAAAAATACATATGAAAGCACATCCATTTCTCAATGTTTTGTCCTTTCCACACTGATACAGCTTTTTAAAAACTGAGCTTTTTGAAGTTTACATGACAACGTTTTCAACTAAAATCTTGTGTTTTGGCCGTTCATTATACGACAGTGGTATTTTGGGGTCTGAAAACACAAACTTTTGGAAATGGGATTCAAAGTGCATGTTTTTGAAAACGAAATGAATGTCTCTGTGTAAACTACAAAAATGACACTTACAAAGTGACATCGCCAACTACTGTCCTGACATGAATAATACAGCATTTAGTCGTTTTCACAGATCCTTGTGAAAGGTGATCGTTTTGACAATGTTGTCTTTACACAGAAAAACGCAAAAGGAAGCTTTTCTGTTTTTACTACATCGTTGTTGTACGAACAACTAAGTGGATACATTTAAAAACACTGGGTCTCATTCACTAAGTATGCGTACTCACAAATTTGTGCGTAAAATGTACTTGTAATGTATAATTTCGTAATAAAATGTATTCTAAATTTACGATAAATAGGAACAACTGAAACCACACGTACGCAAAAAGCACTTATTCTGTACAGCTTTATATTTCATCCTAACACGACTATAATTATATTGAAGTATGTTGCATTAATTGTATTATATAGTACATGTATAAAATTATATAATCAAATTATTAAATAATTCAATTTCATCTTAAATACATTCCATAGTTAAAAAGAAAATCTGCATTATGGCTTCAGCTAATAATGCAGATATATATGCGTATGTACAGCTGGCTAATGAGAGGTCTGTAATTTGGCTCTGTATAAAAGGTGTTTATTGTGAGAACTGGTTAGAATGGCACACTTGGCATTGCTCGTGGGTCGGGCGAGAGCGCGTCTGCGAACAGCGGTAAGTTTGACGAGATTGACGAAAGGCTGAAAGGAAAGCATGTGCGGAAAGCGGATTTTTTTTGGTGTGTTTTACGATGTTTAGTGACACGTCTTGTACGCATGGATGTTTATACCCTTATGTGCCTGCTATTTGCTGTTCACTTTCACAGTGTTGCAAAGATAAATGTTACTTTGCAAGAATGTAAATATAAAGATTGTACAGAGATGAAATAATCGTAATAATAATAATAAAAAATAAAATAATTGTGCGAGAAGAATAGCATGAGGACTTTGTCTTGTTTCTCTATCATCTCAGTGAGCTTCTATTACTATTATCCAAGTGCAGTAAGATTTGTTTTCTGATGTTTTAGTATGGACGAGAAAGCACTTGGACGGAGTGCGTTTTGAAAAGAAAATTTACCTGGATTAAAGGTACAATATGTAAGAATTTTGCATTAAAATATCCCAAAATCTCAAGGCCAGTGTTATATATTTTGTTAAGTTGATTACTTACAATATCCCAAATGTTTCCAACTATTTTTAAATCGTGAGAAAATTGCGATTTTAACCAAGGAAACGGGGCGTTAGAGCAGGGGTGAGCTGGGAGTCGCCGGTCAATTGCGTTATATCCGCGTTACCCTCGGTTTCCGCTCGTACTGCGTGGAGTCCTGGACAAATGCGGAAGTTGTAGTTGTAGCGTCTATCAAACAACAAACTTAGCTTGTTCGTGCAGTCGTTATGGAACACAATTATTCTTTACCGATTGCAGGTGGTTCTGTCGACAAAGCATGCTTAATTTTATATTTTCCAAATGTAGCATTCGGTAATAGTTATGTTTATGTAAGGAAAGTATTTTTGCTTTAGATTTGTGTTTAACGTTAATTTATTGACATTGTTTATCTGGTGTTTATGGCAATGTAAATAAATATAGCATGTGTTATACATAAAGATTAATCAGTGTGGGTACAACTACAATATACATGTGGGTACAATGTACAAATGATGTGGGTATGTTCGAATGTACTTTTACAACAATTGTTTAGAACACGTAAAACTGCGCAGTGTTATCACAACAATGAATTCGACAAATACAGTAACATCTATGATAACCAATATAGTAGGCCTATTAAACCGTACTTATCTTGCGGTTAATTAATTTTAATGAAATAAAAGTGTGATGAGGTTCAAGAGTCAGGAAGGAAGAAGACAGGGATCGGCGTGACTGGGACTTTATTAAAACAAAACAAACAAAAGTCGCACACAACGCGCATTCACCGTGGCAACCGCGACGGCACAAAACAGTTCAAAAATGAGAGCTCGGATCCACCGGTTTTCTTTCTCTGCGTCCAATTTTCTCTCCAGTCTCTCTCTCGTTCCAGCGCGGCTTATAAGCGGTCTCTCCACGCCGATCACTGCAATAAGACACAGGTGTTCGTCATTTGCACTTGACCTACTTGCGTCTCGCTCGTCTCGTTTCTCTCTCTCTCCCGTTACAGACCGTGCTGAACCACCCCCCTCGCCATAAAAAGCATGTCATTAAACGCAACATTAATGAAAATAGAACTTTACCTCATCCATGAACATGATTTTTCGATTCCCGTCTGACTGATTTACATCCACGGTGGAATTTAAAACGACAGTTCCCATCATTCCACGCTCCTTCATATCGTCATCAAGCTACGCCGTTGTTGTTTGGAATGTAGCGCCCTCTAGCGGCAAAAAAATCTTGCATATTGTACCTTTAATGCAGACATAGTTTTAGTGTGGTCCACATTTTTACTATTCTATGCATACAAAAAGTTTGCATTCTGTGCACAGTATACTGCAAAAATAATGGTAGTGCATGAGTAGAAAAATGCAGTGTATCCATATTTCTAAGTCTTTCTTCTCAATGGTCTCTTATTTTCAGTCGGGGGAGTAGGAGGTATCAAGCGGCATGCTGAGGACTCAAAGGAGATGCCATCTGAGAAGAAGAATCTGCCTGTGGTGGCCAAAAACCACAATCTCAAAACAAATACAGAGAACCGTCCTCCTCAAACCGAAATGCCAAAAAGTATCAGAGACAACCATCCTCCATCTCTTAACATCCAGAAAAGTGCTCCAGAGAAGCACGTTCTAGCTGATCCAGCTCGGCAGACTGGCACAGACTGGCAGAAATCTCCAGGGGCGAAATGTGTGCGGGCGCCCGTCGCACCACTCAGAGCGAGATCTCCACAACCACACAGAGCTGCTGAGAAGGTGTCAATTTGCCTATCCCTTGATTATTCAACATAAAAAAAATGACTGGTCTTCAGACCTAGTTATAAACAGATGAGTTTAGAATGATTCAGTCATGATTTGGGAAATTGATTTTTAGTTTGGAATGTTTTCATTCATCTGATCTTTTGTAGAAAACTGTTTTGGCGGAGAGCTCAAATAAAAGCGGCACATTGAACAGTGATTGTGCAGTATGTGGAAATCATGTGCATTTGGTCCAGAGGCACCTGGTAGATGGGAAACTTTACCACCGGAGCTGCTTTAAGTGAGTTTTCATTGGTGGTGCTTGGGAAGCATGGCTATTATTGCTCTAAATATTGATAAGTATGGCAATTTGGCATGTACTGTAACTTTTGTAAGTTATTTTATTGCAATGTACACTTCTAATTTAACACAATTGTAAAGTACTGTAACTTTATTATTATTATTATTATTATTATTATTGATTTCACTCTCTCTTAAACAGGTGTAGTGTATGCTATGGCACACTGAAATCTGGGGCATATAAACTGGGAGCGGACACTGGCTCACTGGTCTGCAGTATTCACCAACATGCCCAAAATGGCTTCAAGCCTATGGTTAAGCCTTTTAAGAGCAGTGGCTTTACACTCGCTGATTTGGTACCCAAATCTGACCGTGGAGATCAGCCATCTTCACAGCTCTACACCTCTGTGTTATCTACACCCGTCAAGGCTGTGCCCAGACCAGTGGAGCTCAGTCTCGCTCCGCAGTCATGGACGGCCTCTGCTCAGAGGACTCAGGCAGCCAGGCAGAAGTTCTTTCAGTCCTGTGGCCCAGCAGCAGAGCACCGGCCCACCGCAAGACCGCAGTCAGGCCCCTCAGAGTCCATCGCCAATCAGAACGCCAGTCTGAAGATGGAGGAGGAAGACCAAACCAGTGCACTGACAAACGGAAAACAACTCCTTGAAGGAAACCGAAATAACAACAATGCGCTTAATAATGACCCAGGAGCACACCGGCAGTGAGTTACTAACTAATGATTGCTGTCATGGTTTAAAGTATTATTGATCAGTGATCAACAATTTCTCAGGTGAAAAATGATCTATTTGGTTTTTCACACCAGAAATGTACCCCTACATCATTTTTAAAGTATGGGTTGTTTGTCACTGTTCATAAATGCTGGGTATTTTGGTTTCAGGATTTCTCAAAACCTTTGTTAATGTTCTTATTTGGCAAGTACAACACTGCAGTTCATGCATCTGCATGTTTTTTTTTTTTTTTTTTTCAAAAGAGGTTCTAGACACCTTTAAAAATTAAAAAAAAAGTGTAAAACATTGCTTAACTTAAGATTTTACCTGACCTTAAAGACAAACTATAAAAAGCTTTAATGAATGCTTGGTGAGAAATTGGATCATATGTTTTAAGTAGGCAAATAATTGCCATTCAGTTCACCGCCATTCAAATGTTTGGGGTCTGTAAAAATTTTCTTTTCTTTTTGGAAAGTGTCTTTTATGCTCGCCAACGCTGTTTATTTGATCAAAAATAGTTAATATTGTAATATTGTTAAATCACACAATTTAAAGTAACTTTTCTATTTTAATATTTAAGATATTTATTCCTGTGGCCAAGCTGAATTTTCAGCATCATTACTCTCCTTCAGAAACCATTCTAATATGATGATTTGCTGCTCAAGAAACATTTATCATCAATGTGTTGTGCTGCTTAATGTTTTTGTGGAAACTCTGGTAAGTTTAATAACTTGCCACATATGTTTTTTTTTTTTTTGGTAATGATCAAAACTCAAAAGTGGCAGAATATATATGTATATGTATATGTGTATGTATATATAAAACATACTGAACCCAAACTTTTGAATGGTAGTGTCAGTATATCTGGTTCATATATTGTACATATGATCATGGTGTGAATGCTGTATGTCTCTCACAGGATACAAATCAGATGCTCTTCTGCTGAGGACTCCAGCTGGAGGCAGGAGTTACATGGACGAGATGCAACAGGAAGGAGCTTGTATCAGGCCACTCCATCCAGCCCTGCTATCAGCAGTAACCGCACGAACAGCAAAGAATCCTCCTACCTCAGTGCCATCAGCAAGGAGCGCAGCAGACCTCCATCCCTGCTGCTTTCTACTGCCAAAGGTGGTGTTCGCTCACAGATGACCTTTGCTTATATGGATTGTGGTCTTTTTTTAAAAATGGTTTCTAAAGGTCACATGGGAAATATTTCCATAAACATACGTAATAAGTATGAGATGAGAACATAGGCAGGAAAGCGGTTAAATTAAGCCATGGGCTAGCATCCATTGTTTTTTTTGTTTTGTTTTTTCCTCCATGTAGTCAGAAAGATTGAATCTTAAGACTGATTTCTGCCCTGCAGTATTTTAATCCTTTCTGTTTGACGGCACGGCTTCAAATGGCATAATTTGATATTGTGTGACTCATGCTTTTTGTTTGCCATAATTTTTCCCTCTGCTTCAGCCAAAGATGTTCAGAGCTGCGACGCCCCAACTGACTGGAGATCAAAGCCAAAGGCAGCTCCAAATGGACCAAGACTAAAGTAAGTTCGACCAGCCTAGTTCTCCCTAATGCTTTCTAATCCACACGAGGGGAAGCAGGCAAAGTCACTCGGGTGTGAGCTGCAATGACACTTCAGAGCTGGAGTACTGACAGTGGGGCCTTTCATGTATCCATTCTCTAGCCGGCGGATGCCTCCTGCCTCCCCCATAGTGTTTGACTGCCTCCGCGTGCATCCGCTCGCTCTATCCCCAATCCTCAGCAGTCCCAAGGAGTGCTGCGCCTAAACCAGCCCCCTCTGAAACACTAGACTCTTACTTTGAGTTCCTCTGATCATTCTTTTAATTTTGTTTGCGTCTACTGTATCTAAGGTGAGCGTCGGCTTATGCTGGTTTGAAATGATGATTTTGAGTCTTAGTCCTGTTGTAGTGAAGTTACTTTGCTTTTTGTAGATCTCATGGTAATGCCAATGATGTCCTGCTGACTTGTGGAAAAAACGAAAGTGAACATTGTTTGAAGGTCCAAGAAGATACTTCAAGAGCTCCAACCTCCTCTGTACCAAACAACTCTCATTGCTCCAACAATGTTGTCCTGAAAACTGAAAGGGAACAGCAGCAAGGGACCTGGGGTAAGCCAGTCACATCAACCTTAAACCGCAAACCTCAAATACTAGATGTACCTTGAACACTGCCTGAAGTTTACCACTTTATTTCCCTCTCAGTTCAAAATGGAGCATGTACACCAGCAGGTTCTTCTGCCCCTATCCAGCCATTCAGTCCTGTTGTCTCATGTTTGGGAGAGACTTGTCATGGGCAGGGTAAGTCCAGGCCACATCAGCTGCAGCATGGTAAGATTTGCGTTTATGATGATCATACTTTTCTTCTGACCACAGGTTTGAAACCCGACTGTTCCTTGTCCTCATGTGTCTTGCCCTCTCAGTCCTGTCACAAACCTTCATCTCCAAAACAAACTCGCTGCAGGTCGGCGATGTCCAGTAAGCATTTTCTAAACTTATGGTAACAATTATTTTTTATTATTAAACCTTAACAGAATGGTTCACATGATGCAATTCGTTGCTTTTTATCTTATTGTAGTTAGTGAATCACCATCTATACCACTTGTATAGAAAACAGAAGCATGGTCTAAGCTCTGTTTGTTGAATTTAAAAAATGTTTTTTTTGTTGTTGTTTTTTTGTTTGTTTGACTATTTGCAGTAATTTATGCATATTTCGTGTCCGTGTTTTGCGGCGCCCCTAAAAGAGACATGGTGATGGAAAAAAGTTTTGAAATATATTTTTTTCCACCACCATGTCTCTGGGCTCTGTAATGTTTAGCCTTCAGCTTTTCATACCCCCAAAAAAGTTTTGTCTTTTTAAAATAATTTTAGGTTACGACAATGGAAATATTTCATCCAAAAATGGCTTGCTGCTTGAAACGAGGTCGCCTACTGTAAGTTTGTGCAAATGTTGTATACTGTCCTTTGCCAAATGATCAAATATCTCATCACCATGGTTTAATTATATTATGTGTCTTTTCAGATAAAGCCTTGCTACATCTCACCAGATCAGATCTCAAAAGAGCTACAGGACATTGAGAACAATCTGAATGATTTGGAGAATGAAGGTGTGGAGCTGGAGATGAGACTTCGCATTTATGAAGAAGGTATAAGATTAGATTAGTAGTTCATGCAATGGTTGTGTTCCTCATTTCTCTAAGTTGAAGTAAGATTTGAAGGTCCCGTTCAAGGTTGTTTAGGAAAAAATAAGCTGTTTGGGAGATCAGATGTTCCTTTTGGTGCTATTCCAGATTGTGTTTCACACGGCATGTTGCAGCACCTTGTGTGTGTGGGTGGTTCATTGAGTTCTGTGAGACGCGCACTCATTCCAAACCTGTTAGCTGAGCCCGTCCACCTGGGAGTCAGAATTGCGATGTAGCCTTTAGGGGAAGGCTGTGGCCAATAAAAGGCTCTCGATTCCAGCAGCCAGGGCCAAATGAGGCGAGGCGCAGAGGAAGCTCCCTCTCCTCCTGTGGGATGCTGGGATGAAAATGGAGAAGAGGCGGTGGGCTCCAGTGAGAGGCTGCTAGCTGTGTGGGGCAAGGGCACTTGATTGGCTCTTTTCAAGGTCACCATGGCACAGTAATATCATCTCCAGTCACCTGTCCTGCTGCTAGCGGCCGGTGGGATTTCATAGAACCTGACTGCCTCTCGCTCCCACCAAGGCCAAAACCACCACTTGATGAAATTAAGTTTGTGTGTGTGCGTGTATGATTGTACTTGTATGTTTTTTGTACCACCTCAAGGCAATGTCAATGGAAAACATGCTTTTTAGACCGTATTACAGTGCTCTATTAGGAGACAAATAGAATTCAATCATAGCTCAAATAGAACTTGAAAGTGAGAATTTGGAGATGCCCATCTCCAGAGTACTTTAAATTGTGGCCTCAGGTGGGGTGTCACTTATGTGGTTGGATGTGAGCAGTGCATTTAGGACCCTGGTGTCCTTGGTAACTTTGGACTGTTTTACAGAGGGTCATGGGGACCTTCTGATGGATCCCTTGATGGTGGACTGGTTTAACCTGATTCGGAAAAAACAAAGCTACATCCGCAGGGAGTCAGAGTTGATGTACATGTAAGTGATCCCTTATACTGTATTCACCAATTGTCTAGCTGTCTTAATTTTGGATGAAAACATTTCCAAAATTCTTAATATTGACTAATAAACAATAAGGGAGAAAAGCGACTAGTGTGTCTGCTTGCTGTCAAATTTGGTCCTTACAGTTCTCAATCTCTTTCAGAGCAAGAACACAGGATCTGGAGGAGCAGCAGCCGGGAGTAGAAGGAGAGCTCAGGAGGTTAATTAATAAACCAGGTAAAAATGAAGCCGGGTTAACTACTGTAAATATTACTCGTCAACTTTTTTTGCCATTAGCAATGGACAGGTGATATAGGGGGAGTGAACAATGTCAATGAAATGGTTTATTTGTGTTAAGAACCTTCCAGTGATCATGCTGGATTAATGTCAAACTGGAAATGTTTCATTTTGCACTGTAAAAAAAGTTGAGTAAATTAAAAAATAAAGCAATTAGCTGCTAGTGGTGCAACGGATCATCATTGATCCGTGATCCGTTCGGATCAATATCTTCGGTTCGGCACACACGTGATCCGCGGATTGATTTATGGGGGGGAAAAAAGCACTCAACATTTGCTTATATTTGTTGTTCATTTAAACCGTTATGAACCGCAGCGAGCGTGACACCTCATTCGCGCCGCAAGACCTCCAGACGCGCGTAAACGCGTATTTACATTGACTTAACATTGAAATCACTCGCGCCAGACGCTCTATTCGCGTTTGGTGTGTGAATGCAGCACGAGGGTGAGGGCGGGCGAGAGAGAGAAAGAGTGCCTGCGAGTGAGTGAGCGAGAGTGAGGTCTGCGGTCTTGGCCATTAGTTGATTTACTTGTTTTTGTGTAGGTAATACGTTGTCAAATATGTTTAAACTTAAATAAACTACCTATACAAGTAGTTATGTCTCTTTGTATTAATGTGTCCTGTTATTGACATAATGCGCGTCATTGACAAAATGCGCAACCAGATGTTCGAATAGTTCGAATATATGTGTTTTTTTAGAGGGAATATTCGAACGTCATTTTTGAGCAATTTTGACAGCCCTATATGACAGTGGAAACACATCAAGCATTGGTCCATGTTTAAAGGAAGGAGATATGCCTTTTTATGTTGCACTTTAAGTTGTTTTTCATTAATTATGTTAAAAAGAAGATATTATGCCTTGTGCACTTTAAGTTGATTTTATATATTTTAATTTAATAATTTAAAAGTGTTAATAAACAAACAAAAAAAAGTTTTTTTTTGCTGATCCGAAAAATGATCCGATCCGTGACTCTGATCCGAGAAACGATCCGAACCGTGAGTTTTTTTTGATCCGTTGCACCCCTACTAGCTGCAAAGCATTTGAGTTTTCTCAACTTCAATAGTTGTAGTTGTGCCAACCGATTTTTTTTTTTTTTTAAAGTTCTTCCAAATTAATATTAAGGTAAATCAACTCTCCTCTGCAATGTAGAAATATCTTGGTTTAACTTTGTTACCTGGTTGCCTTAATTTTGAGTTCATTGAAATAAAAAATTTGAGTTACTACAATGGAGATTGGTTTAAACAACAGAAACTTGATTTAACAAATGGAAAAAAAATTGTGATAATTCATGAAAATAATTTCTTAGTGAATATTAAGACCTTAAAGGTGCCTTGTGTAATGTCCGCCAAAAAATCAATTCATACTCCACATTCCATACCAGATGGGGGCAGTATACCTCCAGAAAGTGAGTTGGTCTACTCTAGAGTAACAACCGAGAAACGGCATAGTCTCTATGCTCCGCCCCTACCTTCACAACGACCCTAGAGCCATAGCCGAAGCCGAGCCAACTCCTAAGAGAGGACGTTTTGACTCCAGAGGAACGTTGGTTGATGTCAAGTGATTTTAAAATATGACATCTTCAAGCTACTCCCCTTCACCTTTAACAGTGAATTTGTTCATATTACATTTTTATTTTTAGTTTGAATTACATTAATTTGACAGACAGCATTCGCTGATGTTGACCAAGCTAGCGCCAAGCCGCCAACGTAACCAGAGCTGCCAACTCTCACGCATTCACCGTGAGACACACGCAATTGACACTTTTCACACACTCTCACGCAACACATCAATTTTCTCACGCACAGAAAAATCGCGAAGCAAAGAGGACACAGAGACCGACAGACTAGACAGAGCAGGTTACTTTATGATATAAAAAAATCTCAACTCTCAGATTCTGTCAATTTTATTACGCAATTCAAACAATAAACACCGTTTTGGCGTTTGTAAATGTTACACGACAGATCCCTAGCGCACGTGAACCGATCATCTCTACTAGCTAATAGTAAAAAAACACGAACACTGTTGAAAGATACAGTAGTAGGCTACAACTTACCAAAATGTATTCCTCATACATAATATCGACCAATCAGTGTTTTTTATCAGCGTGAAGAGGTCAATAACATAGCTGGAGAACAATTATGTCAGATTTACCTCAGGAAAGCCATTTAATAAACATAATATAGGTCACGTAGTTGGCAAGAAAAAAAGAGCTATAGAGAGTATTGTGCTATATATGTGTACTATATTACAATGCTACATATTTATTATATTTTTACTTATATCATGGGCTTCAGCCATTCTTCCGCTCTCTTCCCTGAACTGAAATGTAGTAGTGGGCTGTACTTTCCACACGATTGACATCAGGTTCAAGTACGCCCACAAGCCGTGCGAGTTATTCGTGTATTGCAGTTTGGCTGGTGGTTATGTTGCCCGCATACCGCCTCCCATGGCCGAAACTGGTATTATGACACCTGTCGGGCCGTGGCTAGTAATGCTAAAGCTAATTTAGGTTGATATCTCTGCAGCACTATAACTTGTCATTTTTTTTATGACATCATCGCCCTTATTTCTTCTCATTCTTTTGATGCGTGTAGCTCATTTTTTGGATATTTTTACCTCAATTCTTACACATGTCACCTTTAAGTACTGTGAACTTATTTCATTGGAATCCACTTAAAATAATATTTCTTAATATAAAACTATATGGAAAATTGAAATTGTATGACCCTCGTCTCAATCAGTGCAAAGGGACTTGCATTGCACTCAAGGAATACATTATTTACAAATTAATGTCTTACAATATGGCAAAATAAATAATGTTTATTTATTAAAGGGTTAACCGTATGCTCTGCTCTAAACTTTCATAAATTACAATGAGCTTTTTAATTTTGCTCTGAGTGGCATGCATGTCTTCACTCTTTGGTTGCTATGTTAAGTCTGCATTTAGAAATGAGCACAAATTATAAATAAATCTTATTCATAGATCTCTTGTGACACATGGAGCCAGTTCTCAGACCTGTCTGTTGCTTCAAATAATTCATTGGGATTTTAACAGGATTTGAAAAGTGATACAAAGTGAAATCAACATGTCAACTATTCTATAAAAAAGGACAAATGTAATAGCAGTTTAGTTTAGTATGCTTGGTCTCATTTTGCATGTTTTACAAAAGCCATAATGTGCGTAATGTGCATAAAGCCATAAAAAAAAAAAAGGCTTATAAATCATACTAAAATGTTTTTTGAAAATCTAAAATGCTGAGTTTTCTGTGATGGGTAGGGTTAGTAAGGGGATATAATATGGTACTACGTACAGCATAAAAATCATTGAAAGGTCCCCATAAAACTTGGAAACCCAATGTGTTCGTGTGTCCGGCTGTTAGAACATCTCAAGACTCTGGATGAGAAGAGGAGGGAAACAGAGCTGTTGAACAGACTGATGAAGATCGTGAATGACAGGAACGCCATTGTTGAGGGGCTGGAGGAGGACAGGTTACGGTAAGTCCTGAAGAAACCACACTACTAATGAAATGCTATACTTTCTGAGTGCAACTGCAAGTGAAGATTAACCACATTTAAAAGTTGCACATTTGTAAATGTAATTCTGCCAAGTAAATGTAATGTCACATTTCAAGGGAGGAGGAGGAAGATCAACAGTTGAACGAAATGATGCAAAGACTAGGTGAGAACTTTTGCTCTCTTTATTTTGATCTTGTCAAGTCTACTCTGAGCTTGAATCGGCGGATAACATTTCGATGAAAACGTTCTTTGTTTCTGTCCGGGTGCAGGTCCTCAGAAGTTTAAAAACAAACACAAGTCGTCCTTCTCAAAGCTGTTTAGACGGAGAAGTAAAAAAGCCTCAATGGGAGAGTGAACTTCAGATCTACTGGAGCGCAGTGATCCAGATCTTGTCCAGTGATCCAAGTCCAGATTTCACCTAAGAAGGTTTGGGACTAAGAATCACAGGCTCAGTGAGGTAGTTTGAGTTCTTGGAGCAAAATGTTTCTTTAATAGCCTAACACTTTTTTTTTTCTTTTTTTTAATTATTACTCTGATCATGTTCTGATAGTTTTCACTTATTTGATTTAGCTAATACTAGTTCTAATTATTTGTTTTAAGTGTTAAACATGTTTGATCCTGCAGTATTTGCTAATTTTTGCCTTCTCTTTAAATGTGTGGGCTAGTTTGAATTATTGTTAAAAATGTACGCTGCTTTTCCTGTTTTCTTCTTTTTTTTTTTTTTTTTCTTCCACCCCCACTTGTTCAGACATAAATGGTAACTTATATTAGCAGATAAACAGATGTCCAAGATTGGCTGAAGCATGCTTCTTGACTGTGATCCAAGAATCTGTGGAGCATCTTAATTTAACCCTAACCTCCAAAAAAAAAGAAAAAAGTTGAACTGTGCTGCCTGCTAAATCTAGTGTCTTCAAGATGCAGTGCGTGCAGTGACCTGAAGGGGGCACTATGAGCTTGCATGCATTTCTATCAGAGTTTTCCAGTTATTTTATATTCCTGAGAATGCTAAATCAAGCTGGAGATTAGACAGCAGAGGAACTTGTGTGCTGTAGAGGCGCGGATTATTGGTCGATTAAACCTAGCTCAATTAAAACTGTTCCTCATTTAACTTATCTAAGAAATATAGTCTTTCCACAGATGTCTTTTACATGGTGTTTAAATAGAAGTATTTGACCAAACTGTTTTGAAAAAACCCACTGTTGGAATGTTTTAAGAAGTTTTTAAAGTTCTTTTGAGAGATGCTTACAAATGGATATGCTTATTTATTGTATATTTGACTTTTAAAATGAGTAATCCAATAAATCTTAATGAAGTTTCTTAGTGTATTGTACCAGCAACTGTTTTCATGCTCACAATCTCTGAATTTCAGATGTCCGCAAGTGAATTTGCGAGGCCCAAAAACGTTAAACGGAAAACCCCATCCATGCAGAAATGGTCAGAAGTGCACAATAACCAAAATGCCCAGTTTATCCCACGCTTCCAGGCGGTTCCCTTCTCCGAAAATTAAAATGACACCGCGCTCGCTGCAGCAACCATAATTGTTGTTCCTATCATTGCTCGTGCTGTAAAACGGCCGTTTATACAGCCATCATTTAATATGGGTTTTAGTAAAATGCATTAAGATAATTTACTCACATTTAATATCATGCCACTGCTTACAGGCCATCCATCCCCAATTTAAGATGCATGAAATTGTGATCATGAACTTGGAACACCATCTCTCTCTAGCTGAGAGGAGCCGAGGAGGATATTGGTGCAGAACGCCACGCGTGATGCGGGTGACAGTCGAGACTGAATACGTGTGATATTAGAGTTAATTAAAGCTTTGCGCCCCATCTCCTGCAAATGCTCGCACTCCTGCAATTAAGAATCAAAGGCGAGGGCTTAGTGTCAGGGGGGTGTCTAATACATGGTTTTAACAGGAATGGGACCTGATTTGCCAAGCTCCTAGCGACAAGCATTAACAACAGCCTCAAATTAGGCGGACATTAATATTCATAAGTAAAACAATTCGTCCTGTGAATGGCTGATGAAATGAAATTCTCCGAGGTGAATGCTCGCGTCCACGCCGCCCGTGTCCATCAAAAGATGCCATTACTGATCAAGTGCTTAATGTATATGAGCCGCCTGATGAAATTGAAGGGATAAAGGATGCCGGGGGTTTGGCTTGTTTGTCACCAGCCTGGTATTTCAAAAACCGGTCCGCCAGCTCAAATGCACCATCGCTAACCTCAAGCATACGCGCACGCGTCTCTCTTTCGGTACATAACTGAATGACATTTACATATTTGCTTGATCAAGGCCAGCTAAACTGAGGTCACTAACACAAAATGGATTTGAAAATGGAGTGTACTTAAGCGTTTTTTTGTGTGTTTTCGCTGGAAAGTGCGCTAATGCGATGCACATGTCACATGGGCTGCGGCGCAAGCTTTCAGTGTAATGCGACGTGGTTTAATTGTTTAATTAAAAGCATACATTACACTTATCTGACGTACAGTTTATTCTAAAGGTCAAACTCTGCTTGTCCAGCGGTGGCCACTGAGCTGTTTGTTCTCTTCCTGTAGGTGTGTGTGTGTGCGTGCGTTTTGCAGATATGGTGGTAGCGCTTCTGCCACTAGTCTGTAATTATGATCCTCAAGGTAATTTTATCAGCCTCATTAGCTCTGATGAGTAAACGAGAAGCGTGCTTCTAATTTATTAGCCATCCAGACTGGAGCCCTGGCTCTCATCAGACGGATCATAATGTTTGTATAGGGGAGCTGATATATTCAGTGTATCATCCGGCTGCAGAAAGATTCGGATTTAGTAACTGTATTCTAAACTCTGAATCAAACTAAGCTATATCCGTGCAGGTCCAGAGCAGTGGTTCTCAATGTTTTTCACTCCAAGGCCCCCCCCCATTGGCAAAGACAATATTGGGAGGCCCCTCAAGATATTTCAGGTACTTCTACTATATTGGGAATTTATTTAATTATTTGTTGTTTTTGTTTGTTTGGCAATATATTTAAATTCTAAATTCCATAAATCCAAAAGTTTTAACTTAATGTTCTTTAGGGTTTACACTTTACTGCCAATGATTTTCCTAGTCATTTGCGATTTTACGGTTTTATTTTTAACTCCAAATTAAAAAATTCTTCCCAGTTTAAATTATTTTTTAACTTGACATAACTAGAAAAGTGGTTAACACTTAAAGGGTTAGTTAAAGGGATACTCCACCGTTTTTTCATATTAAACTGTTATTCCCTTTACTAAGATGAGTTGATGCATACCTCTCTCATCTCAGTGCGTGCACTTAATCGCTCTAGCGCGCGGCGACACTTTGAAAGCACTTAGCTTACCCCAGTATATTCAATGGTATCTAGCAGCAATGAATTTAGAAGTTACCAAACACATCAATGTTTTCCCTATTTAAAAACAGTTACGCGAGTAGTTATACGACCAAGTATGGTGACACAAAATAAAACGTGGCGCTTTTCTAAGCGGGTTAAAAAGGATAACTATAATGTATGTCGGAATAGCACTTTTGGAAGTACTTCGACTCGGCGCAGTAAAAAGTCACGCCTGATCCTCTTCCTAGTGGGTTCCTAGTGGTCATAGTTTAATATGAAAAAACGGTGGAGTATCCCTTTAACACAAAAATGAAAATTCTGTCATTAATTACTCGCCCTCGTCGTGCCTTTCGTTCGTCTTCGGAACACAAATGAAGATATTTTTTTATGAAATCTGAGAGCTTTCTGTCCCTCTATTGGCAGCTAAACAACTACCACTTTGATGCTTCAAAAACTTCATAAAGAGATCGTAAAACTAATCCATATCAGAATTCATCAAATATCTTAATTTGTGTTCTGAAGATGAACAAAAGTCTTACGGGTTTGGAACGACATGAGGGTGAAATTAATATTCTGTATATGTTTAATAATATTGAAGGAACCTGAACTAAAATTGAACAGTTGTATTTTCGTTAACTAACGTGCAAAGATTAATACTGTATCACATTTATTGCTCATTGTTAATGTTAGTTAATGCATTAACTAATGTGAACTAATTGGACCATATTATAAAGTGTTCACGAAAAATGTATATTCATTAATTCAAAAAAAAAAAAAAAACTTCCATGACTTTTCCAGGTCTAGAAATCACTATACCATGAAGCCGGTTAAGGTGAATACCCAGGATTGTTTAAGCTTAGTTTGTGTCAACCCTGGGTTTTAGGCACCATGAAAGTGGCTTTTAGCGCCGTAGTAACTTAACTTGCAGGTTGTCTGGCTTTTTGCGATTTATAATTATTTGATGATTTATATAATTATTATACCCCTAATCCATTACACAAGAGCAATTTTAGTTTAACAATTATTAAACATTTAGTTAAAATATGCATAAATGTACACAAATAATATGTAATGTGTATATATTAAAAAAAATACACACACACTCCACAACTTTCACTTGTACTGTCTCATATAGAAAGATATTTTCTTGCTGTATGAATGCATTTATGTACTTCATATTCTTCAGTCTCTTAAAGAAATGAATCTTGCTGAATCTCTCGTGAGAAGTGAATTGCAGTTTTGCTAAGTTTCAAGGAAAGCGATTGGCTGTTCGCAACTGATGTCACGCTTTCATGTGCCAGGATCACATGATCACATGAGTCAGGATCAAAGCCTGAGTTGACAGAGTCAGCTCAAGGTACCAACAAAGGCTGATTTGAATTGGTTTGGTTTTGTCAACGTGAAACTAATCCTGTAACCCTGAGTTTGTTCAACTACTGTCATAGTATAGGCCCCAGGTTTTCCAAGACCATGAGAATCCTGGTTCTTAAATACAAATGACAGTTAAGTGAATGAATTAAAATCAGCTAAAAGATGCAATCTTTATATATATATATATATATATATATATATATATATATATATATATATAAAAAAATTTAAATAATTGCAAATCTTGTAGGGTGCTGAGGCCCCCCTAGTTGGTCCCAACCCCCTGGTTGAGGACCACTGTTGTAGAGCTAAAAACTAAAACAGATTTATCCACTGTTGTGCCACAACATATACAATATGTAAAAAGCTGATCACACTGTAAACTTCAATTACCCACCCCAAAATTATTTTTGCTGGGAAAATTTCATTTAGTTTCTGTGTCATTTGGTGTGTTTAAGGAGAGGAGGTAATGTGCTCACAATTTCACTGTGCGAACATTTGCATTGAGGGGAAAATATGCACTCTGGCTCCTGGGAATGAGATGGAAAGTGCATGACTGGGAGACTTGACAAGTGCAGCTTTTCATCCATCTCAAATGAATAATTTTCCCTTCCCTTAAACATCCCTAATCCAAGCATGTTATCAGCGCCAATGCAGGATTCTGCCCGACTCTGCTCAGCGGCAAGGCAACTTTTCCCTCTTTACACGTTCGCAAGAGCTCCTGCTCCTTACACTGGCACAGAGACTCGTCGCTTTATCCTTTCGGCTGGTTTTGTGGATCAGTGGAACGGGCCCCACAACAGAAGTGATACATATGGAAACTCTTCACAAATGCCAAAGTCTCTTTTCACCCACAATCTGAGCTGGCTCACTAGATGTCCAGCATTGGCACACAACTCCTGACAGAGATATCACAGCACTGCGCTGAACAGAAAAACTGTCACTGCATCTCGTATCGCATGTTCTGCGAATGCAAGTAAATGTTCAGCGTCTCAGTTTTGAGAGTTTCAAATGAATATTTTTAGCTTTCCAGTAAGCAGCTGGAATCCGTTGAAATGTATTAAGTTGAAATTCTCAGCATGGGAGCTCTTTCTTGTGACACTTTCCGGTGAATAAATGCTTTGATGCTGTACAATTGAATTGCTGTTGAGATCTCATGGCAAGATCTGTGATGGGTAATGAGACCGTCAACTGTTTTAATAACTACAGTGCTCACTGCATGTTAACCTCATTTCCAGGTAACTTTCGGATGCCACAACAGCTCGTCTTATAACGCTAGAGGAAGCTTCTAATTTGTCATTTAGTGACATTTTAAGCCTTTTAACTGAACCCAGTCAGGGATTTACAGTTCCCTCCCAAGAAAAAATAATTTTGTCCTCTTCGTGGCAAAATGAAGGGAGAGATTAATGGTGAACATGCTGTGTTAGAAGAGAATTTATGCACGCTTCAATGCTTTAGGTGTACGATTTTGGTAGGCACATACTAAAAGTCTGGAGGTGTGTAGCTGTACAGAGGAAACATTGCATTAGGGGCGTTTCCTCCGAGGAGGCAGTGCCTCAAATTTGATGAGAAAATAATCCATATTATAAAAATAAAACAATGCATATATTACAAAATTTGACATTAAAAATTATATAAATCACTCGTTTTTCCAAAGTAACACTGTCCAACAGCGACACTAGCAGGTAAAGTTACAGCGGGACGGTGCACCTCTCTTGCCTCCCCTGAGCCCATTGAGTTTTAACGGACTCCCTAATGTGGTGGGTTTGGTGGGGCGTAATTGAGAATAAATGGGGGAAAGTGAGAGGCAATGCTGCTATCATGCTAAAACCTGCCTCTTGTCAGTCTGAATAAACAATGATAGCATTAATGGGAACACTAATTAAAAAGCAAGTTTTTTTGTTTGTTTGTTTATTTAACCAGGAAAATGAGACCACATTATATGGTTAAAAAAACTGGGGACTTTGCCTCCATTTCATAACACCCCTGCACGCCAATGCATTGCGTTATGCTACTTTTTTTACCTGCACCTATTTTTTTCAGTCCTTTTTCAAAAATGGACCAGTGGTTTCCAACCCTATTGTTGTGCGTACACCAGGACCAGGGGTGGGAACTGCTGAAATGGACCATTTGGGAGCAGATGTCACAGTTGCATGCGCATTGTGGTGGCTGATAAACAGTGGTAACAAGTGGAGGAAAACGGACAAGATCGACAGAAGAAGAGGGAAAAGATGTCTTTGGATGTCAGAATTGGAATGCAAAAAAGATGGGTGAAGGCACATTTCAAAGTGAAAAACATGTTTTCGAATCATTAAGTGGACTGTACTGATGAAATCTGTGACTATTACTCTACCATTAAAGCATGAGTTTGAGATCTTCACATAATATGCAGTTCATAGGGGACATAATGTATTAGCCCTACAGTTACAGCATGAAATATTTAACACTTTTATCTCACAATTTTGACTTTTTTTTCTCACAATCGCGCGTTTATATCTCTCAATTTGGACTTCTGAGGGGAAAAAAATTAATTGTGAGATATAAGCTCACATGACTTATTATTGTTAATATTCTTTTATTCCATGGCTTCTATATACTGCTACTGCAGAACTGTCATTTTCAGACACCAGGTAGGCTCCGCCCACAAAATACCATATGGTCTTTATTCCTCAAACTTAAATGGTATACTGTATGCGTTTTTCTTGTTTTCCATAAGATAAACACATGAACTGTTTTGTCAATGCCAGGGATCACACACAAGCTGTATACATTTAATTAATTGATATATTAAAAAATGTTGATAGCATACCTTAATCACAAATCCTTTATGTATTCTAGGGTTAACACACTTCTGGTGCTTATAATGACAGACATACAAGCAGCCCTGATATGCTAAGGAGAGCTCATTGAGTGTTTTACACTGTGTGTGTGTGTGTGGCCGTGCTTATGTCTGTTTGATGGCCGCTGTGCAGTGGAGACTGTGCTGTCTTTTCTCTCTGTTGGCTGGCTTCTTTTGATGCTCTACCTCTCTTATCTTGAGCCTGGCAAGGTTAATGAAGTGCTAGAACTCTTGGAGGAAGTAAAAATGAACTGACTAGCAGAGACCAGAGGAAGCTTGGAGATGAAACGCACATCTTGGAGCGGCTCTAAGTGGCAATTTTGGTGAATTACTGAGACAATGAGAGGAGGAACGTCATCTTCTTAGACACAACGACACTGGGTATCAGGAATGGTCGATTGGATCTCTTTAAACCCGGCTCATGTGGAATTACATTAGCATTTTAGCCTTGCTTGTAATATGATCTGTCACACCTCTCCGCCAGCCAGTGGTGGCGGGGCCGAGTGCTGTTTTTCTGGCATTGACAACCCACTCCTTCATTTTCTGGATTTTAGGCGAAGTACGTTGGCTAATTGATTGTGTGGGCTGAAATATTCAGCAATAAACATAATGGGAATCTTTTGTTAAATTTGTTTTCACTGATCAACTTTAAAGACTGAAATTTTTTTTTTTTTTTTTTGCACTTAACGGTATGGCTGATACCTTTGGCTTATATTAACATTTAATGGGGTGGATGACGTGTTATCAGTCTTGTTAACTCAAACTATTCATCTTTTTTTTAGTTTGAGATTAAAATAAACATCCGATGAAAAATTTAGAAATGTTTTGGCATCTAACTGAAATAAGTTAAACATCTACTAAAACTGAAATATAAGTTAAAGCTAAATTAAAATTAGTAATACAAATTAATAAAATTGACAAAAAGCACATAACAAAATTGCAAAAATTAAAACTGAAAATACTGTGTATATGTGTTATGTGTTTATTATATATATATATAATATATATATATATAATATATATATATATATATATATAATTTAAAATGTGTAAGCATATATGAGAGATAATATATATATATATTACACTTTTTTGGCTACTGATATGATTGATATTTCCTGTAAATTTTTTATTTAAGGGTAAAACTCTTTTTAAAGATGTATATATTATGTGCCTTTTGAACTATGAAGCATTTGGGGATTTTTAGGCTACTGTGTCTTATTCGCTGTGCATGTTTATGACTTTGCCTCCACGTGTTCCTCAAAGTCAATTCAGGAAAATGGTCATTTATTGTATGACTTCCAGCCTGGCTCTTGGGTACTGCTTAAGTAAAACAGAAATGGCTCATAATATGAGATTAATAGAAGGAAACATTGTGCTAATACTTCGTTGCCCATAGCTCCCCCTCCCCGTCCTTTCCATTTCCAATATTCTAATGTCCCTTCGCATCTATATGCACTAATAGGTAAACATGAATCTGGAAGGTCTACATTCCAATGAATTAGCATATAAATGACTTCGTCTTATACAAATAGAGCTCTTTTGCCCATAAGTCCCAGTGCTAAGCAAAAGATTGTGTATGTAAAATATGTCAGGGGAAAATGTAAATTAATCTGTCCCACTCATCGTTCAGTCTAATGAGAAAATGGTTTTACCTTTAACCCGACTTTTCTATTTCCAATAGCTCGCTGACATCACTTTCACCGATACGCTCCATAATTGTTTCAAGCAAACGTGCAGCAGCTGTCAATAACAAGCAGGTCTTTTTGGTACAAAGCTCAAATGCGAGAAACAAACAAAAGGTTTAGCATCACGTTTCTATTTCATACTTTCGGAGCCAATAAGTCTGTCACAGTCATGCCATTCTTCTGCCTATAAATATATGGATGGTAATAGTCTCAGACACAATAACATTCATACCACGCTGCCCGTCTCATTTAGCTTTTCATACTCACGGTTGTAATTAAGCCCGCACTTTTTACATGAATTCAAGCTATTTGTTACATAGCTAGAGCTAATATGTTAGAAGAGGCTTATCGAATTGGGTCAGCTAATTAAGCAATTAGCTTATTTCAGCTCAGTACTGACACTTTGCTAATCTAGGCCATTGTGCTCAGTGATATGCCAACACTGAGGCAGTGTTAGTCTCTACCACAGCAGGGCTCTCTCAACCCTCTCGCTGGGAAGGGCTTTTCAAAGCCTTCCCTCCGCCATCAGCTCGCACTTTGAATGACTACACACATCCTTCCACGTTAATACTCCCATTTCTCATGCAAATCCCTGGAATTGAATAGGTTGTTTATTGTGCAGTTAATATATTGAGACATTCATGCCGTGTTGTTGGAGTGTTTGCCTTCTACATTTTTAGCTGTGTTAACACACGTGGAATCCCAGACAGATTACAGTGCGATAGTGTTAAAGCCCTGATGAACGTCTGCTTTCGCGTGAGGTTCGAGGCGACCGCAGGCTTCGTTGCGTGCTTCTAAAGTGTCGAGCTTTTAATGATAAAAATCCAACACCATCTCTAATTAGAAATGCGTCTCTCAAGTCACTTTTTCCACTTGGTCTGCTTTGGGTATCGCAGGGTTTTGTGGCTTTTGTAGGCATTCGGAGAGCAAACAAAGAGTTGGGATGCGTGTTAAGATTTGCTGTCCAAATAGTTTTGATCGGAAAATGCTACAAGACGCACTGTATTGTCGAACATTAACTTTAATTGGCCATGGCTCGCTGAAAAATGTTTTCTGTTCAGATGTCTATCATGGAAAGAATGCTGTGAAGCAGTGTTCGTTTAATGAATAAAAATATTTGCAATTAGAGCCTATAGGCTAAGGAATGGGAGTCAAGTCTTGGAAAGCCTGTAATTATATCGCAATAAGCATCTCCTAGCTGCATTCTTGTGTGAATGTGCAAAAGTGTGTTTGATATGAAAAATAATTGCACTTTCAAGTTCAAAGCACACTATTATACCTTTATCAATTGGATTTATTTATTGCATGCAATGCTCCTTGTGAAGTCTCGTGCGCATTTCTTTCTTTTTTTCGTAGTTGTTGTTGTTGTTCTTCATGTAAACACACGAATGCAGCTTAAACTCATTTTAGTGTTGAAAATACCTTGCTGAAGAGGCCAAGCAGCCTGTCTTGTTCAGTAAGGCTATTAAATCGTGGTATGTATTAGAGTGTGTGCTAATTACAAAAGAGCTTAACCTCTTTATAGAGGAGGATAATGTTTGCTTGGTTGGAGAATGCTTTGAATATTAGTATGTATTGGGTTTTCGCAATTTCATAAAAAAATAAATATATATGCACTGCAAAACAGTTTAATTAGAATATATGTTTTGTTTTCCTGTAAAAAAAAAAAAAAAAAAAAAAAGAAAGAAAGAAAAAAACACCCCAAAACAAACATTTAACCAATTTAAATATTTGAATAATTAACTTGATAAAGAAAAAAATATATATTAGGACTTTATTTCAGAGAATATTTTGAGTTCCTTTTAAACATTTTGTGCTCAGACTGGAAAATTAGGCAAATATAGTTGAGATTTTAGAGACCGTTCAAAAGTTTGGGTCAATAAATGTTGGAAAATTGAATAATAAAAAATTACTCACTCTCGTGTAGTTTCAAACCCGTAAGGCTTTTGTTCATCTTTGGAACTCAAATCAAAAAGGTCTCCGCTCTTTTTGATGAAATCTGAGAGCTTTCTGTCCCTCCATTGACAGCTACGCAGCTACCATTTTGACGCTTCAAAAAGTTCATAAAGAGATTGTAAAACGAATCCATATGAATTGAGCGGTTTATTCCACATTTTCTGATGAGACTCCATTGCTTTATATGATGAACAGATTTAATTTAGGCCACTTTTATTCACATGTAAACATTGATCAGTGAACATAAACAGAAGCTCAACCGAACCTGCTTGATGCACGAGAACAACCTCTTGCTGAAGCTTAAACGTGTTGCGTAACACACGAGAAAGAACCCCATTGGTTCTCACACGTCAAGCGAACATGTTTGAGCTTCCTTTTACCACAACTGATGTGTGAGTTGATGTTCATCATATAAAGCGATCGAGTCTCTTCAGAAAACCGCTTGTACTAAACCGCTCAATTAAATGGATTATTTTTACGATCTCTTTATGAACTTTTTGAAGCTTCAAAGTGGTAGTTGTGTAGCTGATTTTTGGGTGAACTAACTCTTTAAGAAATGTCTTGAGCATCACACAAGCATATTAGAATGATTTCTGAAGGATCATGTGATGCTGAAGACTGGAGTAATGATTTATTCCTCACAGGAATAAATTATGTTTTAAAATGTCTAAAGTATAGATTTTTTTTTCACGACATTGCTGATTTTACTGTATTTTTGATTAAATAAATGCAGCCTTGGTGAACATAAGAGACTTCTTTCAAAAATAAAATCAATCAGGGAGAAAACAAAACAAAACATACCACCCCCAAATTTCTGAACGTTATACAGTATATTTAACATTTTTCAGCTGCAAGATAGGTCTTCTTAATGAAATGACGTTAATTTCCACTTTGTCCCTCGAAACACACAAATAAAAGTAGGTGAAACCTACACCAGTGTTTTTAACACATGCTCTTTAATTTTTTCCAGTGTCAGGGGTTTGATTTTCCATATAGACCGTCGGAGGCAGCCTACATGGGGGGTAAGTAGCCACAGCTGATCACAGAGGTGCAGGAGCACGCCTGCAGCAGGGGTAATACATAATGCGGGTCATTGCTCTGAGGTGACATTTATCACATGCTGTGCAATGATCTCCTTTTTGAATATGAGAGAGCGAGCGCCTCAGTCACACAAGTATGGTAATGTGTCCAATATGATCCACTTATTTCCCAAAAGCAGAACCGAATCCAACATGGCTGACTCGTGCTTCTCTTGAAAGCATTGATTTGACATGGCAGAGCGGCGCAAAGCCCGGTGAATGGATCATGCTTAAACACACGTCTGGCAGCTCTGTTTGGCTATGCAGAAAAAGGAGCGTACAGCATTTTCTTTTGTACGAGTCAGGGGGAACGGTTGTTTCTGTACGAGGCCCAGAGCGCCATCTCTGTTCTCTCTTAAATCTCTCGAAGATTTCCGCACAGAGCCAACCTGATTTTTTTGAAAGTTTCCAAATCGGTTGTGATGGATTAAGTAGTTCCAGGCGGATCCGACACCGTGTAGCGCTTGGCAATGCGTAACGGTCATTTTGATGATTAACAGCGGATTTTACTTCCCAAGGGACTGTGAATGCTGAGAAACCGGAGATATTCTGCTAGTGACCCTTTGACGGCGCACACTTTAAACACCATTATCATCAAAACTCCTCTCTTTTCCGCTCTCGTGGCACCCCGGCCTGCATTGTTAATATTATAATGCCAAAAATGATCCATTCTGGTATATATGTAGGCCACTGTACCCCAAAGCCTAAGTGATAATAAGATTTTACCGACTAACCTGTGCGTTGTAGATATGAGATGTTCAATCATCTTGAAGTTGCTCTATTTAATAATCCATCTGCCAATTAAGCCAGTCAGTGGTGTTGAGGCCCACAAAAGGTTAATAAGCCTCAGCTGCAGTGTGGTTATCCTGGGTAAATGTCACTTAGATGAGGGGCACACAGGGTCAAGATCTCCCTCCAGATCTAAATTTAATCACACCGCGTGTCCACTGGCCTCCTCTTCACCCTAATTAGTGTCTGGCCTGAGTCGGAGCGTGCGATCGGGTCTCTCCTCACCCCTCCGCACGCCTTGCACACGTGACCGGCTAACAAACTAGCGCTCAAAGTCAAGCGCAAAGCCACCGGTGCCTTAATTGCCTGTTCGGGCCGAGGTTGTCGGTATCCTCTGAGGTTGTGAGATCATCAGTGGGATTTCGAGCCATATGATGTGGTAAATCTTGTAAGTCGTTGTGTTAGAGGTTTGTTTAGTTCGAAATTCATGGTTGGACTCACTCGGCTAACTTCATTAAAGACTTTGTCAGAGTAGTTAACGCGGGGAGCAGGGGTTAATGCTGCCATATTGTTTGTTTGCTAGGGAGACGATGCCGCCGCATGTTTTTCCGCTCGCCGCGGCTATGTGCTTCTCTATATGCAGTGTGGAGGAAACAGGTGCTTGAGTATTTAATTTCAAATATTAATATAAATTAGACGCAAAATGGGTAATCATTCTCCTGCCCTACAGAAATGATTAACATCATTTGGATAAATAACCAGATGGCAGAATCACAGAATTGAGGTAGATTTATCTTAATTAATATCTTGAATCTACTTGGAGAAAGGTAAATGACTCCACCGGGGCCGGAGATGTGTGTTTATCAGTGAACCTCTCTTAAAGTGGGCCACATAGTGGCTGCCGGGAGAAATGAACACACTCTTTCTTGGTATGTATGAAACTGACACATGCACACAGATTTTCTCTTTCTCCATCTCCGGTTTTATAAGCCACACAACAGTGTCTGTTGAATAATTTCAGCCTAATGGAAAGGAGATTTAGTGTAAGAAAAGTACCGTGGAAACTTGCCCAGTAATCGCTGGCTTGTGCATACAGGTATATTAGAAGGTAAATCGCTTCCAATTGCGCAGTTGAGGTCTTTATCCTATCAGTTATTCTCTTCCAACTCGTATAAAACAACTTTCCGCACTTCCAAGCGGTTGTGAAATTCCTTTATTCCGTCTCATTGAAGCTCGTTATTTAAAATGTTAATCATCTTATGTTAGAACCGCACAATAGAGCCTAAATAAATTGATGTATTGGCGTAGTTTTAAATTAATTCATTTGGTTTCCTACTGTGTTGCATAATTATACTTAAGTGCTTAATTACATATTTAAATGGTGCCTTCAATTACTCTGGCTTAATAAAATATCATTAGCGTGTCTCCCAAGTTATAAGCTTCAGAGACATATATTAGTCTAGCAGGCTAAAAAATATTTGATTATGGACAGACAGGAGTTTGGCAAAAACCCAGGTCCAATCTACAGTGAATCTCTGTTAACATAGAAGCCGCTGCTCACATCAAAAATTGACATCGGAGTTAACAAACAATGTGAAATTTACATATTAATTAGCACTGGGCACTGTGGGCTGAATTTGAATATCCGCTCTCAGTCTCCGTGAAGTATCTGTGTGAAGTCACACTGCCGCCGTGTGGAGGTGACTTATGGATTTAATGGAGAAAATACCCCGGCTTCACCTCCACTGTCATCATCCAACATCTGCATTTAAAATACCCAGCTTCACCCACTTGTATGTAAATAAATTTTCACCACAGCCAGAACTGTCAGCCTTCTTTTAAAACCGTAAAAGCTTAAAGGTTTTAATTTTTCCACAAAATTCCAAAGAGAACCTTTTAATTTCTTTTAAGCAGACATTTTTCAAAAAGAAAAAGAATAGGATCTGAAAGATAGGGATATTGACATATATATTACAAATATAACATGGTCTTGATTTATAACATCCTTGTAATTAATATTAAGCACATAAGTGTACTTAAATGTTTTTTTTTTATAAAATAATCCTCGTAGAAGTTAAATTGCGTCCAAAATCACATACTGTCAGAGTATGTACTACACACGCACTGTACAACATACTACATTCGTTACTTTAGCATTGTCATGTGACCTATGACGCCACCATGTACTGTTCCCCACCATTTACAAATACAATGCTGACTCTCCCATGGACACAATAGTAAAGTGCCCATCAGAAGCACACTTCAAAATCACTGCAGATGTACTAGGTCATCTGGGTATAGTATTTTTCGTCTACTGTTTTATGAATATACGGCATAATCTGCCATACTATTCATTTCGCATACTGCTTTTTACGGTAGGCATATTTGGATCCCTGACCAAAAATAATGATCCGCTGTAAAAGTTTGACATCACAGTTACAGTATAGTGTAGTTTAGAGCATTGTATTGACCTATTACAAGCCAGCACTGTAACAGTCCTTTTATAGCGTAATATAAACATACATTTTTTTTGGCAGAAAACAAATCTTTAAGTGTACTTCACTACTGTTCCAGTGTTCAAAAGTTTGGGACTGGAAAGGATTGGGATTGTCTTTTTTTATTTGTATTTTTTATTTTATTTTTTAGAACTTTTATTATTTTGTTAATGCTTTTTATTCATGCATTAAATTGATCAAAAGTCAGTATGACCGTAAAGATTTTACATGGTTACAAAATACTATGCCGCAAAATAAATGCCGTTGTCAAATAAACAGCCATTTTCCATTTAAATGAATAAAATACATTTTTAAATATATTAAAATTGAAAACTGCTGTTTTAATTGTAATACTACTTTACAATATTACTGTTTTATAATATTTTGATCAAAAATAAATGCAGCCTTGCTGAGCATAAGATGACAAATAATATATTGCTGACTCTAAACATCTAAAAATTACAAATAACCTTTTTTTATGCGTTTATTTTTCATTGGACATTGCGGGACACTGTAAAATACTCTGAAAAGATTGATTATTGATTTTAGAGTTCCTACTCACAACGATTCGTCAATGTTTCATGCAGTTTAGTGGTCGGCGAATAAATGCAGATTTTGCCTTTCAGGCTGTATTGTGATCATGAAATCTCACGCCAGCATATTGGGAGAAAGACCTTGCCCCCTCTGCTCTCCTAATATTCACTAATATTCATTTAATTTATCACCCTCAAAGGTGCACAGAACTGTTGATTAATTTCCTCCAGTTATGGTGCAGAATGCTTATTAAACTGATTACAGCAGTTCCCACATATCTACACGTCTTTTCGTATGTTTAACATCTATACTCGTAGTAGACGATGAGGTTCTATAGCAATGGCCCCTGGGCAAATGGTTATAATTAGAATGCAGATCAATTGGGAAGCAGGTAATTTACCTTTAGGGAAGAAAGTCTAATTATTGCCTTTGAAAACCTAATTTAGCGTCAAACACTTCAGGTGTCTCATCGGCAAGAGGGGGGAAATCTGTCCCGGAGCATCGCAGTAGCTCTCCGCTCTCCTTTGTGTCTCCAGTTGCGTTTTGAGGAAACCTGAGAAGCCTGCTGAAGAACGAGGCATGT
Source organism: Squalius cephalus (assembly GCF_949319135.1). NCBI lineage: Eukaryota > Metazoa > Chordata > Actinopteri > Cypriniformes > Leuciscidae > Squalius > Squalius cephalus. The sequence continues at coordinate 32,165,259 of NC_137122.1, read as the reverse complement.
TCTTCCTCATCTCCCACTCCATCTAGCTGTGAACGAGATCTGAGATGGGAGAAGGACTCGTCGCCTCTCAGTTAAATGCTCCTAGCAGGTAAGGCCGTACCTGACAGATGGTGTTTGTGAGTGATGCCCGTTCCCAGTCGATCAGGGCCCCAGGAAACGCTGGAGGAACGTCTCCACAGAGCGTCCCTCGCAGCCTGATGGCATATGCTCTGCAGTGGCCTACACCTGCTGAAGGACGGCGCTCACACCCACGTCCCTGGGCGGCCCAGCCAAGCCGGGGTGTTATTCACAGCTCAGCCCCTCGCTCAGACTGGTAAATAAAGCCGAATACGCTGCGGCGGGAGGGGCTGCCACCTGGACTCGGTCTGGGGAAACATCTGCACAAGCTCTTATTCGGTGGTCGTTCTCTCGTGAACGTGAGCGTACGGCTCCGCTATAGTCGTTAAATTCGCCAATCCGTGGATTGGAAGGTCACCAAGACGTCCTCAGCTGAAACAGTGAAGAATGCTCCAACTGTCTGCGGTTAGCCATGTCCAACTGGAAAGCGTTGAGGTGACAACACAGAAAGTGGCGATTAGGCCCCGCTCGCCTGAGCCCGAGCCAATTCGGCAGTCTATGAAACCTCAGGCTAGGGAGTGCGATCTGGCGCTCTGTCACAGACTGAGTCGTGCTGGTTCCAGCTCCAGACCCACTCCACTTTCCAAACCATCTCCATCTCAGCAGATCTTGGCCGTCTTCGGTCCCCGCGGGCCACTGGAAAAATAATATGCTTTGTCTGTCTGTGTGTGTGTGCGTGCCTGCGCGCATGTGTGTTTTGCGCCTCTCCCGAAGACAAATACGGCCTGCCTTCATGCTATAACAGCCATTACTTAATTGTGCCGGATTTTCCGAGCAGAGTGTTGCTTTAATTAAGCAGCTAATTGCAATGTAGTTCTTGATTAGCTTTGGGGGATGGGAACGTTCAGGCAAGGCTGATATGTTGTGCACACTTCAGAATCATTTACAGAAATTGAAGCTAATTTCACTCTCTGTGTCTATTGCTGCATTAATTTAATTTGGGTTGCTTTTAGCTCATTAACACTTCTAATTAATACGTTGACATCACCATTAAGATGTCTCTTTGAAATTGCTGTCTCCAGATAATCAGGATGGAGGAGGCTGACGGATGGCACAAGAGACAGAGAGGAGGAGAGGTTCGGGAAGGACAGGGACTCCCCCCGTACTCGTTTGTAAATCAGCAGCAGCGTATGATCATGGACTCTAATAGGGCTTTGTGGCAGGCGGCGAAATTGGAAATGAAAGGCAAGTTGATTGTTTTAGATTTGACGGAGGTTACAGTGTGTAGAGGTGTTTGTGGAGGAGACGGCTGAGCTTGGGGTTGCCGGTATGGGCCAGATGCTGTACACAGCTGAATCTCACGCTTGACTGGCTTTGTGTTTGGGTTTGTCACTTTAATGAGCAGAATTTAGTGACTATGGGAGTATAATCCTCAGGGTGAGGATGCTATCCAGTTCATCACACTGTCATCACTTCCTGCTCTCTCCACACTCCATGCTCATTTCCACAGCCTCGGATCAAATAAATTTAGCTATGTATTTGTATTTAATTTTCATTATCTGTAAATGTTTGCTGTGTAAAGAAGCCCCTTTAGCTGTAAGGAAACCCATTGGTTTTTTCCAGCTCCCATGGAGGCCTGGCCTTCAGAGGAATTATAGAAGTTCGCCAATGACTATTTAATTAAAATCTGCCAGAGATTATAATATAAAAAGTGAACTTGTCACCCTCAACCCTCAGATGTGAAATTAAGTAGCTGTCAAATGCCAGGGTTTGTGACTGTGAGTGCTAGGCAGTCGTTTTATAAACAAAGAGTGCGGTAAAATTAGTGACGTTTCTACGCTGTCCGTTTCTTTATGGCCTTGTTTTGTGTTTAATATGTCAACAGCTGGAGTCTTAGTCTCATTCTTTGGATCAAACACTTTTAGCTGCCAGCAGATGTGCATAAACATTTCTATCAGTCATGTGTATGCATTAAATAACAGCATAAGCAGCTTAGATGTTATATTTTAGCATGCAAAATATATCTTTATTTGCACACATAGTAATGGTAAGTAAACCTGTGTAAAACGAAGGGGGGAGAAAAGGAAGTGATTGACTTTCTGTTGCCTCCAGCCCCCCCATCAAGAGCTGCAAATCAACAACATGGCAAAAAAGCTCTTATTTAACGCGTAAATCAATGGTTATCTGCAGAGCTTTCTTTCCTAAAAGCTCTTCTTTAGGTTTGTTTTGAAGCATTCTCCAAGAGACAAACCTACTGTAAAAAGCCTTCTGTCTAACACTTCATTAAAAAGTGCCTTGGAATAAGAGTCACAGGGGAGATGAACCCTGCGTCATGTGTAAAAGCTATCAACAGCTGCATCAATTAACCTCCCGGCCCCTCGGGGCCCATTAGCAGGAGAAACACCCTTTCAAATTGCATGTTTCAGATTACACAGGAGCAACTAGCCCCATAAATGGTCTTATTTGCTTTTCCTATAGAGTTTGGTTTGTTAAACAATTTCGTGCTAAGAAGACATCTTTATTACCAGTGAGTGTGTGTGCACGTATATGTTGGATGTGTAAATGTATCATGTCTTGCTCATTGCCTGTTATGCAGAAAAGGGACATGTTTCGCAAAGAGACAAAAGGACCCCAAAGACCACAGACGTGCACTGAGGTTATAACTGACCTCTGACTCATTTGTGCCGTCACTATTAAGACTATTCTGAGCAACAAGCCAGTTTATTGTATTACTACTTTTAGTTAACTTGAAATCATTTTTTGATGTTTCATAAAAGACTTGTTTGGTTGTAGATTTAGAAGGTTTAGTATTACTCTTAAGCAGGACATGTATATGCCGTGCTACGAAAAAAAAACAGTCTGTGCGATGAATACATTTACCACAGTAGCACTCGATACAGTTTAGCATGTGAGACGGAGCTTGTTTGTGTGAAGTGAGAATTTGTTGTGTGCTTGTGTGAGGTTGATCTAGGGCTGCACGATTGACTGAAATTAAACCAAAATCACAGTATTTAAATTAATAAATATTTGCGCAGGTGAAGCGCAGCACTGTTTAGAGCGGATCGATCGGTTCGCAGTTAATGCTGCTCTAATTCTCTGTAAGCTGTGAGATTGAGTCATTTACAGTATAATGTCGTGCATTTGAAAAAGTAACACGCACCAAACATCTTTCCAAACTTCTAATGAGAAACGTTTACAAACTAGTTATTCAACAAGAGAACATGTAATCGAGTGTTTGAATAACTTACTTGCGATCTGACGTGCTTCACGTCACATAATGAGGCAGAAATTATATAATTTTATAATATTCTGTACAGTGATAAAGGCTATGTCGATTAGCATAGCATTGCATTATAAATATACTTTGAGGTTTCATCAGTCAAAACGTTTCTGTTACAGCGATAGCTGAATGCCTTTGTCCACATTTCCTGAAACGTCACATTACTCCTATGAGTCTCACTTGTGGACTTTCTGTGCGAGGGCGCCCTCTGGCTACGAGTATGAATGAAACCGATATTACATTGTGTGTGTGTGTGTGTAGTACTCACTAAAGGCCCCGATATACTCACAGCAAAGTTCTTTTTCGTTTAGGGGTAAAACGAAGTTCGAAATACGTGAGCAGCGATATACTGTTATCGAAAATCTGATGCCGCCCACACTGCTGAGAGCGGCGTTTAAATTAATATGTAAATGTGCTGCGTGCTTTCCACTCTCAGTCATAAAATATAAAAATTGAGAAAACAGCTAGCTTTTTCAATAAAACATTAGAAAAGCATATGATAATAACAACGTGGTTTGCACGTGCTCCACGGCACTCCAGTAAAGTCACGTTTATTTACATATCACTTTATACACTAGATAGCTTACAATCAAGCAGCTTTAATGTATTAGACATGAAAAACAGTGTCAGTAGTGTTCATCAGAAGTACAATTGCATTTTTCTGTTATAAAGCAGCTCTCCAGTGTGTTCATGTTTTCACTCGCGGACGTCTGACCGCGACCGACTGAACAGGCCAAGTGAACCAGAAAAAAAATTCACGTGAAAGAAGGCGGAGCCTCCGCACACACCTACCTATTACGTAGTAGCCATGGACCAATGGTAGTACAAAGGTGGTTAGCAGCTGTTTTGAGAGTTCGAAACAGCTTGCCAAAGCGAACTTTCCAGAAAAGTTCGCTTTGGCAAGCTGTTTCGAACTCTCAAAACGAACTCCAAATGAACTTCGTTTCGGCCTGATCTAAATGACGTCACATCAGTTCTTTCTTTGATTTCGCTTGAAGTATATCGGCTCTTAATGCTCTCAACACCTAGCCTAGAAATCTAGACGCACCCTAGCGGCAGCAAAATGTATTTTGCAGCCAGGGCAGTCTAGCAACTCTCCACTGACTTTCGAGCTGCAAAAACCTAAATTGGGTCAGGCCAATCACGTCGTGTATAGAGTAGGCGGGGCGGGCTTAACATAATGACGATGTTGCAACGGTTCCCTGCCACTTGAAAACAAAGATTGGCGGAGCTGCTGGAGAACATTCTTTCGAATCGGCTTTGGCCGCGACTCTGGAGGACTTGGAGTTAGGTTTTTCTTTGAGAAAAGAGCATAGAACGGCACTTAAGTCATTCTTAATAAAAGGAAGATGTGTTCGTAGTTTTGCCGGCCAGATTCATAAGTTGAATCTATCAACTAGCTCCGCTGTTGGGAAAACGCTCTGGTTGGTTGAAGCGCTGTCCTATTGCGTGCAGAGGGAATTTGAAAGACAGCCGTTTATCCCGCCCCTCGGATTGAGCCGTGTCTATGGTGAGTTGCCAGACATAACATCTTGATGTAGGTCTGGCTTGCCAGGCTACTCAACACCTTATTTTGGGTTAAAAAATAGGAAAGGAATAATTTTTTTTTCTCTGGTGTAGAGAAGTGTACAGTAGTTTTTTTTGTTTGTTTTTTTCCCTCTCTCAGTGGATGCATAAGATTTCCTGACAAATTAAGACATTTTTAAATGTCACAGATTTTATTTTTTTATCATGAGTTAATATTTTATAATAAAACCTTAGACCTTTCTAATGATTTATAGTTTTTTTATATATATATAATGATAATAATAATAATGGTTATTATTATATTTAGTTTTCAGAGATGGTAACTGATATGTGCTACAAAACTTTCAACCACTGTAGCACAAGTGCTGTGTGCAAAAAAAGTTGACGCACAGCCCTACTCTACCTCAAATCATTCGGCTCTTTGAGAAGACGCAATTACTTTTCTAAGCATTTGGTTTAAGGATTTTTGCTTGGCAGACCATTAAATAGGGAAAAAATGGCTATTTTCACTTGGGTTAGTTAGCACCACACCGAACACCTGGACAGAATAGTAAGGTGTTAAAAACCACTTTGCACACCTTAGAAACACTCTTGCAACACCCTATATGACTATAGCTAGTTTTATCTTAGCACCACTCGCATTGCACTTTGATAATATAAAAGTCTAGTTGTTATTGTTCCCTGACATAGTTAACCAATCAAAAGAATCTTTTAAGGAGGTGATGGCATTAAAGTACTGTGTCAAGAGATGCTTTACTTTTTAAGAGTTATAACAGTCCTAATCCAGTGATTGGCCAATCTTTTAGCATGTTATTGAAATAGTAAATACTACAGAGCAGTGTGTCAGCTCTATGGGGAGCATGAGAATTTACTCCACTGTTTGCACTTCCTGCTTCTCGGCTTTCACAGAAAGATTCACAGTGGAAAATTAGCACTCTACAACTTGATTGTCTAATATCTGAATATATAGCCTATATATATATATTTGTAATGCTTAGCTTTTTTGACCTAAAAACGCTGAATAAACGACTATATAAAGATCCATGTTATGAATACTGGCAGATGTTCCTTTTGATCCTTGAGCTTAAATATTCTTGATATTTTGGATGTAATTATTAGTCAGTTATTCGTCTTAATCCAAGGTGAAGCTCATTAATTCAACTTTATTTTTTGCCTTGTAAAGTGATTTCTAAAGAAGAGGTTGCCTATTTTGAATGTTAATACTGTGACTTGCTCTAATGCAACAAGACGTTTTGAGGACACCTTGGTGTGTCTAGGGTGGGGTAGAAACTCAAAAACCTCAGACCATTTTAGATGAGGCATTAAAATGACACGCCTCCATCTCAACCGTTTCTGCTTAATCCCGACTATTTTGTTTCTGCCGCATATTCGCGGCATAATTCAGGCAAGTTTTTAATGATTTCGAGTCTAAATCCACGGCTATCATCCACGCTATTCTCCACCGGCTCTAGTGCTCAATTATAGTGTATTTTTAGAGGTGAGCAGCACACTTGTGTGTTTGGTTTGAATATTCCCATTATGTGTGGGATCTCAGGTGGGGTGGTGGGGGGGGGGGGTGGATAAACAAACCCCCCTAGCATTCGTCGACGCGGTGCATCCGACGGCGATGTTTATCCCTCAATTCGCTCTGACGACACAACCCAGATGCATTAGCAAACCCCAGACCAAATCAAGAGTAATAAAATCATTCATTTTGGTTAATGAGGATATTAACAGCAGCAGTTGTGTTTAAGCACAAACAAGAACAACAACATTAATAATTGCAACTCTCTAGCGCTTGGCTGATGTAAGCGTTTAATAATTAACAACTCTGTGTCTTATCCCCCAAAGGTTTGCCTCTTATTATCCAACTGAGTTACGAACGGGTAATTACTCTGCCACTGGATGGTCAAAACACTCGTCTCGAATGCATTCAGGTCTGCGGTATCAAACCCCTCATTCAATCAATTCTCTGTTCGTCTCGTGTTTATTGTTATAAAGTCGAGAACGTGCCGTTTCGATTTATTTATCTCCTTTTTTTTTTTGCTTTTTTTTTTTTTGCTTTCACTGGAGGATTACTCTTTTACCTCCTGTGTTTACATATTAGTGCTAATCCAATTGAGTCAACAAGGGCACTTAGCATTGACTGAGGAACTGAAGGGCGGAGGGGTGGTTATTAATTTAAGACGTATTCCAGATTTTAAGCTTTCGGGGAAATAGTTCTGAAACATCTGTTCTGACAATCCCAGCAAATGGTGTGTTTTCTGGGTTAATGACTCAGCTGCGTGTCAGGGCCGTGTGCTTTTTGAAGCGTGCTTCCGCGACCGGCCTGTAGAGGGCGCAGCTGAGCCTCCCTCACCCCTGGAGAAATAACATCAACTGTTGTTTTGACATTAGCACTGGGGGCATCGGGAATAAAGAACGGACAAACAAGCAGCGATGAAAGAGAAGATCTCTGGGAAAGGCTCTGTGTGGATGACAAACACGGGCTGCGGGAGACACAGTGGATGTCTGTGTTGCCAGGTTGATTTAAGGGCAAACGGATCGCTGTAATGAGGATTCTGATCCCTGAGCTCTGCTACGACCCTCCTACTCGCCATCATCCCCCTACAATCGGTCGGGACCTTTGACCTGAAGGACACACCCTGTCAGCTGAAACTAATTAGAGTTTGATGACGTGTGACCGGAACGCTGTCTAATGGCAAAATGGGGCAGTTTAGAGAGAAAAAAGACATATGAAAACATGGGAAGTGTCAAATGCTGTGAAGTAAAATGGACAGCACTTACCTACAGATAAGAGGGAATACAGGTAAAATGGGGCGCTTATCCTCATGTTCGTTTGGGGTCTCAGAGACCCCAAGGCCTTTAAAAAAAAATTGCTTATGACAACTGATTTTAAAGTTATTAACTAAATAAACATACAGTGTGCAATATTTTGTATGTTGGATGTTTAGAGATCCCAGATATTACCAGTGTGCTTGATCTCATTAATAATGGCAGGTATTTATTTAGTAATAATAGTAACTTTTATGTTTGCATAGACACAGAAACCTAACAATGATTAACATTGACAGCATCTAAAACATAATCATTTATTAACAACTTTTGTTTGCTTAACGTTTATATAATATTTTAGTTTCATTGAAAATATGAATTCATTCTGTTCTCTGTGATGTATATTTGTTTCAAAATCTTTTCACAAGTTCCTCTGATAATCAAAACAGTTGAAGCTCTGTTTTCTTGCTTTTCTGATTATAAAGATATATTTAAGCACATACATGTATAACAGAGCTTCTACCAACTGTTTTGATTAGATCAGGAAATTGTTAAAATAATTGGATAATAATAATAATAAAATAAGTTAAATTCAATTAATTATAATTTTAACATGTACACTACCGTTCAAAATTTTCGGGGCTTTTTTTTATATAAAGAAATTAATGCTTTTTTTTCAACAATGATGTAATAAATCAATGTTGTTTGATTAAATCAAAAGTGAAGCCATTTATGTTTTTGCAAAAGATTTCTATTTTAAATAAGTGCTGTCCTTTTGAGTTTTCGATTGATCAAAATATCATCAAAAAGATTCCCACAAAATGATCAAACAATGCTTTTCCAACATTGATAATACAAAATGTTTCTTGAGCAGCAAATCATCATATTAGAATGATTTCTGAAGGATCACGTGACACTGAAGACCGGAGTAATGATGCTGCAAATTCAGCTTTGACATTACAGGAATACATCATATTTAATTTTTGAATTGGTTGAACTGTCCCTTTAATGCTGGTTTTTAGTAATAAAAATAAACGCATAAATAATGATACAGATGATTGCGCTTTAATTTCCCACTTTACCTGTATTCATCTACTGAAACAATCACTTCTATACAAATGTAACAATCATCATATGCAGCGTATCGATGGATCTCGAATAAACAGATGCAATTAAACTGACAAATATGGAAGTCTCATTTTACTATGCCACATAAATCTCTCTTATGTGAGGTTCCAGAAGATCAAGTAAATTCTCAATGAGAGCATTTAGCTGACAGATACCCTCATACAGCTTTTAGTGCAGGCACTAACAAGTCTTGAAACGCCTGTCTGACACCTCTCTATCTATCACTGAATTTATGCCTCCTGCAGTCTATTGGCTCATCAGTGAACCAATATTTGTGTACTTCATCCATTTATCCTGCCCTAATTAGTCTCAGATCAATAGTCCAATTGATTTAGCAATACACTTAGTTTTAGAAGAGGTGTCATATACCGACGCGGTGTGCAGACTCGCCATTAGAGGCTTAATGCACTGAAATAGGAAGCAACATTTAAAAGGAGTAATCCTCGCTGTACTACACGTGGACTCCACTGTGACATGTGGTGTTGTGTCAGCGGTTGTACTCAAATGGAGTTTTATCATTAATCATTAGTCGTTCTCTCTCGTTCTCCTACAGGGCTGGGCTGATTCTGGCTAATTAAGCAGTAGCGGGTGTCAGCAAGGCTGCGAGACTTCCTTCTCGTAGCTGTGAAGCCATCCCAGCAAACATGGCCACGAACAGAGGGGCTTTCATCACGTCTGTGTCTGCACTGGCCCGTGCTGGGCCTCCACAACACATAATGCTGCTTGAACAACAGCGATCAAAGCGACTTTTACACCCACTAATACAGATATTAGCGCAAATTAAAAACATTGCAATTGTGCGCCGTTCCAAAACCTTTTGGGAGAAAGTAGGCAGCATCCCTTGGAAAGACCAAATAGGTGATCTTATTCCAGTGTGTACGGCAATGACCTTGTTCAGCACTTTATTGGCATGCCGGTGTGATTGCAACCCACAATTACTTACTCGAGCGAAATTGGGAGGGTGGCGTCGGCGCTTAGAACGTCTTTTGTGCGAGGTAGGACCGCACTAGCAGAGTAACACCCATTAAAAGCTCATTTGCACGGGTAGGCAGTTCATTAATGCAAAGGATAGTAAAATCACACCAATAGAGCCAAGTGTAACCCCAGGGCACTGGCAGAGGCTGAGGTTCAGTGTGCCAGCACACTCACCATGATCATACCTCATTTACACTGGGAATCACAACTAGTCGGGCTATTTGTTTTTACTATTTACTCACATGTGAGCAGCTTCAGTTGGAGACGTTAGTCATTACTTTTCACACACAATTTGCATGATAACTTTGTTGACGTTCTGACAGTTTTGTGGTGGGCGAGCGAAACCACATGAGATTTTCCACTACTTAGCCTACAGGAAATATGAGGATCTTTAATTCATTTTAATGCATTTTTATCAAACAAAAAATTTGTATACTGTACAACATTTAGATTTTGTCATGTTCAAATTGGGGTCTTATAATTGATTTATAATATAATGACTTATTTTAATATATATTTTAGAATTTATATGTTAATTTGATTTAACATATCACTAAGTAATAATAATAGTGTCATATTTTAATGTTAAATTGAAATTATTATTAATAATAAGAGGAATTTGTTTAATGTTTTTTTTTTTTTTTTTAAATATCTAAAAACACTTATAAATTCACTTATGTATATTACACTAAAATAAATTGGTTGTTTCAACTTAAAGTAAGTGTTCATACTGCCTTAAAATTTTAAGTTTGGTCAACTCAAATATCCAAGTTGTCACTTAGTACAACTTCACATTTCAAGTTGACTAAACTTAATTTTCAGGTAGCACAAACACTTTAAGTTTAAACAACTTTTTGTTTACAGTGTATTATTATTATTATTATTATTATTAATAATAATAATAATAATATTAATAAAAAATTAATTCAAAGCTGAAATTTAACATTTATTATTATTAATGATAGTAATAGTGTAATACTTGTGATGTAAAATGTATATTATTAGTATTATTCTTGTTAAACTATTTTAATGATTTTTTTTCAAGATATTTAAACGTGTGTATAGTATTAAACTTGTATCTAAAGTATTTATAATATTAATAATAAATTCACATTTGACCCAAATTATTACACTATTAATAAGATGAATAAAAATTAGTGACCTTTGATTAAAAAAAATTAAAACAGTTTTTTTTTTTTTTTTTTTTTGATGACACAACACTGCCTCCCAGATTTCCTTGACTCCTTCAGGACAGGTTGCAGTTCGGTTATCGTCCAGCAGATGCCAGATTCTCTCTCCTAGGCCCCCTCGCTCCCCAGCGGACCGTTCTGTCTCGGGTCTCAATGAATTTCCCTTTCTTTTCATCACTCGCTGATGTCCAGCTGCTCCTGTCAACACCTTCTTACAGCAGGCAATTCATCGCTACACACTGGCAGCTGAGACCCCCGTGATGAACTTCAATCTGCTATCCGCAGAGGGGGCTGCACCCCGAGTTGGGCTAATCAAGGGAAACACCCCTTCAAGGAGGAGGGGGTGGGGGCAGGCAGACAGATTGAGCCCAAGTTACCCCCGTAATTATCCTCTCATTGCCCCCGTGCCGCAAGCTGGTGCCTATGAATGTGGCGAACATTTACCCAACACCCCGCGCCATTGTTGTGCTCCCGTCCCATCCGTGTGGGCTGCCAATGCAAGTTCATGTGTTTCAAGCAGCTTTGGTACGACGCGACCGTGCGGCAATTTTATTTATTTTTTTAAAGGGCTCTGATATGGTGAGGCATTTACTATGCTCTCTGCGATAACACGCCGCAAATGTCTCTTGCCGCGGGTTTTGATTATTTTCAAGTTGGTAGAAAACACCCCCTGGGGCCAGTTCTCGGGCCCTTCGAATTTTATTAAACCCTTTCTACAGCTGATTACTTGCAGCGAGGTGCACAGGTTGGCGCATTTTAGGAGTGGAGTGCAGGCCTGACAGGGTCATGTTTAACATGTCCACAGGCAATCAATTCACCTTAACCCCTTGTGGTACTTCAGCCTTCCCCACCTAAGCTGTCCTTAATAACCAGGCAATGGTGAATTTCTGATAAGGCGTTAAGGTCTCTGACCTATATATCCGTCGGAAAAATCCATCCAAGGGAGAAATGTAGCTTTTTAAATGCATATCCTGAATTTAAATAATTTTACACAATGAAAATGGAGGGGAAAAAAGCATTTGGTGTCACAGTCTGTTAGCTGGATTAAAAAAAAAAAACCATTTGTTCATAATTTTAAACAAAACCAGGATATTCGCAAACTCATTTATAATCTTGATTATGTATTCTTTCTGCATTTCGACTGAGAAATTGCAATGCTTTTAGATTATAGCTCCACTCCACTTATAACCAAAAAAAAAAGAGATAAAAATCACTTGTGTGAACGAGCACTTGGTGGGGTGTCTGATACCAAAATGTAGGTTCTCTGTAGGTAATTGAAAAATCTATATTTCAAAGTGAGCAGAGCTGCATTGCAAGAGGCAGTGACATTTATTTTGGACTGGTGTACTTGTGAAGTGTTTGATTATCGGAACAAACGGAGGACGGGGGATTCATAAGTGCCTGTTCTTAAAGGGTCACAACAGTGAACTATATTAAATAGAAGATGTAGATAATTTAAGACGCCACATCATACCGTCGCCTTTGTACAACAAAGCCAAGAGATAGCCAAGCGATCTTTTCAAAATGAAATATCTCACCCAGTTCAAAATCCTTTTTTGACTACAAAAGCATGGGATGAAGCATTCATTTGAATTATTTCCAAATACAACACTCCCTTTCGTCGTTCTTCCAACAGTTGCAGAGGGTTATAATCTATGAGAATTCTGTGCTAAATTTCTTCATTGGTTATTTTGCAGTTAAAGAAAACCAATGCCTTTTAAGCTTTAAGGAATAGTATTGTTCCCCCAATGAATCGGTGGGTAATGCTGTATTTTTCTTAGTGTCACTGACCTCTGTGTAGATTTTTACCTAACAAGCATGTAGAGAGTGCTACATTTGCCCCTATTTGACAGTGACTAATTGCTCAAAGAGTGCGTAGTGCTTGTTAGGCCGGTGGAAGTTTCACAGACTCCACAGCCAAGCTAAATTCATTATCCTCTCTTCGCTATTCACTGCGCCCCGTCAACTTACAGCAACCAAACCGGGCTAATTTGAATAAGCCTACCACTAGCCATTATGACGAACCCAAGTTGCTGGTTGGGTTTGGAAAAACATCAGAAACTCTACGTGATGGCTTTTTTTTTTTTTTTTTTCGTGATTCTATAGAGTGGTGCATGACGTAAATTAGGATTTTGCGACAACCCAAAAGCCAATGGAAAAATCCTATTGGGTTTTTCTCGAGGGAACCAGTGTGGTGCTTACTGCCGATCGGCCTACAAAGTGACACCATACCTCCACCACTCTAATTATGAACATGTCCACTTGACCAATGCGTTTGCAACTGTTCATGGCGGTTTGTTCATTTGCAGTCGGCCCGTTGTTTTAAACTGAGTTACCTGTGCAGCTTTCAAGGTCGGGCCCGATTGGCCAGTACGGGAGCAAACGCTGTAGCAAAACGGCTCAAAGAGAGGAAGTTCCCCACATCAATCTCGTCCTCCGTCCCACCCGCTTATTACCTGCCTGCTGTTTGCTTATTTACATCCTCTGTTTTGCCAAAACACACATAGGGGGTACAGCAATTAAATCAGGGTGGGATCCAAGCTGTGGATGGTCGCTAGTGAGTTTAGCAGTGATGCTACGCGGTTTGACCCAGAAAGCGTCAATGAGGTGACGTAGCAGACAGATGGCAGGCTCCAAGAGGGTGGGAATGGAGACTCTGCCAGACTGTACCTGACAGGAGCGTCATAATGCGTGATGGGTGCCAACGCGCACCCTCGGCAAGACAAAAGCCGGCTTTCTTCTCCGTTTCAGTCCGTCCGACACGTCTCTCCTCCCCCCTCTCCGAACCTCAGTGCGTCCCTGGACAGGTTTCAGCGTTTAAATTTGAAAATGATTTGTCCTGCCCTCTTAATAATAGATGAGAGCACATAGTTGGGGTCCCTTCAATAAACTCCCTCCTCGCTTTAATTAGTGAACAAAAAGCCCAGCCTGCTGAGGACTCGGGCTCGGGCGCTGTGTTGGTAATTAAAACTGAAACCACCAAAAGGAGAGGAGGGGAAAGGCTCTATTTTTATCGCACAGGCTGTTTGGTGCTGAGTGCCCATGGAAGGTTTTGCAATAAAGAGTGATAATGAAGGTGTGAGACCTCTGGGGGCCAGCCGGGCGCTCGCTACAATGGTTGCTCTCACACCAGACTGAAATACAGGGAGCAATTAGTGAAGGCAGCACACAGACTGGTCACTGGAGATTAGTTAACACCTCAGGAGCTGCGCTTCAGGACGGGCACATGCTTGTTTTGCTTCCACACCATTTGCTTGTAAAGAATAAACTAACAGCATAATGAAGAGAGACTGTGTTTTTCGCTTTGAAACAGTATTTTGTGCTGGAGAATCGCTGAGGTCAACGACGCCGACGGCTATCGCGCGTCTCGTTGTAATGCCGTAGGTCTTGGAGATTTCTATCTGGAGTGGTCAAGTTTGCAATCGCTCTTTCAGGATTACGGTCTTGAGGAACATTTTTGAAGGCCTTTCTCACCGGATGCTCCTAAAATCTATGATGAGCTACAGCTCAGTGCCAGAAACCTTAAGCCCAGTCGCTAATCCTAAAGACATTGTTAATAGAGGCCACATACGAGCTGCTAAGCCTGTATGTTCATAATGTTATATAATTGAAGTCATAAAAAGCCAATTAACTTCACCTTCACTCGCGCACACATTTGCAAACCCGCTTAAGGGAGGGAGCAAAGCATATGTAGCCATTGAAACTCGCTGGTTCCGCATCGCCGGGCTTTACCCTTCAGATGGACACGTGTGAGGGGTCATTCTTTAAAACAGCTGCCATTTGTGTTGATCCTCATATGAACATTCGCACGAAATTATTTACACTTTCACTCTTAAAGATAAAGGTTCTTTATTGGCATAGTTCCATGAGGAACATTTAACATTCATGGAACCTTGCCATCGGACACAATGTGCTTCACACTAAGAAAAAAAGAACTGTTCACTGAGGGTCCTTGAGGGAACCAGAAATGGTTCTTCTATGGCATTGCTGCAAAAGAAACCTTTATTTTTAGGGGTTGAATACACTGTAAATGAATCGAAGTAATTAAGAGCTTAAGAGCAAACTTTTACTAATACTATGGAAATATTTGTAAACATTTCAGTGAAAAAGATTTTGATTTTATTTTATTTTAGGTTACACTTTATTTGACAGTGTTCTTGTAACATGTTATGCTTGCTTACTACAGTAATAACAGTAAATTGCCCATTATTACAAGCAACTAACCCTTACTCCATAGTAAATACATGTTGTTAATTATTACTTATTTGTGTATTTACACAGTAAAGAGGACACCTGAAACCTAATACCTAAGTGTAACCTTTTTTATTTTAATTGTACCTTTTTTTTTTTTTTTTTTTTGGGGGGGGGGGGGGGGGTGTCTTTTCCCAGCTCAATACTCTTTGCTCAGCAAATATGCAATAATAAAACCAAACACTGCAATGTAAAGCTAGCATGCAGTCTTTATTATCCCTGCTTTTATTTTTAGATTTTAGTTGACATTACTCAAATGTATTATTATTAAAAAAGATGGTACTTTTTATATCATAATATTTTGGAATTTTTAAACTATTCATAATTTCAATTCACAATATACAAATATAAATAAACAAATAAAAATAGCTGCCATGATGGCATCATTATCCTGAACTCTTATTTTCTTTATAAGGATGATACAATTAAACTCCACCGCTGTTATAAAGATGTTATAAAGACATTGCTATCTTAAAATGTCAACTTTGTTACCATGATGTTGTGTAGTAAACAGTTGATTTGAAATTTGTGGATATATCAGCATTCAATTCTCTTTCTATAGAGCACAAAGCTTGCAATGTCAAATTAAACTGTAAAATGGTGTTACTATCTGAAGGCGTAATTATGCACAGCGCATTATTAATAGAATGTTTAAATTTATACAAAAATGTTTGATAAAACCACCTTATCAAACCGGTAAAGCCACCCGTTACATAGAATGACCCAAAGGACATGTTACTGCGTGTTACCCAGATGCCTGTGGAAGAAAATGAATAAATCCACAAAAAGACACGTGCTTTCTCTCTCCCTCTCATCCTCGTCTTCCTCCCGCCACCACATAATTTTCTCGCAAGAAAGGAATTTTGCCAAAATGTTTGCTTTAAGGAAAATAACAACAGTCAAACGCAATATTGGATCAGTCAAATTCAAGCCATTTAAATTTGAATGCGAGTGAAGTGGAGGAGGCAGCCGTTGTTAAATATGATGCTTGAATGAAAATCTAAACCTTCCAATACCTCTAAGCAATGTACCTCAATGAGATGAATTAACTGTAAATGGCTCCCTCTCTGTGTGAGTGTCTTCCAATTTAAAATCTCATTATTCGTAGAAGATCCAGAACAAGGTGACTCTTAGGATAGATCGAATAAGTGAAGATAATCTTACCGGCCACTTTTATGCAAATAGGAGATGTATTGAATCAACTAAAAGAAGAATGGTGAATCAAATAAGCTAATAAAGCAAGGTTAGGTTAAAAACTCAGCATGAATTGCGGTTCTGACGGCGAGCACCTCGGCTCTCGGCTTTGTGCCATTGTGTGCCAAGTTGCAGAAGTGCATTACGCCTGTCGTTGAAGTTAGACTTCCACTATAGTCCTACATTTAAAGTATTAGGGAAATCTCTACGTGAAGCCTAGGATGGATTTGAGAATGTTTTGGCACGAGAGAATCAGGTAACTCTGGTTTGTTGAAACATTCATTGAACATGCTTGGGACAGAAAGGTGCATAACGTTGGATGCAATATCCCAGTTTTATAACTACATTAAGGAACTTGCAAGCAGAGCTTGAAGTGGAAGGCCTCATAGCTCGGATCGGGTTTAAGTATATTCACCATTCACGTCATTAATAATGTAAGATTCATTACACAGAAATGTGAAGCTGCATTTTTTTTTTCACCCAGCCTGAATATAAAGCTAAAATATTAAGTGGTGCAATTTGTTCTTGACCCAAAGCGTGAACTGAAGTTACATCATAACCTTCCCTTATATCTACCCCTGCAGACATGGAAAATCATACAAGGCCACATGTTATGAAGTAGGGCAGTTGTTGTATTTATTAACTTGTGAGATTAACCTACTCTCCTAAGCATATCCTATGCTGTGTATTTAAAGGAATATTCTGAGTCAAAAAAATTAAAAGTCATGCTGAGTCGACAATAATAGTGACTCGTTCCTTGTTTTCTTTTTCTTTAAAAAAATAAATAAATCAATGTTATGGGAAGGCACTTACAATGGGAGTAAATGGGCAAAATCTGAATTGTGAAATTTATAATTTGATATAAGCGTTGGCATCAATTCTTCCGTTAAAGGGGTGGTTGATTATGATTTCACTTTTTTAACTTTAGTTAGTGTGTGATGTTGCTGTTTGAGCATAAACAACATCGGCAAAGTTACAACGCTCAAAGTTCAAAGCAAAGGGAGATATTTGCTTTTTAAGGACTACAACACACGGCTACACAGGTTAGTGGCATCACTAACCCTGAGGTTTACATAAACCCCGCCCCCAGGAACGCATTTATAGATTATCATGACAGAATATGCTAATCAATGACTAGAAAATTGTTAACTCCACATCAGCTACATAAATTCATCAACTAACCATTCAGAAATGTCCTGTTGCTTCTACATGTTGTCACTTCTTGAGCCTCTCCATCATTGTCTGACTTCGGTTTGAACATAAAATGCAGAACAGTTTCTGTCATTTTAGTGCTTGTCTGTGTGAGGTAATCGGAGATGCTAACACAGGAGCTCTTGAAGCTCTGCCCTCTGTGCCGGGAGCAGCAGCTCATTTGCATTTAAAGTGACACAAAAATGGCGCTCACTCTCAAAAAGTGATAATTTTAACATACTATTAAAAATATATATCTGTGGGGGGTATTTTGAGTTTAAACTTCACATACACACTCTGGGGACATCATAGACTTATTTTACATCTTGTGAAAAGGGCATTATAAGACCCCTTTAAAACGTGTGTATTATTTGAGCTGTAAACTTTTCTTGTTTTTCTTTGATGTTTGTAATATTGGATATAATTTACAGAGAAAAGGTTTGTAAGCTTACACTATAAACTCATGTTAACAATACTTTTTGAAGCATTATGCAACATGTGCTGTTGATTGAGCTTGTATTGACCCTGGAAAATGATTTTAATTTGACTGTTCTTTGTTTTTTTTATATTTTTATTTACTGCATGCTTGCATCTTGTGGGTATAGCTTTGTTTATAAGGTCATTTGGATTTTCATTTTCAGCAGTCAGTTGACCGCAACTTACATGGTCTTATTCAAACTAATTATCAATTTATTTCCACAGAGGGCTGAGATTTGCTAGCAAGTAAAGTTGAAGTCTTACAGCATTTTTTACACTTCAGCTAGCTTTTCAGAGATTTGGTAATACCTCACAAAGAATCCTCTGGAGAGACAGTTTTTTTTTTCTTTCTGTCTTTTTTTTTTTGTACTGTGGATTTACAAGATTTATTGCAAAGACAGCTGTGTGTCAACCACTTTGAGCTCCTGCAGGCCTCCCATCATTCCATATTACAACTCCTTTGAACATTAGTGTACTTCACTCTGAGCTGCTGACATGCCGTGTGAATCTGAGGATGTAAAATTATACACATTTAAGCACAACTGCTCGGCATTAGGTGTGAGATGAGAGGCTGTAAAGATGCATTGTGGAGTTTGCTGAATATCAAGAGCTGCGTGATTCACCACGGTGTTGAAGGTGCAATGCTGGTGTCTCCTCCTCGTTGATGTGCCTGAAACTTATGATCTCTTACCACGCAAACTCATGTCAGTCACAAAGAATGATAGGCTTTATTAAAGTGAACTTTAAGAAGATATATATATAATTTAAAAAATACATAAAACTAATATAAAAGTCAGTATAAGGATAATTTTACATAAAGATAATTAATTCTTAAATATAAAGGTTACATAAGGATTTTACAGCCTGATGCCATGAGAAATTTTTAAGCTCCTGAATGCCATTGGAGAACATTGACATTGAAGGAAAATATATTTTTTATGCTCCTATGATGTCATAGATTGTTTTTAGGATCCTATGACATAATTTGGAGAATATATCAAGCTCCTAATGCCATTAAAGAACATTGGCATTGTAAGAGAACATTTGTACTGTAAGCTCTTATGATATCATAAGAGAAATTTTTTTCAAGTTCCAATTATGTCATAGGAGAACATATTTAAGCTCCTATGATGTCATAGTCAAGTCAAGTCATCTTCATTTATATAGCGCTTTTAACAATGTAGATTGTCTCAAAGCAGCTTTACAGAGATAAACGTATAATTTAAGGTAACAGAGATTGTTTCGGCTTTACAGCAGAGTTAAGTTATTTCCATCTAAAGTTAGTTTTAATTGATTTGCTTCCGTCGCAACGATCATTTGTTATTAAATTAGGGGCCGCTAAGACGACACCATTCCCTCTACACAGACTTTAAACGCGAACCTGTGAGAAACGCTGATGGCGTTCACATGCGCATTTAGAATGGGTTCTATAGTTATGTGCGTTTGAATATACGCAGGTTTGGAATTCCCTACAAGCCAAGCCTAAACAAAATACTTGTCGTAGTAGAACATAGTAGAACATTTTTAAACTCGTAGGAGAAAATTAAGCTTCTATGATGTCATAGTAGAAATTTTTAAGCTCCTACGAAAACATTTAAGCTTCTATGATGTCATAGTAGAACATTTTTAAACTCCTACGTTTAAGCCTCTGTGATGTCATAGTAGAACAATTTTAAGCTCCTAGGATAACGTTTAAGGTTCTATGATGTCATAGTATAATTTGTTTAAGCTCCTAGGAGAACATTTAAGCTCCTATGATGTCATAGTAGAACAATTTTTAAGCTCCTAGGAGAACGTTTAAGGTTCTATGATGTCATAGTAGAATTTGTTTAAGCTCCTAGGAGAACATTTAAGCTCCTATGATGTCATAGTAGAACATTTTTAAACTCATATGAGAACATGTTTAAGCTCCTATGATGTCATAGTAGAACATTTTTAAACTCATATGAGAACATGTTTAAGCTCCTATGATGTCATAGTAGAACATTTTTAAACTCATATGAGAACATGTTTAAGCTCCTATGATGTCATAGTAGAACATTTGTAAGATCCTAGGAGAACATTTTTAAGCTCATATGACATCATAAGAGAACATGTTTAAGCTCCTACGATGTCATAGGACTAGGAGAAAATGTGTAAGATCATATGATGCCATAGGAGAACATTTCATGCTCCTTCTGCCATTGAGGAACTTTGGCATCATAGGAGCTTAAAGTTTTCTCTTATGATGTCACACACGGGGGAACAACTCTTGAGAGCGATGATGTTGTAAGGCATTTTAGGCTCCTATGATGTCGTTGAATATCACAGAAGCTCAAACATTTCCAGATCAATAACCACATTGGACTTGCACTGACATTTTAAGACATCTCCTTTATCCAAATCTCATTTAGAGTGTACTGGTGCTTCAAAAAAATAAAATAATAATTGTTAGAGCTATAACAAATGATTCCCAGAACCAATGCACTGTAATATGGTTCTTAAAAATCTTTATGGCACGTTGATGGTCAATCAGGTCAAAGTTAAAACTCTTGAAAACAGTAGCAAAAGGGTTAGTTTCTGAACTTAAGATGCTCTACAGACCCATTAAAAAGTAGGTGCAGAGAGAGGAAGAACCAGCAACATGATTGATTCTTCAAGCCTGTCAGCACATTAGTAGGGATGAAAACAAATCCAGGGTCGGAGTTGTATGGCGAGCCGTGAAGAATCTTCTCTTCCTCTTCCTCCTGCAGTTCCTGCCAGGGAGTGGATCAAAGCTGCAGCGGCGGCTCCATGACTGCGCCGTCCTCCGTCAGCTGAGTGTATATGTCAGCCGTGATGAAAAGTCATGATTTTATGGGTGAAAAGGAGATTTATGAATGTGTTCATTGTGAAATATGTTCTCGTGCATTTGTGAGTTACAGTACATGTGAATTTGGCAGAGTGGGTTGGATCTGTGAGGAGAAGCCAAAAACAATGACAGTAACATGGAAGGAATTTGGTTCAAATAATCCTCTCTTTTTTTATCTGGCTGCTGCATCCTACAAAACTGAAACAGATTACAAAATGTACAGAGTATGAGCACAACACTCTGCCCCTCTGAATGGCTATCCTGTTTGATTTGGCAGGATATTAATCATTTGTGTCAATAAAAAGCGTAGTGAATGCAAATATCCGGGCTAGCCGTCAATAAGTAACCATGAAACCAGTGCAAATTAACCTCTAAATGTCATGGGAAAACCCAATACCAAATCCATTATCCACTGATAGGTAGAAAATTCTCATATTACTGTTGCTCCAGGGATGGAAGAAGGAAAAAAAAGACCCCTTCAGTGCCTCAGAGAAGAGACTTCTTCAGATTCCAGCCTCCAGTCCACTCCACTGAAGCTTTAGAAACGGCACTGGAAACTGCTGCTTTCATTACTTACGTCAACATGATGAAACTATGGGCAAGTGCAAAAAACCAGCAGCACAATCACTTCGGTGCATCACCAGATATCTTTAAAGTGGACCTATTTTGCCCCTTTTTACAAGATGTAACATGAGTCTCAGTTGTCCCCAGAATGTTTCTGTGAAGTTTCAGCTCAAAATACCCCACATATCATTTATTATACCATGTTGTATTGTACCATTTTTGAGTGGAAGGAAAGCTATTTTTGTGCATGTATCTTTAAATTCAAATGAGCTGCTGCTCCCCCGCTTTCCAGAAGAGGGCGGAGCCTGTCCGTGAGTATTAAACTAATGCTGCGTTCCAGGCAACCTGTAACCCGTGTTTTTCCAACCTTATACCCGTGAAAGTGCACTGGAACTCGTACTAGATCGATGTACTCCCAGTTACGAGTTGGAAAAACACGGGTTACAGGTTGCCTGGTACGCGGCATAAGTTCTCTTTCACGTCTTATTGCGCTTAAAACTGTCAAATACACACGGTTATGTCAAAAACACAGTTCACATTAACACAGTCGGTTATGTCTGTGAATGTAAACAGTAAGTACAGAGATCGCATGTGTATATTAGATCTGTGTAATTAAAGTGAAAACAGCGTAATATACAGTACCTACTGCTATATATGCTGTTAATATCAATCAAGCAACAAATGAAAAACAGCAAATCACTCACTGCTCTTGATTGAATAACTTTAGTAGTTTTAATAAGAATATACACTCACCTAAATGATTATTAGGAACACCATACTAATACTGTGTTTGACCCCCTTTCGCCTTCAGAACTGCCTTCATTCTACGTGGCATTGATTCAACAAGGTGCTGAAAGCATTCTTTAGAAATGTTGGCCCATATTGATAGGATAGCATCTTGCAGTTGATGGAGATTTGTGGGATGCACATCCAGGGCACGAAGCTCCCGTTCCACCACATCCCAAAGATGCTCTATTGGGTTGAGATCTGGTGACTGTGGGGGCCATTTTAGTACAGTGAACTCATTGTCATGTTCAAGAAACCAATTTGAAATGATTCGAGCTTTGTGACATGGTGCATTATCCTGCTGGAAGTAGCCATCAGAGGATGGGTACATGGTGGTCATAAAGGGATGGACATGGTCAGAAACAATGCTCAGGTAGGCCGTGGCATTTAAACGATGCCCAATTGGCACTAAGGGGCCTAAAGTGTGCCAAGAAAACATCCCCCACACCATTACACCACCACCACCAGCCTGCACAGTGGTAACAAGGCATGATGGATCCATGTTCTCATTCTGTTTACGCCAAATTCTGACTCTACCATCTGAATGTCTCAACAGAAATCGAGACTCATCAGACCAGGCAACATTTTTCCAGTCTTCAACTGTCCAATTTTGGTGAGCTCGTGCAAATTGTAGCCTCTTTTTCCTATTTGTAGTGGAGATGAGTGGTACCCGGTGGGGTCTTCTGCTGTTGTAGCCCATCCGCCTCAAGGTTGTGCGTGTTGTGGCTTCACAAATGCTTTGCTGCATACCTCGGTTGTAACGAGTGGTTATTTCAGTCAAAGTTGCTCTTCTATCAGCTTGAATCAGTCGGCCCATTCTCCTCTGACCTCTAGCATCAACAAGGCATTTTCGCCCACAGGACTGCCGCATACTGGATGTTTTTCCCTTTTCACACCATTCTTTGTAAACCCTGGTTGTGCGTGAAAATCCCCGTAACTGAGCAGATTGTGAAATACTCAGACCGGCCCGTCTAGCACCAACAACCATGCCACGCTCAAAATTGCTTAAATCACCTTTCTTTCCCATTCTGACATTCAGTTTGGAGTTCAGGAGATTGTCTTGACCAGGACCACACCCCTAAATGCATTGAAGCAACTGCCATGTGATTGGTTGATTAGATAATTGCATTAATGAGAAATTGAACAGGTGTTCCTAATAATCCTTTAAGTGAGTGTATTTCTTACTTGAATGCTGCTGTTCAATGCTCTGGCTTGGAGATAAACATGGCAGACTGTGTACAGCTCGCTCAGGACGGGGTCTATGCTAATAGGGCAGAGTCCGTCAGCAGTCGTGGGCGGAGCCTAAGCATATGTGACATCACAAAAGCTACAATCTGCAAACAATTTGTTCTGAGACACTGCTTATGATTTATGGAGATTAAAAATGAGGAGTGGGTGGATTTTTATCATTATAGGGTGGTTGTGTACACACACTGCCGACACGCATTTGTGTTCAAAAACCATGTAAAAGTGAATTTTGCATAATACATCCCATCTAAAACGAGAAATTCACTAATCATAGTATGCACAACAAAATGCAAATAGAGTAAGAAAATTAAACATAACTCACATTATATTCTCCCAAAATAAGTCTTAAAGGGATAGTTCACCCTGAAAAAAAAATTCTGTCATTCACTCATCTTCATGTCATTCCAAACTCTCATGGATGAGCCAAGTAGTCATACTCAATTTCAGCAACAAAAACACTTACATTTCGGTCTGTTTCTTGCGCAAAGCAATTGTATGGCTCCAGAACACTTGGAAAATAGCAAATTGGAGTATAAGGGGGCATTCACACAGAATGCGATGTATTTGCATTAAAAATGTGAAGTACAGGCTAGTGGAATGGAAAAAAACAAGGTCTCAAGATGCTCTTTTTACAACTACTTTATAAGCCTGTTCACTTCAAGGATACAGTGTTATCTATAAAGTTTTAATAATCGTTCTACATCTGTGAGAATAGTGAAGTCACTATAACGATTATGGCACAGAGGAACAATATAGTTGGAATCACTTCTGATGAACAGCTGATGAACAATAAAAACATTGACAGGCAGCCAATCAGAATCCATCTTCCCTCAAAGAGCTCAAGCATTTAAAACCAGCAGACGATGAAACTGAAGCATGAACTTATAATAAACAGAACATTATTGTGCATTAGTGTGGAGGCTAATATAAAAACGCTCGAATGGCCGTAAAGTTGCTTTGAATTCATTTGTATTTTATTAAGCTCTATATAACCGAACTTGATTTGACATAAAAGTTGTGTGGACCTCTTTTATGCTGCTTTTGTGTCCTTTTTGAGTCCCAGTTCAGTGTAATTTGCATGGCAATGAGCTGCCAGCACAGTATTCAGAGTATCTTCAATCATGCTCCACAGAAAAAAGAAAGTCATGCGCGTTTGGAACAACATTGAGGACGAGTAAATGATGACAGAATATTAATTTCTGGATGAACTATCTATTTAATATGCTGTGCAATTTTGCTTCTTAAGACCAAACTACTGATTAAGAAAACGTTTTTTCTCTTTTGCAGTGACTTTCTGAAATGGACATACTGTACTAGGAGAGTTTTTCCACTGAAACGTGTGCAAAGTTTGGCTGTTATCCTCTACTTTCAGGCCGTTACTCTGGCAGACAACTCTCTAACGTGGAGTCTATTTACGAGCAAACCCTCTAATCCATTAAAAGGGATTCATGCGCAAACTAATGTTTCTCTGCATAATTTTAATGGCACAAAGCTCTTCAGTGTTAACCTTACTAGCCAAGCTTTATTATAAAGCAGGTTAGAGCGTTATCCCATCAAGAATATTTTATGGAAATTGTGTAATTTAGAAATCCAGCTAATATTAAAAGTAATGTCACACACCAAGGTCCTAATATTCATAAGCGCTTGTTTCATCCGTCTCGTTAAGTGTTTATATTGTGTTGCGTCTGTGAGCTGAATAACTCCAAAGTCTTTGATAAGGTCACTCAGCTTTAACAGTGTTGGTGCTGTCGCAGTTGTACAGTGACTTTGTTTGGAAACCAGATCCGAAAATTTTTGAGCCAACAACGACAGGACATTTTAAAAATTAAAAATGTTGATGATAAGCATTGGGAGAAAAAAACCCAAAAAACTCTTCAATGATAATATAAACACAAATGCCAACACTGGGGTGGGCCGGGATGCCTGAGTAAAATGTGACATGGGCGGTCTGGCGTTTGCTGAGCCGCTCGACTTTGTTATTATCCAGCTGGGCTTCTGGAGACCACTCCATTGGCCATTCTGACTATGGAGGGGTCGCATGTACATATATGCTTTGTTTGGATGCATAATGCTCAATATATTCATTGCTGTTTTTGCGCCTGTGCGTCTCGCTGCTCCAAACTTCCGACTTTATTTCTCTGTGACATTTCAAGATTGATCCCTTGTTTCTTCTCTATATGTCTCTTCCTGAGTTATTAAAGACATATGAGTCTCTATTTAAAATGAAGAGGGTATGTTATGCTCTTTGGAATTATATTTCATTATAGTCCATATGAGAAATTCAGTGTTTGTTTGCGAAGACGGTGAAGCTCTTGAGCAATACAGAATTCTTTTGCATATATTACTCAGGGGTATTACCCAGCAAGCCAAAATATACTTCCTCGCCATTCAAACCGGCTTACTCTCCCTCAGCCACTTAAAGGAATTATGACAGATGAGCTGTTCCAGAACAACATAATTTGTGTGTTTATGTGTGTATTGTCTAAGACATGCAAATTGTTTGCTTTCCATTGGTTTCGTCTGTGTGGTGTAAAAGGCTTCCGGCGCCTGTGTTTTAAAAGCCTCGCCTGGATCACGTAGTTTCCGTGTTGTCTTTGGCTCACCCGTGTGCATTTTTCATGTGTTGATAACATTGACGTACTTGTTTGCCTTCTCGTGATAAGATTCTCTTTGGAGTATTTGGCAAATAAAGAAAATATATACTTGATGTTTTCAAAGCATGCGAATGGTGCCTCAGCATCTCAGTGGCAAGCTGTTCATATTACTTACTAAAGCTTGAGTAAAGAATATATTATTAGAGCAGATCCATTAATTCCTGCATGTAGACACGGGGCTTGTGCAGAAAACATTGCCGGGCTCATTTGTTCTATTTCTCTAGTTTCACATTCAGCTCTCTCTGCACAAGTGTCTCTGGTACTGCAGTGAAATGCATCCTGACATTTCACAAATCTATTTGTTATGAGAAAGGTTATTTAGTTTCCTTGTTGTTCGGCTCATTGAACCGCACAGGGGCCACACGCTCAAACCAGACGAGTGTTGTCTAACCACCTCACAAGCTTTTCATATTCCCATTGGCTGCACTTTGAGATGGCTGATTGATATGTTCAAACAAGACACTGGCCATTTATTGTACTCTTGGCTCATGTGGTACCAAAAAAAAAAAAAAAACATTATAGCAGCAGAGCTTCTCTGGTGTTCCATGAAGAATTCCACATTGTCTGCAAGTGGACTAGCTAATTAAAAAAAACACATAATAATTATTAAATAAATAAATATAGGCAGATTAAGATAAAATTAAAATAATGTTAAATTAAAATAAATATACACCACACTTCAAATATTTTTGGGGGGATATTTTATTCAGCAAGGATACATTAAATTGATCAAAAGTGGCAGTAAAGACATTTACAGTAATGTCTTTTTTAAACAATATATGATGTTTTCCACACAAAAAATATTGTTGTATACTGTTTGCAACATTGAAAATAATCAGAAATGTTTCTTGAGCATCAAATCATCATATTATAATGATTCCTGAAGGATCATGTGACACTGAAGACTGGAGTAATGATGCTGAAAATTCAGCTTTGACATCACGGGAATAAATGACATTTTAAAATACATTAAAATGGAAAACATTGATTTTAAGTTGTAACAATATTTCATAATGTTTCTGTTTTTACTGTATTTTTGATCAAATAAATGCAGCCATGGAGAGCATCATTTAATGAAAGAATTTTCTGACACCAAACTTTTGAATGGTAATGTTAATGCTGTAAATAATAAAATAGTTGTTATTATTCATAAATATTATAGACAAAAGCACCAACTTTAAAACAGTCAACTAATTGGTCCACTGATCAACATTTGTTTAAAAAAACGTTATCTTTTTTTTTCTTTTTTTTCTTTTCCGTAATATAGCTGATAGCAGGGGTGAAAAGTGAAAGGGGTGAAAGTTAGGACGATTCTAAGGGCCCACGCCCCAGAGATCGATTTTATTAATGGAATGGGTGCGATAGGGGGCCCAACCTAATATTCTTTCATAGGGCCCAAAATTGCTATAGCGGCATCCCTGCCCGTAGTCCAGCTCCTGGTGCATTCAGTATTTAGATCAATAAACAGTTGACTAATTCAGGTTAATTAGCTAAAAACAGTTATCTAGCCAATTTAGTTAAGATCAAGACAGCAGTCTTGCATAGTTATTATTTGTCAGTGGATCTAATGATCTTTTATTTTAAAGTTGAAGTGGTCCGTCACCGAAAAAAAAACTTTGAGAACCACTGCAGTAAAGTAAAGTTTTTAGCTTCTGGACATGTTGGATTTATCATGGAGCCCCTGTGGCGGGACCGGTCAGAGGTGGGAATATTTAACACAGGGAGGGATTTCTCCCTTTGAGAGTGCTAATTACTAACTGAGGACATCTCTTTCCCCATCACTCACTCTGTCACTCAATATTAATACGGCCGCTCATTGAAGTCTGGCAAGCTGTCTAGACATCACCTGAGCCATTAATCAGAGTTGTGCTAAAGCAGAAACGCATCTAACTACCGCTAGATAACCAGAACAAGTCTCCATAGCACAACCACTGACTGACTAATACAGCCCCGATCAGCCCGCTTAAAGTCCTGTGTTAACATTTTAAATCTACGGCCTCATAAAAGGTGAGTGCAAGGAAACGTTGCACTAGCATTTCCCCAAATCACACACTCCTTGATTTGCAATTCCAAAAAACCTGGTACATAAATAGAGCTTCACGGCCACGGCGTGAAACCAACTAAAAAACCTTGAATAGATTGTGAATTTTAAAGTCAAGATCAAATGAAAATCGCACAAAGGAGGCAGCAAGTGGAATTGAAAGTGTGATACAGAAGAGGGGGGTGTGGATAAATACAGGATTAGACTCCGCAGGCCTGGTTCCCACAGATTGCCTGAAACGGGGGTTACAGATTTAAAGCAGGTACTGGTTGTTGACAGGTTCAGTTGTGCGCACCCCCCTCTATTTTCTGCATGTCTTGCACATTAAAGCAGACCCATGTCGAAACCTGTTTACATGTAATCAAAAAGGACTGTAACATGTTCTAGTCTGGTGGGATGATGTGACAGTTCGACTCTCTTTGTTTCTGGATGGGTTGCGGCGAGGACAACTGACAGTGCTGACAGAGTTCTCATTTGTTCTAAAATGATAGAACTAAACAAATGCAAGCTCCTGGTTTTAGTTTTCACACTTTTTCTTGAACTCTTTTTTGCTTTAATTTCTTTACATACCATAACAGGTTAGGGCTTGCTTTCCTGTGCGTCAGCAAGTTTAGCAGCTCCGTGTTTAATGGGATAAGGAGGGACATGTGCTCACGTCAATCCCAGGCCAATTGAGTGTTTTTAATGCAATTTGTGGACTAGCCTCTGCTAGTAGGATTTGTTCCATACTGTTAGATGTGGAGTCAATTACACAGTATCTCTGGAGTGAATTTAGAGGAATTGCTCATCTAGCTAAAGATACTTATGGCTAGCATTGAATATGTGAGCTTGGCATGGCGGTTTGAAGTCTCTACTTCAAACTATTTCTAGAGGAGAGCGGGGACTGTTGTGACACTTCTTCAACATCTGGTTTTTTTTTTTGTGCTATGAATAATATAAGAATTTAAACTCAATATTATATTCGTATAGGCTATATTGCAACACATGCTCATTGGAAAAACATACCTGTGGCAACATTTTTGCAAAACGCAAAATACGTACCAATTTGCAGTTTCCAACAGATCTGAACACTAGAGGCAGTAAAACAGCAAGCACTTTTAATTGTTTTCACACAAAATTATGATTACAGAAGCAGATTATGGATTAATAAAGACTTGTTTTCATGCACGCGGCACCATGCACAATTATGTTATGACCTCAAAACACTTTTTACCATAGTGTATGGTTTGTAAACAAATATATTTTGGCGTTTGCATCACTTAACCAGCTCCATATGTTCATTTAGCTCAGCTGGTACAGAATTGTACTTGTGATGTGGAGAGCTCGGGTACCAGTCACAAAGAAAGACGACAAACAATAAAGGAGCTCATTAACAAGAGTTCAAAAACAAGCTAAAATGCTGTGGTTACAATTGCGTTTTTATTTCACATTGGCTTTTGTTAACACTATCGGGTAGGTTTAGGCTTTAGTGTAGGCGTACGTTATTTTAAAATGGAGCATTAAGCTTTTGGCGCCACTCACTGGATATTTCAATTCAGAACTGCGGTGAAACGTACAAACTCAAATAAAACATTGCAATATTCATGTTCATCTGTTCCGGAAAAAGCTAAACGCGCTTTTAGCGCCACTCACTGGACATTTCAAAACGTGCACGACACAACGTGTTTTGCAAAAATGTTGCCACAGGTAAGTTTTTCTAATGAGCCTGGGCTGCAATATTGGCAGTTACTTTGCCTGTTTTTGGTCTGCCAACGAATTAATTCCAAACCAAGCAAATGAAGAACCACTGCAACACATGTAGCTCTGTTTCGTTCCTGAATTGTGTATTTTTTAATGAACCGGAATGACTCACTCATAAAGACTTGTTTCATTCCTGAATAATTTTGTATTTTTGAACAAATCAGTTGAGTGATTAATTCAATGATACAGCCCATTCTCATCCCAAGGCGTCATATACTGACTCTTTTGACATTTCGTCTACATCGAACGCACATGGCACCCTTTAGCGTCAATATGAGACGCAGATAGATATGGGCCAGAAGGCGCCTCCTAGCGGTCTAACCCTAACCCTACCCCAGACCTAAACCTACCCATAACCGAACAAAGCTATCTGCGTCTCATATTGACGCTAAAGGGTGCCATGTGCGTTCGATGTAGACGAAATGTCAAAAGCGTCAGTATATGACGCCCTAGGATGAGAATGCGTTGAATGATACACCCCAAAAGATGCTTGTTTTGTTCTTGAAAGAATCAGTGTTTTGAACGAGTAGGTTGAACGAATGATTCAATGATTCCACTTGATGATTTCACAATGAGGTCACTTGTCGTGACCTTCTGCTGTAACAACGTAACCTGCAGAATAAGTCACTGAAAATCCCCATCACTAATGCACAGACAGCCGGTCTGGACAAGAGCAAGCACAATGACACTGTTTGACTGTTATATAAACATTCCTGAAACACTGCTCGAAAGTTTCGTCTATATGTACACATGAATTAAATGAATATGAACAATAGGGTTAATTACAATAACTGCTGCTCTACACCATAATTGTTTACGGCTATATGTTGTGACTCACTCATCAAGACTTGTTTCATTCCTGAATAATTCTGTATTTTTGAACAAATCAGTTGAGTGACTAATTCAATGATACACCCCAAAAGACGCTCAGGCCGTGTGTCCACCAAAGCGTTTTTTTCACGTGGCTGGCGTATTTTTTCAATTGTTTTCAATGGGAGCGCCGCGTTTTTAAAACGCCATGAGCGTAACGAGGCGCTGAGAGTTTTTTTCATGCTGAAGCGCTGAGCGCCCGGCGTTTTTTACTGGTCGACGAGAGTTGAAGAATGTTCAACTTTGGGTAAAACGCAGCGCTCATCACTGTCACTTTTTACCCAGCCGTCCAATCACAGTGGAGGAGAGGCGGGACTAATACCACACTGACCAACCTCCACATTCTGCTTGTACAACATCAACAGATGACAACAACAAGCATAATAACGGAACAAAATAATTTAAAACAATAGCCAGAGAAAATACATTACATCAACATTTTAATATAGAATCAACACAGAAACAAAATATGTGTGAAATGAGATACTAGTAACACTTTCGTGGATATTCCGTATTATAGCAAGCAATGCGTCTCAACAACAACAAAAAAAAGCGCTGCCAAAACGCTCTCAAGCGCCCACAGCTAGGCATTTTCAGCTGGCTAAAAACGGGTTAAAACGGCTTTAGGGTTAATGACAAGCGTCAAGCACAATGATACTCTTTGACTTATATAAACATTCCTGAAACGCTGCTCGAAAGTTTCGTCTATATGTACACATGAATAAAATGAATATGAACAATAGGGTTAATTACAGTAACTGCTGCTCTGCAACATAATTGTATATGGCTATATGTTGTTCATAGGCCTATATGTTGAACACTGTAACGTGTGATGGTGTTAGTTTCGTGTTTTGGCTTTTTAATTGTGCTGTTTATCTTCTCAGCAAGTGCATGCCCTGTAAAACGTTCTGCCTGTGTGTTTGTGCTGTGGAGAAGAGGTTCCCTAGTGCCCTAAGTGTTATATCACACACATCGTACACCCCCAGCTGGAGCTCCATACATTAATGTATAAACTGCTTGTGCAGACTCAGCTATTGTTTGTTTGTAAGCTAGAGGCCATATCAGTGGGGAGCACTACAAGCATGCAGGCCCACATTCAGATGGAGGTGTACATGCATTATGCGACATAAAATCGTCCTTGTTGTGACCATATTTTGATTAAAATTAGTGTGTAATAATGTTCCATGCATCATGCTTTATGCTGTTATTTAATGCATTCTGTTAAAATGCAGATGTACTTAAAATGTAAATATATGTTTAGATTTTGTATGGATTATTAAATTTTCCAAAACAAAACGGGAAAAGAGCCGTAAAAACCACGCATTTGAGCTCCGTCCAGGGAGAGAAAATGAGCCTGAGGAATGTGCATGAATCACCATCAGAATCAAGGCACTTATTCGCTAAACGAGGGTCTACTTTGTTTGGACCCAGCAGTAAATAGAAAGCCTTCACTCCTTAATATCGTTATTATTGAAAATGTTCTATATGATTAATCATAGATTTGAAGCACCCCCAATGACTTACCGGATAATGTTAACAAATAATTCTCCCTCGAGGGGTTCTATTAATAATTTTCATATTCTTTCCAAATATTATTCCACCCACCTGCTGGGTGAGAATCTTTTTTTTTTTTTTCGCTTTCGTTTTGTGATCATACATTATTTAGTCCCGTGCCACATCTAATAAATGATGTTGACATATGCTCTAGGAGGGAGCAGAGCCTGGAAATGTTGGATGATAAGCTTCTTTGCATTCACACTGGATCCAATTTTGTCCTATCAGTGCGTGTGTGTAGGGCTGCAGACATAGTCCACTAGGCCCTGAGATGTCCTGGGGCTTGTGATTAGTGAAAGCAGTGCCGAGGAATCAGCAAGGGACTTGGAAAAACAGAGCCCACGAAACTGTCCTATCCGAACTGCTATCAGCTGTCACAGTAATGTTCCCCCATTGCTGCCGAGTGCTTGATTTCCAATTTCCTTTCAATATCTGCGTATATTTTTGTATTTCATCATGCCTTCTCCTATCTGGTGTTTCTGTTTTTATTTACCCGTGGGAGGTTATTGCATTGATCTGCTATTTCTGCTGTTTGTGTTCAATCGATTCACATTTGCTAAGAAATAATCATTATTATTTATGTATGTAATTAGTCTCTTATAGTCTAGAGATAATTATCTGAAATATGCTTACAAATATTTAAGATCTTAGAAGCTATACATGTTACAATTTAAAAAATAAGATCAATTTAACGTAATATACAGTATACAGATATAAACTCTATATATATTTGTATCATGTGACACTGAAGATTGGAGTAATGATGCTGAAAATTCAGCTTTACATATGAATAGATTATGTTTTAAAAATATATTCAAATATATATATATAAACTGTATATACACACACATTTTTGGATTTTGAGCTCTTCTATCTCAGTTTAATGAACCTTTGGTCATTTCAGTTTAAAGTTTTTCAAAAGAACCGTGAATAAACTGAGCTGTGTTTCCCTTGAATGTGCAAATGTTTTCAAAGATGTTCAGGGAATTTGGTTTCAAAAGCCTCGCCGGCAAATCAATTCAATCAATTCCTCTCCACCAATTGTTTGTTATTTTTCTGCTGACCACACTGCAAGGATTAATATTTGATTAGCCTTTAGGAGGAGTGGAAAGTACTTATTAACCTTATTTGTCAATCTGTCAGTGCCACTCTGTGTATTGGCCCTTGCTGCAGGCGGAGGGATAGGGAACAGGAGGAGGACCGTTTTAATTTCGTCTGATGGCTGGCAGGGTAGCACGCAGGTATCTCACAGGGCAGCGCCAACATAATTAGCCACTTAGGCTCAAACATGCATGCATTTGCTATCAGTTTTCCATGACTGTAATCTGATCTTTTAAAGCAGCTTGCCTGCTGTGGTGTTTGAGATCAACAAATTAGATGCATGCGTAATTATGCACCGGTAACAGACATTAACACATGGCGCTCGGTGCAACGCTAAAGGCGTTTTTGGGTGTGTGAACAAAATGCAATCCGAATGTTAGTTTTTCATATGGATGGTATAGCAGGAGTCGGTATTAGAACAAATGAAGCTCTCTCCAGGGACTCGGCCTCTAACAGTTTTCAGAGTTGTTGTGTGGTGTACACACCATTTCTTCCACATTGGATCAAAGTGATGTGGAGTGAATACACATTGATCCAGACTAATGAGGAAATCCTCAGCCCACACACGGATCTAACAGCCTCCGAGACCCGAGCGCCCTACTGTCTCGAAGAGTAGTAATATTCAAGAGCCAACAACTTTACCTCCGAATCTGACCGCGAGGACCTCAAACAGCTTGTGTTAGATATCCGGACTGGTGCGATCGTGCCATGGGAAGGAATACCGAGTCTAAAAAGCCCTTACAGTGCATGTGAGGGAATTTGTGTAGCGTAATGAATAATTGTTTTCATTTTCACTCATTATATAGTTCTGATATATTTGAATTGGGCCTGTGGGTTCTATAATTAATAATACCTTTAATGTTTCCATTCATTTGTAAATAAATCATGCTTTATTGCAAGTAAGGTCATTTTCATTACCTTGCCGAAGTAGGAAGGCAAAACATTTCAATTCCCTTATTTGAAAATTGATAAGTACGGCTCCTTGCGAAGACTCGCTCATTTTTCATTACTAATTTTAATTAAGTCGTCTGCACAACATAGAAATTGACTGTTTGTATAATTGTTCATTATGGGTCTTGTTTTCCTCAATGGGTAGATTAAAATTCCCCTAAATAGAAGAATTTAAGAAATGATTAGTCTTTTCATCCCAAATATATAATTGCCTGCTCCAAGAGCAAAGGCATTGTGAAATGAGAATAAATTAAAGATATTGATAGCTGTGGCTAGACAAAAACCAAAAATGAAATCTGATACAGCAAAAATATGGATTCTGCAAATTGCTTCTCCACACTTATAATGAGACATTGTTCCCCATTAGTGACAAAGGGAGATATTCCATATAAGAAATATTCAGCAGTGTGAAGAGTTGCGGTTTAATGCTCTAATTATTCCTATTCTGTGCTGTTGTTGAAGTTTGCTAAAGGTGTAAGAGAGGAAAACGAGTCCACTCGTGTCCGTGACCAGCTATCGTGAACGGTGTCCCAGGTGCTTTTATTTATCTGAACCCTGGAATATTCTTCACATCACGATAAGCTCTTCTCTCCTCCCCTGAGCTCGTCTGCTCATCCGAGTTTTATCAGGGATCATCCACCCCCATGCCATAGCATCAGGCTAAAGACCGTCCCACAGTTAGCCGTCTTAATTACAGATCCTTTGATGTGATAGAGCACAGCCCTGTTGAGATTGATTACTGTTAGAGCTAAGTTGTCTACCAATTACTTAGACAATTAGCCAACTAATTAAAATACTTACCCAGTGCATTTGAAAAGGAAGAGGAGCGGCGCTATGAGAAGCTCCCATGACAGATGAGCTGCCTGGGATTCTCACTATAGCTCTCTTATACAGACAGAAGTCAACAGAGGGCTATGATGTGTTTATTCACCACACTAGAGCTAGCAACAAGCTCTCTTCCAAAACATACTAAGGCAGCATTCTAATTGAAATGGAACTGCATAATTGATTCGGAACACTACGGAACTATGTGCGTCATAGAAATAGAACTCTGTATGTGAAGCACATGACTTTCTACACAAGCAACACAAGAGAAACAGTGTGATACCTTACATGCACGTATATAGCACACGCAAATTTGAATGTTTTATTAGATTATTTATTTT
Source organism: Squalius cephalus (assembly GCF_949319135.1). Classification (NCBI taxonomy): domain Eukaryota; kingdom Metazoa; phylum Chordata; class Actinopteri; order Cypriniformes; family Leuciscidae; genus Squalius; species Squalius cephalus. The sequence continues at coordinate 32,129,709 of NC_137122.1, read as the reverse complement.
ATTAATAAAATAATAATATTTAAATAACAAAAAAATTCTGTTAATTTAATTGTTTTATTGTAATAATATAAAAAATGTATTTAATTATTTGATTTGATTCACAATTGATTCTTATATAGGCAACATGCAATCAAACTTACTAAAGTCTCACCCGATCTTTTTTTTATAAGAAATATTGTTTATAGTGCATTTTTTAACGTGTTTATGTTTAGTGTGGCAAAACTCAGCGCATTTATAATAAAATCACTTAATTATTACTATATATGGAGTTACACAGAGTGTGAATGTGTAGGTTTACTATAAAAAACCTAGAATGTAATTAAAATGGTAACTGCCTCCTCTGTCTCTGATTAATTAAATTACAGAAAGTAATAATCCTTTACTTTACTTTTTCAAGGGAAAAGTAATTAAATTACTTAGTAATGCATTACACCCAACACTATACAGTATAGCACACCTACATATGTGTTATTATTTTATAAAAATATATATTTTATTTATTACTGTAATAATATTATTTAAAGAAAATACAATATAATTGTAATTTTTTTATTGGTAATTTTCAGTATTGATTAAGTGTATTATATTGCAATTTAATCAACTTTTCTCGTGTTTAGTTTTCATCTTTTCTATGATAGTGCCTCCTAAGGAAAGTGCTGCATCAGATGGCCTTTTAAAATCAATCAGGTGGAAGCGTCTTATAAGACAGAATGTAATGCGAACAGAATTTGGACATGTCTTGATGTTTTCATCTACTCCCATTTTTCCGGTTTTAGACAGTCATAGACCTGTCAAGAGCTGCAGCTTGTCTGAAACAGGACATTGTGCAGTTGACAGTCTGTCAAACGTCATTGTGCAGAGATTGTTGTTGAAGTTGGGTATCATGTACAGGTTAAGTAGCATTAAAGTCCTTTTATATGAGTTTGTATGTTTATGTACTGTGATAAAAAGGCTGTAACATAAACATTTTTGATTGTTATTTAATTTACCTTTATTACAAAAGGAGCAAAAGGTGAACAGCATAAGGAAATGTTGCAAGCAGGATTCAAAACTGTGCAGTCTGCATGAGCACTAAGGCAAGTGTGAAATTATGCTAACACTTTACAATAAGCTTCGTTAGTTATCATTAGTTAACTACATTAGTTAACATGAGCTAATAATGAACTGCACGTATACAGCTTTTATTAATATTTGTTAATGTTAATTTTAACCTTTACTAATGCTTTATTAAAATCTTGTTAACATTAGTTAATGCACTGTGAACTAACATCGAGCTGTATTTTTATTAACTAACGTCAACAAAGATTGACAAATACAGTAACAAATGGATTGCTCATGGTTAGTTCACGTTAGTTAATACATTAACTAATGAACCTTATTGTAAATTGCTACTGAAATTACTTTTAAAAGAGATTTTAAGATTTTCCTGGTGGATGGTAAAAACATTATCTTAAGAAATCTAGTTGATGAAATCTTTGTTTTCTTCATGTGATCTTCTAAACAACAATTATTCCTCAAATATATTAGATCCAAGTCACCTTTTTCAGCAATGGAAATTGTGTTCTTATCATATATAAACCTGCATGATAGCAGCATAGTCACATCTAACAGTTGGCTGTCTGGGCTCAAATGGTATCTTCCACCAATTTAAGAGTGGTGATTCTGACTAAAATAAATACACTCCCCCTATTCATTTAGTTCAGAATGATAGTTGACACTAAATGTTCATTTGTTCACTGCTTTTTTTGTTCTGTTCTATTCCTGAATGGGCTGTCAGGCTCAGGGAAATGGCTCAAGCATGTCTGATTGAAGTTGCCAGGGCAGGTTGGATCGAAAGGCCCCCACTGATTAGAAAGGGTGTGAACTCTTAGCGATCAAACTCTTCAGCTTCATCCTCTAATCACAGGCAATATAAAACAATCTAAGCACCACTTAACCTGAGCAGAAGCCCTGTTATGACTTTGCAAGCCCTGTCTCCATTAATCAATCTGACTCCGTGTCTGGAGAGCAGAGATGCAAATGCATGGTAATGCCCCCCTCCTCCATCCTGGATCATTCCTCTCTGTTTTCCACTTGCTCCAGATTTGTGCATGTTCGTTGTGTTGTCGTGGTGGGCCGGAGAGCGCATCCCGGACAGTTTTTTACGGAAAAGTGCTATGTGCTGCCGAATGTGTCTTTCCCGCCAGCTGAAGTGTTGGAATGAGTCTGTAATGAGGCAAAGCAGAGGTAGCTAGCATTCTCTCTCTCTCTCTCTCTCTCTCTGTTCAGCCTGATCTGGCCTGGGCAGAAGGCACCCTGCTGGTCAAGGGAGGCAGGGAGCTTGTCCAAATGGCCGGTCGCCCCCACCACCCAGGACCTCTCGCAGTGCTGATGAGTGGCCACATAAACAAAGGCACAAACGCAGCATCTCTGCGAGTTTTTCCAGGTGCTTAAGCGCGCTGTTGCTCATGATGGCAGGAGTTATTTAGTCCTTACGAGAGGGCAGGATGTCTCTGGTGTCGGTGGCGGGTGATTAATGAGTGGGAATGGCTGCCTCCTGCTGCCGTGGAGCACACGGTCTAGACTGAGATTACTAGAGCAGCCATGGGAAAGGCTTCCTCTGAACTCACACAGTGCTGGCCTCTGGCCTGTGGAATAACTTAGACATTTAGGCTTTTTTTCAACAGAGCTGTAATTGATTTGTCAACATGGAATCAGTGAAAGCATTTACTTGCGCAACCTTAAGCAGAATTTGGTTATATTCTGAATATGTAAATTGGATTGACCTGGTTGCCATAACCAGATTAAGTCAATTTTCTGACTTTTTTTTTTTATTATTTGATAAAAAAAAACAGCTGGCAAATGCCTATATTAATCAGAATTGTGTTATGTAGACATCTTATTCAGAATATCCACCATACAAGAGTCAAGATATTGAGAAGCACATTTTATTGAGCAGAGTAGAGAAACACTTTTTTTTTTAGTAGTATTTTGCAAACATTAAAAGAAACATGATGGTCTATGTTTGTAAGAGTCTCATGACAGATATTTTTGCAATTTATCTTGTTCTTGTGTGAGTGGACATGAATGAGAGTTAATGAGCTGCTAAAATTGGCGTAATAAAAGGCAAAAGCGGCATTTCCAGTATTTTAGAAGAGCACAGCAGGAAAATAAAATGCATGTCTTAGTTGATTGGAATTAGATTATTTGATTTGATTACATGTAATATTATAATAGCTGCTGTGGAGCATTTAAGCTTTTTTTTTTTTTTTTACTTTGGTAAAAAAACTTTAATCTATGTATTTAATTTATAAACTTTTCTTTATTTATTTATTTATTTGATTTGATTACATGTAATATTCTAATAGCTGTGGAGCATTTAAGTATTGTTTTTTAAACTTTTGTAATATATATATATATATATATATATATATATATATATATATATATATATATATATATATATATAATAAACTTTAAATTATTTATTTATTTACCAGAGCCAGATGCTTATCTTAAAATGTGAAAATCCATTATAAACATATGAATTATTACATTTAAAACTTTTAATCTATACAGTAATTTAAAAAAAATTTAAGATAAACAGATGTTTAATAATAAATTATAAACAATTTTGGCCCTAATTTTCCCCCACGCCGTCCAAAAAAGAGTTAGTGCACTTGTTTAACTAGGAGACAACCATATCTGAGATGAAATATGAGACTAATAACAGAAAAGTATCACTAGGTAAATATCACTTTTTAGCAGAATATTTTTTATTGTGCATTGTTTCTAGTCACGCTGTATCAATTCATGGAAAACGGCTGAAAATATGCTTTAATTGTATGTATTTAGGTTACATAAAATACTAGCTATGAAATTAGCCTTAGCAAGACAAATGAATCTGACAATTTATTACAAATGTCATTTCCATCACAGGATGTTATTAAAGGGAGTTCAAACTAAAAAGAAAATTAAGTCATCATTTACTCATCCTGGTGTTGTGCTAATGCTGTATGCCCTTCTTTCTTTTATGGACCACAAAAGGAGAATAAAAAAATAATGTCCCGCTCGCACTCATTCATATAATGGCAGTGAATAGCCACCAGCATCAAGCTTTTAAAAAAAGACAGAATGATCCCATATGACATGTGTTGTATATTCCAAGTGTTCTGGAGGTATACGATATGAAATTGAATGCATTATTTAACGAAAACCCTGATTTTGGCCTTTTACTCTGTTAGCACCGAAGTTCACTTCGTCTCGCCCAGAAAATGCACACAAGTAGTGAGAAATCAAGATTAACAAAAGTGTGACACAAAATACAATCCATGCACCTTCTCCTCTAAGGTGAAAATATTCGCTGTGTTCATCGTAACAAGAAGGTATTGTGTTCATATCTGTCCGCTGTGACTGTCATCAGACAAATGAATTCTGGTCCGGAGATGTTTAATAGCTCAGATCAGGGTTTTTGTTAAATAATGCATTAAATTTCATATCATATACCTCCAGAACAATTGGAATGTTTGGCACGTGTCGCACGTGATCATTCTGTGATACTTTTGTGACTTTTTTTTAACTTCTTGATATTGGTCGCTATTCATTGACAATATATTGATTGAATTATTTTTTTTTAAATCCTCCTTTTGTGGTCCATAAAAGAAATAAGGGCATACAGCATTAGAACAACACCAGGGTGAGTAAATTATGACTTAATCACAAAACATCTTTTGAGAAATGATGGAAATTACATTGTTATGAGAATAATTATTTCTTTCAGAAAAAAGAGAAGTAAAAGAAATGAAACCCAGAATTACCCTGTCATGTATGTAAATACAGTGTTGTATAACAAAGAAGACAAACTAGTGAGAGTGTGAAAGGTGCGCTTTAAGAGAGATTATCTCCTTAAAGTCCGCAGGGCCAAAAGAGCCCATAGTTGATGAAACATCTTTTCCACAATACAGACTGGAAAATGTGTGGGTGTGTATGTCACTATGCTAATATCTGAGTCAAAACTTCCACTCTCATTCCCAAATCCTGTGACTTTTATTTTGCCTCATCACCGTACTGAAAGGAGTTCGGTTCATTGTGAAATTGCTTAGACAACCTCTGCTCTCCCCTTCCATGTAGACAAAATAATGAATACATTTTTAATGGGAATTTGTCAGAATATATTAAACGGCACAGGCGGGTCATAAAATCAGGCGCTTGGCCTCTCACCACTCGTAATAGTTATCCTGTTCCTCCTCCCTGCCATGGACTCATTTGCAAGAGTTGTCTAACACCAAGGCTATTTATCACCAAGCCACCAAGAGCCTTATGACAGTGAAATACCAGCACTTTGATTTATTGAGTTTAGAAAAAATCCGTCTGTGAGCTTGTCACAGTTGTTCCTCAAATCTTCCCTCGCAAGGCACGAGCACACAAGGTTCTCTCTTGAGAAATAAAAACTGGGTCCTTTTATATACAATGCATTATTAACAACAACATTACAATGGGCACACTGGGTAAGAGATTGTTTCCGAGGGATTTTATGTGAGATGTTTCAACGAGGAGGCCATGCTGAGTGCTACTGTCTTGCCTGACCTTTACCATCAAAGCCTATTCTTATTTCCAATTCCCTCTGAGCGCCGCCAACAACCACACTCTGCTGGGGACTATAGGACGTACATTATATCATTTGTCCAATTTGCAATTGTTTCATCCCTGTCAGGGTAATTTGCTTTGGGTTTCTTTGTTATACCTTGGGTTTTAGGCTCTCCCCAGAGAGGCCTCTTCTGAAGTGTGTGCCCTAGATAGCGTCTGTTTATCAAGCACCCTTTGCTCTGTCACGTTCACTTCCTCAACGATGATGCACAGATCAAATGCACGTCTCCATCTAGCTCGCGGTCTCCTGCGAACTAACCCGCTGATCTCCGAATGGCCTAGCTCGCGCGTCGTGTTTGTGCTGGAAGCGCCGGGAAAATATAGGCAACACTAGATGAGAGGTCATTTTCCTCATAGCCTGACATTTCTCTCTCATTTCTAATATTAGCGCAAGGTGATCGCTGGATCATTGGTTTTTATTGCGGGCCCATCGGAAAGCTAATTCATTTAATGTGTCATTACGTTTTCCCTTCGGTTGGATGTTCATTCCATGTGCTACGTCTATGTGGGAAATGCTCTCCGTGGACTCCTGTACACTTCTTTTACCACCCTACGCTCTTAAAAATAAAGCTTCCAAAAGGGACCTTTTTGCAGTGGTGCCATAGAAGAACCATTTTTGGTTCTCCTTTCAGTGATCAGAATGTTATAAAAACCTAAAGAACCTTTTCCCTCTTTAAAAAAAACTGGTAACACTTTATTTTGACGGTCCCTTTTGAACATTCTGTTGACTATAAGTAACATTGCACCTACATGTACATGTCAACTAACTCTCATTAGAGTATTAGTAGACTGTCAGCTCAATATCTGCTAACTCTTTATTGTTAAGCTCCCCCAAAAGACATTCTACTGACTATAAGTAACTACGCAACTACATGTCAACTACTAATACTCTACTAACACTCTATTGAGAGTTAGTAGACATGTAGGTGCAACGTTACTTATAGACAACTGAATTTGTTAAAGGGACCATCAAACTAAAGTGAAATTGAAAGGTTCCATGGATGTTAAAGGTTCCTAATGGAACCATAGACGCCAATATATAACCTTTTTTTAAAGAGTGTGTATGATACACTCTTTCAGCACTATATGGTGCCAGTAACTGAATATCTGGCTGGAAGTGCTTTGAGATGAAAAACAATCGCACGTCCTGCCTGTGGGACTGAGACGAACTGCACCGTTTAAACATAATGTCACTGTGTTAATGAATAAAGACACTGCGATTCCCGTTTTGAGGGAAACACCAAATTGATTTTCAATGAAAGTGCGTTATAGGGCCCGTCCTGGGAGAGGGCCGGCAGCTTAACAATTGGCGTCATATTTTGACGTGTGGCGGTCGAGAGCTCATTAATCACCTTGTGAACCCAGTCATTTTCTGCCTGGTGGGTTCACTAGTCACATGAGTAATAGACAGCAGCCACAGCACCCGGACAGGCCTCTGACAGCTCCGTCTGGCTTCCCCAAACCATACGGCAGCCTCAGCGGCAGGCACCCGGAGACGGGCGGGACGCAGGCGTCTTTGTCATTAATAATGATGAAGTGCTGAGAGCTTCTCTCCTCCTTCATCTTAAGCAGCTCGTGTCATGCTTCCTCCATTAATTGCTTGTGTTCCAAATGTATCTCGCCACATTATCTTGTTCTATCTTTTGATTGCGCAAGCTTAATCCTTATCGTAAATGACTCTGTTGCGTGCCGCCACTGGGCCGGTCGTGTCTCATATCAAATTAGGCTTAAAATTGTTTTGCTGTGCTTTTTTGCTTTTGATGCAGCCTCTTTAGCTATGAGTTTAATATGCTCACAGACCCAATTACATGCTTTCACACTGGATAATCCCAAGGAAAAGGAGGAGCGAAGCCGACGTGGCAACACCTTGGTGGGTTTTTTTTTTTTTTTTGGTGTTGATTCGACTCGGGCTCTACATCATCATAAATAACCTCTACATCCTGTATGATTCTGCTGGTTATATATGGCACCATAAGTCAGGGAAATAGCACAGGAGCCAAAGCAGGAAGAAGAGTAATGGTGCACATCATTAGCATGAATGGAAGTCGGGGTAATGGAGCACTAGCTCTGTTATTGTTCTGCTTGTTCAGGCATTGCTCTTACAATAATGGGTGGAATAAACCCTGTGTGTACATTATGGAATGCATTTACAAAGCATGGAAGACATTTCCAACCACATGAAGACACTACAGAGTTTAACTATCCAATTCATCCAAGCCTTGAATGGGTATCAAGCATGTCACAAAGGCAAAAAAGAAGGAGAAAAGCTTTAGGAATAAAAGACTGCAGGTCAACAGTCGCTGAATTGTTTGGATCTCTACCAACATTTCAAGTTTTCTTTATCACTGACCCTCAAAATTGATCTAACAATCAATCAATCAATCAATCTATCAATCTATCTATCTATCTATCTATCTATCTATCTATCTATCAATCTATCAATCTATCAATCTATCAATCTATCTATCTATCTATCTATCTATCTATCTATCTATCTATCTATCTATCTATCTATCTCTGATTTTCTAGTAAAAACAATACAGTTTGTATGAATTCATTTTCGATTCTACTTCCTTGCATTCAATTTTGAGTTGTAATTCTGCATCCTGTTTGCTACCTTAATTCAAATTAAGTTTAAAATGTAAAAAAAAATAAAGGCATTATCATTATCGTTTATGTTCCAAGAGGCCGCGTGGCGATACTCGGACGGAGGTTGGACGTGTGGCTAACTGATGGGCTGTTTATCGTGTCACAGCAGTGTATTCTGTGAAAGGCCCGAGCATCCACTGCCCACTGATTTCTATTTTGTCCCCGTTCTGTCCACATGATCTCAGCCAACACAGCTCTGTAATCAGCCTCCTTGGGCTAAATGACTAACACCCGTCCCTAGGGCAACAACACAGAGGTACAGACACTCCTTGTGAATGACAGCCGTCCGACGCCTTCATGCCATGTGCTGCCAAAATCGGTGCCCTCCCTTTCCGTTCAATCACTTTACAGTGGGCTACAAAGAGATTTGAATGGCTTTATGATGCAAAAGGCCGACGGGTCCCACCCTCTCTTTATGTGGCTGAGAACCAAGAGCATATTGTCAGCTCAGCTGGCATCTGCAGTCAAAACTCCACACATCTTTTTTTCATGAGCGCGTGGACGGCTGACTGCTGCGCAGGGTCTGGAGCAATTATTGCAGTGTGTTTATTTTCTTATTGGCCTGGGCGTTAGAAAAACGTGCTGTTTCAAAGCAGCACTTTAATACCACCCGTGTTTGTGGGAGCGGACGTGTGTGTTTTATAAGGCCGCCTGTCACACTGTTACGATGCCGGTTTGGGCAGTAGCTGCTATCTGCTGGAGTCTCAGCAGAGGCATTGTCACAGACAATGTTTGCCTTGTTAATTAAATTTCTTCTCAGCAAATGAGGTCATGGGCTGCCATGGGTGTAATGTCTCTCTCATGTACAACAAAGGGAACGCGGGGAGCCCAGGAATCTTAACTGAAACAATCACGGATAAATCTCTTTATTTGTCTGCGGATCTATATTTTTTTTTTCTTGAGCATCACTGCTGAGATATTTGATGTACAGCGAGTGGTTTTTATTGCTTCAATTTTACAGACAGTTGGGATTAATGACAGGCTCTATAGCTTCCAGGAAGAGCTGGCAATAATGCAAGGGCTTTTCCCATTATTCTCAGCCGATACAGAATGAACACATTTGCTCAGATGTCAGTCAGCGATGATGACCAGATTGTAACTGTACGCTGTTTAAAATGTCTCTCGTATTGATAAATGTCATATTGCGCTTCTTGCTTGCAATCTCGCCGTAATGTTTCCGGGGTCAGCTCAGCGATAAGGATTATTTGATCTTTTTCAACCTTTATCGGTGCGACTGAGCTCTTGCAGTAATAACTTACCGCTAAATAAGCAGCTTGTATGCAGATGCACGTGAGCATGCTAAGGCGCAAATGAACAAGTTCCCTGGCAGAGAAAGGCAATTGTTTACAGCGATTCTGTCCTGTCGTCCAGAAAAAAAAAACTCTAAAGCCCTAGCCTTTTGAACCGAATTAGAAATAGTTATTTTTTCCGTCTCTGTGGAACAGCTCACTTAACTTATCTCGTAAAGGCTCTCTCCACAGTGTCAAGTGAAAGTGCTTGTCCAATTAAAAATAATGGGAATGTATTTTTCTCCATTTCTTTATCTCTTACTTCTCCGCTTTTGTTAAGGAACATTTCAAGTTAAAATGAAATCAAAGGTTTGCATAGAACTCCTGTTCAGTGCCCATACTTTCACAAATCCCTCTTCCTGTCTCGCACAGATATGATAATGTAACTTTGAGAATTCCGCTGCCCTGCACATATGTTTAATTACTTCAAAATTAAGTGAGACTGATAGTATTACAGTGCCATCTCAATAGAATCCCAAATTGAGCAAATTAAACGTGCGCTTGCAGTTATCGTAATAAAAACAGACAACACAAACAAGTGCGGCTTTCGCACAACCGCCGGACTGTTATTGCTGTGATAAATAACCTTGCAACTGTGTAATGCGGCGGCTTGTCTTCAAGTGAACCGTTTTGGAGTTTGAATTGTTTTATATGCTGTAGATGAGCAAAGAATGCGCTATATCTCTTGAATTAGTTATCTGTTTATTTCCATACTATCATGACTGCACTTCAATGCAAGAATTACATTGTGAGTCTTAAAAAAACTGGAGGACAACGGCACATGTACACAAGCGTCGTCATTTGAATTCGGAGGTCTGGGAAGCAAATGTCCTTTATTGCTAAAGAATACGTGAACGCTGAACCCAATGTTCAGATCGAGCTTGTTGTTTTTAATGTTTTATTCATCCCCGAAGAAATTAACTTGTGCGCTTGAAGCAACGGTACTGACATGCCCAGAGCCCTGTTATGATCTGTGTGTGTGTGTGTGCGCTTGCATGCTCTGTGTCTCAGGTCCTTAGCCCAAGACTGGAGACAACACAAAGCAGATTAAAGCGTCCAATAGGAAATCTCTAATAAATTTGCATTAACACATTGTGTAAAGCTGCTGCTGATTGCCTCCCCGAGACCCCGGGGTTCGGCATGCCATCCCCGACTCCTGTATGCCGGCCAGATGGTCACTTCAGAATGAGATTGACACACCGTTACAAACTGATTTCATGCAAGCCCTCTGGAGGGAGAGACAGACCATCAGCTCCACTGGGAATCAAGATTACAAAATAGCCAATTAAAAAGGAAAGTGTTGAAATCTTGGCCTGATAAGGTGGAGATTAAATCGGTTATAGTTTATTAGGGGAAATTAGATATTAGAATCCGCACCTCTCCAAACAGATTTCCATTACCAGCTCCTCTGCTTTTTATCTCGCTCTCTGTATCTGATTCAGTGCAGGGTGCTGTAATTACAGAACTTAAGAGCAGCATAAAGGGCCATCATTCAAAAAGCCTTAAAACAGTCTAAAGAAAACCTTCTAACAATGTCTGCATCTCGATTCGGCATTTTCAGAGTAATTTAGGTGCATTAGAAAATGCGCATTTCCATTGAAGGGCTTCTCTTGTCAGAGCTAGCACTAGGTTGGAGATGAGCCGGGGTGTGACCGGGACGGGGCGAGTCATCTGCTCAGTGGGTGTGAGAGGTAATTACTGCAGGAGAATGGTGAAGCAGATGTGAGGAGGGAGTCTCCACCAGTCTGCTGCTGTTGGTTCTGTGTCCCAGAGCCTCTCGCCGTGCTCCGGAGGCATCTGCGCAGCACCTGTGGGCCCGCTTACACCCTGCGCTCTTCGCTCAAAGTCAGCGCTCGATGTGCCACAGAAAGTGCCGCCCCAGGTCAGCCAGGTTCATGAGAAAACACTCCTGTAGACCTTCTCACCTTCCCGCACCTCAACCGCCTCCCTCACTTTAAAGGCTTCCTCAGCTGGTGCGCGAACGACGCGCTGCCTGGATGTCCCGCGACCTACGGCCAACCTGACCGCAACCCCGACCCCATGTCAATCTCACACGCAACCCGAACCCCAAAAAGAGGTGCTCGGCCTGGCAGCGAAAACAACACGGTTTCCTTCAAAAGAAATAACTAAAACAGGCTTTTGATTGATCTCAGTGAGTATTAACTGCACAGGGAATCCTGGCCATTTACCCTGTATTTTGCATACATTTATTACAGTGATACAATTACTGTTGTATAAAATATAATTAATATAATATAATAATATTGCTGTATTTATACAGCCTATTAGTTAAAAGCATTTTTGTTTTCATTTGGCCAAATATCTCTGTAATTCTGGAGTTATGCAATAAAAATAAATAAAAAATTGCTTAATTTTATCTACTAAAACTTCCACTCAGATGCGTCTTTAATTTTATACAGTTAATAATTATTATATTATATTGTATTTCACTCAAATATGACTGAAAGTTCTTTGCAATTTACAGTTATGTAAGCTCAATAACTGATTATATTACACAGAACCCAAACTGAATGAGTTACAGCAGATTTCTAGTTCCAAGCATGCTTTGCTTCAGACTATATAAGATATTGATGGAATTAAGTGTTATAATGTGTTTTTGAACACAATTAATAAAGGGGAGATCTTTTAGTGTCTAATGTTACGTTAAATATTTAAATGGATTTCTGTTTTGTTGGGATGGTTAGTTTTTGGCATTGTGCTGAAGAGTACATGAAACTTCATGAAATTCATTAAAATACTAACTCTATATATGCGGCATATTGCTTTATTTCAAATGCAATAATTGTGCACATGGCAAAGAAGTGTCTTTGCTAATTGCCTTAGCTTTGCACATGCATAACTGCAAAAAATTACTTAATTGTATAATTCTAACTTTTGATTCTCCTTAAATCAGTGCAGATTTAGCCACACAATGGATCTGAATAGAGTTTATACTTTTTTAATAGTAAGAAATACATATTTTTGTCCTTATGTAAATATTCATTTAGGGTTGTGTTTTACAGAGCATTAGTGGTGTGTTTGAGTGTGGACAGACATTGGTTCCTCCAGACTGTGTCCTGGCAACTCTTAACACAAATGTTTTATTAACCCCAATTAATAACCTCCTCCTCTATCCAGACTGTGTTTGCTGGTGTTGGATGCCTTGGTCCTCCCTGGGTCTTCATCTGTTATGGGCTGCTCAATGAAATCTGTGTCTCCCCCCACCCTTGAAATTTCTCAACATATGTGTGACTGTAGCCACTCACAGCATTGGCACATCCTAATGTGTTGCTTACAGAAATAGTGGCATTAGGCTCAACAATCTGGTAACAAACCTCATTCAATGCAAAGATAATAGCGTTCCACGCACAAAGGAAAGGACTGCAGGACTCCCATTTGATTTTATTAGAAGGCAAAATGAGAGTCTTGATCTCCGAGGACATCCAGTAACGCCTTTGGCAAATTGACAAGCATAATGTGGTTTGATTTGTTTCTGATACAGACAGCTGACCAGACTGAAGATATAAAGATGGAAGATGATTTCAGCGCAGTAAAAGATTATGATGAAATGGATAGATAAAATGGCTAGAGTACGTAAACACCAGTATAAAGGTATAAACATTGGACTGCTAAACAAAATCCCATTTGTTTCTTTCCCTGAAGCACTTATGGCATTTTTGTATTCTTGTTCAACAAATTTCTAAGTTTTAATGCATTTAAACTGACGCTAACACTAAGTACTGAAATACTGGCTAAAGTGCTGGTTGTCAAACAAAATAACAACATATGAAGCCAACAGATGACTGAATAAAGCATTTTTTTTTATTATTATTTCATTTGTTTCTTTGGGTTGAAATGATATATCCCTGAAAATGTTTTATTATCTTACAGGTGATGTGTGCTGCTTTATATAGCCAGTTGTTGAGAACATTCATGCAGAATGGTCTAGAATCATAGATATCATGTTGCTCAAAGCCTTGATATTTGCACAGGATTTCTTTCCTCGCCCACATAACATAATTGTGGTTCCAGTACTGTTTCAACACTATGTATTTTGTACACAGTATTTCTGTTATTTCCATGGTTACATGTAATTTATAGTTCTCAGAGGAGATGATTATCTAAAACAGTGGTGAACATAGCTGCTTTGCTAACTGTCCTTCCTTATATATGAAAAGGGACCCTGCTGCATAATTCATACATTTAGGGTTATCATCAAACACAGCCGCTGTATGCTGCGTATATCAAAGCGCAACTATTAAGAAAAAATCAATAAACATTTTTTTGACTTGTCTGAGCAGTGCAACACTTTAAAGAATTCATGAGCTTCTCTCCAGATGGCTAGAGCGGCATTTCAGACTAATAATCCATAGCATGCACATTTGGCTTTTTGATGAAGACTAGCGCACTTCCCCACACAATTACAGGTCACATTTACTAGCAGTCGCCCAGCGCGCAAATTTGTTTTGCAATGGGTGTTTCGCTCCGAGTGTCTGTCAGGCTTTCTGTAGCCATCCGTGGCTGACAATCATACTTTATTGGGAATGGGAAAGTGACGGCTAATTGATTTTACAGTGATACCGATGGAGAGACAATGAATGTGCCATCAATTCAATCCGCTATTTAATGGTTCCAATTTAGCCTCTGTAAACGCTCGCTAAACTAATTTCTCTGGGTGCAGCAATCTGAAAAGCTATCATATCTCTAATCTCCTTCTATATATTCATCAGGAAAAGGGAATTTAGCCAATTCCAAGGTCTGGAGATGATCTGTTAGCGCAGTGTAAATGTTTAGAACGCCGCAATCGAGTTCATTTATTGGGATATGAAAAGTTTTATTGGCAGGGTCAGTGGAGTGGAACTGTTGGATAATAGGCAGTTACCCACAAGTCTTTGGGAGCTATGAAGCATAGAGATGTAGGGAATAAAATGCCGGGACATACCTTAATCGGAAGCTAAACTGAAATTCTGAAACAGCACGGCTGTTAGATTCCCACTGATAAAAGGTGCAGGGGCACGGGCGATTGCTATTCAACCGTCTATTTATTTTCCTCTGTGTAAGCTCTTCAATTTTGGCCACAACTAGGGTTCAGTGAGCCGCATATGCCAATGCAACGTGAGATGGAGATGGCGATGCGATGGGCTCTACCTTTCCATCAGGACATTCCAGCAAGCCAATCATCATCGGATATGACTTTGACTTCGAAACCGTAGAGCAACTAGATGATAATGTGGCTATTCTCTCCAATATAAATTCACAATAGCCTTTTAAGGACCCGATCGCTCCATTCATACTTCGGTACAGCGCTGACCAATATAACCTCACCCCTCCTCTTCTATCCAACACGCTCACTCTCATATCCTCTGCGGGCTTTATTTCTTTCTCTTTTTTTGTCAGCTTAAAACCTTTCTTTTCTCAGTAGAGGGTTAAAGATGAATTACTTGCTGGGATGAAAACTATCCTTAGTTGAAGATAAAGGGCTTTTGAGGGCTTTTTTTCACTCATTGAGGGGAATGTTATCTGGGTGATGTCACATTTGTACCTGTGAACAGTGAAGAGCTGCTTAGCGCTTCTTATTTGGTCTTCAAAACAGCTCCCCCCCCCCCGAAAAAAAACAGAAATGTCACAATTAAAAGCATATGTTTTGCCTGTAAATGACTATTAATTCAGATGAAAGAACATCAGATCAAGCAAAGCAATTAGGCTTGATTTCTCATCCAGTAGAGGCTTTTAGCAAGTGTGATATTTTTGTTTTGTCGTCTCTTTTTTGATGTTGCTATATTGAACGTGTCCCTGGTGCAGTTCAGATGGCAGTCTTCAGTGTTGTAACTATAGAGAGTGTCTCCTCTGAGAGCCCCTGAAGAGAGTCACTGAGGGGCCAAGCACAGTCTATTCCCACCCCGCTGCTGTTTGTTTTCCTCTCCTTTGACTGTTTGAGTGAACATAGACTCACTAATTCAGGCTATTTGTGTTGATAATGTGCTTCAATTCAAACCCGATGGATTACACGCACAGTATTGGCTGTTGTGAAAAGCTGAATCGGGCATGACGGTATCAGCGATGGGTCCGCTCAACCACCATCAAGACTTGTTTTTCCCCCACCGCTGTGATTGTGGATGTTTAATTGCATGTTTGATGGTAGGAAGCTTGTAGTGGAGATTAGAGACCGTATTTCTTGACTTTTGCGTTTGGGGACACATTAATGCCCCTCTCAGGAGAGGAGGTTGTAAATATACTTGATAAACTTGTATCGTTACCATAGAAACTATTCTCAGCAGACTTTTAACCTTATTGCGTCCCCCAACGTGCCTTCCCATTTCTAGGCTAGGTTAATAAAATCATTTCCAAAAACTTTAAATATCCTTTGTATTCAACAATGAACAAATGTGCCTCTGCCTGCCTTTTTTTAAAACTGTGATAAATGTTGTGAATACGATTCAAAATGCTCTTCGTTCAATGTATTCAAAGCATCAATATAATGCACAAAAACGTCTTTTGGGATGCTTTGGTAATTTCAAAAAGGTGCAAAATAATTTCTTTATTTATAAATTGAAATTGGAAGTTAATAGGCTCCACGTTTTTGAGGGACATGATTAAAATATCCATTATAAGATCAGCTCTTGAGTTTCTGCATTGTGGATTACTTTAATCTCGACAGCCCGATAAATTATAGAGCTCTGCTCTCAATCTAATGAGGTAATTGCCTAAAAGATTCATTGTTCCTTTCATTTCCAGAGCCATCCTAGCAACAGAACTCTCAAGGCTATCATTTCGTCCTATCAATTTATTTTTCCCCCCTTTTCCCTCTCCCATGGCATACGTTTGCATAAAAACATACGATTTGACCTCAAACGTATTTTCCCAATCCTCTCGCATGGCCACTTTCCCTGGTTTGCACAGGTTTGCGTGTGCTAATACGCTTTGGCGTTTGGCTCTGTTGATTAGGGTGATTGCAATAGGTTACTTTTTTTTTTGTACAGCAATGGCATTGTGCATAGTTTGTGCAATAGAAGCAGAAAGAGCATAATCCCTTGCAAACAAGCATCTTTGGCTGGAAGCTGACGGGTGGCATGGTAAAGTGAGGGCCGCGGTTAAACAGAGACTATGAGTGACTGAGAGAGCTCAGCTTAGATAAGGGCGATCATGCTGAAAATGACTCCCAGGTAAGACCTCTATCTCTGGATACCCAGTTAGAACAAGCCTTATCTAGTGTGGCCCTGATCGCGATCTTAAAGAGAAAACTGCATGACTTCCCTCTGTAGAGCAATAAGACTGCGGAGGTGGTTGACAGTTATTGTATTTGCTGGCTTCGTTTACGCCTTACTAAACTTTCGAGCACATCTTTGTCTAATCGACACACGAACAAGATGGAAAATCATGTCAAATAATATCTAAAAAAAAACTTTCTATTAAATCCAAATTGGATCTATAAATCCAATTTTGTTTTGATGGTAATAATAATAATGTCCTAATCTAATCACACGCCTCACAAAAAAAGAAATAATCTGTTTTTTAAATGAAAAATCTTATTTGGGCATGTTGATCTTTTATCGAATTGATTATGAACCCACGTGAGTCTTAAACCCAATTATGTCAAATAAAGAATATAAGAAAATAATCAAAATAAGTTGTGATCCATTCCCAGCTCCATTCCAGGTTTGGCTAGTTATTCAATTCCTCCGTACCCAAAGGCTCCAGGCTCAAAGATCTAATTGTGGTGCTCTTAAGTGCACAAACCTCAAGTTGTATTTCAGAGGCAAATGAGAGATAAGAATGCGTCTGTGGATCAGGAGTAGTGCCTTTCAAAATCCCATCACCCCCGGTCCCTGCGCAGAAGACTCGGGATTAAAAGAACCAGATTAAAAAGCTCAATTTAATTAGGATGAATGAATAGATCCTTCACATGAAAGAGTAATAACTACAGTCTCACTAACGAAAGATAGCTCAGGCCCTGCTGAGTTCTCCACACTACAGGTAAAACTGAAGATGAAATCAGAGCCAATGAGACAAAAAAAGAGGAAAAGAGACTCCCAGGCCGTAATGCTCGTATCATCTATTTCCTCTTCGCGTTTTCTCACCATCTTCTAAATGCGGATCAATTACAAGCCAGAGAAGCCTGGGTGTCACATGTGATTCACAATGTCAATTTCATGCTTTCGAAAACTGTTTGGCAAGTGCTCCCTCACTTTACATCTGGTAACCAATCAGAAGGGCAGCATGTCAGAGAAAGAGACAATTTAATGGTGTGACAGTTAACCAGAGAGCGCAATGTAGTGAGATTGTGCCAGGAAGCCTCTGTCTGTCATGGACTGATATTTATTTATTTACCGAACAGCACTGCACAAATAAAATGTCACATCTCATTTACACTCTTGCCCTTTGGAGATGCACAGAATCTCTTTAAATCAGAAGTGTGGAGTTGCTCTGTCTGATTAAAGCTCACTGAAAGGGGCCTTGATGACACACGCCACAGTTTAGTACGAGGACAATTGAAAATAAGAGCGTTAACACACTCGCACTCCCACCAAGAAAATGAGTTTAAGTAAGCAGTCCACGCCGCTCTGTTTGATCCCCGGCTGTGGGGTGACTTTTTTCGTTAAAGCATATTTCTTATGAAGCCATTTTAGAGGATTAAAATTGATAAATTAGTGTTGTCACAATATCAAGGGCTCCTTCCACTCGGAATCAGCAGTCGCACAGCCATGTAAGCTGATGGGAAGGTCTCAACTGGATCTTAGCGCTCATTTTGTTAGGCCACGGAGTCAGCCTTCCGTTTGTGTCAAAGTCCCATTTCCGCTTTCTCAGACAAAGGGAAGGCGCTCCACCCTGCCCGAAGAGGTCCGACAGAAGCCCGTCTGAAGAAAGACAAGATGTTTCCACTGTCCCGGGGGGAGGTTAGCTTTCGGAAATAAACACGCTGCAGTGCCAGGGCTATTTCGCATGCTGAAAAGAGGCAGTCCGCTAATCTATGAATGGGAAAGCCAGGGCACCCCTGTGACAAATGTTATCTCGCCGTGGCATAGAGGGTTGAAACCTATTCAGCCCTCCACTCTCGAGCCATTGCTAAGATTATGTCACCCTAATCCCTAATGCAGGCGTTTTTGTGGCCTAGATGGGCAGGTGATTCCAAGCAGTGCTGAGGTAATTGTTCTGTTTTCTTCCTATGCCAATAGAGGTGTTGTCATATCGCGCACATATACTCTTGGAAGCTCCTGGATTGAATAGAGATGATACACGGACGCTACAAAGAAATGCATGCCGAATACGCTCACCGCCATGTCAGGAACGCCGCATGCCCACACAAGTGGTGGGAGACAAAGCGTTTCCCCCAGATTTTCCTCTGTCAGCGCTTGCTACAGTGTTTCTGAACAAATAAAAGCGGTAACTGAATGAGAGCAAGGTGGGAGAAGAGAGGTCAGAGCACTCATTATTTCTCCCAGCCCAGTGGAAGCTGAACTTTCTGTGAGTGGGCTGTTTAATTGATTCTTATGGAACTGTGGTATTGATTACTTAAGAGCCTCTGGTTTTAATGCCTAGCTCGCCATCTCGCTCACACCTTCATAAGGCAGAGTCCTCGCGCTGCGGGCTTTTATTGTGCCGGTAGAACTGTAGCTGGCGTAATAAGGCAGGATGAGCTGCATCTCTGGTGACCCATTGGATGTGGGTGATTGTGCCACCTTGATTTTATTTAATTGAGTTTGCATTGGGTTTAATTTAAATGTTGATGTAGCCTCAGATGAGGTCATTTACAGGGCTGCGATTCAATGCGCCGTAATTTAAGTTCTTTCTTTTCTGCGAAGGTTTGGGGAATTCATCGGCGGATGCTCAAGGACACGCAGGCAAGATGTCCAGAAATTAGACGGGATTAATTGAAAATCTTAATTACTTTCTGAGGGCATAAACATCTCAATATCAATTAAAACGTATTTCCACCGCACTTGGAGGATATGAGGAGCAGCAGTAATTAGATATCGAGACTGTCGAGACAACTCGACGGGTTTGTGCGTAAGCCCTCTGATTGAGCGGCCAGAATTAATGGGGAATAAATTATGAATGCGCCAAACCTGTTTCCTACCTGTTATGCACGAGCGCTGAGAGTGGCCTTCTCGAAGTTGAGCAAAGTCGAAACTCGGGGAAAAAATATGGCAAAGCACATTCTGGTTATTATTGAAGTGTCTTAAATTATAGAGTGCATATTAAGCAGAGTTATATGACTTGGGCCAACAGGGAAATAATATCCTCCAGCTTCTGCGGAGCGGTGCGCTTGAGTGGGCAGATAAAAGCTGGTGTAAAAATGGGTAGTGGATGAAGAAATGTTTTGGAGGTGTAAAGTGATTGTTATTCAGAGGACATTGCTCTGTCACCGCCGGCAGTGCAGCCTTGAGCCCTGCCCGTCATCCCCTCGAATTTCACACACATCTGTTTCGCCGATGTATATTTCTTTCATTTTTTTTTTTTTCCATTTAGTTTGTTTTTCCATTTTAATTTCCTGCCTATCTGCTGGGACTTGAGCCAAGGCCTTGTGTTTCAGAGTCTATCTTTACCTTACATCTCGCTTGGCAACGTCGGCCCGTTCCCTCGGCGGAAGAAAAAGGGTCTCGGCAGTCATGAACCATTTAGCCAGAGGAAACCAAAGGGCTGCTCCTTTAAACTGGGATTTTTGGACCAATCTGTGCAGTGTATTCGAATTGCAGAGTAACAAATGGACAGTGGAAGGGGTTTGTAATGGTGATTAGAGTCTGAAATTGGTTCAGATTTACAGTGTCAGTCAGAGATGGAGGGGAAGGAATAAGCAGTCTAAGCGGTCTAATGGATCCATCAGCTCGCTTCGGCTGCTCAGTGGGCCGAGTGAGGTCACCAGCCATCCGCGGGCGGCACAAAAGCACTTCAATTTTGTTAGGAAATGTATCAATTTAACTGACTCGAGCGGCACACTGGAAACCTAATGAATCTGGACTCAATTTTCCACCACACTGCCTCTGTGAACTGGAGGAAACAATGCCGCTGGTGAAGGGCTGAGGGAAGTCCGCCGTGATTGGCTGGCGGCGACCGGGCTGCCGCCGTGCCGGCCAGTTGGGAAGACGGGGACCGGCCTTCGTTTATCTAGCGATAGCCGCGACCCGGACCGCTGTCACTCATCTAACAATGATGTCATTAAAGGTAAATTGGCCTCTATTTCAGCGGGATGATAATGCTAATTGAGTGGCAAAACATAATACCGAGAGCTGTTGTGTGCCGTTAAGGGGAGGAGGGGGACAGATTAAATGGCCATACAATGGTGGGTGTCAGGCACGGCAGATGTTGCTTTGTGCTGAGGACTGCATTGACATATCTCTTGCTTGTCAGGCCTGGGCTTTAGGAGAGTCTTACAGGACTGGGGACCAGATGGTCTCACACAGAGTCTGACTAAAGCGGTTAAACAGAGGCTGGTTATTAAAAAAAGACAACTCCACCACAAGAAATGTGTTGCTTGGTAAATAAGAGAGCCGGACTGCCTTATCGATCTGACTGCCACGCGCCGGGCTGACTGCAGGCTAATGAAAGGTCTCTGGACGACGGGCGTCATGTTTATTTAGGGGCAGGCCTCAGATCAGCCGGCCTTCCCCCCCTCGGCGGAGCGCGAGAAAGAGAAACTCTTAACGCACGCAGTGTGACGCTTTTCATTTGCGTGATGTTATTGGATTGATTTATTCAGATTCTCTGTGCATGTTTTATTTAAGATACAGAAGGAGTAATTACCTCACAACAATCATTATAGTAATTATTTCTTTCCTGTTTCCATCTTAATTGATACAGTCAACATGATATCCCATTATACTTTTTATTACCAGAGTATTTAGATAACAGTGTAACAGGTTTGCTTTTATACTCTTTGTTAATTCGTCAGTAGATATCACACTGTGTTGTGATTTCTGCAAACATAATGCTTCATAATTACTGTACAGCTGAACCTGCAATCTGGGTACTAAATGGAAGCAAAACACCGCCGGTGTTAAGACACATCTGCTCTTAGTTTTTTTTTTTTCGTTTTTTTCAGCTAGTAGGATTCTACACCTGGATTTCACTGAGTATATCACTTAGCCGCTGTGTTTATCACACTGTAAATCCAGCAGGCACATTTTAATGTTCACTCTGGATTAGAATTGAAAAGTGGCCCTTCCACTTGACCTCCCTATTATTACGAACACTGATCTCATTTGGCAAGGCAGACACCAGCAGCCTCCGATGTTTCACATGCCTTCAAAGCAAATTCTGCCAAACAAAACACTATTTATGAAATAAATACAGTCAAAATCGTGCATCTATATCAGATTTCGTTTTTCTTATTTGAAGAAATATTACAACTAGTGCTGTCAAATCGATTAATCAGCACATCTAACATAAAGGTTTGTGTTTCTTTAATACATGTGTGTGTGTGTGTGTGTGTGTGTGCATATATCCACTGTATATTTATTTATATATTTATACACACACATATTATATATAAAAAAAAATTATGTTAGATGCGATTAATTGTTTTGACAGCACTAAACATTATTCTAAAGAGGTCAGATCGCTTTTGATTTTGTTTGGTGATTTAAACGAATTCATCTTAATTATCAGTGGATTGTTAAAAAATGTGTATTTTGTATCTTTTATTACTCCACAAGCTAAAATATCCAATACAGCTGGAAACAATGAAACAGGGAATCCAGGCTGTAGCTCTTCTCAGCAGGGTGTGCAGCTTAATTTGTAAAATAATGCAAATGAATAGGGTTCGGTTTAGATTATACAAATTAGTTGTACCTAAAACGTAACCTTATTTGTTTTAAGAGTGTTAGAGGGGCACTTAGTGTTTTTGTTTATGTGGCACAGGCCAATATGGCAATAGTTTTGGTTAACTAAGTTGTAGAAATGCTTTATTCACAATAAGACAATTTATTCTGTGAGCAAAAGTATCCGATAATACAGATGAAAAAAAGTAGTTTGGCTCGTCATGTGATTTCAACATCTGACTGCCAACATGTAAAATAAAGCAGCAAAGAAACTAATCAGCTGTCATTGTTATACTGCGATTTTCCCATCTTTTTTTTGAAATTAGCAACCAAAAAATGTACTTATTCATTTCTGTGTAAAATTTGATTTATGTATATATAAAAACATCTGAATTGTCAGCCATATATCAGGCTATGTTTGGGCCCTACAGTGAGCCACATGTTTCTTCTTTCTTTCAGTGTGAGGATAAAAAAAGCAGTTCAAGCACTGCCTAAATTGTTCTCATCCCACTTCACTTACCACCTGGATCACACTCCTGAATTACTCAATCAGAGTTAGTTTAGGAGCAGGACAAAGCGCTAAGAGAGGCTGATGATGTGACCAGGGCTCAGATTGATGTGTGATTCCCTGACATTTCAACCATGCTTGCTCTGCTCTCCTTCAATCAGCTTGAGCTCTTCGCTTTGTCATTTCAGCTGGAACAAACACAAATAAGCAGGCAGATTTGCGCCCGAGCCCTCAGGACAGGAAAAGTTTTGAAATGCTATTTGACAGGTTCACGTCGACTGTTTTATTTTGTCTCTCCTCTCGGTCCCCTAGGTGTTTGACTGTGAGACATTTAATCGTGGGACTAGCGCTTTCATATCAGTAACAAAAATCAAATAATGCAAGATGATTTACTCCCCCTAGCAACCGAGGAGCACACTCATAGCAACCAGCCGAGCCTAGGGCCTCAGTGTAATCAGCTTGAAAATATTTCAATTATTGTGTTGATTTTAGTGGATTTGAGAGGCGGTCGGTGAGCGCCTCAGTACATTCAGCCCATGACCTGCAGAGGAAGACATTGATTTAAACAGGTGTCAGAGAGGGAAAGTAGAGGCAATTTAAATGGGAATGGGATAGCAAAGTCATTGAGCACTGTTCAGCGCATGTGTGACATCCGCCTGCTGCCACCGAATCAATGCAGCTCAACTGAACGGAGGAAAAAAAACCTCTCACCTTGAGGAATCATCCGTCTGCCGTGGCCCAGTGGAGCAGGAGGATGGAGGTTTTGCCATGATTCTCCTTACAGCCTGCCTAAAACCTGATCGGGGTCTTTAGCAGTGCCTGTGGGTCCACAGGTGACTCGGTGGATTGAAAAGATGCCTGAAACCTGGGTGCACACTAAATAATACAAATAAAAAGGATGCTGGTTATGTTGAGAAATCAACTACGGTAGCTAGGAACAATAGCTGAAACTTTTTGTTCGAACTTGACTATAATTGGAACGATGAGTTTTTCTTTGTTTCCCCAAACCACCACGGCAAGACAACAACTGCTTCACTAAGATAAATGAAGACTGCGTAATTCAAAACATAAGATGCGGCGGTAATGCATAATTGTACTTTTCACACTATTTTGCAGGCTGAAGTGAAGTGGAAGAAGTACGGTGCATTGTAATCTTTTAGCTTAAAATGTCATTTCTCTTAAAAGGATTCATTAGGACTAAATTTAGCAGTGGTGCCCACCATTATCTTAACCGCTGGAAATATTAACATTGGCCTTTTATTAAATTTGCAGGGTTATATTTAGCATGCAAATTGATTCCTTTCACTTTTCCACAAATACAGATCATTTCAGCATGGCTAATTTTGAGGCTATGAGAAGAGACGTACAAGTAATTAAAAGAGCAGACTTTTCCATCTGCAGCTCAGTGTCCCGAACTCAATCTCCCCCCAACCCCTCCACACCAGTCCTGTTTTATCTTTTGTGGTGATTGTATCATCATCCCGGGCTTATCTTCCATTACCAGTAATGTTCACTGGTATTTATAGCATTCGCATGCTGGATTTCTACATTTGCCTAGCTGTAGATTTCGGACATGAAAATGGCTGCTTTTGTTTCTATTCTTCTGTATTGCCTTTCGCTCATGGCGATGTCCACAACATAAAGCGTATGTGTTCCTCACCAAAGACAGTGCCTTTAAGAGAGAAAGAAAAAAAAAACGTGGCTACTCAATCAAGGAAATGTGCAACAAATGTACTTCTAGGGATCAGAATATCGGTGTTCTCTATTCGAAAAGGGAAATGCCTTTTGGACCTGGCAGCACTGCTATTGCGTCAAGTGTCCCAGATATGTTGACAGAAAATAATGTAAATGTGTCTCTGTGCTTTGTGATCACGCAAACAGAGGATTTGTGTAATCATTTGCTGATATCCAATGCCCACGGTCAGTCTGTGAGCTGTGGGTATGTGTAGGTGTTGATTGTGTTATGTGTTATGAGTGGGTGAGTTCAGTTGACTGTCAAACACACACTTTCCCCAGAGGTAATGGATTTGAATATTTTATAAATGCAATTTTATTTTTGCCAAATGTAGCTTATATTTTTTATTAATATTATTATATATTATTAAAGTCAACATGAAATCAAAAATGACCCTATTTACTTTCTTAATGCATGTTATCGCTGTTGTTATTGTGAATGTTTCATCAGTGCATTTTATTCCAAATACTATATTTTTGCTTTCATAATACTGTGATGATATTATAACTTGCTATTCCTCTTAACGCTCTGATACTGTTTACCTGCCGATCAAAAATTACCATTTGCTTTATTATTTCAATGAAATGATTGTACTATATTGTTGTTCGTTAATGTTTTTTATTCATATTTTGCATTTTTAGGGGATTTTATGGTACTAAATTATATTTATGCAGTAAAATCCATTTATTCACTTTTTGAGCATGGACCTGAAAAGGAAATTTCCATTTTAAACTGTCATAAATATTGAATGCTTTGCCGCACAGACTTAAGTTTGGTCTCTTTTTAAAAAAGATAATTTATTGCTGAAGTGAAAGAAAAGTGAACTTGAAAAAAGATATAAAAAAGTTACATTTATTGTTATTTAAACTGTGAGAAAATAAAAGTCATGTCTAAACAAGCTGTGTTCCAAATTTGATATTGATATCTCAAAAAAATGAGCTTTCAGGAAGAATTTGTTTGGGCGTTTCCCATTTATTGATTGTCATTTTTGATCGTAAACAATACAAGTGTAACTATTTTTTTTCAGGACCATTTAATCTTTTCAAATCATGTCCATGTTTTTTTTTTTTTTTTTTTTTTTTTTTTTGGTGCCAAAACCTTTACCAAGTTTCATACCATTCCAATGAAGTAAAAAAAATATTTTATTTTAACAGTGTATTTTACTTTAACGATTCCTGAAGGGAATGCTATAAGATCCATGTTTGGTTCCCCAAATAACTTTTCAGTAAATAGTTCTTAAAAGAACCTTTTTTTTTTTTTTTCTTAGTGAAGAACATTTAAATATTAAAAAAAAAAAAAAAAAAAAATTCACTTTGTGGAATGGGAATTCCATAGATGGTAAAGGTTCCCCAATTAGGGAATGGGAAGTTTCCATAGATGGTAAAGGTTCTTCGTGGAAACATAGATGCCAATAAAGAACCTTTATTTTTAAGAGTGTACATCACATTACAGAATTAAAATAGTTGCAAACAGCAGTTCACGCGTTGACTTTTTAGCCACATTATAGATTGCATTGTTAAACCATAGCATGCCACCAATTCAGAGTTTTCTCTGTTTACTTTGTACAACAGAAACTATCTGAAACGTACATGGTATTAGGGCATACTTACTAGATCATCTCCAGACATTAGGTGTAGTAAACATCTGTGTATCATCACTCACACCATTTGTGGCACTTGCCATCAGTGGAATGGTTATTTAAAACTTGTGAACGATATTTGAGATAGTCTGTGTTAATGTCCTCATTTGAAGCACAAAAAAATCTCCATGGGAGGATTTTTGAATATGAGCGGTGCTAATGCGTGTGATCACACATTAATCGTCTGACAGCATCTCACTCTCCACAGCCAGTCTATTAGGATTTTACACAGAGGTAGGGTCTAAGTGTCAGGTGTCATAATTTAATTGTGTTGTTTTCTAATGTCTCCGCTCCACTTTTGGGATGGGATTGCAGGCTAATCTATGTAGTGTTATGTCACTACCCTCTTTCCTGTCTTTTATTTTATTTTAAACTGGGGATGCAAGTAATTTACCCTTTGCATTCAAGTCTTCAAATGAGCCCAGCAGGACATCTGGATCATTATCTCAAAGCAATTGTATTGTAATGGGATAAATTAAATGTTAATCTTGTATTGTGCAAAAGGAAGAAGAAGTTATGAGTTTGTTTAGTTGGTGTTTTTTTCTGTACAAAACAGTATGATGTGAATTTAAGTACTTGGACAATGGATGGACAATGTTGTCCAGGACCTGTATGCTATTCTTAGTTTAATAGCTAGTTCAAGTTAATAACAGCCCAACCACAAATAATTAACTGTTTTTAATGCTCTCCCATACATGATTTCTGTATGGTCCTCATATATTGTGTCATTTATAAATAAAGGTGAAGAAAATTCTCTTTGTTCTTGATAACTGGCAACAGATATTAACACATGTCATACACAAGAGCAGCTCCAATTTGGCAAACGCAGGGAATTAGTCTGGTGAATGACAGAATGAGAGAGAGAAAAAAAATCCCTCCTAATAGCCTAAATATTTGGAAATTCCTTCCATGTGTTTATCCGTGCACACTCCTCACTCATGCTCATGTATTTTATTCCAAATAAATGAACTAGGATTTGATTAGCTACTTCGGAAGCACAATTGTTTGGTGAAGTTAATTACTGAGTCAGTATATCTACAATGAATCTGTCCTCACGCTATTGTCCAATGTTGCATTTCCATTCTTATATTATTTTCTTGAAATTGAAGGTACAGTAATGCATACATGTACATTTTTCTGTGTTATCCCAAATGAGAATTAAACTTACGTCCTGACATTTACTTCTAATTGAATTTGTATTTTGTAGCAAGACTGCTAGAGGGAATCATGATTTGTTGGCAGAAAATGAATGTCCTGTTGCTAGCCTGTGTGTCCGTCTTAAATGGTATTGGTGGTGCTTTAATTAATTCTTGCCTGCCTTAATCGTTTATTTTGAATGGCTGAGCAGCTTATCAATAGCACCAAAATTAGAGTTATGTCCTAAAACGTACCTTCCTCAGGTTCTCCCTTGGTCGCCAATACAGTGTTGGATAAAAAGCAATCCAAAGCCAACCCGGAGCTACTGATAGATATGGTCACACTTTAGAGAGGTAAACAGTATTGATTCAGTTCCACTATCGTCTCTAATTTTCTTCCAGCCATTGAGCAATACGATCCTTTATAACTAATCACACTCACTTATAGGGTTGGAACAAAAACGTTTGAGTGTGTTTTTGTTTTATGGCGAGGTGATCTCTCGGACAGACGGGGTATCTGTATTGAAGTGTTTCTGCACTGTCACATCTCCCCACTTCCACTGCTCTAATGTGATTGATTGTGCCTGCATCAGGGCCATAGCACTAGACATGTTTGAAAGTGACATTTCAGACCCAGTTAGAACCAATTTCTCCTCAATGTTAAATAAAAATGTGGACCCTGAGTGGGATCAAGTTTTTGGAGCCTGTCCTTGAGCCTTTCTGAGCCCTAATGGGATAGTAAATGTCTGTACAACCAGGGAGTCCAAAAGATTAAACCTTCGGTAATGCGCATATAAAGTCTGAGTTACTGGCCAAGCTGTGTTAAAAGCTTTTGCAATTTTGGTTTAATGATGTAGCTGGGAGGTGTTGACTTGTATAGAACATTTAAAAACGTATTGATATAATTGCAGCTGAGGGATATTAAGACATACATTCAAAAAATCTAAAGTACTGTTATGATTTGGGTAATGGTTTATCAATTGCAAATAAAAAAGAATAAATAATAATATAATAATAAAAATAATTGTTTTGAGTTTAAATGATTTTATATTTTTACCACTATAGAGCCTCATATTATCCATAACGTTGCTGTCGAACGGAAACCTAAATATCTCCAAAAATGCTACCTTTCAGGAAATGGATTATTATTATTATTATTATTATTATTTATAAACACTGTGTTGTCAGTTGATATTGTGGCTTTATGTATGCTTAGAAACTTGCATGTGTCATTATATTATTGACATTTTACCAAAATCAACCACAAATAAGTTACAATGTTTTTGATCATGCAGTAAATTTAGTGAATAACATATGCCAACATGTTTTGTCTGTAATTAGAACAGCCGCGTTTGAGGCAGTAAGTGTATCGCATTTTGTTTTTGTGAACTTTCAGGTTATAAAGTTTATTACAGCTATATGGGTGCTCAGTTTTTTTTTTCTGTCACTTGGCCAAAATCTCATGTTATTAAAGACGAAGTGCTACACAGGTTATTTAAGACAGCTATGACTCAACAACAATTGCTAGACTAAGACACTCTTCTCTGCTCCTCAAATACATAAAATATTAGCCTTTATACATACATTATATAGATAGATAGATAGATAGATAGATAGATAGATAGATAGATAGATAGATAGATAGATAGATAGATAGATAGATAGATAGATAGATAGATTGACTGAATTTTACTTGTGTTTATTTCCTATGTCTATTGTTGTTCATTAAATATTATTTTATTATTATTTTATACAATATTACAGTAATAGATCACCATATTGGATTTGACACAAATGGAAACGAGGCTGTGAGTGATAGGTTTTACAATGGCATGCATAAGATCCTAGATGAAATTTTCACAACTTTCAACTTTCAAAATTGTTTTATGAAGTTTTTGTTCACTGAAAGTTTTTGGAACGGTGTTTCGTAGATGAACAATCGGTATGTTGTTAAACAACAGTAGGCTACATTCAATTGAATAAACTGTACTTCTATCCCTCAAAGCCTCGTTTTCAATCCTGTCAAAACATTTAATATGGTGCTACTCTGACCCAATCTATAGACTATCTATAAGTCCTTTGAGGTCATTTTCACTACAATACACATCTCAAGTCTGGAATAGCCTACACAGCACAACTTTAAAAATCCTAACATATTTCAAAACACTAGGCATCATACACTTGCCAACTTTGTAAATGGCTAGAAAAAAAAAAAAAACTGGGCATCATACAATAAAAGACTGACGCTGCGTCCGAAATCGAATATTTCCCTACTATATAGCATGTGAAAAACAGTATGCCAACAGAGCAGTATGTCTGAATACATAGTATTCGAAAAACAGAAGTTCCTGGATGACCTCCTTCTTCCGGCGAGATTTTGAAATGTGCATTCGATGGACAACTTACTATCCCATGAGGCCAAGGGAGGGGATTTGTCAATGGAGGTGAAGCAACGCTGACGCTGGTAGGTCACATGATAATGACAACATGGTGGATGTAGTATCCTGATTACATTCATACTAAATAGAAAATACTTTTTTAAATGTCGCAAAGTTAGTTCAAATTCAAATGAAATACCTACTCAGACAGTACGCGATTTCGGACGCCACAAGAGGATCACACACTACCAGACTTCAAGTCATTTCCTTGAACGCCAAACTCAAGCAGAATATGTGCGTTTACTTTGCGCCATGTCGGAATTACCATAATTACAAGATTTAATTACAAGAAAGCGCTCACATCCTCTTAGAACTCATAAACAACTTGTAAACTGGGAATTTTCTGAGAGCTCCGACTGACCGCTGCAGGTTAAATTTGGCATTGATAGTGTTACCATAGAAACGCATAATTGATATAGAAACGCAAAAATTACGACATGGCGTGAACGCAGCATTATTTTGCCGTTGATAATGTTGCCATAGAAATGCATAATCCTGAGACTGAGGAATGTGCTCCAAGTGGAACGTCACGTGTTGTCATCTCATAATTTTGGTAATTACAACATGGCGTGAACTCAGAAAAACACACACCTCATTGCTAGGAGATGAGACACGTGTTCTAAAAACATCTCAAAATATCAAACATGTTTGATAACCTCTGACTGGATTGAATCACAGTCTGAAGATGAGGAAAAAAACATGATGGGCCAATCATACAACAAACTCCAACTGCTCAAAATCTGCAGACTGGCTTTGACTTTTGGTAACAAGCGTTGACTTCCCCAGACTACAAATGGAGGCAACAAATCAGGGCAAAAGTTGTGTAGTATAAACCTGGCTTGAGACACAAGGTGGAGCAAGTTGCGTTTGAATTAAGGCTGTCAATTGATCAATTTTAGTCATTAATTTAAGCCATTTAGTATTACCATAATTGAAAGCTGTACATTTTAACATTTATAGGCTTTATAAAAATATAATCAACTTTTAATTTAAGTGAACTTAAAACAATCTTCACATAAACCCATTCTAATAAATGTCACATTTACCTGTGCCCTTAAATATATCAGGGCTACTTTTCTGTTGGCCCAGTCAGACCGGTTCAGATTTTGACTTGCCTTGTCAAAATGCACAAAAAAGTAATTGTTTTCATTGTTTTTGACCCATGTAGCCTTGTAAACAGTGCTTTAAGATTTTCAAGTCTAACAGGTAGAGAAATTGAATAAAGCTGTCAAACACTTCACAGTCTTTACAACATAAATTATAAATAAATATAGATGAATCATTATTAAAGCTACAAAAGCTATTCAGTCAAGAGTAGTAACTAAGTGATTTTCTCTTTTATTTTTGTTCTTTGATTACCCTTAATGACAGACAGCAGCAGGTTTATTAGGCTACTGTCACTTTAAGACCTGCACATTTTCTCACAACTCTTTACTTTAATTTAAAACTTAATTTAACTGTGCTTGCAAGGATAGTTGACAAAACGGGCATTTTGGCATTGCGTTCGCACTTTTGTTAAAAAATTTTTGTTAAATGAGGTCATATAAGGTAACGTTAGTCGAAATATGACTGGAAAATGGATGCTGTGTTAATTCAGCCTGATCTCACGGCAATTCGTACGAATTCTACGAGGTGGCTAATTCGTACGAATTCATACGACCTCACTCGTACGAATTCGTACGATTTTTGCTAAATCGTACATATTTTACGAATTGCCCAATTCGTATGAATTCATACGAATGACCTACCCCTGACCCCGCCCCTAAACCTACCCATCACGTGGGTTTAGACAAATCGTACAAATTCGTACGAGTGAGGTCGTACGAATTCGTACGAATTAGCCACTTTTTTATCACTCGTACGAATTCGTACGAATTGGTCGTGAGATAGCGTTGGTTAATTGTATTTTTAATAAAAATCTGCGGAGTAAAAACTAGATAATTTCGACACCCAAAATACAACGAAATATTGTGTATTTGTATTTGTATTTTTATTTTTTTTTACTATTATCAGAATAAACTATCCCCTATTATTTTTAGTCAGTTGCTAAATGCATAAACTGCAAAAGTCTGAAAGTCCTCTTTGCTCCAGATCATGACTTATTTTATGGGCTACTGTAAATTTGGAAGTAAACATTATATTGGCAATTCTGTTTGATGCCGCAAGTGGCGCAGAAAATACACTCCTCACTTTTCATTTCATTTTGCAAACATTATAACAGCACTTCATGTGTAAACTGGCCACATGACATTATGATTTTTTGTAATAGCCTTCCTTTTGTTTGCATTATGAAGAAACAGCTCCTCTTAGAGCCTCTCTTGAGTAGTTTGATAATGGATTGAGAAATAGCTTTGACTCAATATCTTTCAAAGTTCACCTGAATTGAATAATTTTCCTTCTCCCTGTATGTCTCTTTATGATGCTGTGTATTCCACATCAGGTTGAACGGATCTTTTATGAATCGGACTAACTGTGTCCTCTCCA
The DNA here is from genome assembly GCF_949319135.1 of Squalius cephalus. Classification (NCBI taxonomy): domain Eukaryota; kingdom Metazoa; phylum Chordata; class Actinopteri; order Cypriniformes; family Leuciscidae; genus Squalius; species Squalius cephalus. Next base: position 32,097,451 of record NC_137122.1, on the reverse strand, counting down.
TGTGAAATGGGGAAGGTTAATGCGGTTTAAGGTATAAAATAATTACCAATTATCCCAGGGTTAACTACACCCTTAGGCAATTCCTTTCATGTCCCGCTATGTTGGACTTGACCCAAATCAATGACAAAAGTTACCTTATAAATCCTCATAACAAAGTTTGACCTTAGCATGGTGGTGGTTGTTTGGAAGAGAGGAACAGAGAAAACCTGCGAGTGATAGGGAGACAATAATAGCCTACTCTACTATAATGAAAAGCATAGTTAATGTTGAATTCAAAATGTCTGCATGTGCTAAAGCCTCCAGGAACAGAAGTCTTTATTCTGAAATCCAGCACCAGTAGATTTTTACAACGGCCCTTCAAACTGTCACTTCACCGTTATGTGAAGTCATTTTGATGTTAACAAGTTCTTTACTGAGAACATCAACGCATTTACACCTTCTAGTGAGCTGTGATGGGTTACATTAGCTTCACAGAATCCATTTTTAATGCTGCTCCCTTACCCTGTAGCTATATACTGTATTTTTAAATAAACAGCTGGATTGGTAAATGGTCAAAGGGGAGCTTATTTATCTCTCACATAACTAGAGTTATTTGTGACCCGTAAAGGGTCGACACTTACAAATAGATTTGGACAGTGTTGCCTTAACATCTGGAAACACTATTTAACTCATCCCATCTCAGGAAGTTTTCACACTTCACGCTTCATTAACCTCTAGGGTCTGGAGTCCCTGGGAAGACAGGGGAGTGAAACGCTTGTTTACACAGAGCCTTCTAAATCACCAGCGAGAGCTTTAGCCATCACTGCGGCACATCAGCGCAGGTGAGGAACATACAGGTGCCAGGCTCTCGAGGATCCTTCCCACCCATCTCCATTTTCACTTCTAATTGATAATGAATTAGCTTTCGGGTGAGAATGAACTGCCAGTGTCAGTTCACAGTGAAGCACATTATGACTAGATTTGTATCTTACTACTGTCAAGGCCTGCATTTTGTGGATGCCTCATTGCCCCAGTTGTTACATGTTATATATGTGTGTGTGTGTGTGTTTCTCTGTGTGTGACCACGGACCACAAAACCAGTCACATTGGTCAAATTTTTTAACTTGAGATTCATACATCATCTGAAAGCTGAATAAATACGCTTTCCATTGACGTATGGATTGTTTAGCATATGACAATATTTGGCCGAGATACAACTATTTGAAAATCTGGAATCTGAGGGTGCAAAAAAATCAAAACATTGAGAAAACCGCCTTTAAAGTTGTCCATTTATGTTCGCGATTGTGCTGCATTCACTCACAAAAAGAAATGTTTTATATATTTACGGTAGGAAATTTACTAAATATCTTCATGGAATATGATCTTTACTTAATATCCTCATGATTGTTGGCATAAAAGAAAAATCGATAATTGTGACCCATATAATGTATTTTTATCTATTGCCACAAATATACCCGTGCGACTTGTGACTTGTGATCCAGGATCCATATATATATATATATATATATAAGCTCATTGAATAGGACACAACTCATAATGCATGTTTATATATACTTAATATTAGCATAAAACATTTACATTATAAAGAATATATTGACAAAAGGAATAAAGCTTCAGTTATTTTGTTCACATTTTTTACTTAATGAAGTAATTGCCTTTCTTTGTTGTGACATTATCAGTATGCATTTTAAAATGAGGAAAACATATTTTGCCAGTAGCGGTTCTGCTTTAATACAAACATTTTAGGCGGTTGAATAAGTTAAAAAGGTTAACAAAGTGTTGAAACTAAAAATCAACATCACAATGTAAATTATTTGTAACAAAGAAATTTGTTTTCATTATGATTTTGCATCATGCATGAGTAGTAAAATATTTTCACTACAATTTCATATTTGTTCAAACAAATAGCCTAACCTATAGCTATATTTTCAGTAGTAACATTTTAATATAATGGATAATTTGTTGGAGCCTGAGGTCATTGAGAGCCAGAAAGATGTGCTGCAGGCTCCATGAATCTCTTGTTGAGATTGTTGTCATGGACCAACAAATTCTCTTTTGGCCAGAATTCAGTGGTTTATCAGATGAAATGTAGGTAATGAAACACATCTCACAAGGTGATAATTAGAAAAGAAGTGCAAAGCAGCAGTCACACAGGCTGTTAGATTTTTAATAACCACAATGACCAGGGGAGTTAGTGTTAACATTTGGGTCATGTTTATCATACTGACTTACACCGGGTCAAGAATATGTATGAAAAAAAAAAAAAAAAAAACTTTCAAATGGTAATACATGTGATACTGTTGTGAAGGAGGTCCATGATTTAGTGAGACTGTTTTAATGAAAACTCTTTGCTTTGTTAGTTTTCCTCATGGTACACCTTTTTACTGAGGATTGAATTTTCAAATTAAGCCAGCATGTGATGATAATAAAATTATAGAATTATTCAATTATAAAAACAAGTCTTTAAACATGCTATAGAACACACTAATGTAGATAGGAAACTGTGGATGTATTACATTTTTAATAATTTGTTGATTGCATTGCTAAACTTAATACTAGAATTGCCCATTCTAAATACAAAGTGCATTATGAGTTGCTCTTAATGCTGTTTTCACTCTTTTAATTGCCCTCAAAGGGAATTATTTAATTACCTCACTGAAACTTCCCAATTCTTTCTAAATTAGAAGATGTCTGTGTGAAAACTCGCTTGCATTTTTGTTTCAAGCTCGGGACAAAAATCGATAATCCCTCATATTATAAGTGGGCGATTGAATCAAAGTTCAATCTTATTTCAATAAGAAGGAGTGTTGAAGTGATTGCAGGGACAGAGGAGTCTACCATTGGTGGCCAAAGAAAAGCAGTGCCACTTAGATCTTTCTCACAATCACTTAAAACGGTACTTGACATTTGGCTCCTATCCTGCAGCTACTCTGCCATGCATTTTAGGATTACTTTACAGCGTATGCCCATTAATTCACCGGCGGACTTCAACGCTCTTATCTCTGCCATGCAAACGCGGGATGGGGAGTATAACTGACATGTGCATTGTTTATTCACGATCCCGAAATTGATGAACTCAAGTAAGGTGTAAATAATTGGATATGTTATCACTTTGTGTTTTAGGTTTAATTTTCGTGAATTTAATTAATAAATAAAGACGAGCTTTCTAAATGTTGTTTAGGCCTATGTCATTTAACTATCATTCCCAAATTTGTACGGCTGCCAATAGATTTTTTTGTCTTTTGCAATCAAAAATATTGCCTTTTGACAAAAGGATCTGGTCCTCAATCGATTTTACAACACCTTACGATGGAGTTCCTCTAATTCACCCTCTTTTCGAGATGAAAAAATAAAAGTGTTTTATAGTCCAAAAGTGCAATTCAGACTATTTCCTGGTCTATTCCATAACATATTTTTTTTTTCGTTATGATACACGAACCAGGTAACAGTGAATATAATATTGCATTGTCAAAGAATGTTGTCAAAGATAATTAAATCCAATTTTCGGGTTTAATCACAATCAAAATGTAGGCTATATAAATTATGAAAAACGCAAAAAGACTTCAAGTGAGTTTTGAGATGTTTAATTCCTTGAAGATTTATATGGAAAGCTATATTTCTCCAGCCATGTTAAAACAGTGCGGCCTAATAGAGAAGCAGAATATACAATCACTATTCGGTTGGTCTTGCACCTGTCCTCGAGGTATATGAGGCGCTCGAGTTTAGCTAAATACGAAGAAAAAAAAAAAAAAAAAAAGAAAATTCTACGAAGCACTCAGGGAGGGGTTAAGACTGGGTGTTGCAAATGAGGCTCTTGAAATCACCTTCATAATTAATTGCGCGAATTTGATTCTATTAAATAAAAATAACACGTATTGAGGAACTCAATT